>NC_141217.1:27284850-28484850 GCF_054856515.1 Filicampus tigris | reverse complement strand
CAGCTAGGGTTTTCAGTTAGGGTTTCAAACTAGGGTTAGGGTTTCCATATAGGGTTTCAAACTAGGGTTAGGGTTTCCAGCTAGGGTTTTCAGTTAGGGTTTCAAACTAGGGTTAGGGTTTCCAGCTAGGGTTTTCAGTTAGGGTTTCAAATTAGGGTTAGGGTTTCCAGCTAGGGTTTGAAATTAGGGTTAGGGTTTCAAACTAGGGTTAGGGTTTCCAGCTAGGGTTTTCAGTTAGGGTTTCAAACTAGGGTTAGGGTTTCCAGCTAGGGTTAGGGTTTCCAGCTAGGGTTTTCAGTTAGGGTTTCAAACTAGGGTTAGGGTTTCAAACTAGGGTTAGGGTTTCAAACTAGGGTTAGGGTTTCAAACTAGGGTTAGGGTTTCCAGCTAGGGTTTTCAGTTAGGGTTTCAAACTAGGGTTAGGGTCTCCAGCTAGGGTTTTCAGTTAGGGTTTCAAACTAGGGTTACGGTTTCCAGCTAGGGTTTTCAGTTAGGGTTTCAAACTAGGGTTAGGGTTTCCATATAGGGTTTAAAACTAGGGTTAGGGTTTCCAGCTAGGGTTTCAGTTAGGGTTTCAAACTAGGGTTAGGGTTTCCAGCTAGGGTTTTCAGTTAGGGTTTCAAACTAGGGTTAGGGTTTCCAGCTAGGGTTTCAAACTAGGGTTAGGGTTTCCAGCTAGGGTTTTCAGTTAGGGTTTCAAACTAGGGATAGGGTTTCCATCTAGGGTTTTCAGTTAGGGTTTCAAACTAGGGTTAGGGTTTTCAGTTAGGGTTTCAAACTAGGGTTAGGGTTTCCAGCTAGGGTTTTCAGTTAGGGTTTCCATCTAGGGTTAGGGTTTCCAGCTAGGGTTTTCAGTTAGGGTTTCAAACTAGGGTTAGGGTTTCCAGCTAGGGTTTTCAGTTAGGGTTTCAAACTAGGGTTAGGGTTTCCAGCTAGGGTTTTCAGTTAGGGTTTCAAACTAGGGTTAGGGTTTCAAACTAGGGTTCGGGTTTCCAGCTAGGGTTAGGGTTTCCAGCTAGGGTTTTCAGTTAGGGTTTCAAACTAGGGTTAGGGTTTCCAGCTAGGGTTAGGGTTTCCAGCTAGAATTTTCAGTTAGGGTTTCAAACTAGGGTTAGGGTTTCCAGCTAGGGTTTTCAGTTAGGGTTTCAAACTAGGGTTAGGGTTTCCATATAGGGTTTCAAACTAGGGTTAGGGTTTCCAGCTAGGGTTTCAAACTAGGGTTAGGGTTTCCAGCTAGGGTTTTCAGTTAGGGTTTCAAACTAGGGTTAGGGTTTCAAACTAGGGTTAGGGTTTCAAACTAGGGTTAGGGTTTCCAGCTAGGGTTTTCAGTTAGGGTTTCAAACTAGGGTTAGGGTTTCAAACTAGGGTTAGGGTTTCCAGCTAGGGTTTTCAGTTAGGGTTGCAAACTAGGGTTAGGGTTTCCATATAGGGTTTCAAACTAGGGTTAGGGTTTCCATATAGGGTTAGGGTTTCCAGCTAGGGTTTTCAGTTAGGGTTTCAAACTAGGGTTAGGGTTTCCAGCTAGGGTTTTCAGTTAGGGTTTCAAACTAGGGTTAGGGTTTCAAACTAGGGTTAGGGTTTCCAGCTAGGGTTTTCAGTTAGGGTTGCAAACTAGGGTTAGGGTTTCCATATAGGGTTTCAAACTAGGGTTAGGGTTTCCATATAGGGTTAGGGTTTCCAGCTAGGGTTTTCAGTTAGGGTTTCAAACTAGGGTTAGGGTTTCCAGCTAGGGTTTTCAGTTAGGGTTTCAAACTAGGGTTAGGGTTTCCAGCTAGGGTTTTCAGTTAGGGTTTCAAACTAGGGTTAGGGTTTCCAGCTAGGGTTAGGGTTTCCAGCTAGGGTTTTCAGTTAGGGTTTCAAACTAGGGTTAGGGTTTCAAACTAGGGTTAGGGTTTCAAACTAGGGTTAGGGTTTCAAACTAGGGTTAGGGTTTCCAGCTAGGGTTTTCAGTTAGGGTTTCAAACTAGGGTTAGGGTTTCCAGCTAGGGTTTTCAGTTAGGGTTTCAAACTAGGGTTAGGGTTTCCAGCTAGGGTTTTCAGTTAGGGTTTCAAACTAGGGTTAGGGTTTCCATATAGGGTTTAAAACTAGGGTTAGGGTTTCCAGCTAGGGTTTTCAGTTAGGGTTTCAAACTAGGGTTAGGGTTTCCATCTAGGGTTTTCAGTTAGGGTTTCAAACTAGGGTTAGGGTTTTCAGTTAGGGTTTCAAACTAGGGTTAGGGTTTCCAGCTAGGGTTTTCAGTTAGGGTTTCAAACTAGGGTTAGGGTTTCCATATAGGGTTTAAAACTAGGGTTAGGGTTTCCAGCTAGGGTTTTCAGTTAGGGTTTCAAACTAGGGTTAGGGTTTCCAGCTAGGGTTTTCAGTTAGGGTTTCAAACTAGGGTTAGGGTTTCCAGCTAGGGTTTTCAGTTAGGGTTTCAAACTAGGGTTAGGGTTTCCATATAGGGTTTAAAACTAGGGTTAGGGTTTCCAGCTAGGGTTTTCAGTTAGGGTTTCAAACTAGGGTTAGGGTTTCCAGCTAGGGTTTTCAGTTAGGGTTTCAAACTAGGGTTAGGGTTTCCAGCTAGGGTTTCAAACTAGGGTTAGGGTTTCCAGCTAGGGTTTTCAGTTAGGGTTTCAAACTAGGGTTAGGGTTTCCATCTAGGGTTTTCAGTTAGGGTTTCAAACTAGGGTTAGGGTTTTCAGTTAGGATTTCAAACTAGGGTTAGGGTTTCCAGCTAGGGTTTTCAGTTAGGGTTTCCATCTAGGGTTAGGGTTTCCAGCTAGGGTTTTCAGTTAGGGTTTCAAACTAGGGTTAGGGTTTCCAGCTAGGGTTTTCAGTTAGGGTTTCAAACTAGGGTTAGGGTTTCCAGCTAGGGTTTTCAGTTAGGGTTTCAAACTAGGGTTAGGGTTTCAAACTAGGGTTAGGGTTTCCAGCTAGGGTTAGGGTTTCCAGCTAGGGTTTTCAGTTAGGGTTTCAAACTAGGGTTAGGGTTTCCAGCTAGGGTTTTCAGTTAGGGTTTCAAACTAGGGTTAGGGTTTCCAACTAGGGTTTCAAACTAGGGTTAGGGTTTCCAGCTAGGGTTTTCAGTTAGGGTTTCAAACTAGGGTTAGGGTTTCCAGCTAGGGTTTCAAACTAGGGTTAGGGTTTCCATATAGGGTTTCAAACTAGGGTTAGGGTTTCCAGCTAGGGTTTTCAGTTAGGGTTTCAAACTAGGGTTAGGGTTTCCATATAGGGTTTCAAACTAGGGTTAGGGTTTCCAGCTAGGGTTTCAAACTAGGGTTAGGGTTTCCAGCTAGGGTTTTCAGTTAGGGTTTCAAACTAGGGTTAGGCTTTCCAGCTAGGGTTAGGGTTTCCAGCTAGGGTTTTCAGTTAGGGTTTCAAACTAGGGTTAGGGTTTCCATATAGGGTTTCAAACTAGGGTTAGGGTTTCCAGCTAGGGTTTCAAACTAGGGTTAGGGTTTCCAGCTAGGGTTTTCAGTTAGGGTTTCAAACTAGGGTTAGGGTTTCCATCTAGGGTTTTCAGTTAGGGTTTCAAACTAGGGTTAGGGTTTTCAGTTAGGGTTTCAAACTAGGGTTAGGTTTTCCAGCTAGGGTTTTCAGTTAGGGTTTCCATCTAGGGTTAGGGTTTCCAGCTAGGGTTTTCAGTTAGGGTTTCAAACTAGGGTTAGGGTTTCCAGCTAGGGTTTTCAGTTAGGGTTTCAAACTAGGGTTAGGGTTTCCAGCTAGGGTTTTCAGTTAGGGTTTCAAACTAGGGTTAGGGTTTCAAACTAGGGTTAGGGTTTCCAGCTAGGGTTAGGGTTTCCAGCTAGGGTTTTCAGTTAGGGTTTCAAACTAGGGTTAGGGTTTCCAGCTAGGGTTTTCAGTTAGGGTTTCAAACTAGGGTTAGGGTTTCCAGCTAGGGTTTCAAACTAGGGTTAGGGTTTCCAGCTAGGGTTTTCAGTTAGGGTTTCAAACTAGGGTTAGGGTTTCCAGCTAGGGTTTCAAACTAGGGTTAGGGATTCCATATAGGGTTTCAAACTAGGGTTAGGGTTTCCAGCTAGGGTTTTCAGTTAGGGTTTCAAACTAGGGTTAGGGTTTCCATATAGGGTTTCAAACTAGGGTTAGGGTTTCCAGCTAGGGTTTCAAACTAGGGTTAGGGTTTCCAGCTAGGGTTTTCAGTTAGGGTTTCAAACTAGGGTTAGGCTTTCCAGCTAGGGTTAGGGTTTCCAGCTAGGGTTTTCAGTTAGGGTTTCAAACTAGGGTTAGGGTTTCCAGCTAGGGTTTTCAGTTAGGGTTTCAAACTAGGGTTAGGGTTTCCATACAGGGTTTCAAACTAGGGTTAGGGTTTCCAGCTAGGGTTTCAAACTAGGGTTAGGGTTTCCAGCTAGGGTTTTCAGTTAGGGTTTCAAACTAGAGTTAGGGTTTCCATATAGGGTTAGGGTTTCCAGCTAGGGTTTTCAGTTAGGGTTTCAAACTAGGGTTAGGGTTTCCAGCTAGGGTTTTCAGTTAGGGTTTCAAACTAGGGTTAGGGTTTCAAACTAGGGTTAGGGTTTCCAGCTAGGGTTTTCAGTTAGGGTTTTCAGTTAGGGTTGCAAACTAGGGTTAGGGTTTCCATATAGGGTTTCAAACTAGGGTTAGGGATTCCATATAGGGTTTCAAACTAGGGTTAGGGTTTCCAGCTAGGGTTTTCAGTTAGGTTTTCAAACTAGGGTTAGGGTTTCCATATAGGGTTTCAAACTAGGGTTAGGGTTTCCAGCTAGGGTTTCAAACTAGGGTTAGGGTTTCCAGCTAGGGTTTTCAGTTAGGGTTTCAAACTAGGGTTAGGCTTTCCAGCTAGGGTTAGGGTTTCCAGCTAGGGTTTTCAGTTAGGGTTTCAAACTAGGGTTAGGGTTTCCAGCTAGGGTTTTCAGTTAGGGTTTCAAACTAGGGTTAGGGTTTCCATATAGGGTTTCAAACTAGGGTTAGGGTTTCCAGCTAGGGTTTCAAACTAGGGTTAGGGTTTCCAGCTAGGGTTTTCAGTTAGGGTTTCAAACTAGGGTTAGGGTTTCCATATAGGGTTAGGGTTTCCAGCTAGGGTTTTCAGTTAGGGTTTCAAACTAGGGTTAGGGTTTCCAGCTAGGGTTTTCAGTTAGGGTTTCAAACTAGGGTTAGGGTTTCAAACTAGGGTTAGGGTTTCCAGCTAGGGTTTTCAGTTAGGGTTTCAAACTAGGGTTAGGGTTTCCAGCTAGGGTTTTCAGTTAGGGTTTCAAACTAGGGTTAGGGTTTCCAGCTAGGGTTTTCAGTTAGGGTTTCAAACTAGGGTTAGGGTTTCCAGCTAGGGTTTTCAGTTAGGGTTTCAAACTAGGGTTAGGGTTTCCAGCTAGGGTTTTCAGTTAGGGTTTCAAACTAGGGTTAGGGTTTCCAGCTAGGGTTAGGGTTTCCAGCTAGGGTTTTCAGTTAGGGTTTCAAACTAGGGTTAGGGTTTCCAGCTAGGGTTAGGGTTTCCAGCTAGGGTTTTCAGTTAGGGTTTCAAACTAGGGTTAGGGTTTCCAGCTAGGGTTTTCAGTTAGGGTTTCAAACTAGGGTTAGGGTTTCCATATAGGGTTTCAAACTAGGGTTAGGGTTTCCAGCTAGGGTTTCAAACTAGGGTTAGGGTTTCCAGCTAGGGTTTTCAGTTAGGGTTTCAAACTAGGGTTAGGGTTTCAAACTAGGGTTAGGGTTTCCAGCTAGGGTTTTCAGTTAGGGTTTCAAACTAGGGTTAGGGTTTCCAGCTAGGGTTTTCAGTTAGGGTTTCAAACTAGGGTTAGGGTTTCCATATAGGGTTTCAAACTAGGGTTAGGGTTTCCAGCTAGGGTTTTCAGTTAGGGTTTCAAACTAGGGTTAGGGTTTCCAGCTAGGGTTTTCAGTTAGGGTTTCAAACTAGGGTTGTGTTTCCAGCTAGGGTTTCAAACTAGGGTTAGGGTTTTCAGCTAGGGTTTTCAGTTAGGGTTTCAAACTAGGGTTAGGGTTTCCAGCTAGGGTTTTCAGTTAGGGTTTCAAACTAGGGTTAGGGTTTCCAGCTAGGGTTTTCAGTTAGGGTTTCAAACTAGGGTTAGGGTTTCCATCTAGGGTTTTCAGTTAGGGTTTCAAACTAGGGTTAGGGTTTTCAGTTAGGGTTTCAAACTAGGGTTAGGGTTTCCAGCTAGGGTTTTCAGTTAGGGTTTCAAACTAGGGTTAGGGTTTCCAGCTAGGGTTTTCAGTTAGGGTTTAAAACTAGGGTTAGGGTTTCAAACTAGGGTTAGGGTTTCCAGCTAGGGTTAGGGTTTCCAGCTAGGGTTTCCAGCTAGGGTTTCAAACTAGGGTTAGGGTTTCCAGCTAGGGTTTTCAGTTAGGGTTTCAAACTAGGGTTAGGGTTTCCAGCTAGGGTTTCAAACTAGGGTTAGGGTTTCCAGCTAGGGTTTCAAACTAGGGTTAGGGTTTCCCGCTAGGGTTTTCAGTTAGGGCTTCAAACTAGGGTTAGGGTTTCCAGCTAGGGTTAGGGTTTCCAGCTAGGGTTTTCAGTTAGGGTTTCAAACTAGGGTTAGGGTTTCAAACTAGGGTTAGGGTTTCCAGCTAGGGTTTTCAGTTAGGGTTGCAAACGATGGTTAGGGTTTCCATATAGGGTTTCAAACTAGGGTTAGGGTTTCCATATAGGGTTAGGGTTTCCAGCTAGGGTTTTCAGTTAGGGTTTCAAACTAGGGTTAGGGTTTCCAGCTAGGGTTTTCAGTTAGGGTTTCAAACTAGGGTTAGGGTTTCAAACTAGGGTTAGGGTTTCCAGCTAGGGTTTTCAGTTAGGGTTTCAAACTAGGGTTAGGGTTTCCAGCTAGGGTTAGGGTTTCCAGCTAGGGTTTTCAGTTAGGGTTTCAAACTAGGGTTAGGGTTTCCAGCTAGGGTTTTCAGTTAGGGTTTCAAACTAGGGTTAGGGTTTCCAGCTAGGGTTTTCAGTTAGGGTTTCAAACTAGGGTTAGGGTTTCCATATAGGGTTTCAAACTAGGGTTAGGGTTTCCAGCTAGGGTTTCAAACTAGGGTTAGGGTTTCCAGCTAGGGTTTTCAGTTAGGGTTTCAAACTAGGGTTAGGGTTTCCAGCTAGGGTTTTCAGTTAGGGTTTCAAACTAGGGTTAGGGTTTCCAGCTAGGGTTAGGGTTTCCAGCTAGGGTTTTCAGTTAGGGTTTCAAACTAGGGTTAGGGTTTCCAGCTAGGGTTTTCAGTTAGGGTTTCAAACTAGGGTTAGGGTTTCCAGCTAGGGTTTTCAGTTAGGGTTTCAAACTAGGGTTAGGGTTTCCATCTAGGGTTTTCAGTTAGGGTTTCAAACTAGGGTTAGGGTTTTCAGTTAGGGTTTCAAACTAGGGTTAGGGTTTCCAGCTAGGGTTTTCAGTTAGGGTTTCCATCTAGGGTTAGGGTTTCCAGCTAGGGTTTTCAGTTAGGGTTTCAAACTAGGGTTAGGGTTTCCAGCTAGGGTTTTCAGTTAGGGTTTCAAACTAGGGTTAGGGTTTCCAGCTAGGGTTTTCAGTTAGGGTTTCAAACTAGGGTTAGGGTTTCAAACTAGGGTTAGGGTTTCCAGCTAGGGTTAGGGTTTCCAGCTAGGGTTTTCAGTTAGGGTTTCAAACTAGGGTTAGGGTTTCCAGCTAGGGTTTTCAGTTAGGGTTTCAAACTAGGGTTAGGGTTTCCAGCTAGGGTTTCAAACTAGGGTTAGGGTTTCCAGCTAGGGTTTTCAGTTAGGGTTTCAAACTAGGGTTAGGGTTTCCAGCTAGGGTTTCAAACTAGGGTTAGGGTTTCCATATAGGGTTTCAAACTAGGGTTAGGGTTTCCAGCTAGGGTTTTCAGTTAGGGTTTCAAACTAGGGTTAGGGTTTCCATATAGGGTTTCAAACTAGGGTTAGGGTTTCCAGCTAGGGTTTCAAACTAGGGTTAGGGTTTCCAGCTAGGGTTTTCAGTTAGGGTTTCAAACTAGGGTTAGGCTTTCCAGCTAGGGTTAGGGTTTCCAGCTAGGGTTTTCAGTTAGGGTTTCAAACTAGGGTTAGGGTTTCCATATAGGGTTTCAAACTAGGGTTAGGGTTTCCAGCTAGGGTTTCAAACTAGGGTTAGGGTTTCCAGCTAGGGTTTTCAGTTAGGGTTTCAAACTAGGGTTAGGGTTTCCAGCTAGGGTTTTCAGTTAGGGTTTCAAACTAGGGTTAGGGTTTCCATATAGGGTTTCAAACTAGGGTTAGGGTTTCCAGCTAGGGTTTTCAGTTAGGGTTTCAAACTAGGGTTAGGGTTTCCAGCTAGGGTTTTCAGTTAGGGTTTCAAACTAGGGTTAGGGTTTCCAGCTAGGGTTTCAAACTAGGGTTAGGGTTTCCAGCTAGGGTTTTCAGTTAGGGTTTCAAACTAGGGTTAGGGTTTCCATCTAGGGTTTTCAGTTAGGGTTTCAAACTAGGGTTAGGGTTTTCAGTTAGGGTTTCAAACTAGGGTTAGGGTTTCCAGCTAGGGTTTTCAGTTAGGGTTTCCATCTAGGGTTAGGGTTTCCAGCTAGGGTTTTCAGTTAGGGTTTCAAACTAGGGTTAGGGTTTCCAGCTAGGGTTTTCAGTTAGGGTTTCAAACTAGGGTTAGGGTTTCCAGCTAGGGTTTTCAGTTAGGGTTTCAAACTAGGGTTAGGGTTTCAAACTAGGGTTAGGGTTTCCAGCTAGGGTTAGGGTTTCCAGCTAGGGTTTTCAGTTAGGGTTTCAAACTAGGGTTAGGGTTTCCAGCTAGGGTTTTCAGTTAGGGTTTCAAACTAGGGTTAGGGTTTCCAGCTAGGGTTTCAAACTAGGGTTAGGGTTTCCAGCTAGGGTTTTCAGTTAGGGTTTCAAACTAGGGTTAGGGTTTCCAGCTAGGGTTTCAAACTAGGGTTAGGGATTCCATATAGGGTTTCAAACTAGGGTTAGGGTTTCCAGCTAGGGTTTTCAGTTAGGGTTTCAAACTAGGGTTAGGGTTTCCATATAGGGTTTCAAACTAGGGTTAGGGTTTCCAGCTAGGGTTTCAAACTAGGGTTAGGGTTTCCAGCTAGGGTTTTCAGTTAGGGTTTCAAACTAGGGTTAGGCTTTCCAGCTAGGGTTAGGGTTTCCAGCTAGGGTTTTCAGTTAGGGTTTCAAACTAGGGTTAGGGTTTCCAGCTAGGGTTTTCAGTTAGGGTTTCAAACTAGGGTTAGGGTTTCCATACAGGGTTTCAAACTAGGGTTAGGGTTTCCAGCTAGGGTTTCAAACTAGGGTTAGGGTTTCCAGCTAGGGTTTTCAGTTAGGGTTTCAAACTAGAGTTAGGGTTTCCATATAGGGTTAGGGTTTCCAGCTAGGGTTTTCAGTTAGGGTTTCAAACTAGGGTTAGGGTTTCCAGCTAGGGTTTTCAGTTAGGGTTTCAAACTAGGGTTAGGGTTTCAAACTAGGGTTAGGGTTTCCAGCTAGGGTTTTCAGTTAGGGTTTTCAGTTAGGGTTGCAAACTAGGGTTAGGGTTTCCATATAGGGTTTCAAACTAGGGTTAGGGATTCCATATAGGGTTTCAAACTAGGGTTAGGGTTTCCAGCTAGGGTTTTCAGTTAGGGTTTCAAACTAGGGTTAGGGTTTCCATATAGGGTTTCAAACTAGGGTTAGGGTTTCCAGCTAGGGTTTCAAACTAGGGTTAGGGTTTCCAGCTAGGGTTTTCAGTTAGGGTTTCAAACTAGGGTTAGGGTTTCCAGCTAGGGTTTTCAGTTAGGGTTTCAAACTAGGGTTAGGGTTTCCAGCTAGGGTTTTCAGTTAGGGTTTCAAACTAGGGTTAGGGTTTCCATATAGGGTTTCAAACTAGGGTTAGGGTTTCCAGCTAGGGTTTCAAACTAGGGTTAGGGTTTCCAGCTAGGGTTTTCAGTTAGGGTTTCAAACTAGGGTTAGGGTTTCCATATAGGGTTAGGGTTTCCAGCTAGGGTTTTCAGTTAGGGTTTCAAACTAGGGTTAGGGTTTCCAGCTAGGGTTTTCAGTTAGGGTTTCAAACTAGGGTTAGGGTTTCAAACTAGGGTTAGGGTTTCCAGCTAGGGTTTTCAGTTAGGGTTTCAAACTAGGGTTAGGGTTTCCAGCTAGGGTTTCAAACTAGGGTTAGGGTTTCCAGCTAGGGTTTTCAGTTAGGGTTTCAAACTAGGGTTAGGGTTTCCAGCTAGGGTTTTCAGTTAGGGTTTCAAACTAGGGTTAGGGTTTCCATATAGGGTTTCAAACTAGGGTTAGGGTTTCCAGCTAGGGTTTCAAACTAGGGTTAGGGTTTCAAACTAGGGTTAGGGTTTCCAGCTAGGGTTTTCAGTTAGGGTTTCAAACTAGGGTTAGGGTTTCCAGCTAGGGTTTTCAGTTAGGGTTTCAAACTAGGGTTAGGGTTTCAAACTAGGGTTAGGGTTTCCAGCTAGGGTTTTCAGTTAGGGTTTCAAACTAGGGTTAGGGTTTCCAGCTAGGGTTTTCAGTTAGGGTTTCAAACTAGGGTTAGGGTTTCCAGCTAGGGTTTTCAGTTAGGGTTTCAAACTAGGGTTAGGGTTTCCAGCTAGGGTTTTCAGTTAGGGTTTCAAACTAGGGTTAGGGTTTCCAGCTAGGGTTTTCAGTTAGGGTTTCAAACTAGGGTTAGGGTTTCCAGCTAGGGTTAGGGTTTCCAGCTAGGGTTTTCAGTTAGGGTTTCAAACTAGGGTTAGGGTTTCCAGCTAGGGTTAGGGTTTCCAGCTAGGGTTTTCAGTTAGGGTTTCAAACTAGGGTTAGGGTTTCCAGCTAGGGTTTTCAGTTAGGGTTTCAAACTAGGGTTAGGGTTTCCATATAGGGTTTCAAACTAGGGTTAGGGTTTCCAGCTAGGGTTACAAACTAGGGTTAGGGTTTCCAGCTAGGGTTTTCAGTTAGGGTTTCAAACTAGGGTTAGGGTTTCAAACTAGGGTTAGGGTTTCCAGCTAGGGTTTTCAGTTAGGGTTTCAAACTAGGGTTAGGGTTTCCAGCTAGGGTTTTCAGTTAGGGTTTCAAACTAGGGTTAGGGTTTCCATATAGGGTTTCAAACTAGGGTTAGGGTTTCCAGCTAGGGTTTTCAGTTAGGGTTTCAAACTAGGGTTAGGGTTTCCAGCTAGGGTTTTCAGTTAGGGTTTCAAACTAGGGTTGTGTTTCCAGCTAGGGTTTCAAACTAGGGTTAGGGTTTCCAGCTAGGGTTTTCAGTTAGGGTTTCAAACTAGGGTTAGGGTTTCCAGCTAGGGTTTTCAGTTAGGGTTTCAAACTAGGGTTAGGGTTTCCAGCTAGGGTTTTCAGTTAGGGTTTCAAACTAGGGTTAGGGTTTCCATCTAGGGTTTTCAGTTAGGGTTTCAAACTAGGGTTAGGGTTTTCAGTTAGGGTTTCAAACTAGGGTTAGGGTTTCCAGCTAGGGTTTTCAGTTAGGGTTTCAAACTAGGGTTAGGGTTTCCAGCTAGGGTTTTCAGTTAGGGTTTAAAACTAGGGTTAGGGTTTCAAACTAGGGTTAGGGTTTCCAGCTAGGGTTAGGGTTTCCAGCTAGGGTTTCCAGCTAGGGTTTCAAACTAGGGTTAGGGTTTCCAGCTAGGGTTTTCAGTTAGGGTTTCAAACTAGGGTTATGGTTTCCAGCTAGGGTTTCAAACTAGGGTTAGGGTTTCCAGCTAGGGTTTCAAACTATGGTTAGGGTTTCCAGCTAGGGTTTTCAGTTAGGGCTTCAAACTAGGGTTAGGGTTTCCAGCTAGGGTTAGGGTTTCCAGCTAGGGTTTTCAGTTAGGGTTTCAAACTAGGGTTAGGGTTTCAAACTAGGGTTAGGGTTTCCAGCTAGGGTTTTCAGTTAGGGTTGCAAACGAGGGTTAGGGTTTCCATATAGGGTTTCAAACTAGGGTTAGGGTTTCCATATAGGGTTAGGGTTTCCAGCTAGGGTTTTCAGTTAGGGTTTCAAACTAGGGTTAGGGTTTCCAGCTAGGGTTTTCAGTTAGGGTTTCAAACTAGGGTTAGGGTTTCAAACTAGGGTTAGGGTTTCCAGCTAGGGTTTTCAGTTAGGGTTTCAAACTAGGGTTAGGGTTTCCAGCTAGGGTTAGGGTTTCCAGCTAGGGTTTTCAGTTAGGGTTTCAAACTAGGGTTAGGGTTTCCAGCTAGGGTTTTCAGTTAGGGTTTCAAACTAGGGTTAGGGTTTCCAGCTAGGGTTTTCAGTTAGGGTTTCAAACTAGGGTTAGGGTTTCCATATAGGGTTTCAAACTAGGGTTAGGGTTTCCAGCTAGGGTTTCAAACTAGGGTTAGGGTTTCCAGCTAGGGTTTTCAGTTAGGGTTTCAAACTAGGGTTAGGGTTTCCAGCTAGGGTTTTCAGTTAGGGTTTCAAACTAGGGTTAGGGTTTCCAGCTAGGGTTAGGGTTTCCAGCTAGGGTTTTCAGTTAGGGTTTCAAACTAGGGTTAGGGTTTCCAGCTAGGGTTTTCAGTTAGGGTTTCAAACTAGGGTTAGGGTTTCCATATAGGGTTTCAAACTAGGGTTAGGGTTTCCAGCTAGGGTTTCAAACTAGGGTTAGGATTTCCAGCTAGGGTTTTCAGTTAGGGTTTCAAACTAGGGTTAGGGTTTCCAGCTAGGGTTTCAAACTAGGGTTAGGGTTTCCAGCTAGGGTTTTCAGTTAGGGTTTCAAACTAGGGTTGTGTTTCCAGCTAGGGTTTCAAACTAGGGTTAGGGTTTCCAGCTAGGGTTTTCAGTTAGGGTTTCAAACTAGAGTTAGGGTTTCCAGCTAGGGTTTTCAGTTAGGGTTTCAAACTAGGGTTAGGGTTTCCAGCTAGGGTTTTCAGTTAGGGTTTCAAACTAGGGTTAGGGTTTCCAGCTAGGGTTAGGGTTTCCAGCTAGGGTTTTCAGTTAGGGTTTCAAACTAGGGTTAGGGTTTCAAACCAGGGTTAGGGTTTCAAACTAGGGTTAGGGTTTCCAGCTAGGGTTTTCAGTTAGGGTTTCAAACTAGGGTTAGGGTTTCCAGCTAGGGTTTTCAGTTAGGGTTTCAAACTAGGGTTAGGGTTTCCAGCTAGGGTTTTCAGTTAGGGTTTCAAACTAGGGTTAGGGTTTCCAGCTAGGGTTTTCAGTTAGGGTTTCAAACTAGGGTTAGGGTTTCAAACTAGGGTTAGGGTTACCAGCTAGGGTTTTCAGTTAGGGTTGCAAACTAGGGTTAGGGTTTCCATATAGGGTTTCAAACTAGGGTTAGGGTTTCCATATAGGGTTAGGGTTTCCAGCTAGGGTTTTCAGTTAGGGTTTCAAACTAGGGTTAGGGTTTCCAGCTAGGGTTTTCAGTTAGGGTTTCAAACTAGGGTTAGGGTTTCCAGCTAGGGTTTTCAGTTAGGGTTTCAAACTAGGGTTAGGGTTTCCAGCTAGGGTTAGGGTTTCCAGCTAGGGTTTTCAGTTAGGGTTTCAAACTAGGGTTAGGGTTTCAAACTAGGGTTAGGGTTTCAAACTAGGGTTAGGGTTTCCAGCTAGGGTTAGGGTTTCCAGCTAGGGTTTTCAGTTAGGGTTTCAAACTAGGGTTAGGGTTTCCAGCTAGGGTTTTCAGTTAGGGTTTCAAACTAGGGTTAGGGTTTCCATATAGGGTTTCAAACTAGGGTTAGGGTTTCCAGCTAGGGTTTCAAACTAGGGTTAGGGTTTCCAGCTAGGGTTTTCAGTTAGGGTTTCAAACTAGGGTTAGGGTTTCAAACTAGGGTTAGGGTTTCCAGCTAGGGTTTTCAGTTAGGGTTTCAAACTAGGGTTAGGGTTTCAAACTAGGGTTAGGGTTTCCAGCTAGGGTTTTCAGTTAGGGTTGCAAACTAGGGTTAGGGTTTCCATATAGGGTTTCAAACTAGGGTTAGGGTTTCCATATAGGGTTAGGGTTTCCAGCTAGGGTTTTCAGTTAGGGTTTCAAACTAGGGTTAGGGTTTCCAGCTAGGGTTTTCAGTTAGGGTTTCAAACTAGTGTTAGGGTTTCCAGCTAGGGTTTTCAGTTAGGGTTTCAAACTAGGGTTAGGGTTTCCATATAGGGTTTCAAACTAGGGTTAGGGTTTCCAGCTAGGGTTTTCAGTTAGGGTTTCAAACTAGGGTTAGGGTTTCCATATAGGGTTTAAAACTAGGGTTAGGGTTTCCAGCTAGGGTTTTCAGTTAGGGTTTCAAACTAGGGTTAGGGTTTCCAGCTAGGGTTTTCAGTTAGGGTTTCAAACTAGGGTTAGGGTTTCCAGCTAGGGTTTCAAACTAGGGTTAGGGTTTCCAGCTAGGGTTTTCAGTTAGGGTTTCAAACTAGGGTTAGGGTTTCCATCTAGGGTTTTCAGTTAGGGTTTCAAACTAGGGTTAGGGTTTTCAGTTAGGGTTTCAAACTAGGGTTAGGGTTTCCAGCTAGGGTTTTCAGTTAGGGTTTCAAACTAGGGTTAGGGTTTCCAGCTAGGGTTTTCAGTTAGGGTTTCAAACTAGGGTTAGGGTTTCCAGCTAGGGTTTTCAGTTAGGGTTTCAAACTAGGGTTAGGGTTTCAAACTAGGGTTAGGGTTTCCAGCTAGGGTTAGGGTTTCCAGCTAGGGTTTTCAGTTAGGGTTTCAAACTAGGGTTAGGGTTTCCAGCTAGGGTTTTCAGTTAGGGTTTCCAACTAGGGTTAGGGTTTCCAGCTAGGGTTTTCAGTTAGGGTTGCAAACTAGGGTTAGGGTTTCCATATAGGGTTTCAAACTAGGGTTAGGGTTTCCATATAGGGTTAGGGTTTCCAGCTAGGGTTTTCAGTTAGGGTTTCAAACTAGGGTTAGGGTTTCCAGCTAGGGTTTTCAGTTAGGGTTTCAAACTAGGGTTAGGGTTTCCAGCTAGGGTTTTCAGTTAGGGTTTCAAACTAGGGTTAGGGTTTCCAGCTAGGGTTAGGGTTTCCAGCTAGGGTTTTCAGTTAGGGTTTCAAACTAGGGTTAGGGTTTCAAACTAGGGTTAGGGTTTCAAACTAGGGTTAGGGTTTCCAGCTAGGGTTAGGGTTTCCAGCTAGGGTTTTCAGTTAGGGTTTCAAACTAGGGTTAGGGTTTCCAGCTAGGGTTTTCAGTTAGGGTTTCAAACTAGGGTTAGTGTTTCCATATAGGGTTTCAAACTAGGGTTAGGGTTTCCAGCTAGGGTTTCAAACTAGGGTTAGGGTTTCCAGCTAGGGTTTTCAGTTAGGGTTTCAAACTAGGGTTAGGGTTTCAAACTAGGTTTAGGGTTTCCAGCTAGGGTTTTCAGTTAGTGTTTCAAACTAGGGTTAGGGTTTCAAACTAGGGTTAGAGTTTCCAGCTAGGGTTTTCAGTTAGGGTTGCAAACTAGGGTTAGGGTTTCCATATAGGGTTTCAAACTAGGGTTAGGGTTTCCATATAGGGTTAGGGTTTCCAGCTAGGGTTTTCAGTTAGGGTTTCAAACTAGGGTTAGGGTTTCCAGCTAGGGTTTTCAGTTAGGGTTTCAAACTAGGGTTAGGGTTTCCAGCTAGGGTTTTCAGTTAGGGTTTCAAACTAGGGTTAGGGTTTCCAGCTAGGGTTAGGGTTTCCAGCTAGGGTTTTCAGTTAGGGTTTCAAACTAGGGTTAGGGTTTCAAACTAGGGTTAGGGTTTCAAACTAGGGTTAGGGTTTCCAGCTAGGGTTTTCAGTTAGGGTTTCAAACTAGGGTTAGGGTTTCCAGCTAGGGTTTTCAGTTAGGGTTTCAAACTAGGGTTACGGTTTCCAGCTAGGGTTTTCAGTTAGGGTTTCAAACTAGGGTTAGGGTTTCCATATAGGGTTTAAAACTAGGGTTAGGGTTTCCAGCTAGGGTTTCAGTTAGGGTTTCAAACTAGGGTTAGGGTTTCCAGCTAGGGTTTTCAGTTAGGGTTTCAAACTAGGGTTAGGGTTTCCAGCTAGGGTTTCAAACTAGGGTTAGGGTTTCCAGCTAGGGTTTTCAGTTAGGGTTTCAAACTAGGGATAGGGTTTCCATCTAGGGTTTTCAGTTAGGGTTTCAAACTAGGGTTAGGGTTTTCAGTTAGGGTTTCAAACTAGGGTTAGGGTTTCCAGCTAGGGTTTTCAGTTAGGGTTTCCATCTAGGGTTAGGGTTTCCAGCTAGGGTTTTCAGTTAGGGTTTCAAACTAGGGTTAGGGTTTCCAGCTAGGGTTTTCAGTTAGGGTTTCAAACTAGGGTTAGGGTTTCCAGCTAGGGTTTTCAGTTAGGGTTTCAAACTAGGGTTAGGGTTTCAAACTAGGGTTCGGGTTTCCAGCTAGGGTTAGGGTTTCCAGCTAGGGTTTTCAGTTAGGGTTTCAAACTAGGGTTAGGGTTTCCAGCTAGGGTTAGGGTTTCCAGCTAGAATTTTCAGTTAGGGTTTCAAACTAGGGTTAGGGTTTCCAGCTAGGGTTTTCAGTTAGGGTTTCAAACTAGGGTTAGGGTTTCCATATAGGGTTTCAAACTAGGGTTAGGGTTTCCAGCTAGGGTTTCAAACTAGGGTTAGGGTTTCCAGCTAGGGTTTTCAGTTAGGGTTTCAAACTAGGGTTAGGGTTTCAAACTAGGGTTAGGGTTTCCAGCTAGGGTTTTCAGTTAGGGTTTCAAACTAGGGTTAGGGTTTCAAACTAGGGTTAGGGTTTCCAGCTAGGGTTTTCAGTTAGGGTTGCAAACTAGGGTTAGGGTTTCCATATAGGGTTTCAAACTAGGGTTAGGGTTTCCATATAGGGTTAGGGTTTCCAGCTAGGGTTTTCAGTTAGGGTTTCAAACTAGGGTTAGGGTTTCCAGCTAGGGTTTTCAGTTAGGGTTTCAAACTAGGGTTAGGGTTTCCAGCTAGGGTTTTCAGTTAGGGTTTCAAACTAGGGTTAGGGTTTCCAGCTAGGGTTAGGGTTTCCAGCTAGGGTTTTCAGTTAGGGTTTCAAACTAGGGTTAGGGTTTCAAACTAGGGTTAGGGTTTCAAACTAGGGTTAGGGTTTCCAGCTAGGGTTTTCAGTTAGGGTTTCAAACTAGGGTTAGGGTTTCCAGCTAGGGTTTTCAGTTAGGGTTTCAAACTAGGGTTAGGGTTTCCAGCTAGGGTTTTCAGTTAGGGTTTCAAACTAGGGTTAGGGTTTCCATATAGGGTTTAAAACTAGGGTTAGGGTTTCCAGCTAGGGTTTCAGTTAGGGTTTCAAACTAGGGTTAGGGTTTCCAGCTAGGGTTTTCAGTTAGGGTTTCCAACTAGGGTTAGGGTTTCCAGCTAGGGTTTCAAACTAGGGTTAGGGTTTCCAGCTAGGGTTTTCAGTTAGGGTTTCAAACTAGGGTTAGGGTTTCCATCTAGGGTTTTCAGTTAGGGTTTCAAACTAGGGTTAGGGTTTTCAGTTAGGGTTTCAAACTAGGGTTAGGGTTTCCAGCTAGGGTTTTCAGTTAGGGTTTCAAACTAGGGTTAGGGTTTCCATATAGGGTTTAAAACTAGGGTTAGGGTTTCCAGCTAGGGTTTTCAGTTAGGGTTTCAAACTAGGGTTAGGGTTTCCAGCTAGGGTTTTCAGTTAGGGTTTCAAACTAGGGTTAGGGTTTCCAGCTAGGGTTTCAAACTAGGGTTAGGGTTTCCAGCTAGGGTTTTCAGTTAGGGTTTCAAACTAGGGTTAGGGTTTCCATCTAGGGTTTTCAGTTAGGGTTTCAAACTAGGGTTAGGGTTTTCAGTTAGGGTTTCAAACTAGGGTTAGGGTTTCCAGCTAGGGTTTTCAGTTAGGGTTTCCATCTAGGGTTAGGGTTTCCAGCTAGGGTTTTCAGTTAGGGTTTCAAACTAGGGTTAGGGTTTCCAGCTAGGGTTTTCAGTTAGGGTTTCAAACTAGGGTTAGGGTTTCCAGCTAGGGTTTTCAGTTAGGGTTTCAAACTAGGGTTAGGGTTTCAAACTAGGGTTAGGGTTTCCAGCTAGGGTTAGGGTTTCCAGCTAGGGTTTTCAGTTAGGGTTTCAAACTAGGGTTAGGGTTTCCAGCTAGGGTTTTCAGTTAGGGTTTCAAACTAGGGTTAGGGTTTCCAGCTAGGGTTTCAAACTAGGGTTAGGGTTTCCAGCTAGGGTTTTCAGTTAGGGTTTCAAACTAGGGTTAGGGTTTCCAGCTAGGGTTTCAAACTAGGGTTAGGGTTTCCATATAGGGTTTCAAACTAGGGTTAGGGTTTCCAGCTAGGGTTTTCAGTTAGGGTTTCAAACTAGGGTTAGGGTTTCCATATAGGGTTTCAAACTAGGGTTAGGGTTTCCAGCTAGGGTTTCAAACTAGGGTTAGGGTTTCCAGCTAGGGTTTTCAGTTAGGGTTTCAAACTAGGGTTAGGCTTTCCAGCTAGGGTTAGGGTTTCCAGCTAGGGTTTTCAGTTAGGGTTTCAAACTAGGGTTAGGGTTTCCATATAGGGTTTCAAACTAGGGTTAGGGTTTCCAGCTAGGGTTTCAAACTAGGGTTAGGGTTTCCAGCTAGGGTTTTCAGTTAGGGTTTCAAACTAGGGTTAGGGTTTCCAGCTAGGGTTTTCAGTTAGGGTTTCAAACTAGGGTTAGGGTTTCCATATAGGGTTTCAAACTAGGGTTAGGGTTTCCAGCTAGGGTTTTCAGTTAGGGTTTCAAACTAGGGTTAGGGTTTCCAGCTAGGGTTTTCAGTTAGGGTTTCAAACTAGGGTTAGGGTTTCCAGCTAGGGTTTCAAACTAGGGTTAGGGTTTCCAGCTAGGGTTTTCAGTTAGGGTTTCAAACTAGGGTTAGGGTTTCCATCTAGGGTTTTCAGTTAGGGTTTCAAACTAGGGTTAGGGTTTTCAGTTAGGGTTTCAAACTAGGGTTAGGGTTTCCAGCTAGGGTTTTCAGTTAGGGTTTCCATCTAGGGTTAGGGTTTCCAGCTAGGGTTTTCAGTTAGGGTTTCAAACTAGGGTTAGGGTTTCCAGCTAGGGTTTTCAGTTAGGGTTTCAAACTAGGGTTAGGGTTTCCAGCTAGGGTTTTCAGTTAGGGTTTCAAACTAGGGTTAGGGTTTCAAACTAGGGTTAGGGTTTCCAGCTAGGGTTAGGGTTTCCAGCTAGGGTTTTCAGTTAGGGTTTCAAACTAGGGTTAGGGTTTCCAGCTAGGGTTTTCAGTTAGGGTTTCAAACTAGGGTTAGGGTTTCCAGCTAGGGTTTCAAACTAGGGTTAGGGTTTCCAGCTAGGGTTTTCAGTTAGGGTTTCAAACTAGGGTTAGGGTTTCCAGCTAGGGTTTCAAACTAGGGTTAGGGATTCCATATAGGGTTTCAAACTAGGGTTAGGGTTTCCAGCTAGGGTTTTCAGTTAGGGTTTCAAACTAGGGTTAGGGTTTCCATATAGGGTTTCAAACTAGGGTTAGGGTTTCCAGCTAGGGTTTCAAACTAGGGTTAGGGTTTCCAGCTAGGGTTTTCAGTTAGGGTTTCAAACTAGGGTTAGGCTTTCCAGCTAGGGTTAGGGTTTCCAGCTAGGGTTTTCAGTTAGGGTTTCAAACTAGGGTTAGGGTTTCCAGCTAGGGTTTTCAGTTAGGGTTTCAAACTAGGGTTAGGGTTTCCATATAGGGTTTCAAACTAGGGTTAGGGTTTCCAGCTAGGGTTTCAAACTAGGGTTAGGGTTTCCAGCTAGGGTTTTCAGTTAGGGTTTCAAACTAGGGTTAGGGTTTCCATATAGGGTTAGGGTTTCCAGCTAGGGTTTTCAGTTAGGGTTTCAAACTAGGGTTAGGGTTTCCAGCTAGGGTTTTCAGTTAGGGTTTCAAACTAGGGTTAGGGTTTCAAACTAGGGTTAGGGTTTCCAGCTAGGGTTTTCAGTTAGGGTTTTCAGTTAGGGTTGCAAACTAGGGTTAGGGTTTCCATATAGGGTTTCAAACTAGGGTTAGGGATTCCATATAGGGTTTCAAACTAGGGTTAGGGTTTCCAGCTAGGGTTTTCAGTTAGGGTTTCAAACTAGGGTTAGGGTTTCCATATAGGGTTTCAAACTAGGGTTAGGGTTTCCAGCTAGGGTTTCAAACTAGGGTTAGGGTTTCCAGCTAGGGTTTTCAGTTAGGGTTTCAAACTAGGGTTAGGCTTTCCAGCTAGGGTTAGGGTTTCCAGCTAGGGTTTTCAGTTAGGGTTTCAAACTAGGGTTAGGGTTTCCAGCTAGGGTTTTCAGTTAGGGTTTCAAACTAGGGTTAGGGTTTCCATATAGGGTTTCAAACTAGGGTTAGGGTTTCCAGCTAGGGTTTCAAACTAGGGTTAGGGTTTCCAGCTAGGGTTTTCAGTTAGGGTTTCAAACTAGGGTTAGGGTTTCCATATAGGGTTAGGGTTTCCAGCTAGGGTTTTCAGTTAGGGTTTCAAACTAGGGTTAGGGTTTCCAGCTAGGGTTTTCAGTTAGGGTTTCAAACTAGGGTTAGGGTTTCAAACTAGGGTTAGGGTTTCCAGCTAGGGTTTTCAGTTAGGGTTTCAAACTAGGGTTAGGGTTTCCAGCTAGGGTTTTCAGTTAGGGTTTCAAACTAGGGTTAGGGTTTCCAGCTAGGGTTTTCAGTTAGGGTTTCAAACTAGGGTTAGGGTTTCCAGCTAGGGTTTTCAGTTAGGGTTTCAAACTAGGGTTAGGGTTTCCAGCTAGGGTTTTCAGTTAGGGTTTCAAACTAGGGTTAGGGTTTCCAGCTAGGGTTTTCAGTTAGGGTTTCAAACTAGGGTTAGGGTTTCCAGCTAGGGTTTTCAGTTAGGGTTTCCATATAGGGTTAGGGTTTCCAGCTAGGGTTTTCAGTTAGGGTTTCAAACTAGGGTTAGGGTTTCCAGCTAGGGTTTTCAGTTAGGGTTTCAAACTAGGGTTAGGGTTTCCAGCTAGGGTTTTCAGTTAGGGTTTCAAACTAGGGTTAGGGTTTCCAGCTAGGGTTAGGGTTTCCAGCTAGGGTTTTCAGTTAGGGTTTCAAACTAGGGTTAGGGTTTCCAGCTAGGGTTAGGGTTTCCAGCTAGGGTTTTCAGTTAGGGTTTCAAACTAGGGTTAGGGTTTCCAGCTAGGGTTTTCAGTTAGGGTTTCAAACTAGGGTTAGGGTTTCCATATAGGGTTTCAAACTAGGGTTAGGGTTTCCAGCTAGGGTTTCAAACTAGGGTTAGGGTTTCCAGCTAGGGTTTTCAGTTAGGGTTTCAAACTAGGGTTAGGGTTTCAAACTAGGGTTAGGGTTTCCAGCTAGGGTTTTCAGTTAGGGTTTCAAACTAGGGTTAGGGTTTCCAGCTAGGGTTTTCAGTTAGGGTTTCAAACTAGGGTTAGGGTTTCCATATAGGGTTTCAAACTAGGGTTAGGGTTTCCAGCTAGGGTTTTCAGTTAGGGTTTCAAACTATGGTTAGGGTTTCCAGCTAGGGTTTTCAGTTAGGGTTTCAAACTAGGGTTGTGTTTCCAGCTAGGGTTTCAAACTAGGGTTAGGGTTTCCAGCTAGGGTTTTCAGTTAGGGTTTCAAACTAGGGTTAGGGTTTCCAGCTAGGGTTTTCAGTTAGGGTTTCAAACTAGGGTTAGGGTTTCCAGCTAGGGTTTTCAGTTAGGGTTTCAAACTAGGGTTAGGGTTTCCATCTAGGGTTTTCAGTTAGGGTTTCAAACTAGGGTTAGGGTTTTCAGTTAGGGTTTCAAACTAGGGTTAGGGTTTCCAGCTAGGGTTTTCAGTTAGGGTTTCAAACTAGGGTTAGGGTTTCCAGCTAGGGTTTTCAGTTAGGGTTTAAAACTAGGGTTAGGGTTTCAAACTAGGGTTAGGGTTTCCAGCTAGGGTTAGGGTTTCCAGCTAGGGTTTTCAGTTAGGGTTTCAAACTAGGGTTAGGGTTTCCAGCTAGGGTTTTCAGTTAGGGTTTCAAACTAGGGTTAGGGTTTCCAGCTAGGGTTTCAAACTAGGGTTAGGGTTTCCAGCTAGGGTTTTCAGTTAGGGTTTCAAACTAGGGTTAGGGTTTCCAGCTAGGGTTTCAAACTAGGCTTAGGGTTTCCAGCTAGGGTTTCAAACTAGGGTTAGGGTTTCCAGCTAGGGTTTTCAGTTAGGGTTTCAAACTAGGGTTAGGCTTTCCAGCTAGGGTTAGGGTTTCCAGCTAGGGTTTTCAGTTAGGGTTTCAAACTAGGGTTAGGGTTTCCAGCTAGGGTTTTCAGTTAGGGTTTCAAACTAGGGTTAGGGTTTCCATATAGGGTTTCAAACTAGGGTTAGGGTTTCCAGCTAGGGTTTCAAACTAGGGTTAGGGTTTCCAGCTAGGGTTTTCAGTTAGGGTTTCAAACTAGGGTTAGGGTTTCCATATATGGTTAGGGTTTCCAGCTAGGGTTTTCAGTTAGGGTTTCAAACTAGGGTTAGGGTTTCCAGCTAGGGTTTTCAGTTAGGGTTTCAAACTAGGGTTAGGGTTTCAAACTAGGGTTAGGGTTTCCAGCTAGGGTTTTCAGTTAGGGTTTCAAACTAGGGTTAGGGTTTCCAGCTAGGGTTTTCAGTTAGGGTTTCAAACTAGGGTTAGGGTTTCCAGCTAGGGTTTTCAGTTAGGGTTTCAAACTAGGGTTAGGGTTTCCAGCTAGGGTTTTCAGTTAGGGTTTCAAACTAGGGTTAGGGTTTCCAGCTAGGGTTTTCAGTTAGGGTTTCAAACTAGGGTTAGGGTTTCCAGCTAGGGTTTTCAGTTAGGGTTTCAAACTAGGGTTAGGGTTTCCAGCTAGGGTTTTCAGTTAGGGTTTCCATATAGGGTTAGGGTTTCCAGCTAGGGTTTTCAGTTAGGGTTTCAAACTAGGGTTAGGGTTTCCAGCTAGGGTTTTCAGTTAGGGTTTCAAACTAGGGTTAGGGTTTCCAGCTAGGGTTTTCAGTTAGGGTTTCAAACTAGGGTTAGGGTTTCCAGCTAGGGTTAGGGTTTCCAGCTAGGGTTTTCAGTTAGGGTTTCAAACTAGGGTTAGGGTTTCCAGCTAGGGTTAGGGTTTCCAGCTAGGGTTTTCAGTTAGGGTTTCAAACTAGGGTTAGGGTTTCCAGCTAGGGTTTTCAGTTAGGGTTTCAAACTAGGGTTAGGGTTTCCATATAGGGTTTCAAACTAGGGTTAGGGTTTCCAGCTAGGGTTTCAAACTAGGGTTAGGGTTTCCAGCTAGGGTTTTCAGTTAGGGTTTCAAACTAGGGTTAGGGTTTCCATATAGGGTTTCAAACTAGGGTTAGGGTTTCCAGCTAGGGTTTCAAACTAGGGTTAGGGTTTCCAGCTAGGGTTTTCAGTTAGGGTTTCAAACTAGGGTTAGGGTTTCAAACTAGGGTTAGGGTTTCCAGCTAGGGTTTTCAGTTAGGGTTTCAAACTAGGGTTAGGGTTTCCAGCTAGGGTTTTCAGTTAGGGTTTCAAACTAGGGTTAGGGTTTCCATATAGGGTTTCAAACTAGGGTTAGGGTTTCCAGCTAGGGTTTTCAGTTAGGGTTTCAAACTATGGTTAGGGTTTCCAGCTAGGGTTTTCAGTTAGGGTTTCAAACTAGGGTTGTGTTTCCAGCTAGGGTTTCAAACTAGGGTTAGGGTTTCCAGCTAGGGTTTTCAGTTAGGGTTTCAAACTAGGGTTAGGGTTTCCAGCTAGGGTTTTCAGTTAGGGTTTCAAACTAGGGTTAGGGTTTCCAGCTAGGGTTTTCAGTTAGGGTTTCAAACTAGGGTTAGGGTTTCCATCTAGGGTTTTCAGTTAGGGTTTCAAACTAGGGTTAGGGTTTTCAGTTAGGGTTTCAAACTAGGGTTAGGGTTTCCAGCTAGGGTTTTCAGTTAGGGTTTCAAACTAGGGTTAGGGTTTCCAGCTAGGGTTTTCAGTTAGGGTTTAAAACTAGGGTTAGGGTTTCAAACTAGGGTTAGGGTTTCCAGCTAGGGTTAGGGTTTCCAGCTAGGGTTTTCAGTTAGGGTTTCAAACTAGGGTTAGGGTTTCCAGCTAGGGTTTTCAGTTAGGGTTTCAAACTAGGGTTAGGGTTTCCAGCTAGGGTTTCAAACTAGGGTTAGGGTTTCCAGCTAGGGTTTTCAGTTAGGGTTTCAAACTAGGGTTAGGGTTTCCAGCTAGGGTTTCAAACTAGGGTTAGGGTTTCCAGCTAGGGTTTCAAACTAGGGTTAGGGTTTCCAGCTAGGGTTTTCAGTTAGGGTTGCAAACGAGGGTTAGGGTTTCCATATAGGGTTTCAAACTAGGGTTAGGGTTTCCATATAGGGTTAGGGTTTCCAGCTAGCGTTTTCAGTTAGGGTTTCAAACTAGGGTTAGGGTTTCCAGCTAGGGTTTTCAGTTAGGGTTTCAAACTAGGGTTAGGGTTTCAAACTAGGGTTAGGGTTTCCAGCTAGGGTTTTCAGTTAGGGTTTCAAACTAGGGTTAGGGTTTCCAGCTAGGCTTAGGGTTTCCAGCTAGGGTTTTCAGTTAGGGTTTCAAACTAGGGTTAGGGTTTCCAGCTAGGGTTTTCAGTTAGGGTTTCAAACTAGGGTTAGGGTTTCCAGCTAGGGTTTTCAGTTAGGGTTTCAAACTAGGGTTAGGGTTTCCATATAGGGTTTCAAACTAGGGTTAGGGTTTCCAGCTAGGGTTTCAAACTAGGGTTAGGGTTTCCAGCTAGGGTTTTCAGTTAGGGTTTCAAACTAGGGTTAGGGTTTCCAGCTAGGGTTTTCAGTTAGGGTTTCAAACTAGGGTTAGGGTTTCCAGCTAGGGTTAGGGTTTCCAGCTAGGGTTTTCAGTTAGGGTTTCAAACTAGGGTTAGGGTTTCCAGCTAGGGTTTTCAGTTAGGGTTTCAAACTAGGGTTAGGGTTTCCATATAGGGTTTCAAACTAGGGTTAGGGTTTCCAGCTAGGGTTTCAAACTAGGGTTAGGATTTCCAGCTAGGGTTTTCAGTTAGGGTTTCAAACTAGGGTTAGGGTTTCCAGCTAGGGTTTCAAACTAGGGTTA
The DNA here is from genome assembly GCF_054856515.1 of Filicampus tigris. Lineage (NCBI taxonomy): Eukaryota > Metazoa > Chordata > Actinopteri > Syngnathiformes > Syngnathidae > Filicampus > Filicampus tigris. Next base: position 28,460,231 of record NC_141217.1, on the reverse strand, counting down.
GGGTTTCCAGCTAGGGTTTTCAGTTAGGGTTTCAAACTAGGGTTGTGTTTCCAGCTAGGGTTTCAAACTAGGGTTAGGGTTTCCAGCTAGGGTTTTCAGTTAGGGTTTCAAACTAGAGTTAGGGTTTCCAGCTAGGGTTTTCAGTTAGGGTTTCAAACTAGGGTTAGGGTTTCCAGCTAGGGTTTTCAGTTAGGGTTTCAAACTAGGGTTAGGGTTTCCAGCTAGGGTTAGGGTTTCCAGCTAGGGTTTTCAGTTAGGGTTTCAAACTAGGGTTAGGGTTTCAAACTAGGGTTAGGGTTTCAAACTAGGGTTAGGGTTTCCAGCTAGGGTTTTCAGTTAGGGTTTCAAACTAGGGTTAGGGTTTCCAGCTAGGGTTTTCAGTTAGGGTTTCAAACTAGGGTTAGGGTTTCCAGCTAGGGTTTTCAGTTAGGGTTTCAAACTAGGGTTAGGGTTTCCAGCTAGGGTTTTCAGTTAGGGTTTCAAACTAGGGTTAGGGTTTCCAGCTAGGGTTTCAAACTACGGTTAGGGTTTCCAGCTAGGGTTTTCAGTTAGGGTTTCAAACTAGGGTTAGGGTTTCCATCTAGGGTTTTCAGTTAGGGTTTCAAACTAGGGTTAGGGTTTTCAGTTAGGGTTTCAAACTAGGGTTAGGGTTTCCAGCTAGGGTTTTCAGTTAGGGTTTCCATCTAGGGTTAGGGTTTCCAGCTAGGGTTTTCAGTTAGGGTTTCAAACTAGGTTTAGGGTTTCCAGCTAGGGTTAAGGTTAGGGTTTCAAACTAGGGTTAGGGTTTCCAGCTAGGGTTTTCAGTTAGGGTTTCAAACTAGGGTTAGGGTTTCAAACTAGGGTTAGGGTTTCCAGCTAGGGTTAGGGTTTCCAGCTAGGGTTTTCAGTTAGGGTTTCAAACTAGGGTTAGGGTTTCCAGCTAGGGTTTTCAGTTAGGGTTTCAAACTAGGGTTAGGGTTTCCAGCTAGGGTTTCAAACTAGGGTTAGGGTTTCCAGCTAGGGTTTTCAGTTAGGGTTTCAAACTAGGGTTAGGGTTTCCAGCTAGGGTTTCAAACTAGGGTTAGGGTTTCCAGCTAGGGTTTTCAGTTAGGGTTTCAAACTAGGGTTAGGGTTTCCATATAGGGTTTCAAACTAGGGTTAGGGTTTCCAGCTAGGGTTTCAAACTAGGGTTAGGGTTTCCAGCTAGGGTTTTCAGTTAGGGTTTCAAACTAGGGTTAGGCTTTCCAGCTAGGGTTAGGGTTTCCAGCTAGGGTTTTCAGTTAGGGTTTCAAACTAGGGTTAGGGTTTCCAGCTAGGGTTTTCAGTTAGGGTGTCAAACTAGGGTTAGGGTTTCTATATAGGGTTTCAAACTAGGGTTAGGGTTTCCAGCTAGGGTTTCAAACTAGGGTTAGGGTTTCCAGCTAGGGTTTTCAGTTAGGGTTTCAAACTAGGGTTAGGGTTTCAAACTAGGGTTAGGGTTTCCAGCTAGGGTTTTCAGTTAGGGTTTCAAACTAGGGTTAGGGTTTCAAACTAGGGTTAGGGTTTCCAGCTAGGGTTTTCAGTTAGGGTTTCAAACTAGGGTTAGGGTTTCCAGCTAGGGTTTTCAGTTAGGGTTTCAAACTAGGGTTAGGGTTTCCATATAGGGTTTCAAACTAGGGTTAGGGTTTCCAGCTAGGGTTTTCAGTTAGGGTTTCAAACTAGGGTTAGGGTTTCCAGCTAGGGTTTTCAGTTAGGGTTTCAAACTAGGGTTGTGTTTCCAGCTAGGGTTTCAAACTAGGGTTAGGGTTTCCAGCTAGGGTTTTCAGTTAGGGTTTCAAACTAGGGTTAGGGTTTCCAGCTAGGGTTTTCAGTTAGGGTTTCAAACTAGGGTTAGGGTTTCCAGCTAGGGTTTTCAGTTAGGGTTTCAAACTAGGGTTAGGGTTTCCAGCTAGGGTTTCAAACTAGGGTTAGGGTTTTCAGTTAGGGTTTCAAACTAGGGTTAGGGTTTCAAACTAGGGTTAGGGTTTCCAGCTAGGGTTTTCAGTTAGGGTTTCAAACTAGGGTTGTGTTTCCAGCTAGGGTTTCAAACTAGGGTTAGGGTTTCCAGCTAGGGTTTTCAGTTAGGGTTTCAAACTAGGGTTAGGGTTTCCAGCTAGGGTTTTCAGTTAGGGTTTCAAACTAGGGTTAGGGTTTCCAGCTAGGGTTTCAAACTAGGGTTAGGGTTTCCAGCTAGGGTTTTCAGTTAGGGTTTCAAACTAGGGTTGTGTTTCCAGCTAGGGTTTCAAACTAGGGTTAGGGTTTCCAGCTAGGGTTTTCAGTTAGGGTTTCAAACTAGAGTTAGGGTTTCCAGCTAGGGTTTTCAGTTAGGGTTTCAAACTAGGGTTAGGGTTTCCAGCTAGGGTTTTCAGTTAGGGTTTCAAACTAGGGTTAGGGTTTCCAGCTAGGGTTAGGGTTTCCAGCTAGGGTTTTCAGTTAGGGTTTCAAACTAGGGTTAGGGTTTCAAACTAGGGTTAGGGTTTCAAACTAGGGTTAGGGTTTCCAGCTAGGGTTTTCAGTTAGGGTTTCAAACTAGGGTTAGGGTTTCCAGCTAGGGTTTTCAGTTAGGGTTTCAAACTAGGGTTAGGGTTTCCAGCTAGGGTTTTCAGTTAGGGTTTCAAACTAGGGTTAGGGTTTCCAGCTAGGGTTTTCAGTTAGGGTTTCAAACTAGGGTTAGGGTTTCCAGCTAGGGTTTTCAGTTAGGGTTTCAAACTAGGGTTAGGGTTTCCAGCTAGGGTTTTCAGTTAGGGTTTCAAACTAGGGTTAGGGTTTCCAGCTAGGGTTTTCAGTTAGGGTTTCAAACTAGGGTTAGGGTTTCCATATAGGGTTTCAAACTAGGGTTAGGGTTTCCAGCTAGGGTTTTCAGTTAGGGTTTCAAACTAGGGTTAGGGTTTCCAGCTAGGGTTTTCAGTTAGGGTTTCAAACTAGGGTTAGGGTTTCCAGCTAGGGTTTTCAGTTAGGGTTTCAAACTAGGGTTAGGGTTTCCAGCTAGGGTTTTCAGTTAGGGTTTCAAACTAGGGCTAGGGTTTCCATATAGGGATAGGGTTTCCAGCTAGGGTTTTCAGTTAGGGTTTCAAACTAGGGTTAGGGTTTCCAGCTAGGGTTTTCAGTTAGGGTTTCAAACTAGGGTTAGGGTTTCCAGCTAGGGTTTTCAGTTAGGGTTTCAAACTAGGGTTAGGGTTTCCAGCTAGGGTTTTCAGTTAGGGTTTCAAACTAGGGTTAGGGTTTCCAGCTAGGGTTTTCAGTTAGGGTTTCAAACTAGGGTTAGGGTTTCCAGCTAGGGTTTTCAGTTAGGGTTTCAAACTAGGGTTAGGGTTTCCAGCTAGGGTTTTCAGTTATGGTTTCAAACTAGGGTTAGGGTTTCCAGCTAGGGTTTTCAGTTAGGGTTTCAAACTAGGGTTAGGGTTTCCATATAGGGTTTCAAACTAGGGTTAGGGTTTCCAGCTAGGGTTTCCAGCTAGGATTTCAAACTAGGGTTAGGGTTTCCAGCTAGGGTTTTCAGTTAGGGTTTCAAACTAGGGTTAGGGTTTCAAACTAGGGTTAGGGTTTCCAGCTAGGGTTAGGGTTTCCAGTTAGGGTTTTCAGTTAGGGTTTCAAACTAGGGTTAGGGTTTCCAGCTAGGGTTTTCAGTTAGGGTTTCCAACTAGGGTTAGGGTTTCCAGCTAGGGTTTTCAGTTAGGGTTTCAAACTAGGGTTAGGGTTTCCAGCTAGGGTTTCAAACTAGGGTTAGGGTTTCCAGCTAGGGTTTTCAGTTAGGGTTTCAAACTAGGGTTAGGGTTTCTAGCTAGGGTTTCAAACTAGGGTTAGGATTTCCATATAGGGTTTCAAACTAGGGTTAGGGTTTCCAGCTAGGGTTTTCAGTTAGGGTTTCAAACTAGGGTTAGGGTTTCCATATAGGGTTTCAAACTAGGGTTAGGGTTTCCAGCTAGGGTTTCAAACTAGGGTTAGGGTTTCCAGCTAGGGTTTTCAGTTAGGGTTGCAAACGAGGGTTAGGGTTTCCATATAGGGTTTCAAACTAGGGTTAGGGTTTCCATATAGGGTTAGGGTTTCCAGCTAGGGTTTTCAGTTAGGGTTTCAAACTAGGGTTAGGGTTTCCAGCTAGGGTTTTCAGTTAGGGTTTCAAACTAGGGTTAGGGTTTCCAGCTAGGGTTTTCAGTTAGGGTTTCAAACTAGGGTTAGGGTTTCCAGCTAGGGTTAGGGTTTCCAGCTAGGGTTTTCAGTTAGGGTTTCAAACTAGGGTTAGGGTTTCCAGCTAGGGTTTTCAGTTAGGGTTTCAAACTAGGGTTAGGGTTTCCAGCTAGGGTTTTCAGTTAGGGTTTCAAAAAGGGTTAGGGTTTCCAGCTAGGGTTAGGGTTTCCAGCTAGGGTTTTCAGTTAGGGTTTCAAACTAGGGTTAGGGTTTCCAGCTAGGGTTTTCAGTTAGGGTTTCAAACTAGGGTTAGGGTTTCCATATAGGGTTTCAAACTAGGGTTAGGGTTTCCAGCTAGGGTTTCAAACTAGGGTTAGGGTTTCCAGCTAGGGTTTTCAGTTAGGGTTTCAAACTAGGGTTAGGGTTTCAAACTAGGGTTAGGGTTTCAAACTAGGGTTAGGGTTTCCAGCTAGGGTCTTCAGTTAGGGTTGCAAACTAGGGTTAGGGTTTCCATATAGGGTTTCAAACTAGGGTTAGGGTTTCCATATAGGGTTAGGGTTTCCAGCTAGGGTTTTCAGTTAGGGTTTCAAACTAGGGTTAGGGTTTCCAGCTAGGGTTTTCAGTTAGGGTTTCAAACTAGGGTTAGGGTTTCCATATAGGGTTTCAAACTAGGGTTAGGGTTTCCAGCTAGGGTTTTCAGTTAGGGTTTCAAACTAGGGTTAGGGTTTCCAGCTAGGGTTTTCAGTTAGGGTTTCAAACTAGGGTTAGGGTTTCCAGCTAGGGTTTCAAACTAGGGTTAGGGTTTCCAGCTAGGGTTTTCAGTTAGGGTTTCAAACTAGGGTTAGGGTTTCCATCTAGGGTTTTCAGTTAGGGTTTCAAACTAGGGTTAGGGTTTTCAGTTAGGGTTTCAAACTAGGGTTAGGGTTTCCAGCTAGGGTTTTCAGTTAGGGTTTCCATCTAGGGTTAGGGTTTCCAGCTAGGGTTTTCAGTTAGGGTTTCAAACTAGGGTTAGGGTTTCCAGCTAGGGTTTTCAGTTAGGGTTTCAAACTAGGGTTAGGGTTTCCAGCTAGGGTTTTCATTTAGGGTTTCAAACTAGGGTTAGGGTTTCAAACTAGGGTTAGGGTTTCCAGCTAGGGTTAGGGTTTCCAGCTAGGGTTTTCAGTTAGGGTTTCAAACTAGGGTTAGGGTTTCCAGCTAGGGTTTTCAGTTAGGGTTTCAAACTAGGGTTAGGGTTTCCAGCTAGGGTTTCAAACTAGGGTTAGGGTTTCCAGCTAGGGTTTTCAGTTAGGGTTTCAAACTAGGGTTAGGGTTTCCAGCTAGGGTTTCGAACTAGGGTTAGGGTTTCCATATAGGGTTTCAAACTAGGGTTAGGGTTTCCAGCTAGGGTTTTCAGTTAGGGTTTCAAACTAGGGTTAGGGTTTCCATATAGGGTTTCAAACTAGGGTTAGGGTTTCCAGCTAGGGTTTCAAACTAGGGTTAGGGTTTCCAGCTAGGGTTTTCAGTTAGGGTTTCAAACTAGGGTTAGGCTTTCCAGCTAGGGTTAGGGTTTCCAGCTAGGGTTTTCAGTTAGGGTTTCAAACTAGGGTTAGGGTTTCCAGCTAGGGTTTTCAGTTAGGGTTTCAAACTAGGGTTAGGGTTTCCATATAGGGTTTCAAACTAGGGTTAGGGTTTCCAGCTAGGGTTTCAAACTAGGGTTAGGGTTTCCAGCTAGGGTTTTCAGTTAGGGTTTCAAACTAGGGTTAGGGTTTCAAACTAGGGTTAGGGTTTCCAGCTAGGGTTTTCAGTTAGGGTTTCAAACTAGGGTTAGGGTTTCAAACTAGGGTTAGGGTTTCCAGCTAGGGTTTTCAGTTAGGGTTTCAAACTAGGGTTAGGGTTTCCAGCTAGGGTTTTCAGTTAGGGTTTCAAACTAGGGTTAGGGTTTCCAGCTAGGGTTTTCAGTTAGGGTTTCAAACTAGGGTTAGGGTTTCCAGCTAGGGTTTTCAGTTAGGGTTTCAAACTAGGGTTAGGGTTTCAAACTAGGGTTAGGGTTTCCAGCTAGGGTTTTCAGTTAGGGTTTCAAACTAGGGTTAGGGTTTCAAACTAGGGTTAGGGTTTCCAGCTAGGGTTTTCAGTTAGGGTTTCAAACTAGGGTTAGGGTTTCCAGCTAGGGTTTTCAGTTAGGGTTTCAAACTAGGGTTAGGGTTTCCAGCTAGGGTTTTCAGTTAGGGTTTCAAACTAGGGTTAGGGTTTCCAGCTAGGGTTTTCAGTTAGGGTTTCAAACTAGGGTTAGGGTTTCCAGCTAGGGTTTTCAGTTAGGGTTTCAAACTAGGGTTAGGGTTTCCAGCTAGGGTTTTCAGTTAGGGTTTCCATATAGGGTTAGGGTTTCCAGCTAGGGTTTTCAGTTAGGGTTTCAAACTAGGGCTAGGGTTTCCAGCTAGGGTTTTCAGTTAGGGTTTCAAACTAGGGTTAGGGTTTCCAGCTAGGGTTTTCAGTTAGGGTTTCAAACTAGGGTTAGGGTTTCAAACTAGGGTTAGGGTTTCCAGCTAGGGTTTTCAGTTAGGGTTTCAAACTAGGGTTAGGGTTTCAAACTAGGGTTAGGGTTTCCAGCTAGGGTTTTCAGTTAGGGTTTCAAACTAGGGTTAGGGTTTCAAACTAGGGTTAGGGTTTCCAGCTAGGGTTTTCAGTTAGGGTTGCAAACTAGGGTTAGGGTTTCCATATAGGGTTTCAAACTAGGGTTAGGGTTTCCATATAGGGTTAGGGTTTCCAGCTAGGGTTTTCAGTTAGGGTTTCAAACTAGGGTTAGGTTTTCCAGCTAGGGTTTTCAGTTAGGGTTTCAAACTAGGGTTAGGGTTTCCAGCTAGGGTTAGGGTTTCCAGCTAGGGTTTTCAGTTAGGGTTTCAAACTAGGGTTAGGGTTTCAAACTAGGGTTAGGGTTTCAAACTAGGGTTAGGGTTTCCAGCTAGGGTTTTCAGTTAGGGTTTCAAACTAGGGTTAGGGTTTCCAGCTAGGGTTTTCAGTTAGGGTTTCAAACTAGGGTTAGGGTTTCCATATAGGGTTTAAAACTAGGGTTAGGGTTTCCATCTAGGGTTTTCAGTTAGGGTTTCAAACTAGGGTTAGGGTTTTCAGTTAGGGTTTCAAACTAGGGTTAGGGTTTCCAGCTAGGGTTTCAAACTAGGGTTAGGGTTTCCAGCTAGGGTTTTCAGTTAGGGTTTCAAACTAGGGTTTGGGTTTCCAGCTAGGGTTTCAAACTAGGGTTAGGGTTTCCATATAGGGTTTCAAACTAGGGTTAGGGTTTCCAGCTAGGGTTTTCAGTTAGGGTTTCAAACTAGGGTTAGGGTTTCCATATAGGGTTTCAAACTAGGGTTAGGGTTTCCAGCTAGGGTTTCAAACTAGGCTTAGGGTTTCCAGCTAGGGTTTTCAGTTAGGGTTGCAAACGAGGGTTAGGGTTTCCATATAGGGTTTCAAACTAGGGTTAGGGTTTCCATATAGGGTTAGGGTTTCCAGCTAGGGTTTTCAGTTAGGGTTTCAAACTAGGGTTAGGGTTTCCAGCTAGGGTTTTCAGTTAGGGTTTAAAACTAGGGTTAGGGTTTCCAGCTAGGGTTTTCAGTTAGGGTTTCAAACTAGGGTTAGGGTTTCCAGCTAGGGTTTTCAGTTAGGGTTTAAAACTAGGGTTAGGGTTTCCAGCTAGGGTTAGGGTTTCCAGCTAGGGTTTTCAGTTAGGGTTTCAAACTAGGGTTAGGGTTTCCAGCTAGGGTTTTCAGTTAGGGTTTCAAACTAGGGTTAGGGTTTCCAGCTAGGGTTTTCAGTTAGGGTTTCAAAAAGGGTTAGGGTTTCCAGCTAGGGTTAGGGTTTCCAGCTAGGGTTTTCAGTTAGGGTTTCAAACTAGGGTTAGGGTTTCCAGCTAGGGTTTTCAGTTAGGGTTTCAAACTAGGGTTAGGGTTTCCATATAGGGTTTCAAACTAGGGTTAGGGTTTCCAGCTAGGGTTTCAAACTAGGGTTAGGGTTTCCAGCTAGGGTTTTCAGTTAGGGTTTCAAACTAGGGTTAGGGTTTCAAACTAGGGTTAGGGTTTCCAGCTAGGGTTTTCAGTTAGGGTTTCAAACTAGGGTTAGGGTTTCCAGCTAGGGTTTTCAGTTAGGGTTTCAAACTAGGGTTAGGGTTTCCAGCTAGGGTTTTCAGTTAGGGTTTCAAACTAGGGTTAGGGTTTCCAGCTAGGGTTTTCAGTTAGGGTTTCAAACTAGGGTTAGGGTTTCAAACTAGGGTTAGGGTTTCCAGCTAGGGTTTTCAGTTAGGGTTTCAAACTAGGGTTAGGGTTTCAAACTAGGGTTAGGGTTTCCAGCTAGGGTTTTCAGTTAGGGTTTCAAACTAGGGTTAGGGTTTCCAGCTAGGGTTTTCAGTTAGGGTTTCAAACTAGGGTTAGGGTTTCCAGCTAGGGTTTTCAGTTAGGGTTTCAAACTAGGGTTAGGGTTTCCAGCTAGGGTTTTCAGTTAGGGTTTCAAACTAGGGTTAGGGTTTCCAGCTAGGGTTTTCAGTTAGGGTTTCAAACTAGGGTTAGGGTTTCCAGCTAGGGTTTTCAGTTAGGGTTTCCATATAGGGTTAGGGTTTCCAGCTAGGGTTTTCAGTTAGGGTTTCAAACTAGGGCTAGGGTTTCCAGCTAGGGTTTTCAGTTAGGGTTTCAAACTAGGGTTAGGGTTTCAAACTAGGGTTAGGGTTTCCAGCTAGGGTTTTCAGTTAGGGTTGCAAACTAGGGTTAGGGTTTCCATATAGGGTTTCAAACTAGGGTTAGGGTTTCCATATAGGGTTAGGGTTTCCAGCTAGGGTTTTCAGTTAGGGTTTCAAACTAGGGTTAGGTTTTCCAGCTAGGGTTTTCAGTTAGGGTTTCAAACTAGGGTTAGGGTTTCCAGCTAGGGTTAGGGTTTCCAGCTAGGGTTTTCAGTTAGGGTTTCAAACTAGGGTTAGGGTTTCAAACTAGGGTTAGGGTTTCAAACTAGGGTTAGGGTTTCCAGCTAGGGTTTTCAGTTAGGGTTTCAAACTAGGGTTAGGGTTTCCAGCTAGGGTTTTCAGTTAGGGTTTCAAACTAGGGTTAGGGTTTCCAGCTAGGGTTTTCAGTTAGGGTTTCAAACTAGGGTTAGGGTTTCCAGCTAGGGTTTTCAGTTAGGGTTTCAAACTAGGGTTAGGGTTTCCATATAGGGTTTAAAACTAGGGTTAGGGTTTCCATCTAGGGTTTTCAGTTAGGGTTTCAAACTAGGGTTAGGGTTTTCAGTTAGGGTTTCAAACTAGGGTTAGGGTTTCCAGCTAGGGTTTCAAACTAGGGTTAGGGTTTCCAGCTAGGGTTTTCAGTTAGGGTTTCAAACTAGGGTTTGGGTTTCCAGCTAGGGTTTCAAACTAGGGTTAGGGTTTCCATATAGGGTTTCAAACTAGGGTTAGGGTTTCCAGCTAGGGTTTTCAGTTAGGGTTTCAAACTAGGGTTAGGGTTTCCATATAGGGTTTCAAACTAGGGTTAGGGTTTCCAGCTAGGGTTTCAAACTAGGCTTAGGGTTTCCAGCTAGGGTTTTCAGTTAGGGTTGCAAACGAGGGTTAGGGTTTCCATATAGGGTTTCAAACTAGGGTTAGGGTTTCCATATAGGGTTAGGGTTTCCAGCTAGGGTTTTCAGTTAGGGTTTCAAACTAGGGTTAGGGTTTCCAGCTAGGGTTTTCAGTTAGGGTTTAAAACTAGGGTTAGGGTTTCCAGCTAGGGTTTTCAGTTAGGGTTTCAAACTAGGGTTAGGGTTTCCAGCTAGGGTTTTCAGTTAGGGTTTCAAACTAGGGTTAGGGTTTCCAGCTAGGGTTTTCAGTTAGGGTTTCAAACTAGGGTTAGGGTTTCCATATAGGGTTTCAAACTAGGGTTAGGGTTTCCAGCTAGGGTTTCAAACTAGGGTTAGGGTTTCCAGCTAGGGTTTTCAGTTAGGGTTTCAAACTAGGGTTAGGGTTTCCATATAGGGTTAGGGTTTCCAGCTAGGGTTTTCAGTTAGGGTTTCAAACTAGGGTTAGGGTTTCCAGCTAGGGTTTTCAGTTAGGGTTTCAAACTAGGGTTAGGGTTTCAAACTAGGGTTAGGGTTTCCAGCTAGGGTTTTCAGTTAGGGTTTCAAACTAGGGTTAGGGTTTCCAGCTAGGGTTTCAAACTAGGGTTAGGGTTTCCAGCTAGGGTTTTCAGTTAGGGTTTCAAACTAGGGTTAGGGTTTCCAGCTAGGGTTTTCAGTTAGGGTTTCAAACTAGGGTTAGGGTTTCCATATAGGGTTTCAAACTAGGGTTAGGGTTTCCAGCTAGGGTTTCAAACTAGGGTTAGGGTTTCAAACTAGGGTTAGGGTTTCCAGCTAGGGTTTTCAGTTAGGGTTTCAAACTAGGGTTAGGGTTTCCAGCTAGGGTTTTCAGTTAGGGTTTCAAACTAGGGTTAGGGTTTCCAGCTAGGGTTTTCAGTTAGGGTTTCCAACTAGGGTTAGGGTTTCCAGCTAGGGTTTTCAGTTAGGGTTTCAAACTAGGGTTAGGCTTTCCAGCTAGGGTTTCAAACTAGGGTTAGAGTTTCCATATAGGGTTTCAAACTAGGGTTAGGGTTTCCATATAGGGTTTCAAACTAGGGTTAGGGTTTCCATATAGGGTTAGGGTTTCCAGCTAGGGTTTTCAGTTAGGGTTTCAAACTAGGGTTAGGGTTTCCAGCAAGGGTTTTAAACTAGGGTTAGGGTTTCCAGCTAGGGTTTTCAGTTAGGGTTTCAAACTAGGGTTAGGGTTTCCAGCTAGGGTTTTCAGTTAGGGTTTCAAACTAGGGTTAGGGTTTCCAGCTAGGGTTTCAAACTAGGGTTAGGGTTTCCAGCTAGGGTTTTCAGTTAGGGTTTCAAACTCGGGTTAGGGTTTCAAACTAGGGTTAGGGTTTCCAGCTAGGGTTAGGGTTTCCAGCTAGGGTTTTCAGTTAGGGTTTCAAACTAGGGTTAGGGTTTCCAGCTAGGGTTTTCAGTTAGGGTTTCCAACTAGGGTTAGGGTTTCCAGCTAGGGTTTTCAGTTAGGGTTTCAAACTAGGGTTAGGGTTTCCAGCTAGGGTTTCAAACTAGGGTTAAGGTTTCAAACTAGGGTTAGGGTTTCCAGCTAGGGTTTTCAGTTAGGGTTTCAAACTAGGGTTAGGGTTTCCAGCTAGGGTTTCAAACTAGGGTTAGGGTTTCCAGCTAGGGTTTTCAGTTAGGGTTTCAAACTAGGGTTAGGGTTTCCATATAGGGTTTCAAACTAGGGTTAGGGTTTCCATATAGGGTTAGGGTTTCCAGCTAGGGTTTCCAGCTAGGGTTTCAAACTAGGGTTAGGGTTTCCAGCTAGGGTTTTCAGGTAGGGTTTCAAACTAGGGTTAGGGTTTCCAGCTAGGGTTTTCAGTTAGGGTTTCAAACTAGGGTTAGGGTTTCCAGCTAGGGTTTTCAGTTAGGGTTTCAAACTAGGGTTAGGGTTTCCAGCTAGGGTTTTCAGTTAGGGTTTCCAACTAGGGTTAGGGTTTCCAGCTAGGGTTTTCAGTTAGGGTTTCAAACTAGGGTTAGGGTTTTCAGTTAGGGTTTCAAACTAGGGTTAGGGTTTCCAGCTAGGATTTTCAGTTAGGGTTTCAAACTAGGGTTAGGGTTTCCAGCTAGGGTTTCAAACTAGGGTTAGGGTTTCCATATAGGGTTTCAAACTAGGGTTAGGGTTTCCATATAGGGTTAGGGTTTCCAGCTAGGGTTTTCAGTTAGGGTTGCAAACTAGGGTTAGGGTTTCCATATAGGGTTTCAAACTAGGGTTAGGGTTTCCATATAGGATTAGGGTTTCCAGCTAGGGTTTTCAGTTAGGGTTTCAAACTAGGGTTAGGGTTTCCAGCTAGGGTTTTAAACTAGGGTTAGGGTTTCCAGCTAGGGTTTTCAGTTAGGGTTTCAAACTAGGGTTAGTGTTTCCAGCTAGGGTTTTCAGTTAGGGTTTCAAACTAGGGTTAGGGTTTCCAGCTAGGGTTTCAAACTAGGGTTAGGGTTTCCAGCTAGGGTTTTCAGTTAGGGTTTCAAACTAGGGTTAGGGTTTCCAGCTAGGGTTTTCAGTTAGGGTTTCAAACTAGGGTTAGGGTTTCCAGCTAGGGTTTTCAGTTAGGGTTTCAAACTAGGGTTAGGGTTTTCAGTTAGGGTTTCAAACTAGGGTTAGGGTTTCCAGCTAGGGTTTTCAGTTAGGGTTTCCAACTAGGGTTAGGGTTTCCAGCTAGGGTTTTCAGTTAGGGTTTCAAACTAGGGTTAGGGTTTCCAGCTAGGGTTTCAAACTAGGGTAAGGGTTTCCAGCTAGGGTTTTCAGTTAGGGTTTCAAACTAGGGTTAGGGTTTCCAGCTAGGGTTTTCAGTTAGGGTTTCAAACTAGGGTTAGGGTTCAAAACTAGGGTTAGGGTTTCCAGCTAGGGTTTTCAGTTAGGGTTTCAAACTAGGGTTAGGGTTTCCAGCTAGGGTTTTCAGTTAGGGTTTCAAACTAGGGTTAGGGTTTCCATATAGGGTTTCAAACTAGGGTTAGGGTTTCCATATAGGGTTAGGGTTTCCAGCTAGGGTTTTCAGTTAGGGTTTCAAACTAGGGTTAGGGTTTCCAGCTAGGGTTTTCAGTTAGGGTTTCAAACTAGGGCTAGGGTTTCCAGCTAGGGTTTTCAGTTAGGGTTTCAAACTAGGGTTAGGGTTTCCATATAGGGTTTCAAACTAGGGTTAGGGTTTCCAGCTAGGGTTTCAAACTAGGGTTAGGGTTTCAAACTAGGGTTAGGGTTTCCAGCTAGGGTTTTCAGTTAGGGTTTCAAACTAGGGTTAGGGTTTCAAACTAGGGTTAGGGTTTCCAGCTAGGGTTTTCAGTTAGGGTTTCAAACTAGGGTTAGGGTTTCCAGCTAGGGTTTTCAGTTAGGGTTTCAAACTAGGGTTAGGGTTTCCAGCTAGGGTTTTCAGTTAGGGTTTCAAACTAGGGTTAGGGTTTCCAGCTAGGGTTTCAAACTAGGGTAAGGGTTTCCAGCTAGGGTTTTCAGTTAGGGTTTCAAACTAGGATTAGGGTTTCCAGCTAGGGTTTTCAGTTAGGGTTTCCAACTAGGGTTAGGGTTTCCAGCTAGGGTTTTCAGTTAGGGTTTCAAACTAGGGTTAGGGTTTCCAGCTAGGGTTTTCAGTTAGGGTTTCAAACTAGGGTTAGGGTTTCCAGCTAGGGTTTTCAGTTAGGGTTTCAAACTAGGGTTAGGGTTTCCAGCTAGGGTTTCAAACTAGGGTTAGGGTTTCCAGCTAGGGTTTTCAGTTAGGGTTTCAAACTAGGGTTAGGGTTTCCAGCTAGGGTTTTCAGTTAGGGTTTCAAACTAGGGTTAGGGTTTCCATATAGGGTTTCAAACTAGGGTTAGGGTTTCCAGCTAGGGTTTCAAACTAGGGTTAGGGTTTCAAACTAGGGTTAGGGTTTCCAGCTAGGGTTTTCAGTTAGGGTTTCAAACTAGGGTTAGGGTTTCCAGCTAGGGTTTTCAGTTAGGGTTTCAAACTAGGGTTAGGGTTTCCAGCTAGGGTTTTCAGTTAGGGTTTCAAACTAGGGTTAGGGTTTCCAGCTAGGGTTTTCAGTTAGGGTTTCAAACTAGGGTTAGGGTTTCAAACTAGGGTTAGGGTTTCCAGCTAGGGTTAGGGTTTCCAGCTAGGGTTTCCAGCTAGGGTTTCAAACTAGGGTTAGGGTTTCAAACTAGGGTTAGGGTTTCCAGCTAGGGTTTTCAGTTAGGGTTTCAAACTAGGGTTAGGGTTTCCAGCTAGGGTTTTCAGTTAGGGTTTCAAACTAGGGTTAGGGTTTCCAGCTAGGGTTTTCAGTTAGGGTTTCCAACTAGGGTTAGGGTTTCCAGCTAGGGTTTTCAGTTAGGGTTTCAAACTAGGGTTAGGGTTTCCAGCTAGGGTTTCAAACTAGGGTTAGAGTTTCCATATAGGGTTTCAAACTAGGGTTAGGGTTTCCATATAGGGTTTCAAACTAGGGTTAGGGTTTCCATATAGGGTTAGGGTTTCCAGCTAGGGTTTTCAGTTAGGGTTTCAAACTAGGGTTAGGGTTTCCAGCAAGGGTTTTAAACTAGGGTTAGGGTTTCCAGCTAGGGTTTTCAGTTAGGGTTTCAAACTAGGGTTAGGGTTTCCAGCTAGGGTTTTCAGTTAGGGTTTCAAACTAGGGTTAGGGTTTCCAGCTAGGGTTTCAAACTAGGGTTAGGGTTTCCAGCTAGGGTTTTCAGTTAGGGTTTCAAACTAGGGTTAGGGTTTCCGGCTAGGGTTTCAAACTAGAGTTAGGGTTTCCAGCTAGGGTTTCAAACTAGGGTTAGGGTTTCCAGCTAGGGTTTTCAGTTAGGGTTTCAAACTAGGGTTAGGGTTTCAAACTAGGGTTAGGGTTTCCAGCTAGGGTTAGGGTTTCCAGCTAGGGTTTTCAGTTAGGGTTTCAAACTAGGGTTAGGGTTTCCAGCTAGGGTTTTCAGTTAGGGTTTCCAACTAGGGTTAGGGTTTCCAGCTAGGGTTTTCAGTTAGGGTTTCAAACTAGGGTTAGGGTTTCCAGCTAGGGTTTCAAACTAGGGTTAAGGTTTCAAACTAGGGTTAGGGTTTCCAGCTAGGGTTTTCAGTTAGGGTTTCAAACTAGGGTTAGGGTTTCAAACTAGGGTTAGGGTTTCCAGCTAGGGTTAGGGTTTCCAGCTAGGGTTTTCAGTTAGGGTTTCAAACTAGGGTTAGGGTTTCCAGCTAGGGTTTTCAGTTAGGGTTTCCAACTAGGGTTAGGGTTTCCAGCTAGGGTTTTCAGTTAGGGTTTCAAACTAGGGTTAGGGTTTCCAGCTAGGGTTTCAAACTAGGGTTAGGGTTTCCAGCTAGGGTTTTCAGTTAGGGTTTCAAACTAGGGTTAGGGTTTCCATATAGGGTTTCAAACTAGGGTTAGGGTTTCCAGCTAGGGTTTTCAGTTAGGGTTTCAAACTAGGGTTAGGGTTTCCAGCTAGGGTTTTCAGTTAGGGTTTCAAACTAGGGTTAGGGTTTCCAGCTAGGGTTTCAAACTAGGGTTAGGGTTTCCAGCTAGGGTTTTCAGTTAGGGTTTCAAACTAGGGTTAGGGTTTCCAGCTAGGGTTTTCAGTTAGGGTTTCAAACTAGGGTTAGGGTTTCAAACTAGGGTTAGGGTTTCCAGCTAGGGTTAGGGTTTCCAGCTAGGGTTTTCAGTTAGGGTTTCAAACTAGGGTTAGGGTTTCCAGCTAGGGTTTTCAGTTAGGGTTTCCAACTAGGGTTAGGGTTTCCAGCTAGGGTTTTCAGTAAGGGTTTCAAACTAGGGTTAGGGTTTCCAGCTAGGGTTTCAAACTAGGGTTAGGGTTTCCAGCTAGGGTTTTCAGTTAGGGTTTCAAACTAGGGTTAGGGTTTCCAGCTAGGGTTTCAAACTAGGGTTAGGGTTTCCATATAGGGTTTCAAACTAGGGTTAGGGTTTCCAGCTAGGGTTTTCAGTTAGGGTTTCAAACTAGGGTTAGGGTTTCCAGCTAGGGTTTCAAACTAGGGTTAGGGTTTCCAGCTAGGGTTTTCAGTTAGGCTTTCAAACTAGGGTTAGGGTTTCCAGCTAGGGTTTTCAGTTAGGGTTTAAAACTAGGGTTAGGGTTTCCAGCTAGGGTTTCAAACTAGGGTTAGGGTTTCCAGCTAGGGTTTTCAGTTAGGGTTTCCAACTAGGGTTAGGGTTTCCAGCTAGGGTTTTCAGTTAGGGTTTCAAACTAGGGTTAGGGTTTCCAGCTAGGGTTTCAAACTAGGGTAAGGGTTTCCAGCTAGGGTTTTCAGTTAGGGTTTCAAACTAGGGTTAGGGTTTCCAGCTAGGGTTTTCAGTTAGGGTTTCAAACTAGGGTTAGGGTTTCCATATAGGGTTTCAAACTAGGGTTAGGGTTTCCAGCTAGGGTTTCAAACTAGGGTTAGGGTTTCCAGCTAGGGTTTTCAGTTAGGGTTTCAAACTAGGTTTAGGGTTTCAAACTAGGGTTAGGGTTTCCAGCTAGGGTTTTCAGTTAGGGTTTCAAACTAGGGTTAGGGTTCCAAACTAGGGTTAGGGTTTCCAGCTAGGGTTTTCAGTTAGGGTTGCAAACTAGGGTTAGGGTTTCCATATAGGGTTTCAAACTAGGGTTAGGGTTTCCATATAGGGTTAGGGTTTCCAGCTAGGGTTTTCAGTTAGGGTTTCAAACTAGGGTTAGGGTTTCCAGCTAGGGTTTTCAGTTAGGGTTTCAAACTAGGGTTAGGGTTTCCAGCTAGGGTTTTCAGTTAGGGTTTCAAACTAGGGTTAGGGTTTCAAACTAGGGTTAGGGTTTCCATATAGGGTTTTCAGTTAGGGTTAGGGTTTCCAGCTAGGGTTTCAAACTAGGGTTAGGGTTTCAAACTAGGGTTAGTGTTAGGGTTAGGGTTAGGGTTAGGGTTAGCTAGGGTTTTCAGTTAGGGTTTCAAACTAGGGTTAGGGTTTCCAGCTAGGGTTTCAAACTAGGGTTAGGGTTTCCAGCTAGGGTTTCAAACTAGGGTTAGGGTTTCAAACTAGGGTTAGGGTTTCCATATAGGGTTTTCAGTTAGGGTTAGGGTTTCCAGCTAGGGTTTCAAACTAGGGTTAGGGTTTCAAACTAGGGTTTGTGTTAGGGTTAGGGTTAGCTAGGGTTTTCAGTTAGGGTTTCAAACTAGGGTTAGGGTTTCCAGCTAGGGTTTCAAACTAGGGTTAGGGTTTCCAGCTAGGGTTTCAAACTAGGGTTAGGGTTTCAAACTAGGGTTAGGGTTTCCAGCGAGGGTTTTCAGTTAGGGTTTCAAACTAGGGTTAGGGTTTCCAGCTAGGGTTTCAAACTAGGGTTAGGGTTTCAAACTAGGGTTAGTGTTAGGGTTAGGGTTAGGGTTAGCTAGGGTTTTCAGTTAGGGTTTCAAACGAGGGTTAGGGTTTCCAGCTAGGGTTTCAAACTAGGGTTAGGGTTTCCATATAGGGTTTCAAACTAGGGTTAGGGTTTCCAGCTAGGGTTTTCAGTTAGGGTTTCAAACTAGGGTTAGTGTTAGGGTTAGGGTTAGCTAGGGTTTTCAGTTAGGGTTTCAAACTAGGGTTAGGGTTTCCAGCTAGGGTTTCAAACTAGGGTTAGGGTTTCCAGCTAGGGTTTTCAGTTAGGGTTTCAAACTAGGTTTAGGGTTTCAAACTAGGGTTAGGGTTTCCAGCTAGGGTTTTCAGTTAGGGTTTCAAACTAGGGTTAGGGTTCCAAACTAGGGTTAGGGTTTCCAGCTAGGGTTTTCAGTTAGGGTTGCAAACTAGGGTTAGGGTTTCCATATAGGGTTTCAAACTAGGGTTAGGGTTTCCATATAGGGTTAGGGTTTCCAGCTAGGGTTTTCAGTTAGGGTTTCAAACTAGGGTTAGGGTTTCCAGCTAGGGTTTTCAGTTAGGGTTTCAAACTAGGGTTAGGGTTTCCAGCTAGGGTTTTCAGTTAGGGTTTCAAACTAGGGTTAGGGTTTCAAACTAGGGTTAGGGTTTCCATATAGGGTTTTCAGTTAGGGTTAGGGTTTCCAGCTAGGGTTTCAAACTAGGGTTAGGGTTTCAAACTAGGGTTAGTGTTAGGGTTAGGGTTAGGGTTAGGGTTAGCTAGGGTTTTCAGTTAGGGTTTCAAACTAGGGTTAGGGTTTCCAGCTAGGGTTTCAAACTAGGGTTAGGGTTTCCAGCTAGGGTTTCAAACTAGGGTTAGGGTTTCAAACTAGGGTTAGGGTTTCCATATAGGGTTTTCAGTTAGGGTTAGGGTTTCCAGCTAGGGTTTCAAACTAGGGTTAGGGTTTCAAACTAGGGTTTGTGTTAGGGTTAGGGTTAGCTAGGGTTTTCAGTTAGGGTTTCAAACTAGGGTTAGGGTTTCCAGCTAGGGTTTCAAACTAGGGTTAGGGTTTCCAGCTAGGGTTTCAAACTAGGGTTAGGGTTTCAAACTAGGGTTAGGGTTTCCAGCGAGGGTTTTCAGTTAGGGTTTCAAACTAGGGTTAGGGTTTCCAGCTAGGGTTTCAAACTAGGGTTAGGGTTTCAAACTAGGGTTAGTGTTAGGGTTAGGGTTAGGGTTAGCTAGGGTTTTCAGTTAGGGTTTCAAACGAGGGTTAGGGTTTCCAGCTAGGGTTTCAAACTAGGGTTAGGGTTTCCATATAGGGTTTCAAACTAGGGTTAGGGTTTCCAGCTAGGGTTTTCAGTTAGGGTTTCAAACTAGGGTTAGTGTTAGGGTTAGGGTTAGCTAGGGTTTTCAGTTAGGGTTTCAAACTAGGGTTAGGGTTTCCAGCTAGGGTTTCAAACTAGGGTTAGGGTTTCCAGCTAGGGTTTCAAACTAGGGTTAGGGTTTCAAACTAGGGTTAGTGTTAGGGTTAGGGTTAGCTAGGGTTTTCAGTTAGGGTTTCAAACTAGGGTTAGGGTTTTCAGCTAGGGTTTTCAGTTAGGGTTTCAAACTAGGGTTAGGGTTTCCAGCTAGGGTTTTCAGTTAGGGTTTCAAACTAGGGTTAGGGTTTCCAGCTAGGGTTTTCAGTTAGGGTTGCAAACTAGGGTTAGGGTTTCCATATAGGGTTTCAAACTAGGGTTAGGGTTTCCATATAGGGTTAGGGTTTCCAGCTAGGGTTTTCAGTTAGGGTTTCAAACTAGGGTTAGGGTTTCCAGCTAGGGTTTTCAGTTAGGGTTTCAAACTAGGGTTAGGGTTTCCAGCTAGGGTTTTCAGTTAGGGTTTCAAACTAGGGTTAGGGTTTCAAACTAGGGTTAGGGTTTCCATATAGGGTTTTCAGTTAGGGTTAGGGTTTCCAGCTAGGGTTTCAAACTAGGGTTAGGGTTTCAAACTAGGGTTTGTGTTAGGGTTAGGGTTAGCTAGGGTTTTCAGTTAGGGTTTCAAACTAGGGTTAGGGTTTCCAGCTAGGGTTTCAAACTAGGGTTAGGGTTTCCAGCTAGGGTTTCAAACTAGGGTTAGGGTTTCAAACTAGGGTTAGGGTTTCCAGCGAGGGTTTTCAGTTAGGGTTTCAAACTAGGGTTAGGGTTTCCAGCTAGGGTTTCAAACTAGGGTTAGGGTTTCAAACTAGGGTTAGTGTTAGGGTTAGGGTTAGGGTTAGCTAGGGTTTTCAGTTAGGGTTTCAAACGAGGGTTAGGGTTTCCAGCTAGGGTTTCAAACTAGGGTTAGGGTTTCCATATAGGGTTTCAAACTAGGGTTAGGGTTTCCAGCTAGGGTTTTCAGTTAGGGTTTCAAACTAGGGTTACTGTTAGGGTTAGGGTTAGCTAGGGTTTTCAGTTAGGGTTTCAAACTAGGGTTAGGGTTTCCAGCTAGGGTTTCAAACTAGGGTTAGGGTTTCCAGCTAGGGTTTCAAACTCGGGTTAGGGTTTCAAACTAGGGTTAGTGTTAGGGTTAGGGTTAGCTAGGGTTTTCAGTTAGGGTTTCAAACTAGGGTTAGGGTTTCCAGCTAGGGTTTTCAGTTAGGGTTTCAAACTAGGGTTAGGGTTTCCAGCTAGGGTTTTCAGTTAGGGTTTCAAACTAGGGTTAGGGTTTCCAGCTAGGGTTTCAAACTAGGGTTGGGGTTTCCATATAGGGTTTCAAACTAGGGTTAGGGTTTCTAACTAGGGTTAGGGTTTCCAGCTAGGGTTTTCAGTTAGGGTTTCAAACTAGGGTTAGGGTTTCAAACTAGGGTTAGGGTTTCCAGCTAGGGTTTTCATTTAGGGTTTCAAACTAGGGTTAGGGTTTCCAGCTAGGGTTTCAAACTAGGGTTGGGGTTTCCATATAGGGTTTCAAACTAGGGTTAGGGTTTCCAGCTAGGGTTTTCAGTTAGGGTTTCAAACTAGGGTTAGGGTTTCCAGCTAGGGTTTCAAACTAGGGTTGGGGTTTCCATATAGGGTTTCAAACTAGGGTTAGGGTTTCCAGCTAGGGTTTTCAGTTAGGGTTTCAAACTAGGGTTAGGGTTTCCAGCTAGGGTTTTCAGTTAGGGTTTCAAACTAGGGTTAGGGTTTCCAGCTAGGGTTTCAAACTAGGGTTGGGGTTTCCATATAGGGTTTCAAACTAGGGTTAGGGTTTCTAACTAGGGTTAGGGTTTCCAGCTAGGGTTTTCAGTTAGGGTTTCAAACTAGGGTTAGGGTTTCAAACTAGGGTTAGGGTTTCCAGCTAGGGTTTTCATTTAGGGTTTCAAACTAGGGTTAGGGTTTCCAGCTAGGGTTTCAAACTAGGGTTGGGGTTTCCATATAGGGTTTCAAACTAGGGTTAGGGTTTCCAGCTAGGGTTTTCAGTTAGGGTTTCAAACTAGGGTTAGGGTTTCCAGCTAGGGTTTCAAACTAGGGTTGGGGTTTCCATATAGGGTTTCAAACTAGGGTTAGGGTTTCTAACTAGGGTTAGGGTTTCCAGCTAGGGTTTTCAGTTAGGGTTTCAAACTAGGGTTAGGGTTTCAAACTAGGGTTAGGGTTTCCAGCTAGGGTTTTCATTTAGGGTTTCAAACTAGGGTTAGGGTTTCCAGCTAGGGTTTCAAACTAGGGTTGGGGTTTCCATATAGGGTTTCAAACTAGGGTTAGGGTTTCCAGCTAGGGTTTTCAGTTAGGGTTTCAAACTAGGGTTAGGGTTTCCAGCTAGGGTTTCAAACTAGGGTTGGGGTTTCCATATAGGGTTTCAAACTAGGGTTAGGGTTTCCAGCTAGGGTTTTCAGTTAGGGTTTCAAACTAGGGTTAGGGTTTCCAGCTAGGGTTTTCAGTTAGGGTTTCAAACTAGGGTTAGGGTTTCAAACTAGGGTTAGGGTTTCCAGCTAGGGTTTTCATTTAGGGTTTCAAACTAGGGTTAGGGTTTCCAGCTAGGGTTTCAAACTAGGGTTGGGGTTTCCATATAGGGTTTCAAACTAGGGTTAGGGTTTCCAGCTAGGGTTTTCAGTTAGGGTTTCAAACTAGGGTTAGGGTTTCCAGCTAGGGTTTCAAACTAGGGTTGGGGTTTCCATATAGGGTTTCAAACTAGGGTTAGGGTTTCCAGCTAGGGTTTTCAGTTAGGGTTTCAAACTAGGGTTAGGGTTTCCAGCTAGGGTTTTCAGTTAGGGTTTCAAACTAGGGTTAGGGTTTCCAGCTAGGGTTTCAAACTAGGGTTAGGGTTTCCAGCTAGGGTTTTCAGTTAGGGTTTCAAACTAGGGTTAGGGTTTCCAGCTAGGGTTTTCAGTTAGGGTTTCAAACTAGGGTTAGGGTTTCCAGCTAGGGTTTCAAACTAGGGTTAGGGTTTCCAGCTAGGGTTTTCAGTTAGGTTTCAAACTAGGGTTAGGGTTTCCAGCTAGGGTTTTCAGTTAGGGTTTCAAACTAGGGTTAGGGTTTCAAAATAGGGTTAGGGTTTCCAGCTAGGGTTAGGGTTTCCAGCTAGGGTTTTCAGTTAGGGTTTCAAACTAGGGTTAGGGTTTCCAGCTAGGGTTTCAAACTAGGGTTAGGGTTTCCAGCTAGGGTTTCAAACTAGGGTTAGGGTTTCCATATAGGGGTTCAAACTAGGGTTAGGGATTCCATATAGGGTTTCAAACTAGGGTTAGGGTTTCCAGCTAGGGTTTTCAGTTAGGGTTTCAAACTAGGGTTAAGGCTTCCATATAGGGTTTCAAACTAGGGTTAGGGTTTCCAGCTAGGGTTTCAAACTAGGGTTAGGGTTTCCAGCTAGGGTTTTCAGTTAGGGTTTCAAACTAGGGTTAGGGTTTCAAACTAGGGTTAGGGTTTCCAGCTAGGGTTTTCAGTTAGGGTTTCAAACTAGGGTTAGGGTTTCCAGCGAGGGTTTTCAGTTAGGGTTTCAAACTAGGGTTAGGGTTTCCAGCTAGGGTTTTCAGTTAGGGTTTCAAACTAGGGTTAGGCTTTCCAGCTAGGGTTTCAAACTAGGGTTGGGGTTTCCATATAGGGTTTCAAACTAGGGTTAGGGTTTCCAGCTAGGGTTTTCAGTTAGGGTTTCAAACTAGGGTTAGGGTTTCCAGCTAGGGTTTTCAGTTAGGGTTTCAAACTAGGGTTAGGGTTTCAAACCAGGGTTAGGGTTTCCAGCTAGGGTTTTCAGTTAGGGTTTCAAACTAGGGTTAGGGTTTCCAGCTAGGGTTTCAAACTAGGGTTAGGGTTTCCAGCTAGGGTTTTCAGTTAGGGTTTCAAACTAGGGTTAGGGTTTCCATATAGGGTTTCAAACTAGGGTTAGGGTTTCCATATAGGGTTAGGGTTTCCAGCTAGGGTTTCCAGCTAGGGTTTCAAACTAGGGTTAGGGTTTCCAGCTAGGGTTTTCAGGTAGGGTTTCAAACTAGGGTTAGGGTTTCCAGCTAGGGTTTTCAGTTAGGGTTTCAAACTAGGGTTAGGGTTTCCAGCTAGGGTTTTCAGTTAGGGTTTCAAACTAGGGTTAGGGTTTTCAGTTAGGGTTTCAAACTAGGGTTAGGGTTTCCAGCTAGGGTTTTCAGTTAGGGTTTCCAACTAGGGTTAGGGTTTCCAGCTAGGGTTTTCAGTTAGGGTTTCAAACTAGGGTTAGGGTTTTCAGTTAGGGTTTCAAACTAGGGTTAGGGTTTCCAGCTAGGATTTTCAGTTAGGGTTTCAAACTAGGGTTAGGGTTTCCAGCTAGGGTTTCAAACTAGGGTTAGGGTTTCCATATAGGGTTTCAAACTAGGGTTAGGGTTTCCATATAGGGTTAGGGTTTCCAGCTAGGGTTTTCAGTTAGGGTTGCAAACTAGGGTTAGGGTTTCCATATAGGGTTTCAAACTAGGGTTAGGGTTTCCATATAGGATTAGGGTTTCCAGCTAGGGTTTTCAGTTAGGGTTTCAAACTAGGGTTAGGGTTTCCAGCTAGGGTTTTAAACTAGGGTTAGGGTTTCCAGCTAGGGTTTTCAGTTAGGGTTTCAAACTAGGGTTAGGGTTTCCAGCTAGGGTTTTCAGTTAGGGTTTCAAACTAGGGTTAGGGTTTCCAGCTAGGGTTTCAAACTAGGGTTAGGGTTTCCAGCTAGGGTTTTCAGTTAGGGTTTCAAACTAGGGTTAGGGTTTCCAGTTAGGGTTTTCAGTTAGGGTTTCAAACTAGGGTTAGGGTTTCCAGCTAGGGTTTTCAGTTAGGGTTTCAAACTAGGGTTAGGGTTTCAAACTAGGGTTAGGGTTTCCAGCTAGGGTTTTCAGTTAGGGTTTCAAACTAGGGTTAGGGTTTCCAGCTAGGGTTTTCAGTTAGGGTTTCAAACTAGGGTTAGGGTTTCCAGCTAGGGTTTTCAGTTAGGGTTTCAAACTAGGGTTAGGGTTTCAAACTAGGGTTAGGGTTTCCAGCTAGGGTTTTCAGTTAGGGTTTCAAACTAGGGTTAGGGTTCCAAACTAGGGTTAGGGTTTCCAGCTAGGGTTTTCAGTTAGGGTTGCAAACTAGGGTTAGGGTTTCCATATAGGGTTTCAAACTAGGGTTAGGGTTTTCAGTTAGGGTTTCAAACTAGGGTTAGGGTTTCCAGCTAGGGTTTTCAGTTAGGGTTTCCAACTAGGGTTAGGGTTTCCAGCTAGGGTTTTCAGTTAGGGTTTCAAACTAGGGTTAGGGTTTCCAGCTAGGGTTTCAAACTAGGGTAAGGGTTTCCAGCTAGGGTTTTCAGTTAGGGTTTCAAACTAGGGTTAGTGTTTCCAGCTAGGGTTTTCAGTTAGGGTTTCAAACTAGGGTTAGGGTTTCAAACTAGGGTTAGGGTTTCCAGCTAGGGTTTTCAGTTAGGGTTTCAAACTAGGGTTAGGGTTTCCAGCTAGGGTTTCAAACTAGGGTTAGGGTTTCCAGCTAGGGTTTTCAGTTAGGGTTTCAAACTAGGGTTAGGGTTTCCATATAGGGTTTCAAACTAGGGTTAGGGTTTCCATATAGGGTTAGGGTTTCCAGCTAGGGTTTCCAGCTAGGGTTTCAAACTAGGGTTAGGGTTTCCAGCTAGGGTTTTCAGTTAGGGTTTCAAACTAGGGTTAGGGTTTCCAGCTAGGGTTTTCAGTTAGGGTTTCAAACTAGGGTTAGGGTTTTCAGTTAGGGTTTCAAACTAGGGTTAGGGTTTCCAGCTAGGGTTTTCAGTTAGGGTTTCCAACTAGGGTTAGGGTTTCCAGCTAGGGTTTTCAGTTAGGGTTTCAAACTAGGGTTAGGGTTTTCAGTTAGGGTTTCAAACTAGGGTTAGGGTTTCCATATAGGGTTAGGGTTTCCAGCTAGGGTTTCCAGCTAGGGTTTCAAACTAGGGTTAGGGTTTCCAGCTAGGGTTTTCAGTTAGGGTTTCAAACTAGGGTTAGGGTTTCCAGCTAGGGTTTTCAGTTAGGGTTTCAAACTAGGGTTAGGGTTTTCAGTTAGGGTTTCCAACTAGGGTTAGGGTTTCCAGCTAGGGTTTTCAGTTAGGGTTTCAAACTAGGGTTAGGGTTTCCAGCTAGGGTTTTCAGTTAGGGTTTCAAACTAGGGTTAGGGTTTCCATATAGGGTTTCAAACTAGGGTTAGGGTTTCCAGCTAGGGTTTCAAACTAGGGTTAGGGTTTCCAGCTAGGGTTTTCAGTTAGGGTTTCAAACTAGGGTTAGGGTTTCAAACTAGGGTTAGGGTTTCCAGCTAGGGTTTTCAGTTAGGGTTTCAAACTAGGGTTAGGGTTCCAAACTAGGGTTAGGGTTTCCAGCTAGGGTTTTCAGTTAGGGTTGCAAACTAGGGTTAGGGTTTCCATATAGGGTTTCAAACTAGGGTTAGGGTTTCCATATAGGGTTAGGGTTTCCAGCTAGGGTTTTCAGTTAGGGTTTCAAACTAGGGTTAGGGTTTCCAGCTAGGGTTTCAAACTAGGGTTAGGGTTTCCAGCTAGGGTTTTCAGTTAGGTTTCAAACTAGGGTTAGGGTTTCCAGCTAGGGTTTTCAGTTAGGGTTTCAAACTAGGGTTAGGGTTTCAAACTAGGGTTAGGGTTTCCAGCTAGGGTTAGGGTTTCCAGCTAGGGTTTTCAGTTAGGGTTTCAAACTAGGGTTAGGGTTTCCAGCTAGGGTTTCAAACTAGGGTTAGTGTTAGGGTTAGGGTTAGCTAGGGTTTTCAGTTAGGGTTTCAAACTAGGGTTAGGGTTTCAAACTAGGGTTAGTGTTAGGGTTAGGGTTAGCTAGGGTTTTCAGTTAGGGTTTCAAACTAGGGTTAGGGTTTCAAACTAGGGTTAGGGTTTCCAGCTAGGGTTTTCAGTTAGGGTTTCAAACTAGGGTTAGGGTTTCCAGCTAGGGTTTTCAGTTAGGGTTTCAAACTAGGGTTAGGGTTTCCAGCTAGGGTTTTCAGTTAGGGTTTCAAACTAGGGTTAGGATTTCCAGCTAGGGTTTTCAGTTAGGGTTTCAAACTAGGGTTAGGGTTTCCAGCTAGGGTTTCAAACTAGGGTTGGGATTTCCATATATGGTTTCAAACTAGGGTTAGGTTTTCCAGCTAGGGTTTTCAGTTAGGGTTTCAAACTAGGGTTAGGGTTTCCATATAGGGTTTCAAACTAGGGTTAGGGTTTCCATATAGGGTTAGGGTTTCCAGCTAGGGTTTTCAGTTAGGGTTTCAAACTAGGGTTAGGGTTTCCAGCTAGGGTTTTCAGTTAGGGTTTCAAACTAGGGTTAGGGTTTCCAGCTAGGGTTTCAAACTAGGGTTGGGATTTCCATATATGGTTTCAAACTAGGGTTAGGTTTTCCAGCTAGGGTTTTCAGTTAGGGTTTCAAACTAGGGTTAGGGTTTCCAGCTAGGGTTTTCAGTTAGGGTTTCAAACTAGGGTTAGGGTTTCCAGCTAGGGTTTTCAGTTAGGGTTTCAAACTAGGGTTAGGGTTTCCAGCTAGGGTTTCAAACTAGGGTTAGGGTTTCCAGCTAGGGTTTCCATATAGGGTTTCAAACTAGGGTTAGGGTTTCCAGCTAGGGTTTCAAACTAGGGTTAGGGTTTCCAGCTAGGGTTTTCAGTTAGGGTTTCAAACTAGGGTTAGGGTTTCCAGTTAGGGTTTCAAACTAGGGTTAGGGTTTCCAGCTACGGTTTCAAACTAGGGTTAGGGTTTCCAGCTAGGGTTTCAAACTAGGGTTAGGGTTTCCAGCTAGGGTTTTCAGTTAGGGTTTCAAACTAGGGTTAGGGTTTCCATATAGGGTTTCAAACTAGGGTTAGGGTTTCCAGCTAGGGTTTTCAGTTAGGGTTTCAAACTAGGGTTAGGGTTTCCAGCTAGGGTTTTCAGTTAGGGTTTCAAACTAGGGTTAGGGTTTCCAGCTAGGGTTTTCAGTTAGGGTTTCAAACTAGGGTTAGGGTTTCCAGCTAGGGTTTCAAACTAGGGTTAGGGTTTCCAGATAGGGTTTTCAGTTAGGGTTTCAAACTAGGGTTAGGGTTTCCAGCTAGGGTTTTCAGTTAGGGTTTCAAACTAGGGTTAGGGTTTCCAGCTAGGGTTTTCAGTTAGGGTTTCAAACTAGGGTTAGGGTTTCCAGCTAGGGTTTCAAACTAGGGTTAGGGTTTCCAGCTAGGGTTTCAAACTAGGGTTAGGGTTTCCAGCTAGGGTTTTCAGTTAGGGTTTCAAACTAGGGTTAGGGTTTCCAGCTAGGGTTTTCAGTTAGGGTTTCAAACTAGGGTTAGGGTTTCCAGCTAGGGTTTTCAGTTAGGGTTTCAAACTAGGGTTAGGGTTTCCAGCTAGGGTTTCAAACTAGGGTTAGGGTTTCCAGCTAGGGTTTTCAGTTAGGGTTTCAAACTAGGGTTAGGGTTTCCAGCTAGGGTTTTCAGTTAGGGTTTCAAACTAGGGTTAGGGTTTCCAGCTAGGGTTTTCAGTTAGGGTTTCAAACTAGGGTTAGGGTTTCCAGCTAGGGTTTCAAACTAGGGTTAGGGTTTCCAGCTAGGGTTTTCAGTTAGGGTTTCAAACTAGGGTTAGGGTTTCCAGCTAGGGTTTTCAGTTAGGGTTTCAAACTAGGGTTAGGGTTTCCAGCTAGGGTTTCAAACTAGGGTTGGGGTTTCCATATAGGGTTTCAAACTAGGGTTAGGTTTTCCAGCTAGGGTTTTCAGTTAGGGTTTCAAACTAGGGTTAGGGTTTCCAGCTAGGGTTTTCAGTTAGGGTTTCAAACTAGGGTTAGGGTTTCCAGCTAGGGTTTCAAACTAGGGTTGGGGTTTCCATATAGGGTTTCAAACTAGGGTTAGGTTTTCCAGCTAGGGTTTTCAGTTAGGGTTTCAAACTAGGGTTAGGGTTTCCAGCTAGGGTTTTCAGTTAGGTTTTCAAACTAGGGTTAGGGTTTCCAGCTAGGGTTTTCAGTTAGGGTTTCAAACTAGGGTTAGGGTTTCCAGCTAGGGTTTTCAGTTAGGGTTTCCAACTAGGGTTAGGGTTTCCAGCTAGGGTTTCAAACTAGGGTTAGGGTTTCAAACTAGGGTTAGGGTTTCCAGCTAGGGTTTTCAGTTAGGGTTTCAAACTAGGGTTAGGGTTCCAAACTAGGGTTAGGGTTTCCAGCTAGGGTTTTCAGTTAGGGTTGCAAACTAGGGTTAGGGTTTCCATATAGGGTTTCAAACTAGGGTTAGGGTTTTCAGTTAGGGTTTCAAACTAGGGTTAGGGTTTCCAGCTAGGGTTTTCAGTTAGGGTTTCCAACTAGGGTTAGGGTTTCCAGCTAGGGTTTTCAGTTAGGGTTTCAAACTAGGGTTAGGGTTTCCAGCTAGGGTTTCAAACTAGGGTAAGGGTTTCCAGCTAGGGTTTTCAGTTAGGGTTTCAAACTAGGGTTAGGGTTTCCAGCTAGGGTTTTCAGTTAGGGTTTCAAACTAGGGTTAGGGTTTCAAACTAGGGTTAGGGTTTCCAGCTAGGGTTTTCAGTTAGGGTTTCAAACTAGGGTTAGGGTTTCCAGCTAGGGTTTCAAACTAGGGTTAGGGTTTCCAGCTAGGGTTTTCAGTTAGGGTTTCAAACTAGGGTTAGGGTTTCCATATAGGGTTTCAAACTAGGGTTAGGGTTTCCATATAGGGTTAGGGTTTCCAGCTAGGGTTTCCAGCTAGGGTTTCAAACTAGGGTTAGGGTTTCCAGCTAGGGTTTTCAGTTAGGGTTTCAAACTAGGGTTAGGGTTTCCAGCTAGGGTTTCAAACTAGGGTTAGGGTTTCCAGCTAGGGTTTTCAGTTAGGGTTTCAAACTAGGGTTAGGGTTTCCAGCTAGGGTTTTCAGTTAGGGTTTCAAACTAGGGTTAGGGTTTCCAGCTAGGGTTTTCAGTTAGGGTTTCAAACTAGGGTTAGGGTTTCCAGCTAGGGTTTCAAACTAGGGTTAGGGTTTCCAGCTAGGGTTTTCAGTTAGGGTTTCAAACTAGGGTTAGGGTTTCCAGCTAGGGTTTTCAGTTAGGGTTTCAAACTAGGGTTAGGGTTTCCAGCTAGGGTTTCAAACTAGGGTTGGGGTTTCCATATAGGGTTTCAAACTAGGGTTAGGTTTTCCAGCTAGGGTTTTCAGTTAGGGTTTCAAACTAGGGTTAGGGTTTCCAGCTAGGGTTTTCAGTTAGGTTTTCAAACTAGGGTTAGGGTTTCCAGCTAGGGTTTTCAGTTAGGGTTTCAAACTAGGGTTAGGGTTTCCAGCTAGGGTTTTCAGTTAGGGTTTCCAACTAGGGTTAGGGTTTCCAGCTAGGGTTTCAAACTAGGGTTAGGGTTTCCAGCTAGGGTTTCAAACTAGGGTTAGGGTTTCCAGCTAGGGTTTCAAACTAGGGTTAGGGTTTCAAACTAGGGTTAGTGTTAGGGTTAGGGTTAGCTAGGGTTTTCAGTTAGGGTTTCAAACTAGGGTTAGGGTTTCCAGCTAGGGTTTTCAGTTAGGGTTTCAAACTAGGGTTAGGGTTTCCAGCTAGGGTTTTCAGTTAGGGTTTCAAACTAGGGTAAGGGTTTCCAGCTAGGGTTTCAAACTAGGGTTAGGGTTTCCAGCTAGGGTTTTCAGTTAGGGTTTCAAACTAGGGTTAGGGTTTCCAGCTAGGGTTTTCAGTTAGGGTTTCAAACTAGGGTTAGGGTTTCCAGCTAGGGTTTTCAGTTAGGGTTTCAAACTAGGGTTAGGGTTTCCAGCTAGGGTTTCAAACTAGGGTTGGGGTTTCCATATAGGGTTTCAAACTAGGGTTAGGGTTTCCAGCTAGGGTTTTCAGTTAGGGTTTCAAACTAGGGTTAGGGTTTCAAACTAGGGTTGGGGTTTCCAGCTAGGGTTTTCAGTTAGGGTTTCAAACTAGGGTTAGGGTTTCCAGCTAGGGTTTCAAACTAGGGTTGGGGTTTCCATATAGGGTTTCAAACTAGGGTTAGGGTTTCCAGCTAGGGTTTTCAGTTAGGGTTTCAAACGAGGGTTAGGATTTCCTGCTAGGGTTTTCAGTTAGGGTTTCAAACTAGGGTTAGGGTTTCCAGCTAGGGTTTTCAGTTAGGGTTTCAAACTAGGGTTAGGGTTTCCAGCTAGGGTTTTCAGTTAGGGTTTCAAACTAGGGTAAGGGTTTCCAGCTAGGGTTTCAAACTAGGGTTAGGGTTTCCAGCTAGGGTTTTCAGTTAGGGTTTCAAACTAGGGTTAGGGTTTCCAGCTAGGGTTTTCAGTTAGGGTTTCAAACTAGGGTTAGGGTTTCCAGCTAGGGTTTTCAGTTAGGGTTTCAAACTAGGGTTAGGGTTTCCAGCTAGGGTTTTCAGTTAGGGTTTCAAACTAGGGTTAGGGTTTCCAGCTAGGGTTTTCAGTTAGGGTTTCAAACTAGGGTTAGGGTTTCCAGCTAGGGTTTCAAACTAGGGTTAGGGTTTCCAGCTAGGGTTTTCAGTTAGGGTTTCAAACTAGGGTTAGGGTTTCCAGCTAGGGTTTTCAGTTAGGGTTTCAAACTAGGGTTAGGGTTTCCAGCTAGGGATTCAAACTAGGGTTTCAAACTAGGGTTAGGGTTTCCAGCTAGGGTTTTCAGTTAGGGTTTCAAACTAGGGTTAGGGTTTCCAGCTAGGGTTTCAAACTAGGGTTGGGGTTTCCATATAGGGTTTCAAACTAGGGTTAGGGTTTCCAGCTAGGGTTTTCAGTTAGGGTTTCCAACTAGGGTTAGGGTTTCCAGCTAGGGTTTCAAACTAGGGTTAGGGTTTCCAGCTAGGGTTTCAAACTAGGGTTAGGGTTTCAAACTAGGGTTAGGGTTTCCAGCTAGGGTTTTCAGTTAGGGTTTCAAACTAGGGTTAGGGTTTCCAACTAGGGTTTTCAGTTAGGGTTTCCAACTAGGGTTAGGGTTTCCAGCTAGGGTTTCAAACTAGGGTTAGGGTTTCCAGCTAGGGTTTCAAACTAGGGTTAGTGTTAGGGTTAGGGTTAGCTAGGGTTTTCAGTTAGGGTTTCAAACTAGGGTTAGGGTTTCCAGCTAGGGTTTTCAGTTAGGGTTTCAAACTAGGGTTAGGGTTTCCAGCTAGGGTTTTCAGTTAGGGTTTCAAACTAGGGTTAGGGTTTCCAGCTAGGGTTTTCAGTTAGGGTTTCAAACTAGGGTTAGGGTTTCCAGCTAGGGTTTCCAGCTAGGGTTTCAAACTAGGGTTGGGGTTTCCATATAGGGTTTCAAACTAGGGTTAGGTTTTCCAGCTAGGGTTTTCAGTTAGGGTTTCAAACTAGGGTTAGGGTTTCCAGCTAGGGTTTTCAGTTAGGGTTTCAAACTAGGGTTAGGGTTTCCAGCTAGGGTTTCCAGCTAGGGTTTCAAACTAGGGTTAGGGTTTCCAGCTAGGGTTTTAAAATAGGGTTAGTGTTAGGGTTAGGGTTAGCTAGGGTTTTCAGTTAGGGTTTCAAACTAGGGTTAGGGTTTCCAGCTAGGGTTTCAAACTAGGGTTAGGGTTTCCAGCTGGGGTTTCCATATAGGGTTTCAAACTAGGGTTAGGGTTTCCAGCTAGGGTTTTCAGTTAGGGTTTCAAACTAGGGTTAGGGTTTCCAGCTAGGGTTTTCAGTTAGGGTTTCAAACTAGGGTTAGGGTTTCCAGCTAGGGTTTTCAGTTAGGGTTTCAAACTAGGGTTAGGGTTTCCAGCTAGGGTTTTCAGTTAGGGTTTCAAACTAGGGTTAGGGTTTCCAGCTAGGGTTTTCAGTTAGGGTTTCAAACTAGGGTTAGGGTTTCCAGCTAGGGTTTCAAACTAGGGTTGGGGTTTCCATATAGGGTTTCAAACTAGGGTTAGGTTTTCCAGCTAGGGTTTTCAGTTAGGGTTTCAAACTAGGGTTAGGGTTTCCAGCTAGGGTTTTCAGTTAGGGTTTCAAACTAGGGTTAGGGTTTCCAGCTAGGGTTTCCAGCTAGGGTTTCAAACTAGGGTTAGGGTTTCCAGCTAGGGTTTCAAACTAGGGTTAGGGTTTCAAACTAGGGTTAGGGTTTCCAGCTAGGGTTTTCAGTTAGGGTTTCAAACTAGGGTTAGGGTTTCCAGCTAGGGTTTTCAGTTAGGGTTTCCAACTAGGGTTAGGGTTTCCAGCTAGGGTTTCAAACTAGGGTTAGGGTTTCCAGCTAGGGTTTCAAACTAGGGTTAGTGTTAGGGTTAGGGTTAGCTAGGGTTTTCAGTTAGGGTTTCAAACTAGGGTTAGGGTTTCCAGCTAGGGTTTTCAGTTAGGGTTTCAAACTAGGGTTAGGGTTTCCAGCTAGGGTTTTCAGTTAGGGTTTCAAACTAGGGTTAGGGTTTCCAGCTAGGGTTTTCAGTTAGGGTTTCAAACTAGGGTTAGGGTTTCCAGCTAGGGTTTCAAACTAGGGTTGGGGTTTCCATATAGGGTTTCAAACTAGGGTTAGGTTTTCCAGCTAGGGTTTTCAGTTAGGGTTTCAAACTAGGTTTAGGGTTTCCAGCTAGGGTTTTCAGTTAGGGTTTCAAACTAGGGTTAGGGTTTCCAGCTAGGGTTTCCAGCTAGGGTTTCAAACTAGGGTTAGGGTTTCCAGCTAGGGTTTCAAACTAGGGTTAGGGTTTCAAACTAGGGTTAGGGTTTCCAGCTAGGGTTTTCAGTTAGGGTTTCAAACTAGGGTTAGGGTTTCCAGCTAGGGTTTTCAGTTAGGGTTTCCAACTAGGGTTAGGGTTTCCAGCTAGGGTTTCAAACTAGGGTTAGGGTTTCCAGCTAGGGTTTTCAGTTAGGGTTTCAAACTAGGGTTAGGGTTTCCATATAGGGTTTCAAACTAGGGTTAGGGTTTCCAGCTAGGGTTTTCAGTTAGGGTTTCAAACTAGGGTTAGGGTTTCCAGCTAGGGTTTTCAGTTAGGGTTTCAAACTAGGGTTAGGGTTTCCAGCTAGGGTTTTCAGTTAGGGTTTCAAACTAGGGTTAGGGTTTCCAGCTAGGGTTTTCAGTTAGGGTTTCAAACTAGGGTTAGGGTTTCCAGCTAGGGTTTTCAGTTAGGGTTTCAAACTAGGGTTAGGGTTTCCAGCTAGGGTTTTCAGTTAGGGTTTCAAACTAGGGTTAGGGTTTCCAGCTAGGGTTTTCAGTTAGGGTTTCAAACTAGGGTTAGGGTTTCCAGCTAGGGTTTTCAGTTAGGGTTTCAAACTAGGGTTAGGGTTTCCAGCTAGGGTTTCCAGCTAGGGTTTCAAACTAGGGTTAGGGTTTCCAGCTAGGGTTTCAAACTAGGGTTAGGGTTTCAAACTAGGGTTAGGGTTTCCAGCTAGGGTTTTCAGTTAGGGTTTCAAACTAGGGTTAGGGTTTCCAGTTAGGGTTTCAAACTAGGGTTAGGGTTTCCAGCTAGGGTTTCAAACTAGGGTTAGGGTTTCCAGCTAGGGTTTCAAACTAGGGTTAGGGTTTCCAGCTAGGGTTTTCAGTTAGGGTTTCAAACTAGGGTTAGGGTTTCCATATAGGGTTTCAAACTAGGGTTAGGGTTTCCAGCTAGGGTTTTCAGTTAGGGTTTCAAACTAGGGTTAGGGTTTCCAGCTAGGGTTTTCAGTTAGGGTTTCAAACTAGGGTTAGGGTTTCAAGCTAGGGTTTTCAGTTAGGGTTTCAAACTAGGGTTAGGGTTTCCAGCTAGGGTTTCAAACTAGGGTTAGGGTTTCCAGCTAGGGTTTCAAACTAGGGTTGGGGTTTCCATATAGGGTTTCAAACTAGGGTTAGGTTTTCCAGCTAGGGTTTTCAGTTAGGGTTTCAAACTAGGGTTAGGGTTTCCAGCTAGGGTTTCAAACTAGGGTTGGGGTTTCCATATAGGGTTTCAAACTAGGGTTAGGTTTTCCAGCTAGGGTTTCCAGTTAGGGTTTCAAACTAGGGTTAGGGTTTCCAGCTAGGGTTTCAAACTAGGGTTAGGGTTTCCAGTTAGGGTTTCAAACTAGGGTTAGGGTTTCCAGCTAGGGTTTTCAGTTAGGGTTTCAAACTAGGGTTAGGGTTTCCAGCTAGGGTTTTCAGTTAGGGTTTCAAACTAGGGTTAGGGTTTCCAGCTAGGGTTTCAAACTAGGGTTAGGGTTTCCAGCTAGGGTTTTCAGTTAGGGTTTCAAACTAGGGTTAGGGTTTCCAGCTAGGGTTTTCAGTTAGGGTTTCAAACTAGGGTTAGGGTTTCCAGCTAGGGTTTCAAACTAGGGTTGGGGTTTCCATATAGGGTTTCAAACTAGGGTTAGGTTTTCCAGCTAGGGTTTTCAGTTAGGGTTTCAAACTAGGGTTAGGGTTTCCAGCTAGGGTTTTCAGTTAGGGTTTCAAACTAGGGTTAGGGTTTCCAGCTAGGGTTTCAAACTAGGGTTGGGGTTTCCATATAGGGTTTCAAACTAGGGTTAGGTTTTCCAGCTAGGGTTTTCAGTTAGGGTTTAAAACTAGGGTTAGGGTTTCCAGCTAGGGTTTTCAGTTAGGTTTTCAAACTAGGGTTAGGGTTTCCAGCTAGGGTTTTCAGTTAGGGTTTCAAACTAGGGTTAGAGTTTCCAGCTAGGGTTTTCAGTTAGGGTTTCCAACTAGGGTTAGGGTTTCCAGCTAGGGTTTCAAACTAGGGTTAGGGTTTCCAGCTAGGGTTTCAAACTAGGGTTAGGGTTTCCAGCTAGGGTTTCAAACTAGGGTTAGGGTTTCCAGCTAGGGTTTTCAGTTAGGGTTTCAAACTAGGGTTAGGGTTTCCAGCTAGGGTTTTCAGTTAGGGTTTCAAACTAGGGTTAGGGTTTCCAGCTAGGGTTTTCAGTTAGGGTTTCAAACTAGGGTTAGGGTTTCCAGCTAGGGTTTTCAGTTAGGGTTTCAAACTAGGGTTAGGGTTTCCAGCTAGGGTTTCAAACTAGGGTTGGGGTTTCCATATAGGGTTTCAAACTAGGGTTAGGGTTTCCAGCTAGGGTTTTCAGTTAGGGTTTCAAACTAGGGTTAGGGTTTCAAACTAGGGTTGGGGTTTCCAGCTAGGGTTTTCAGTTAGGGTTTCAAACTAGGGTTAGGGTTTCCAGCTAGGGTTTCAAACTAGGGTTGGGGTTTCCATATAGGGTTTCAAACTAGGGTTAGGGTTTCAAACTAGCGTTAGGGTTTCCAGCTAGGGTTTTCAGTTAGGGTTTCAAACTAGGGTTAGGGTTTCAAACTAGGGTTAGGGTTTCAAACTAGGGTTAGGGTTTCCAGCTAGGGTTTTCAGTTAGGGTTTCAAACTAGGGTTAGGGTTTCCAGCTAGGGTTTTCAGTTAGGGTTTCAAACTAGGGTTAGGGTTTCCTGCTAGGGTTTTCAGTTAGGGTTTCAAACTAGGGTTAGGGTTTCCAGCTAGGGTTTTCAGTTAGGGTTTCAAACTAGGGTTAGGGTTTCCAGCTAGGGTTTTCAGTTAGGGTTTCAAACTAGGGTAAGGGTTTCCAGCTAGGGTTTCAAACTAGGGTTAGGGTTTTCAGCTAGGGTTTTCAGTTAGGGTTTCAAACTAGGGTTAGGGTTTCCAGCTAGGGTTTTCAGTTAGGGTTTCAAACTAGGGTTAGGGTTTCCTGCTAGGGTTTTCAGTTAGGGTTTCAAACTAGGGTTAGGGTTTCCAGCTAGGGTTTTCAGTTAGGGTTTCAAACTAGGGTTAGGGTTTCCAGCTAGGGTTTTCAGTTAGGGTTTCAAACTAGGGTAAGGGTTTCCAGCTAGGGTTTCAAACTAGGGTTAGGGTTTTCAGCTAGGGTTTTCAGTTAGGGTTTCAAACTAGGGTTAGGGTTTCCAGCTAGGGTTTTCAGTTAGGGTTTCAAACTAGGGTAAGGGTTTTCAGTTAGGGTTTCAAACTAGGGTTAGGGTTTTCAGCTAGGGTTTTCAGTTAGGGTTTCAAACTAGGGTTAGGGTTTCCAGCTAGGGTTTTCAGTTGGGGTTTCAAACTAGGGTTAGGGTTTCCAGCTAGGGTTTTCAGTTAGGGTTTCAAACTAGGGTTAGGTTTTCCAGCTAGGGTTTTCAGTTAGGGTTTCAAACTAGGGTTAGGGTTTCAAACTAGGGTTAGGGTTTCCAGCTAGGGTTTTCAGTTAGGGTTTCAAACTAGGGTTAGGGTTTCCAGCTAGGGTTTTCAGTTAGGGTTTCAAACTAGGGTTAGGGTTTCAAACTAGGGTTAGGGTTTCCAGCTAGGGTTTTCAGTTAGGGTTTCAAACTAGGGTTAGGGTTTCCAGCTAGGGTTTTCAGTTAGGGTTTCAAACTAGGGTTAGGGTTTCAAACTAGGGTTAGGGTTTCCAGCTAGGGTTTTCAGTTAGGGTTTCAAACTAGGGTTAGGGTTTCCAGCTAGGGTTTTCAGTTAGGGTTTCAAACTAGGGTTAGGGTTTCCAGCTAGGGTTTCAAACTAGGGTTAGGGTTTCCAGCTAGGGTTTTCAGTTAGGGTTTCAAACTAGGGTTAGGGTTTCCAGCTAGGGTTTTCAGTTAGGGTTTCAAACTAGGGTTAGGGTTTCCAGCTAGGGTTTTCAGTTAGGGTTTCAAACTAGGGTTAGGGTTTCCAGCTAGGGTTTCAAACTAGGGTTAGGGTTTCCAGCTAGGGTTTTCAGCTAGGGTTTCAAACTAGGGTTAGGGTTTCAAACTAGGGTTAGGGTTTCCAGCTAGGGTTTTCAGTTAGGGTTTCAAACTAGGGTTAGGATTTCAAACTAGGGTTAGGGTTTCCAGCTAGGGTTTTCAGTTAGGGTTGCAAACTAGGGTTAGGGTTTCCATATAGGGTTAGGGTTTCCAGCTAGGGTTTTCAGTTAGGGTTTCAAACTAGGGTTAGGGTTTCCAGCTAGGGTTTTCAGTTAGGGTTTCAAACTAGGGTTAGGGTTTCGAGCTAGGGTTTTCAGTTAGGGTTTCAAACTAGGGTTAGGGTTTCCAGCTAGGGTTTCCATATAGGGTTTCAAACTAGGGTTAGGGTTTCCAGCTAGGGTTTCAAACTAGGGTTAGGGTTTCCAGCTAGGGTTTCAAACTAGGGTTAGGGTTTCCAGCTAGGGTTTCAAACTAGGGTTAGGGTTTCCAGCTAGGGTTTCAAACTATGGTTAGGGTTTCCAGCTAGGGTTTTCAGTTAGGGTTTCAAACTAGGGTTAGGGTTTCCATATAGGGTTTCAAACTAGGGTTAGGGTTTCCAGCTAGGGTTTTCAGTTAGGGTTTCAAACTAGGGTTAGGGTTTCCAGCTAGGGTTTTCAGTTAGGGTTTCAAACTAGGGTTAGGGTTTCCAGCTAGGGTTTCAAACTAGGGTTAGGGTTTCCAGATAGGGTTTTCAGTTAGGGTTTCAAACTAGGGTTAGGGTTTCCAGCTAGGGTTTCAAACTAGGGTTAGGGTTTCCAGCTAGGGTTTTCAGTTAGGGTTAGGGTTTCAAACTATGGTTAGGGTTTCCACATTGGGTTTCAAATTAGGGTTAGGGTTTCCAGCTAGGGTTTTCAGTTAGGGTTTCAAACTAGGGTTAGGGTTTCCAGCTAGGGTTTCCAGGTAGGGTTTCAAACTAGGGTTAGGGTTTCAAATTAGGGTTAGGGTTTCCAGGTAGGGTTTCTAACTAGGGTTAGGGTTTCCAGGTAGGGTTTCAAACTAGGGTTAGGGTTTCAAAGTAGGGTTAGGGTTTCCAGGTAGGGTTTCTAACTAGGGTTAGGGTTTCCAGGTAGGGTTTCAAACTAGGGTTAGGGTTTCAAAGTAGGGTTTCAAACTAGGGTTAGGGTTTCAAAATAGGGTTAGGGTTTCCAGGTAGGGTTTCTAACTAGGATTAGGGTTTCAAACTAGGGTTTCAAACTAGGGTTTAGGGTTTCAAACTAGGGTTAGGGTTTCAAAGTACGGTTTCAAACTAGGGTGAGGGTTTCCAGCTGGGGTTTCAAACAATGGTTAGGGTTTCAAACTAAGGTTAGGGTTTCAAACTAGGGTTAGGGTTTCAAACTAGGGTATCAAACTAGGGTTAGGGTTTCAAAGTAGGGTTGCAAACTAGGGTTAGGGTTTCAAATTAGGGTTAGGGTTTCAAACTAGGGTTTCAAACTAGGGTTAGGGTTTCAAACTAGGGTTTCAAACTAGGGTTTAGGGTTTCAAACTAGGGTTAGGGTTTCAAAGTACGGTTTCAAACTAGGGTTAGGGTTTCAAATTAGGGTTAGGGTTTCAACCTAGGGTTAGGGTTTCAAACTAGGGTTTCAAACTAGGGTTAGGGTTTCAAAGTAGGGTTTCAAACTAGGGTTAGGGTTTCAAATTAGGGTTAGGGTTTCCAGGTAGGGTTTCTATCTAGGGTTAGGGTTTCCAGGTAGGGTTTCAAACTAGGGTTAGGGTTTCAAATTAGGGTTAGGGTTTCCAGGTAGGGTTTCTAACTAGGGTTAGGGTTTCCAGGTAGGGTTTCAAACTAGGGTTAGGGTTTCAAAGTAGGGTTTCAAACTAGGGTTAGGGTTTCAAATTAGGGTTAGGGTTTCCAGGTAGGGTTTCTAACTAGGGTTAGGGTTTCCAGGTAGGGTTTCAAACTAGGGTTAGGGTTTCAAAGTAGGGTTTCAAACTAGGGTTAGGGTTTCAAATTAGGGTTAGGGTTTCCAGGTAGGGTTTCTATCTAGGTTTAGGGTTTCCAGGTAGGGTTTCAAACTAGGGTTAGGGTTTCAAACTAGGGTTTCAAACTAGGTTTAGGGTTATAAACTAGGGTTAGGGTTTCAAACTAGGGCTAGGGTTTCAAATTAGGGTTTCAAACTAGGGTTTCAAACTAGGGTTAGGGTTTCAAATTAGGGTTAGGGTTTCCAGGTAGGGTTTCTAACTAGGGTTAGGGTTTCAAACTAGGGTTTCAAACTAGGGATAGGGTTTCCAGGTAGTCTTTCAAACTAGGGTTAGGGTTTCCGGCTGGGGTTTCAAACTAGGGTTAGGGTTTCAAACTAGGGTTAGGGTTTCAAACTAGGGTTTCAAACTAGGGTTAG
The DNA here is from genome assembly GCF_054856515.1 of Filicampus tigris. Taxonomy (NCBI): domain Eukaryota; kingdom Metazoa; phylum Chordata; class Actinopteri; order Syngnathiformes; family Syngnathidae; genus Filicampus; species Filicampus tigris. The sequence goes on along the minus strand of NC_141217.1, from coordinate 28,422,150 downwards.
GGTTTCAAATTAGGGTTAGGGTTTCAAGGTAGGGTTTCTAACTAGGGTTAGGGTTTCAAACTAGGGTTTCAAACTAGGGTTAGGGTTTCTAATTAGGGTTAGGGTTTCCAGCTAGGGTTTCAAACTAGGGTTAGGGTTTCAAACTAGGGTTTCAGACTAGGGTTTAGGGTTTCAAACTAGGGTTAGGGTTTTTAAAGTACGGTTTCAAACTAGGGTAAGGGTTTTAAATTAGGGTTAGGGTTTCAACCTAGGGTTAGGGTTTCAAACTAGGGTTTCAAACTAGGGTTAGGGTTTCAAAGTAGGGTTTCAAACTAGGGTTAGGGTTTCAAATTAGGGTTAGGGTTTCCAGGTAGGGTTTCAAACTAGGGTTAGTGTTTCAAATTAGGGTTAGGGTTTCCAGCTAGGGTTTTAAACTAGGGTTAGGGTTTCAAACTAGGGTTTCACACTAGGGTTTAGGGTTTCAAACTAGGGTTAGGGTTTCAAATTAGGGTTTCAAACTAGGGTTTCAAACTAGGGTTAGGGTTTCCAGCTAGGGTTTCAAACTAGGGTTAGGGTTTCAAATTAGGGTTAGGGTTTCAAACTAGGGTTTCAAACTAGGGTTAGGGTTTCAAATTAGGGTTAGGGTTTCAAACTAGGGTTTCAAACTAGGGTTAGGGTTTCAAACTAGGAATAGGGTTTCAAACAAGTTTTTCAGACAAGGGTTAGGGTTTCCAGCTAGGATTTCAAACTAGGGTTAGGGTTTCCAGCTGGGGTTTCAAACTAAGGTTAGGGTTTCAAACAAGGGTTAGGGTTTCAAACTAGGGTATCAAACTAGGGTTAGGGTTTCAAAGTAGGGTTGCAAACTAGGGTTAGGGTTTCAAATTAGGGTTAGGGTTTCAAACTAGGTTTAGGGTTATAAACTAGGGTTTGGGTTTCAAACTAGGGCTAGGGTTTCAAATTAGGGTTTCAAACTAGGGTTTCAAACTAGGGTTAGGGTTTCCAATTAGGGTTAGGGTTTCCAGGTAGGGTTTCTAACTAGGGTTAGGGTTTCAAACTAGGGTTTCAAACTAGGGATAGGGTTTCCAGGTCGTCTTTCAAACTAGGGTTAGGGTTTCCTGCTGGGGTTTCAAACTAGGGTTAGGGTTTCAAACTAGGGTTAGGGTTTCAAACTAGGGTTTCAAACTAGGGTTAGGGTTTCAAATTAGGGTTAGGGTTTCCAGGTAGGGTTTCTAACTAGGGTTAGGGTTTCAAACTAGGGTTTTAAACTAGGGTTAGGGTTTCAAATTAGGGTTTCAGACTAGGGTTTAGGGTTTCAAACTAGGGTTAGGGTTTCAAAGTACGGTTTCAAACTAGGGTAAGGGTTTCAAATTAGGGTTAGGGTTTCAACCTAGGGTTAGGGTTTCAAACTAGGGTTTCAAACTAGGGTTAGGGTTTCAAAGTAGGGTTTCAAACTAGGGTTAGGGTTTCAAATTAGGGTTAGGGTTTCCAGGTAGGGTTTCAAACTAGGGTTAGTGTTTCAAATTAGGGTTAGGGTTTCCAGCTAGGGTTTCAAACTAGGGTTAGGGTTTCAAACTAGGGTTTCAAACTAGGGTTTAGGGTTTCAAACTAGGGTTAGGGTTTCAAAGTACGGTTTCAAACTAGGGTTAGGGTTTCAAACTAGGGTTAGGATTTCAAACTAGTGTTTCAAATTAGGGTTAGGGTTTACAGCCAGGGTTTCAAACTAGGTATAGGGTTTCCAGCTGGGGTTTCAGACTAGGGTTAGGGTGTCAAACTAGGGCTAGGGTTTCAAACAAGGGTTTCAAACTAGGGTTAGGGTTTCCAGCTAGGGTTTCAAACAAGGGTGAGGGTTTCCAGCTGGGGTTTCAAACTAGGGTTAGGGTTTCAAACTAGGGTTAGGGTTTCAAACTAGGGATAGGGTTTCAAACTAGGGTTTCAAACTAGGGTTAGGGTTTCAAATTAGGGTTAGGGTTTGCAGGTAGGGTTTCTAACTAGGGTTAGAGTTTCAAATTAGGGTTAGGGTTTCCAGCTAGGGTTTCAAACTAGGGTTAGGGTTTCAAACTAGGGTTTCAAACTAGGGTTTAGGGTTTCAAACTAGGGTTAGGGTTTCAAAGTACGGTTTCAAACTAGGGTTAGGGTTTCAACATAGGGTTAGGGTTTCAAACTAGGGTTTCAAACTAGGGTTAAGGTTTCAAATTAGGGTTAGGGTTTCCAGGAAGGATTTCTAACTAGGGTTAGGGTTTCCAGGTAGGGTTTCAAACTAGGGTTAGGGTTTCAAAGTTGGGTTTCAAACTAGGGTTAGGGTTTCCAGGTAGGGTTTCAAACTAGGGTTAGGGTTTCAAAGTAGGGTTTCAAACTAGGGTTAGTGTTTCAAACTAGGGTTAGGGTTTCAAAGTAGGGTTAGGGTTTCAAAGTAGGGTTTCAAACTAGGGTTAGTGTTTTAAATTAGGGTTAGGGTTTCCAGGTAGGGTTTCAAACTAGGGTTAGGGTTTTAAATTAGGGTTAGGGTTTCCAGCTAGGGTTTCTAACTAGGGTTAGGGTTTCAAACTAGGGTTAGGGTTTCAAACTAGGGTTTCAAACTAGGGTTAGGGTTTCAAATTAGGGTTAGGGTTTCCAGTTAGTGTTTCAAACTAGGGTTAGGGTTTCAAACTAGGGTTTCAAACTAGGGTTTAGGGTTTCAAACTAGGGTTAGGGTTTCAAATTAGGGTTAGGGTTTCCAGCTAGGGTTTCTAACTAGGGTTAGGGTTTCAAATTAGGGTTAGGGTTTCAAACTCGGGTTTCAAACTTGGTTTAGGGTTTCAAATTAGGATTAGGGTTTCAAACTAGGGTTTCAAACTAGGGTTAGGGTTTCCAGGTAGGGTTTCAAACTAGGGTTAGGGTTTCAAATTAGGGTTAGGGTTTCAAATTAGGGTTTCAAACTAGGGTTAGGGCGTCCAGGTAGTTTTTCAAACTAGGGTTAGGGTTTCAAACTAGGGTAAGGGTTTCCAGGTAGGGTTTCAAACTAGGGTTAGGGTTTCAAATTAGGGTTAAGGTTTCAAACTAGGGTTTCAAACTAGGGTTAGGGTTACCAAAATAGGGTTAGGGTTTCCAGCTAGGGTTGCAAATTAGGGTTAGGGTTTCCAGTTAGGGTTTCAAACTAGGGTTAGTGTTTCAAATTAGGGTTAGGGTTTCCAGGAAGGGTTTCTAACTAGGGTTAGGGTTTCCAGGTAGGGTTTCAAACTAGGGTTAGGGTTTCAAAGTAGGGTTTCAAACTAGGGTTAGGGTTTCCAGGTAGGGTTTCAAACTAGGGTTAGGGTTTCAAAGTAGGGTTTCAAACTAGGGTTAGTGTTTCAAACTAGGGTTAGGGTTTCAAAGTAGGGTTAGGGTTTCAAAGTAGGGTTTCAAACTAGGGTTAGTGTTTTAAATTAGGGTTAGGGTTTCCAGGTAGGGTTTCAAACTAGGGTTAGGGTTTTAAATTAGGGTTAGGGTTTCCAGCTAGGGTTTCTAACTAGGGTTAGGGTTTCAAACTAGGGTTAGGGTTTCAAACTAGGGTTTCAAACTAGGGTTAGGGTTTAAAATTAGGGTTAGGGTTTCCAGTTAGTGTTTCAAACTAGGGTTAGGGTTTCAAACTAGGGTTTCAAACTAGGGTTTAGGGTTTCAAACTAGGGTTAGGGTTTCAAATTAGGGTTAGGGTTTCCAGCTAGGGTTTCTAACTAGGTTTAGGGTTTCCAGTTAGGGTTTCAAACTAGGGTTAGTGTTTCAAATTAGGGTTAGGGTTTCCAGGAAGGGTTTCTAACTAGGGTTAGGGTTTCCAGGTAGGGTTTTAAACTAGGGTTAGGGTTTCAAAGTAGGGTTTCAAACTAGGGTTAGGGTTTCCAGGTAGGGTTTCAAACTAGGGTTAGGGTTTCAAATTAGGGTTAGGGTTTCAAATTAGGGTTTCAAACTAGGGTTAGGGCGTCCAGGTAGTTTTTCAAACTAGGGTTAGGGTTTCAAACTAGGGTTAGGGTTTCCAGGTAGGGTTTCAAACTAGGGTTAGGGTTTCAAATTAAAGTTAAGGTTTCAAACTAGGGTTTCAAACTAGGGTTAGGGTTCCCAGGTAGGGTTTTAAACTAGGGTTAGGGTTTCAAATTAGGGTTTCAAACTAGGGTTAGGGTTTCAAATTAGGGTTTCAAACTAGGGTTAGGGTTTCAAATTAGGGTTTCAAACTAGGGTTAGGGTTTGAAACTAGGGTTAGGGTTTCAAATTAGGGTTTCAAACTAGGGTTAGGGTTTCAAATTAGGGTTTCAAACTAGGGTTAGGGTTATAAACTAGGGTTAGGGTTTCAAACTAGGGCTAGGGTTTCAAATTAGGGTTTCAAACTAGGGTTAGGGTTTCAAACTAGTGTTAGGGTTTCAAACTAGGGTTTCAAACTAGGGTTAGGGTTTCAAATTATGGTAAGGGTTTCCAGGTAGGGTTTCTAACTAGGGTTAGGGTTTCAAACTAGAGTTTCAAACTAGGGTTAGGGTTTCAAATTAGGGTTAAGGTTTCAAACTAGGGTTTCAAACTAGGGTTAGGGTTCCCAGGTAGGGTTTTATACTTGGGTTAGGGTTTCAAATTAGGGTTTCAAACTAGGGTTAGGGTTTCAAATTAGGGTTTCAAACTAGGGTTAGGGTTTGAAACTAGGGTTAGGGTTTCAAATTAGGGTTTCAAACTAGGGTTAGGGTTTCAAATTAGGGTTTCAAACAAGGGTTAGGGTTATAAACTAGGGTTTGGGTTTCAAACTAGGGCTAGGGTTTCAAATTAGGGTTTCAAACTAGGATTAGGGTTTCAAACTAGGGTAGGGTTTCAAACTAGGGTTTCAAACTAGGGTTAGGGTTTCAAATTAGGGTTAGGGTTTCCAGGTTGGGTTTCTAACTAGGGTTAGGGTTTCAAACTAGGGTTTCAAACTAGGGTTAGGGTTTCAAACTAGGGTTTCAAACTAGGGTTAGGGTTTCAAATTAGGGTTAGGGTTTCCAGCTAGGGTTTCAAACTAGGGTTAGGGTTTCAAACTAGGGTTTCAAACAAGGGTTTAAGGTTTCAAACTAGGGTTAGGGTTTCAAAGTACGGTTTCAAACTAGGGTTAGGGTTTCAAAGTACGGTTTCAAACTAGGGTTAGGGTTTCAAATTAGGGTTAGGGTTTCAACCTAGGGTTAGGGTTTCAAACTAGGGTTTCAAACTAGGGTTAGGGTTTCAAAGTAGGGTTTCAAACAGTGGTTAGGGTTTCAAATTAGGGTTAGGGTTTCAAAGTACGGTTTCAAACTAGGGTTAGGGTTTCAAAGTACGGTTTCAAACTAGGGTTAGGTTTTCAAATTAGGGTTAGGGTTTCAAACTAGGGTTTCAAACTAGGGTTAGGGTTTCAAATTAGGGTTAGGGTTTCAAACTAGGGTTTCAAACTAGGGTTAGGGTTTCCATGTAAGGTTTCAAATTAGGGTTAGGGTTTCCAGCTAGGGTTTCAAACTATCGTTAGGGTTTCCAGCTAGGGTTTCAAACTAGGGTTAGCGTTTTAAACTAGGGTTAGGGTTTCAAACTATGGTTTCAAACTAGGGTTTCAAACTAGGGATAGGTTTTCCAGCTAGGGTTTCAAACTAGTGTTTAGGGTTTCAAACTAGGGTTTCAAACTAGGGTTAGGGTTTCCAGGTAGGGTTTCAAACTAGGGATAGGGGTTTCCAGCTTGGGTTTCAAACTAGGGTTTAGGCTTTCAAACTAGAGTTTCAAACTAGGGTTAGTGTTTCCAGCTAGGGTTTCAAATTAGGGTTAGGGTTTCAAACCAGGGTTTCAAACTATGGTTAGGGTTTCAAATTAGGGTTTCAAACTAGGGTTAGGGTTTCAAATTAGGGTTAGGGTTTCCAGCTAGGGTTTCAAACTAGGTTTAGGTTATCCAGCTAGGGTTTCAAACTAGGATTAGGGTTCCTACCTAGGGTTTATAACTAGGGTTAGGGTTTTTAAACTAGGGTTAGGGTTCCCACCTAGGATTTCTAACTAGGGTTAGGGTTTTTAAACTAGGGTTAGGGTTTCCAGCTAGGGTTTCAAACTCGGGTTAGGGTTTCAAACTAGGGTTAGAGTTTCAAACTACGGTTAGGGTTTCCAGCTAGGGTTTCAAACTTGGGTTAGGGTTTCAAACTAGGGTTAGGGTTTTTAGGTAATTGGGTTCAAAAGTCTGACGTGACAGCCAGCATGTGGACAGGGGTTTCGCACTGGTTTGGCCGCTTTTAAACGCCTCATTATTGCGGCCTGGAAAAGCCCCGCTACAACCTGGTGGGATATATTCTACCGACCAGAGGCTTTAAATGGATATATTGTACTTTTGCGGCTCAGAAATGTAGTTATGTGGAGGCATAAGAAAGATGCTAAATGAAGTAGCATACAATTTTCCAGGTGGTAGAAGAGCTATTTGATTGACAGTAGACAGTTGAGCGAGGCAGCTTTCAACACATTCAGCAGACACGCAGTGTGACCGTGGAGCGAAGAGCTTGATTTTTCACGAATTTGAAGACTCATTTTTGTTTTAGTAAATCAAACTTGGCAGGGCTTACACTCTTCTCTGTGGTGTATTAACAAATAAATTAAAAATTCAGAAGACATATTTTTACACAATTTTAGGAGACATTTTTACAGGGACTTTAAATGTGCATCCTGAGAGGTGTCCTGCGGAGGAGAAATGGTCTGAATGCAGGGTGTGAGAATCTTTTATACTTTTTTTTATTAGCTCAGTAAACAATTTTGTTGACTTGATGGTCTTGATAGTAAACTCTTAAAGAATGAAATTAATCTGTAAATTGTTTTGATTAATTTATTCAGGAGTAGTAACTTGTGACTGAAATGTAACCTTCAGATAATCACCAATTTGGCATGAGTTCAAGCTCAGTAGGTAACAAACCTTGGGGACCTAATCAGTGCAAACCCGGCCAGGCTCATCCCAAAAGGACAATATAGGCCCCCGTTCTGTCTACCTGCGACAGGGGCTATAGGGGTCAGTGCACTGTGAGATGGCCGGCGGACGGAGTCAGGGTTGAGTACATTGAGTATAAGTCACCTTTTTTCTGCTCTTTCTAATTTCGAACGTTGGGTGCCATTCCCTAATGTTCCTCAACAATATTTTAGTATTATTAACTGTCATGCATGTAAAAATAACTGCACTTACTGTATGTATGTATTAAAACATTATAACCCAAACATTGATGACAAATGATGAGTGTATTAAAAGGCATGTTGCAGATGTGCCTGATTGTTTTGACATCAAGTTACACAAATGAGTTTTTTTGGGTGATTGTGTCTTCAAATCAGATATGTTAACATTTGAAATTGGTAGCACCTTTAAATCTCACGGGCATTTTGAATGGAAATAGCTAGCATGCTGGACTGTACCTATTAGAATGTAAGCATGCTCATGCAACATGTTAATATAATAACAGCGTGCAAACACTGTGGTAATCTTCTCCAGTCTCCAATCACTTTCTTTCCCTTCCTCTCTCACATTTTCCCACTCCTCTTGTCTCCACTTGGGCTCATCTCCTAAGGGCCAGACTGTGGTCTGTCAACAGAATCTGTGGAAAACACTTTGGAAAACCAAACCTAAATCAAATTATTACAACTCTCCTATTACTTGCTGGTTTGGAGGCATTGGTGGCTCACAGAGAAGTAATCATTTCCATTATACGTTTGAGTTGAAGTGCAAGAGTTGATCTGGGTTTTCTTTTATGAACAACAGGTTGGTTGTTTGAATGTACTTGAATGGTAAAATGGTATTACAGTGGATGTGAAAAATCTATTAACCAAAGATCAGATGCCAGGTTTTGGGGGATGTTAATTAAAAGAAGTCCAGGATAAATCATTTCAAAACATTTTCCAAAATTATTATTTTCTAATTTACAGAAATGGCCCCCTCCATTGCAGCGATTACGTTCCTGAATCCCCCACTAGAAGTGAAAGCCGCAATAGAAATACTTTATTTATTGTTTATAGCATTTATTGTAGTATTTTAAGGCCTTTAAGGTCTTAAGGTCTTTAAAACTTATTCATTCCAAAGACATATTTATATGTCTTATCACAGACCAGCCATTCAATTTATTTATATTTTCTTAAAAGTTTTTACACGTTAGGGTAAAAGAGGGTCTGAAATGTCTGGTAATGAATGAGTTAAACACAAATTTAAAATAATACAAAGACATTTAATAGCTTATTATATTGAGAGTGAGAAAGAGCGATGGATATTGTACAAAGTGACATGCAATCAATATTCGGGTTAAGGTCAAACTTCCGATTTCGGAGTCATTTGGAATAACCCGTTTACATGGCTTGAGCAGAGAGAGTTCCAAATGAACAAATTTAACTCACCATCTCAGATTTATATAGCGCATCTCCGGACACTCAAAGCGCTCACAATGGATACATTATTCATGCACTCACACGTTCACACTCTGGTGGTGGTAAACTGGTGGTTGTGTAGCTACAGCTGCCCTGGGGTAGGCTGACGGAAGCGTGACTGCCAGTGTACACCAATCATTCACACCCAGCCGTACACTAGTGTGAGAGGCATTGGACGCAAGGTGGGTGAAGTGTCTTGTCCAAGGATCACAAATCCTGCGCATGACTCGGATAGGGCGGCAATCGATCCACGGCTACCCCACCATCTCACAATATGCATCAATTATCATGCCCAATGATATACATTATTAAGTGAACCTACAGCTGTCACTTTGTGCAGGCGTAAAAATGAGAATTAAAGGGGATTTCAATATTACTATGAATGTTCATTCAATAATCTGTAAAAACTAGCCTGAACTTGAAATACTTCCTGTTTTCACTCTTCTTCTATCAAATTTACACAGTGTCAAACATGGTAAATGGGCTGTCACTTGTAAAGCGCGTTTCTACCTTTGGTACTCAAAGCGCTTCACACTGTACCTCGTTTACCTACTGATGACGCAGCATCGGGAGAAACTGGGGGTTCAGTATCTTGCTCAAGGATACTTCGGCATGGTCACAATGGCCGAGGATCGAACTCACAACCTTTGGATTGGGAGACAACCGCTCTACCACTGAGCCATGCCGCCCCCTGAACATAATAGTGGTGCTGCCATCTAGTGGCCAACAGTGGAATTACACCCAAAATAAATGGAAGTCAGAAAAAACTCATTATAAGCTGTACTAAAAAATATTTGCGAAATAGCTGCGCCGGGAACCCGGAAACCACGATGGAGGGAGAATGGTGGTGGTTAAACAGAGGCACTTTAAATGGTGGATGGTTTTTGCTGAATGTCATTTAACATTAGTTTGAATGCGCTCGGTTCATTCTGAACACAGCCGCATCCCAGTTAAACGAGAGTGAGCACACTTTTGCAATTGCATTATTTCAGTTGTTTGTTTTCATGTATATTCATGACAATAGCCAAAAAGACATATTTTAAGAAAAACAAGCAGATTTATCTCAATCATAACTGTTATACAGTAAATTAGTAGAGTTAATGTTTAAAAAACTGCAACAATCTCCATCAGTGCTAATGTATCATGTTCATTCATCTACGGTCAATGCGCCATTTAACTAGCAGATAAAAGGAGGGGATGAAGACATTTTGATGATGTAGTTTATCTGCTAAGAAGGGGATATTTACAGGTGACCAAGTTTGTTCATGTGGTCTTACACTTTACGCGCGTATGTAGAGTTGTGTGTGTGCGTGCGTGTGTGCGTGTGTGCGCATGTGTGGCGCACGTGTGTGTTAGCGTGTGTGAGATTGGGCTGTTTGGCAGGTAGAAGGCTGTGCGTGCAAGCCTGTCATAGCCCAGCCCTGATTACTCTGCACCATTCATCAAACTGTCACCTCCCTGACAGCCGCTAATAAATATACTGCCACAGACCCCCACTTGCACCTGGCAGCGCACCACATTCACACACACATACAACACACACAATTCCACCACCCACCACACCCCCATATAAGCACCTAGAGCACCCCGACACAGCACCAAACAGAGCTCCAACAACATCGCTTTCCGAAGCTCATTTACTAATTGCTGCACTTGCCAGCAGTTCTGTTTCAGCCTTGTTCAGTACCAATCAGAGCGAGATGTTTTCCTCTTTTTTTCTTTTGCAACATTTACGAGGGATTGATAATCTACGGAGGTGGACTGGTAGTTTAAAGGGCCTATTACACTGGTGAAGAGGTCACAGCTAAAGCAGACTAAAGTTTTACTTCCGCTCAGCAGTGTGACATCTCACAGAGACCAATTAGCCTGAAAGTCCCCAGTCGCGGACAGAATTAATCACTGCGACGTTACCGAGATGTCCTGCTGTAACCTGCTGTAGTCAAGCCAGCACGGGGTTTATCCCGTGGTTTCTTGTTCACATAGACCTAGAAGGTCAAGTGTTGGCACACACACTTTGCGGAGATGCCTCTGTGATGTCTTCTCAGTCTTCAGCAGGTCTCCGAGATGTTGGAGGGATATCTCCTCAGTCGCGCACAGAATTAGTCTCCGTGACATCTCAGAGATATCTCCAAGATGTGTCGGAGACTTGCAAACGTCTCCGAAAAGATATGTTTTATATATTGAAAGATTGAAAGATTGGCCCTTAAATAGAGTTGTAGGAAATGAATGCCCATTGAATTCAATTCAAGATCAAAAGTTCAGTGTGAAGTCCGTCTTTTGCCGTTGCTCAGCTGCGTAAGGCCCTGATGAGATGTGGAAAGGAAAATGAATGATACAAACAAAACTCTTGAAAAGACATGTCTGCTTGTATTCACATCAAATATATGAGTTTTGTTCTCCTACATTATGCATCAATTCATATCTTCGAACCAAAAGAATGACCATATCAAAAACATTTTTCAAGCATATGGTATTGGAATGTTTTAAGAGTGTCCAAAACAAATTGAGATTGTTACCTCAAAAATGTGAATTTGCATGTAATTGGTGGTTCTCCTTTTGGAGAGACATTTTAGTTCCTTTGAATTTAGTGTGGAACACACACGCATGTGTCACTCTCTCTCTCTCTCTCTCTCTCTCTCCAGTTTGTCTATGAATGTGCAGCATGGGACCGTTGCGATCATTTGATCTTGTACTGTCTCCCGTCTTCTAAGTCCTGTGTCGCCGCTAATAGATGCTCGCCAGCTCCCCCTATTGGGAGACAAATGAAGCAGGTGACTCAACAGAGCTGCTCATATGCATATATACTGTATGTGGTTGTGCGACGTCTGGGACAACAATGATCTGGAAGCTTGGATATCATATATCCTGCGCTGGAAAGTGTCCTTGCCAAGCTATGCGTATTTGTGTGCGTCTGCGGGCAAGTGTGTGTGGTCACGAAGCTTTCAGCATGCTGCGCTGCCAGATGGCATTGCGGTAGTTGGGCCACCCCGGCTAACAGGAGGAGAACAGGGAAAAACTGGGAGAGCCGTAGATGGAAGTATAAGGGTAGGATTTTTGTGAGGTTAGTTTGAACATTTAAAACAATTCTGAAGTAGAAGGAAGAACTGCGCAAGGAAACTAATAGGTTTGATGAGATGATGAAAGGACATACTGTACGTATGTGGTCGCGTAGGATGAAGCAGTCAGGCCAAGCGGGACACCTCATACACCAACAAATTCTAATCCAATTACAACAACAAATTGTGTTTGTATTCTTCTGCTTCTACAAGCATGTTTGTGCGCTGGTCATTTGGCAGCTGCGCTCCAGCTGCAGATCGTATGCATGCGCGTATGTTTTGGCCAGGACTCCACGCCTGCTGGGCAACAGGGCCGGGGCCAGGTGTGGGGTAGGAGCAGAGGGAGGAGTGGGAACAGTGGACCTGTTAATTAGAGAGAGGTGATTAATGGTGCAGCAGAGAAGAAGCCATGGCGTGAGGGAGAGGGGGAGCGAGAGGGTATTGTGGAGGGAGGACGCAAATTGTTTGGGATGGGCAAAAAAAGTGATCAGGTAAGGGGTGAGGGGGGGGACTGCATAAATGTACGATTGCCTAACATATTACTCCAAAGGTCTTCATCCACTTGTAATTAAACAGGCTATTGATGATTTTGCCAGTGCTATGTCCACATTTTCACTTCTTAATTTCCGATCTGATTTATATTGCAGATGTTAAAAGTAACATTGTGAGTAACTCTCCTCAGGGGATGTGGCATGTAAACACCGATCATTTGGCAGATGCTCTTTGAGCAAAATGGCAGTGGATTCCCTGTGGCCAAGCCACTCGCCATTATCACGATTGAGACTAATCGTGTGCCTCCTTCCGTATGAGGAGCAATTAATTCAGACAGAATCAAAGTCTATGAGAACAGAGAGAGGAGTGCATGGGAGACGTTTTTCTGCAGAGTTTCACCCGTGCCGCTCAAAAGCACAAAGCAAAACATGGGTCAATTGAGAGTGCCGTCAAGGTTTAAGCATATAGAGAACTGAGAATGTACTGTCATGAAATATAACCCGCCTGGCATTCTCATATTGTTTGATAATTGCTGTGCATGTAGAGTAAAACATGTTCAACAAAACTGGAATAGAAGAAATGTGATTTAATGTTAAAGGGCATCATTTTGCCAGTATTTTCATTTATGATGCTGGGTTTTTTTTTTTCTACCAAACATAGGGATTGGCATTGACCTTCAAAAACAAAATCCTCTTCAGTCGGGCCATGATAAATACCAAAAGTAAAGTAGCAAGCAGAATGTAGCTCAATGTAACAAGTAGCATGTATTCTCAACAAAAATACTCAAGAAAAAGTAAGTATATTGCATTAAAACTACCCCAACGAGTACATTTCGTCTAAAAGGTTGAATAAATACAACACAGTCAATAATAGCTTGTTAGCAACCACCTCTGCTTAAAGTTTTGTGTTTTGAGTCCAACTGATACAAACTTTATTTCAGCGAGAATAAAGCACTGATGTGCAGGCCGGCAAGAGGACATCTGCAAGAAGACGTTGAATTGAGAGGGCGTCCCGAGACGCAACATTTACAAATGTGTCCCTGCAACGATTTAACGGCGCGACACTTCAACACAATCTGTATTTCTTCCTGTGAGCTTTCCCTCCATTCTCACCTCAATCCAGTCTCTAGTCGGGAACAGCCAGATGCCGAGCCATTATTCCCTGTCTGATTGCTCCACGGCCGGTGTGATTAAGGTCTAAGACTAAACGGTCATTTTTCACGGTGATGGACAGAATAAGAAAGAAAAGTAGAGGCGGGCTCTGTTTAATCTTGCGCAGATGGAGGGACAACGGAAAGAGGACAGAGAGCCATCGTTTTCCAGGGATGCAGTATCTAAATTAAAAAAAAAAATCCAGCCTTGATGGCCTTTTGGATAAGTAGCACCATTCAAGCACTGACGTCTTCTTGCGCCCTCTTTTACGCACAAATACTGTAGAAATTGGCCATTAAACTATGATTCATGTGAAAATGATTTTTTTCCCCCCTCATTGTGGGACACTTGGTGAGCATGAATTACATTGATAAAGGAAGATGATTGACCTCAATACAAAAAAGACAGACTCTTTGGAGCCACAGACAGAAAAGAGTCAGAGGGATGTTTGGGAAGCTCGTATAATTTATCACTTTGTCCCAGGCCAGGCAGTTTGCAAGTAATCCTAAACAGGGATTGCAAATTCCTACCGGCTGTGTGCTTCAACACTTTATTTACACTATAAAGAACTGTGATGGAAGGTTGTGACTTTTTTTTTTTTCTTCAATTAATCTTTTTATCCGAAATGTAGGCACTCTGAAAACAGAGCAGGAAGATTGCCATGCGCTTCAGCGGTTATGTACAATATGTGCTGCGACAAAAGGTTTTAATGTTCAATAATTATCCTCATTAGTGGCTGAAAAATCACATATTTCAATCCGATTAAGATGAATCATTCTTGCCGGTGGGTTTCCAGATGGATACATGATTGATGACCGACCTCGCACGAGCGTCAGCATGTGCTCCGCTCGGCATCATTAGTGAATATGCTCGAAAGCAGCTCAGCTTCGGTCGGACATTCATAACTTTCACGGGCAACACCGACTCCCGTCTCAGCGCCGTCCTGGCAATACAACTGCAGAAAGAGGTTCAAAAGATTGCAAGTGCACCTGTGTGAGCATGTGGACATAGTACTGAATGGAGCACGTGTGTGTGCGTGTTGGGTGGTGTCCCCCAGCAGAGCAAACATGCTGGCCCGTCTGTTCTCGCAGTGGGCCAAGAGCGGCGGAGGCGCATGAAACTGTGTTCATGCGGGGAGCAGAGGAGAGACTGTGAAAGTGATTTTGCAAAGTACGGCCGGGCGATATTTATTTTATTTAGATTTAGTTATCCAGATTAATTTTTCATTTTACTTGATCTATTCTCGATTATTATCACAATTTGTTTTTATTGTGTTTGAAATTTACAGTTTTAAAGCATCTGTACTGAAAACTAAAGAAACTAGAAAGTATAGTTGAACATTCTGTTAACATATTGAAGCAAACTTTTTACCCGAGTACAACAAATGGAGAACAAATGTACATTTAATTTGACTTCCTCAACTTGCAAATTAAAGTAGAGGAGGAAAAAAATAAACTATGATTTGCTGATGTTTCTTGATCAAGTAAGTATGCTCACAGCTGATCACTATAATCAACATGAAATTGATCACAATCGCAAATCTGGCTCATAAAATTGCGTTGAGCTGATTCACAGCATGGCATAGGTGGCTAAACCTTTTGTTAAAATAAAAGCAGAAGCAGACTGACTGAGTGCCTGAGAGAGAGAGAGAGAGAGAGAGAGAGAGAGAGAGAGAGAGAGAGAGAGAGAGAGAGAGAGAGAAAGACAGACAGATAGAGTTGGGGGCACAGGGCAATCTCTGAAAAACTGTACTAATTATGACCACTGGGTTTTACCAGTGTCTTCTCCAGCTAATATCATTAGCTAATCTGCTGTGTGGTGTCCCCCTTGTGCCCCACAGACACCCCAACCCCCCACCAACAAACACAACTCGAGGCATCCACTTTCAGGTACTTCCAAAAGCCCAATGCTGACTGCTGAGTGTGAGCTTGTGGCATGTTAAGATATGATTTGAATTGCACATGTTGACCGCACGTTCCAGCCTTCCCCAATAAAACAGCATAATCTGTTGTAATGTGTATTTTAATGAGGAGAAAATATTATACTTTATAAAAACATACAATATTGGCATAATCAAACAGAATTTTAAAAAATGAAACTTTTTTTTTTTACTTACACTTACACTAACTTACACTACTCGTTATGGAGCGGCAGGGCATGTCCTGCCTAGAACCAAAGTGGAATTCATAATAATGTCTCAAATCTTCTCTGAGCTCATCAGTACAGCACTAATATTAGCCATTCTATAAAGAGTGTATGACTGTGAGTACTCTAATATTGTCTGTCTACATGTTGTTGCTTAACCATTATTGTTCAATCCGCTGCTTAAAGTGCTAAAGCACAGCAGCATAAATGCAAATTAGTGTTAGCATCAAGCAAACAGGGGTTTTCTTTAGACAGTTGTTTGGCTGATTTAAATGTATAAAATGTAGTTGACTGTAAACTTCAACTCTGAGTAGCAAAAGGCCCCTTTTTCACTATTTGCTAAACTTCCGCTTGTTGTGTAGTGACTTGAGTTAAGTTCACATCTGGCTGCCAGTGTGCATCCACGGCCTCTCCGACCACCACACCCAGCCGTACACCAGTGTGATTGGCACTGTTGGCAAGGTGGGTGAAGTGCCTTGCACAAGGACACAACGACATGACTCGGACAGAGCTGGAATCAAACAATGGACCTTCCGGTTACTGGACGAGCCGCTCTTACCTCTGAGCCTCAGCCGCCCGTAGGTCAGACTTAAAAAGCAAAAAGGAAAATATCTCAAAAACCTGTAAAGGCATTTTAAATCATCCTAAAATACATTTAGTGACACATAAAGCACAAAATCTCTGATTAAAATTTGCTGTTGACCACTGTAATTGATTAATTGTTGCGTCTTAACCACTATGCTGTGCATACTGTACATGTGTCAACACAAATTAACCACTCTAATATTAATATGGTTGAACTAAAATACGACTTCCTAAAAGCTCTTCATTTGAATCATGAATGTGGATCGTCTCACACATTTTTATTGCAACATTTACCACTGCACCTGGCACCAATATGTAATTTGTAAATCAATAAAATTGCATCCAAGAACCAAGTAAACAGCAGACAAGTGACTAAAACACACCAGTTATATAGTGATGTTGCTGGTTTAATTTTGCTAACAAATGGCAAAACTACTGCCAGCCACACGTCCTCCTGCGTTCTGTCTCCATTTCTCCAGGCTATGGACCGCACCGGTTCTACCGCTCCATCTCCCCTCTTCCTTTAAATAGAAACATCAGGCCGTAGAATAACAACTTTCTGCTGATGCGACGACTCCTTCATCCTCCCCATCTTTCCCCTCTGCCTCCCGCTTCCATCAAACGCGTACACACTGATAAGTATGCATCCCCCGATCTCTGATATAGACATTACGTACGTGCGAGTGGGCATCCCGAGGGGTCTTTGACAGGAGACGTGCAAAAAGTATAACTACTTGCACCTGTGTGTGAAGGTTTTGAAAATTCTATTAACTAAGGGCATTTGCATTGATACGGCATATAAGATGACCATGGGCACCTAATAAGAAAAATGTGTAAGGGAAGCTTGGGTTAGTTGTTTTTCCTAGGCTTCACCTCAGTATTTTCATAGTGGAAACTCCCTGTTATTCCCCCCGCTGCAGCCAAATGTGCGGTTTGGCCAAGGAGGGAAAGGTGAGAGGGGTGTGGGAGGGGTGAAAGGTATTGACATAACCCCTTTTTCCTCACTTTTACCTGGAAAGGCATGCAGGCTTAAGAAACACACCTGTCCACCAGAGGCCGAAACCCAAAAATATAGACCCCAAAAATCAGGAAGAGGGGGGAAAAAAAATCAAAAGAAAAAGAAATGACTGCACATTGGAGCAAAAGATGAGATAAAATAAGTGTGCGTGGTAAGGTAGAGACCACTTTCCATACGCCCTCACACTTTTCCGTGTCAGCACACTGGCTGCCTGTCAAAGAAGAGAAAGCGGGAGCTGCGCAAAGGCGGCAACAGACAAACCCACGGATGGCGTTACATCTGTAAAAACAGCCAGCAGAGGTTGAGAGAAATTTTGGCTCACGTTGTACTTGCCACTCTGAATCTGAAATGATGTGAAAGGTGACAGCAGATGAATTCAACTCACTTTAGCAAAGTGGACAAGACATTCTGTACACAGAATGTGCAGTCTCTATTTGGTAACTGAAAGGTGAGTCAAAACGCATGCCGCACATCTCATTGAGGACAGACAAAGGAAATGATGAAAATGCATACTTTTTAATTTAAAAATAATAAAAGAAATGCACTTTTACATTGTATTATAGGATTGACTGAATTTTCAAATAATACATTTCATTGAGATCCCTGTAAAAAGTTAAAGAATGTGCACACTACGTTATTTGAGGTGCAACCGTTAATTGATTAGTCCACAACTAATTGATTATCAAATTATTTGTCAAAAGTTTTGACAATCTATGAATTGCTTAAGAACCATGTTAAACTTTGAAATTGTGCAAATCCTCGCAATTTCAGCCTCTCAACAGCAAAAATGATGAGATTTTTGTGTTCCTTATATGAAAGCACTGAAAGCAGACTGAATGTCTTTGTGTTGAATCAAAAATAAGGCATTTGCAAACATCTGCTTTTACTTTGGAAAAGAGGGATCAATATTTTTGTCTGTTTTCTGACATGTTATGGACCGAACTGGGAACTGAACCATAATCACTTTATGTTTGTGCAGTTTCTGCGCTGTCTGTTTGAAATAATGTCGGAAAAACATTTTTTATCCGATTCATCAATTAATAAAATAATAATGATAATCAACAAATTAATTGATTCAAACAATTGTTAGTTGAAGTCCTACTTAATTCAATTCTTACTCACAAAACTAATACGGTAGTAAATATGGAAAGTCTTTATTCTACTTACAACATAACTAAAATATGTGTTCCGCTTTGGTATTATTCGTCTGGACGCACACAGCTTTGTTTTACTTTACTAAATGAGAAATGTGAATGATATAAATTATTTTAATACTAGTGGAGTATCAAGAAGGCATTTAAAGTTTGTTTTTCATTCACAATTTGCTCAAATGGGACTCAGAGCAGAGAGAGTTTACACGGAAGCAGAAATAGCAATAAGTTTGATTTGATATCAAAGTATTATGGCTTCCTCGATAATATATGGCACTGTATTTTACACCGTGTGAGGTTGGGAAAATATAGGTAATATCATTGAAGAAAAATAATCAACATCTTTACCATGTTATTTACCATGAGTCATATTTTAATATCAGGAAAGTGGAACAGTGATGAGTATTGCGGAAATGAATAACTGTTGTGGGAAGTGTCATGTTCAAACTTATAATGTTGTTTGGGGAATATTGGAGGTGTATTCATCCACCCTCTCCACCCGCTTGGACCGGCATTCCATGTCCTCATAAATAATTCATTTCTTAATCTGATTTCCCAGAGCAATTCTCAGTGTGTTAGTCACATATTCAATAATGGCTTGTGGTGAATAATCTGGCCGTGTGTTTCCATGATCCCCCCCACTTCCCATCCCATGTTCTGTGGGGTGTGTGTGTGTGCGTGTGCGTGTGTGTGCGTGTGTGTGTGTGCATGTGTGTGGTCTGAAAGTGACAATGGAGGAGGCGGAGGGGATGAGAGCAAGTCCACACATCATCAGTCAGCATCCTCACAGGTTGACAATGAACAGATGCGTACACTTCTGCATCACATCTACGGCCGGGATTACTCCTGTCTGTCATGTGCGGGCGGCATTAGCGGACGCAACAAGCTCAATGATTTAACAACATCTCAATTCAGGGTGAGTGGAAATGATCAAGTGCAACCAAAATGCCTTCATTTGTATGGAAGGCCCAGAAGACTGCAGGGATTAGATTCACTACCTCATCTGACCTGGGGAGACCCCAGATGGAGCTGCGGTTGAAAATTACTGGGGGGGGGTCGGACAAGCTCCACGCATTTCTAGGAAGTATCAAAACCAATACAGCTACAAAAATATTTTTTTTTGTCTTTCTAATTTTCTGTTTGTAGAAATGAAATGCAGAATAATTTCCGGTGCAATAAATCCCAAAGGCACAAAGTATTTGGCATGTTAAGGTTGTGATTGTGTCCAGTGCTTCTCCACAAAACCAAACCAAATGTGGAAAACAAATAATTTGGTAAAGAGAATAGGGAGGAATGCGTCTCACTGTCCCACCCGCTGTAATGCCGTTAATGCTCCTGCTTCCAGTCACACTGTCTGCACCACAAACAAGGAAAACATCCAAATGACTTCATAACAGGACATGTGCCAATTTCAGCACTGTCTCACAGTCATCCAATTGTGATCCGTGACATGGGGTGGGTGAAGTGCAGTCTAACTGTGCGCATATGTGGAGGTTTATTTTTCTTTTGGTATTTTCGCGCAGTTGGAAATGGGCAATTGCGCCATTGTGGGAGCGAACACAGTTGACTTGATCCCGGCCAATCAAAGTGCCTCCTCTCATTCCCTTTACATTCAGCGCAGGAGAGGTGTGCTGGGTCTACATCTCGGAAGCACACCAGATTGGCTTGAGACCATGCGGCAGATCGAAGCACGCAAAGGACAATTATAAGGAACTACAAGAAGATCTCCACTTGCGGCTGATGTATAGTTGGTCGCTATAAAGTGAACATTTGGAGACATCCTTACACCCCTGATGCGTGCGTGACAACACCTACACCCCCGCCCCCTCCTCACACTCACACACACACGCACTCACACACATACCACTTGTGCCGTGGTACAGGGGTGCTTTTAAATATATATAAAATATATATAAATAATAATAATAATGATAATAATAGTAATTCAATGATAATCACCAATCATTTCTCCAATGATTCAGAGGGTTTGATGCACACTGATGTCATATTTATGAATGAAATATGATGACGATCCACCACATACACTGTATCAGCAGTGCGCAGAATCTGTCTTCCTGCGCCTGGATCAAATCCACCAAAAACGTGTTACACCAACTGAGTCACAACTTAGACCTGCTCTTAGTTGGTCTGGTCGCAGTCTACTTTTTGTCACCAAATTGTCTAATGCTTGGGGGCATGTAATAGAAAACACCCTCGGTCTGCAAGGCGCAACACGGTCTACCAAATTCCCAAACACAGTAAACTAGACTTGCCCCGGGACAAAAATGAAAATGCGCCAGTTTTTACATCAAGGGTATTTGCGCTTGCCTACAAAAATAGAGCCTTTAGTGTTATATTAACAGTCTATTCCAATTAAAGTGCTTTTCTGGAGTAGCAAGGTAACAGGTCCGAGAAGGCAGATCTTTATTTATTTATTTTTTTACAGATCATATATGAATGAAAAACGAATCAATTATCAAATTAATCACAAACTATTTTGATAATAGATTAATCATTTAGAGACCTTGTTTGACATAATATTGTCCAATTCCTTGGAATTTTAGCTTCTCAATAGTATATTCTCAAATTCTTGTAGCTCTCCATGAAAGCTGAATGATTGCAAACATCTGCTTTTACTTTGGAAAACAATAACTCACATTTTTGCAAATTTTCTCACGTTACGGACCAAACCAGAAACTGAATCACACTGTAATCAGTTTAAGTTTGTGCATTCTCTGCATAGTTAATTTGAAACAATGTCTTGTCGTTGAATAAAGGGAAGGATTATTTTTTCATCTATCTGATCCACTGATTAATCAAAACAATAATCAGCAGATTAATCATTGATTACAATAATCGTTAGCTGCAGCCCTAGTCAAGTCTTAACTGATGCCACAATGAAAATCAAGAGCCGATAAAAAATAATAATAATAATAAAAATATGTTTTGTTTTTTGAATGTCTTGCAACAGAATTAACCTGGAGAATTTAGTACATTTTACACAGGAGGCGTCTGCGGTTGGCTGGCGTGTGGGTTGCGTGTGAGGAGCAGAAAAACAGCGGACAACAAGTGCATCAC
The DNA here is from genome assembly GCF_054856515.1 of Filicampus tigris. Taxonomy (NCBI): domain Eukaryota; kingdom Metazoa; phylum Chordata; class Actinopteri; order Syngnathiformes; family Syngnathidae; genus Filicampus; species Filicampus tigris. The sequence goes on along the minus strand of NC_141217.1, from coordinate 28,401,137 downwards.
TAATGACAGAATTAGAGCATCAGCTAAACGTGAAACAGACAAAAACAGGACCAAAAAAAATGATAACGCTCAAACATCCAATTAGTGAATTTCCTAATGTCTAGTCAGGAAGATGTGCATATTCAGCAAGTACTCCTGACAATCCTTATCTATTAACTCTCTTATCAGCCAATACTTTGGAACTGAAATCACCTCTGACCTTACACACAGACAGAGTTAATGATCAAGAAGTCTTGTGGCAGGATGTTTAGGGATTTTTATGGGGCAAAAGGAAGGATGACGTGTGGTTTTAAAATTTGATTGTCCAGCAAGTGCACAGGATGCACATAAACGCACACGCACACGCACACACGCACACCCACACAGACGCACACACGTACACACAAACCTACGCACACGTGACCGCACACGCACGCACACACTGGCCTGAGTCGAAAGAACAAACCTAGAGCACCCCCTAGTGTCAATTCTCAATAATCCACAAAACAACAAAAATCAACATGAAGCTTTTTCCTTATTACACACGCACACATGCGTGCACGTTGAAATACCAATTGCAGCCCCCCCCCACCCCCACCGCCAAAAAAATGAAAAGAAACATCAATCCTTTATACAAAACAAATTGCCCGAGTCATCTTGTAAATAATTCAAAGCAAGTCTGATTCTGTAAAAGTCCCCTAACAATGATAACATTTGGATTATTCCTTACCACTGTACTATTGAATATTAAAATTCAAGCTAAGGCGAGGCACCTTAATTTATAGTGCATTTCGTCCACAAGTTAACTCAATAGAACATGAAAACAAAGTAAAGAAATACAAAGTAGCTTACTCCCCCCGGCAAAAAAAACCCCCAAAAAAAACATACAGTCAAAGAAAAAAAAATATTTTAAAAATGGTTAAAGACCCTTAATCATAGTTATGGGGGAAAAGCATAGTTTTTAACCTGGATTTAAAAGCATTTACATTTGGGACTGACCTTACTTCTGTTGGCACGTCATTCCATTTGTGTGCAACATAACAGTTAAATCCTGCTTCACCATGTTTGTTTTTAACTCTGCATGGGTTCCACATATTGACACGAGACTGAAGACCTCAGAGCCTTACTGGGTTTATATTTCATTCACATTTCTTTAATGTATTCAAGACCCAAACCATTCAGTGATTTATAGTCGAAGAACTTAAAAATATATTCTACAGCCCACTGGGAGCCAATGTAAAACCTTTAGGAACTGAGTAATATGTTCAGATATCTTTGTTTTAGTCAAAACAGAAGCTGCAGCGTTCTGACACTAACTACTCAAAAGTAGCGAATGTCAGACTAAGACTGCCCGATGGTCTTTCTCAAGGTACTGTATGTCCCTCCTTTCAGGTTGAAGGTGATCTGAGGCTTTACCCATGCGCTCACCTAGGCCAACGTTTGCGTCGGCGTGCGTCTTGGCTCATTTTAATATTTGTGATTAAAAAGCAAGATATGAGATCGGAGGCATTTCTGCAATCTTGCACATCCTAATTTGGCACTGGGGGAGTTAACACACCTGCCAGACTGGTGCTGACAAGGAGGATTTTTCGACTTGTTGTTGTTTGCGCTGTCACTTTATAAGGAGGCGACAAGTCGGTGCGAAGAGGGGGCAAGCGCCCGAGCTGGGCAAGATGCGCAGCTACCCGGCCGCCGCCAATAACAAGCAATCCTAACATGTTCAATTGTTGACTGCTTGATGATTGATGGTAGTTATTTGTGGGTCCTTCGAACACTCCCCCACCCACATACCCATTCATCCGCTTCCTTCATCTTCCTCTGGCTAGCTCTCATTTTTGTTACTCCGCTTTCCTCCCTCTCAGACAATAAGAATATGAGTAACTATATTCAAATTAAACATTGCTTGCTGTCCTGCAAAGTACGCCTGACCTTTTAGGCCAGCCATTGAGGGATACTGGTAAAACATGTCCAATCAGGTGAAATGGGATTTTTTATGATAAATTTACTTGATGTGCAACAATTAATCGCTGAATTGACAGCTAATCCATAATCACAATTAATCTACAACTACATGGATAACCGATCAATCATTTAGAGACATTGTTTAACTTCAAATTTTCCAAACTGAATTTGGGCCTCTCAACAGTAAATATTCTGAGATTTTTATACGTTCCAGTCCTCCATGAAAGCAGAGAGACTTTGTGATTATTGTGTTGAGTCCAAATAAGATACAGTGTTTGCAAACATTTGATTTTACCTAAGACAACAATGACCCATATTTTGTCCTATTTTCTGACATGTTCCGAACCAGTGAGAAATCTGTCACTAAGTTCCCGTCAGTATTTCCGGCCGACCCACGTGGTCCCAGTCCATCCCTTGTCGGCGACAGCCAATCGGCTTCAGGAACATAATTTCACGTCACACGCAGGCGCCGCACAAGCAGACACACAGTCAAATAAATAAGAAATATAAAATAAAAACAACAGACAGACACACACACACACAGCCGGGTGATCGGAGAGAAATAAAATACGGGGCACATGTCATTGCATCTATGGTGTATAAAGGTATAAGGGTATAAAAGGTATAAAACACTGTTTTGTTTTTTTTATTTATTTGGCTGCGTGTCAGGAATGCAGCACCTGCGTGTGACGTCATACCGGTAAGAGCATTCTCGACGCCGTTTGGCTAACTCGGATCGATTGGGCGGGCCTGTAATATGGACAACAACGCGCAGACGGACTAATTCAAAAGCACTGACAAATGCCCACCTCTGCAAATCAGTAATTGAATGATAATCAGTTGATGTTTCTGCCTTTTCTGCACTGTAAATTTAAAATATGTTGTGAGCTCATAAATTTAATATAATGTTTTTGAATAAAGGGATGGAAATTAAAGTATGTATTTCACCCAATTCATCAATTAATAAAGTAATTGTGAGTTGAAGCCCTACACTTACATTGGCTAATTTTGGACGCCTTTAAATATTGGGAATTTTTAGAGATGTCCCCCCCAAAAACCTTAATGGATTGGATTCTATCCTCATTTTAATGATAAAAACTTACTTTTATTTTCAATTATGCTATTAGGCTATTTCGGTTGAGTTAGTCAAAAAAATGTTATTCCTTTATTGTGTAGATTCTTAGTCATCCAGGTGATGGTTATCCACAATCATTGAATCGAGGCAACTGGATTTTTTTTTTCTTGCTTTCTGAAAACGTTAAAAGAATGACCTGGGAATATTATGTTAATATGATAAGGTTAGGATGCATGTTCTTTGTTTTATATCAAACACTGCAGATTCCGAAAGAGGTAGTATGCAGGCATTTTAGCTTATGTTAGATTTGGCCTTTATTATTGTATTTACATTTTTTGGTAAAACAGAAGCAATATTAAATACGGTTCAATTTGGTTTAGGGAGAGATTTACAGAGATACGTTCCATTGTTTTGTTGACCTTAATGTCAGTTTTCCACTTAAATGCAGGTATTTCTTCAGTGTAAAGTTGACTTAGTTATGCATAGACGTTGGAATTGAATTACCCTGCATGCTATACTGGTGTAAGAGTAACTCTGTATCAGATGGAAAACCATAATACTTGCCACACACTTAAAAAAAAAAAAAGAAGAGAAATGATTATTTGTGGAAAAGATGCATAGCCGATATACAGTATTTCCACATTTAGATGCATGTGAAGATAAAGATGTGGTTCTGGGTGTCAGCTTATCACCAGCACCCTGCCAACTCCACATCCATCACGGGTGAACACAGAGCTGGTGCGTCTGGGATAAGCAGGATGAAGAGAGGAAGAGTACAGGACATCGGAGGCCACAGCGCAAGTTGCTCGTCCATCATCCAAACTTGAAAAGCAAAAGGAAAGGCTGAGGTGAAAGGTGGAGAAAGGCGAGCAAGGGTTTGAGTCATTTCCTTTGCCATTTGCTCAAGTCATCAATGAAACAGAGCCATGTTGATGTTTCTTTTTCTTGCCTTTGCTTTCTTCAAACACGTCTCTTCACTTTCACTTCTGACCAAGACTTAAATGATTCATTTGCCGGTACAACTGAAAGACATGGAGTGGGTGGAGGGGCAAGACAAGACAGGGCCTTTAGTCTGGAGATCATTACCTTTACATTATTAATGGATTGTCAAACCACAGAGGACGCTCTCAGACAAAGAGGAGGACAGGGACTTGACAGTGAAACTCATTGGGAAGCTTGGATTCAAGTATGTCACGTGCAGCCGAGCTGGTCACATGAGGACACGACTGAACAGACCAATCACATGTGACGTTTTACATAATATAGACAATAAAAAGCAGATTGTTTTATCAGGTCTAAATCGCAGCTTTTATTACCTTGCTCTCAATTTTGAGTAGTAGTCATCAGGTAACAATTTTTTTTTCCCCCACTCTTTTTTGGGGTCATCTACTGTATGTGTGTCTGTGGCTGTTGTGTTATGCAGGAAAGGAGCAGGTTTGGCAGATACTTTGGTGAGGGCAAAATTAACTGCGAAGCGTTTCATTAAATGCTCAATATATCTTGTGTTTTCTGGATCATTTAAGCCCCATTACAGAACAGTGGCACTGCCTTAATTTCTAAAGTGCCTTTCAGAGGCAACACCTCAGGCGCCTTACTCCTGCTCTCTCAAACGCGTACAACGCATCCGAGCGCATCCACATGTACACGTGTTGTGTTAGACTTGGATCTTCTTGTGCTGACATCCCGAAAAGGAGCCGCCTGGACACTCACAAAGACACATTAGCACGAAGGCTCGCCGCACACCGAGCGATGCGGCCGAATGTGACTGAGGTGGACCATCGTGAAAAAAATTGTGCGGCCGTACAGCTGTCACAAAACAGGCACAGCCAAAATGAATACATTTAAAATGAACCTGAAAAGCTTATGTATGGAATCAATTGCCCAAAAAAGTCTGACATTTTCGCTATAGTTATAGTTTGCTTTAGTTCCTTTTGTAAACATAAAATGTCGTTTCTGTTAGTATGGATCTCGTTTTTATTTTATTTTGTTAACAGAAATGTTTTTTCTAATTTGAATCTTTTTTTGTTCTTTTTCGTCAACCAGCGGTGTGCATTCCATCAGTGCTGACAGAAGATCCGTCACTGACGGACTCCCGTTTCACTGACGACTGATGGAAACACGGCCGCGTGTTTGTTCACGGGGGCTAGATACACCGGGCTTCGAGCGGAACAGGAAAAAAAGTTCAACAGCTGTAAATAATTCAGTCCATTCACCAGTGACTCCAACTTCCTTGCTCTCAATTCTCCAAGCCTGCTCCTTTTTTAGGTCATCCCGGCCAGTAAAGGAATCCGGTTGTGTTGTACATACCTTTTGCTGGTCCCACAAACCGCAATGACATTTTCCCATATTGTTTTTATTCCACCAATCACCACCAATCATTTCACCAATCACCCGTCCTAAAATTGTGGTGACGAACTGTAATTTAGCGATGACGGAAGCGTGGTTAACGTATCAATGACAAAGTTACGGACTGGCGATGACAGATTTGTTCGGCTTGAAATAAAGATGGCCTGACAATGACGTACCGGCAAAATTTACTAACACGCCCACCTTTGTCTTTAACTATAACAACCTTGCACCATAGCTCTACCAATGCGCAGCAATGGAAAAACTATAACCCTCATCAGGCTTTAAGGCTGCACATGCAATATCCTGTATTCATATGTTTTATTCAACCACTAAAAGATGACACGGCTATTTTGATTGTCTGAATCGCACACTTGGCAATATTTCAGTCCAGTTGGGCCACATCACTCTGTGCACGTCGGGCCTCAGCTATATCTACTTGGATTTCTTTTGTTCTGTAGACCATCTCAGTGGTAAGAGAGTCACCTTCTGGCTTGCGGACGCATTTGACGTGCCAGCTTGGCCTGAGGATGAACCCTGCGGCAAACTGGCGCCAAGGTCAGATTCTCCGTATGTGAATGTGAGCGCGCAGGGATGCATTTGTCCATTTGGCTTGAGGCGCTAACGCTGATGAGGTCTGCAGGCTTTGATAGAGCACGCTGGCGGTACTTAATGTTGCTTTGCAAACTTGATCACGAGTGTGTGCGTGCGTACGTGCGAAGGCATGTGACAAAGTGTGTGCTGAGCCAGCGACACACTGAGGGAGGTGGAGGTGAGCACTGTGTTGTTCAGAGCAATTGATACACTGCAAATAGAGTGGGCTTCCTGTCCGGGTTTTGTGGCTAAGGTGCTAAATGCTTCAGGAAACCAGATACACGTGCACATCCTCGAAAGAGATGGAGGGATAGGATGAGAAGGTGGGTGGGGGGACCATTGGGAGGAATAAGAGCGAGGAAAGTAGAGGTCGAGACAGCCACTTTGAGGAAAGTAAACATGGACTTCCGATGATTCTGTCCTATACTCCTTAACCCCCATATCAAAGCAAAGCAGGGCTTCTTGAATCACATCATATGAGAGGCGGAGAGCACCTTTGTCATCTGTTCCTCTTGCTAATGAGATGGAATGTGGCTAAATTAGCAGCTGAGGGGCAAAGACTCATTTACAAGACCATCAAATGATCCTTTACAAAACACACTCAATATGCATTAGATGTCAGCTTTGTGAATATAGGATGGCCTTCACATTTGCTCAAATGAGGAGGGGGTTGTATTTAGATGTGCAGCAGAGGAAAATGCCAAACTGAAATCATCCATCACGACGCAATAAAAAGGCCTCCAGCGCTCGGAATAGACGAGAGGAGCGAGATGTTTGTGTTGGCCCACTGGGTTTCTCTTCTGTGACGGAGGGAATGTGTCAATGAATGTATAAATGTTTAAAAAAAAATGTCCTTATTATTAGACGAATTGCATCATTAAATCACATTATAAAAACAAAAAATGCACCATTAATTTCCTCCCCAAACAGCCGTAAGTACACATCTCTCCGCCCCTGTGCCCGTCTCTGCGTACCCCCATAGGGCGGAAATTACAAAGCCATTCCATTCCATTATAAAGATCAATCAGAGAACATGTTCGAGGGTATATCAGTCGGGAAGGGAAAAAAAGAGAGAACTTCCTGATCATGACAAAAAAAGACTCCTGCTGCCTACAAGCTGATCAGAGGTCCCAGCATACAGGTGGTGCCTCTTTCCTGCAACGTGAAAAAAAATATCAATAATAGATGAGGGAGGTGACGAGATCAATTGGTCTGACAGATAGGCGTGGACGGAGCAGGACAGAGCTCTGTGTTGGACAAACCTGCTGTCAGAGATAGCAGCAAATGGTGGCGATAAGTACGACTATATAAAACGGCCACTGAGGTTTACAAAGCCATGGATATAAACTCCATTAAAAAACAGTGGGTGAAGCTTTTTCAAGTTGGGTAAGCTTTTGCGTTTCCACTTGATGGCTTGAGCGTGGCTTGAGTATTTAACTTTTTGAACTTTGACAAGTTCCAAAGCTAAATCAAGGACAGGATAACATATATTGCAAGGCAGATTGCTAGGAACAAGAAAACATACCCTTTTGGAATCTCCATTAGCATCAAAAGTCATCCCAACCTAATAAAATACTAATAATTGTCACAGTCAGGCAGAATCCTCGCATTTCCAAAACCACTACTTTTCAGAAAAAAAAAGAAAAAAAAAGCCCATTTTTCTTTGGATACCTAACACCATCGCTGAAGTTGGTACCTTATATTGCCATCACTTACTGTTGCACACCTACATCAACACCACACCTCCACGATCATATTGAATTGCTAATTGAATTTTCCCCCCAAAAAATCAATAGCTGATTGACATTGATTAGAAAACGATTTAAAACATACTTGACATTAACTCATGATGTTACATCATCTGCTCAAACTCTTTTTCAAAGGTCTTAGAGCCATGAGTGATGCAATTAATAAAAAAAAAAACAATCTCATTAGACAGTGCAAAGGCGGAAATTAATCTAACTATTCATTCAGCCTTGCATTATTGAGGGCAAATAATGCCGCCAGGCCCCTGCGGAGTCAAAAAGGGGTGGGTTTAAATGACATTTGTCAGACTGTTGAAGTGCCCAAGAGCATTAAAAGATTTGCTCTCATTTTCAACACTTAATCTTGCTTAGTACAGTCGTGCCTTGAGATAAGAGTGACCACAGTTGTATAAGTTACAAGCTGTCATTCATTCAGCTGATTTATTTATTTTTTGCTGTGACTTGTAAGTGCAAACTAGATATATGACCACTGTACAGTGGCAGTGAACTGAATCAGACTCACTTTCCAATAAGCAGCAGTTTGGCAAATATTGAATAATTCATCAAAAATGAGACTTTCAGATGTTTAATGGCTCTACTAGTTGAGGTTTGTCCTCAAACAAAACCAAACAGCATCTCCTTAGGAAAGTCCGCTTAGCTTAATGATAACAAATAATACAAAATGTCATTGACATGCCAATAGTTGGCATCAATAGTCACTGTTTTAGAAGAAACTCCTATATGAACACAAAGGTGGAGCAACACAATAGACAGATAATATAGCAATACTCGCAGGCATATATTCTTTATTTTCTTTAAAAAGAAAGAATGTTAGAGCATCTTATTGAGTCACTTACACTGGTAGTAGAAGATGTACTGTTCTTTGTTGTTTGTGTGTGTATAACTGTATCATACAGCACATCAAAAAGAGTAGCACAATGAATCGGATTGCAGCATTAAATTATGATGGACAAACTGTTTAATTCTTCACATTCTACTTAATTGTCTTATTGTGCTAAGATTTTTTTAAAGTAAAATGCTATATTTCCTTATTAAAAAAAAACAACAACAAATTATTTTGGGGGGCCACAACCGATTAATGGCATTTCCAGTCATTTCAATGATGAAATATGATTTGAGTCTCGGAAATCAAAACAGTTTCTAGCGTGTTCGCAGACCAAAGTAAACAAATAAAAAAATTTAAAAAATAAAAAAAACATACCACGTGGGACTGAATATTAATATTGCATAGTGAAACATGTTTAAATTGGCCCTATTTGGACACACAAGATTTTCACGCGAAAAAGATTATATCCTATACAGTCATTATTCTGGAAGATTAACTGTCCCTGGGGAAAAAAAGCGCAATGTAATCTCTACCTGCAATATTGGAATGAAAATATAACATGCCGTACGTGAGAAGAAGAATGACAATGACTGCTGAACATTGTCAACACACACCTGCACCCTCACCCATCTCTGTTTGCGCTGACCCCCCTAACCTGCGTTTTCTCCAGTTCCCATATGTGACAATGCCAACGCAGCATGACAAATGCAAACAAAAGGTTCACCTATTCATCACTGTAGCAAAGAAGGCAGGGATAATTATACAAGTATGAAAATTATGATGTTGTTTTGTTTGTCCTCTTACAAATTGGAATGCAAAGGATGGGCCAGAGAAAAGAAAGAACCTTGCAGTTTCCCTGTAAGAGGGCATATAAGTACATAGAAAAGAACTCCCAAACATACGGAAATACATCTTGCCTCTACTTGGGGACATGATTAATCCAGTGCATTGAGAGAAGATTTTGACCCTCAACAGGAAAGTCTGCAAGAGGCACTGATTTATTTAGGCACCTTGCTGTCCACATTAATTATCCACACGCAGGTGCAGCTCTAAATTGCTTCCCCCCTATATACGCACCACACGCAAACACACAAATAAATAAATGAAACAAGCACATAGCACCTGCCCCCGTTGCCTCACCAGCCGATACCTGCAGGCAACTGGGTGGCACAGAAAATACCGGCCGTCACGGCACTGAAAGATTGTGTTCCCTCATTTAGAACAAATGCAAATAAACTAAAAGCAAACACAAATCTTCACAGGCGTAAAGTTTTCTTTGCGGCTTCCTACTTCCCTCCTCTTTATTAATAGCATGACAATTGCTACAATTGGAATTTCAGAGTAGCAAACATGGCCATGTGGAGGATTCAAACACACAGCGCAACATGTTTTCATTTCTTTTAATGTGCACCATAAGGTCTAAGGTAAATTGAATCTGTCGGACACAACATTTTAGATACTTGTAAGACTGCACTGGAAAAGAGTTACAGCAGTTGAACACAACCTGGGTTTGTTTTGTTTCAATGGCTATGCGAGGTGTGCCAGCAAAGTTTAAGGACTTGTCTCACGAAAAGATATATGGTGCCTTGAGGTACGAGTGACCCAACTTACAGGATAAGTATACATTTTTCTTATCCTTGGCCAAGAGCGACTAATATTCCTGCTGAGGAGTCGTGATGTCACCATAGCCGTATGTCAGTGGCATGCACACATAGACCTCAGGTGGTGCTAAAGCACTTGCCCCTCTGCCCTCTTTCCAAAAAGTGGAAAGTTTGTTTTTGTTCGTTTGGTTTTATTTTCAAACAGTTTACTGAGGTCAATCTTGACACAATCTTTTTGAAAACATGCACGATTAAACGGGTGAAAATAAACGCCCCCTCTGCACACACACCCGACATCTGTCTCTCTCCCTTCCTTTCTCACATGAACGCAGCGCAGCAGTGTAGCGACTGGAAGACACGGTCGCGGTCAGGGACACTAGTGGGACACACACAGGCATCTCCTCCCCTGCTCCACCAGCCAAGTAGCTCTGTGTCACGAACAAATTACTCCAGTGAAATTGTATTGTTTGCCCTACCCGTAATTATTTTGTTGTGAAGTGCAGCACAAACAAATTACCTGACTGCCTTCAACTAGGGATGGGCGTATCGATACCAAAATATCAATATCCCGATCCAGAGTGCTCAATTTTAAGTATCGAGTCTCAATATAAAGTATTGATATTTGCAATTAATTCATATATACAATATGTTTATTAATCTATCATTACGAAGGTTGTATTGTCATCCAATCAGAATTTTCACAGTGTTGCCAAGGGCAAAGACAGGCAGAAATGTCTTTGCAGAGTAAAATGCTGAGCAAGACATGTCATAGTTGAGGCTCAAAAGGAGCTCACCTTTAATCAGTTCAGCAGAACATTTGTTTCACACATTTGTTGTCCACAAACTCTTTATAAATTAGAAAAATAACATAAACTATTTTTTACAGTTTGTTTTTGATTTGGTTTTTTTTTTACTATATTTATTGTTAAAGGGGAAGTCAACCCAAACATATTTTTGACCAGAATGTGTTCTATGCAGGCACACTAGTTGAAATACGGCATTCTGATTTTTAAAATGTTTAAATAACATATTTTTTGTTGAGTTTTTATTACACAATATTGAACGTGATTTCTTGAAAATACCCCGCCTACTGCCCGAAGACAGCAGGGATAGGCTCCAGCACGCCCGCGACCCTTGTGAGGATTAGCGGTATCGATAATGGATGGATGGATGGATGGATGGAAATAATAAACCTCAATACGAAATAAAAACTAACTAGTGAAAAATCCAAAACTATTATAACTGTAGTAACAGAGGAGGTAGAAGAGATACTTCTGTAAAGGACCAACAATGTCTCTCCATCCCGGCGACAGTCAACTGCTCATTTCTCGAGTACAAATGGCTGTCGGGCACTGGTCGGCATGCATCAGGAACTCGGGAGCGGGCTTCATCACTGCTCTTCTGTCGCACTCATTTATTACCCAGTTTGTTTGCACTTTATCCACGGCCTCGCCCTGCCAGCTCATCCATCACGCAAACACAGACACTCGGGCTCACGTACAGATGCGCTTGTGCTCGCTGACAGTCAGCACCTCAGCTTCCTGGACAGCTTTCATGTTCACCGGGGATGTCTCACACTTCAAACACACCGAGCACATATTGTTTGTGTAGATCAAACATGCTTCTTTTACAAACATATCATCCGATAAGTCTTCTGTTCCTCAGTTTCACTTTGTCCCTGCACACTACAAACATGCTCGTTCCCCATGAGACCAAATGTATAAGAGCGCATCACTGAACAAGACCTGACTCATCAATATCGGCCAATTCTACGCAATCTAATGGATTCATTCATCAATACTTAACCAATTCCTGGCCACAATCCTCGGGGGAATTGTGAAGAAAAAAGAAGAAAAACATGTTGATTCGCAAACAATAATGAGCATCTCTCACACGTGAAACAGTTCTTTCTAAAGGCTCATGAACTATTTCGTGTCAAAAAATGTATTTACTTTGACAGTAAGAAGTTAATCAATCCCTTACCGGCAGGTTTCTACGGGGCTCCTAAGGTGGCATGGAAGTAAAAAAAAAAAAAAAATGCGTTCCCTCGCAAAAAAAATTCATGTTCCCTTGGAAAGATTTGCGTTCCCTCACAAAGATTGCGAGATAACGCAAAGCTTTTTTTGCAAATTGAACACTTTTTTTTTAATGCGCGTTTATGTACTTCCAGGTCATCTTCCGGGTTAACGAAAGCAACAAAGACGGAGCATTTACACCCGTGGGCGAGTTTAATTTAATTACTTTGAAATTCGCTTGAAATACAAAAACATAAAATCAGTTCTTGATATCAAGTACGGTTTCCAAATAAGCGAAAGACATCTGAAGCAAGTGCTTGGCAAAAGAGGACATCTCTTGACCGCAAAATGCGTTCCAACTTCCAAGTCCTCCTCCATGGTTCTTGCTGTCTGCGACCTACTGTCTCTCAAGCAGTTGCGAATTAGAGGCTAGGCTAGCTGCCAAACTGACCTGGAAGTACATAAACGTGCATTTAAAAAAAATAAATAAATGCATTCCCTCCAGGGGCGGAGCCAGAACGTGGCTAATAGGTGGGCCTGGAAAAATCAGGGTGGGCCTGAATATTTCTCTCACTGAGTACAATCCTCCTATCCCAACACATTGTATATTCAAATAAAATGACAAACTGAATAATAGAAAGTTCAGATCTTCCTTAGAAAACCACAATTACGCCATTCTTCATATTCAATGAAATAAAAAAAACACAATGAAACACAAATTCAAAAATAATGTAATAATAATTTACTAAAAATTTATGAGTATTGATTTTTTTTCACGAAGCTCTCTGGGTGGGCAGTCTTTCAATGGCTCATGGCTCTGCCCCTCGTTCTCTCACACAAAAAAAAATACTCAGCGTTACCTCGCAATCTTTGTGAGGGAACACAAATCTTTGCAAGGGAACGCGAAGATTGTTTTTTTTTTACTTCCATGTCACCTTAGGGGCTACGTAGGTTTCTATTAGATACAAAACTATACAAAACATTTTCAAAATTGTGCAAATTAAATGAACTGCGTTTCATACAGTATGCATGTGCATATACTGGAACGATTCAACTAGAATGAAAATTGGGCAGAATGGATTTTCTCAGGCCGCTGATGTATAACACTACAAGGCCATAAGCCACAAGAGCAACAATGCCAAATAATGGACGGAGCACAATGCAATCAGTCAAAGAGGGATGTCGATCGCATTTAGATGTGTCGCGGTTTCAAGTCAATGACTTGAAGCATGCACAAGTACTAAAGCGCCCTTTATGGTGATGTATTTTAGATCATTTCATAACTTGAATGTTGTATAAAGCACAGCCCAGTGAACAGGATATACAGGTGTGGAAAGTGTGGGTTAAAAAAAGATCACATCTCATTGTGAGAGTGGACCAACCAACTTCATTATTGTTACAGAAAAATCATCAATGAGTGTCATAGTGGTGTGTGGTACTGGCGGATTCCTTGTTGGTTTACTTGTTCTTGTACTGGACAGTGGGAAGACATCAGCATAGATTTTCCACACCGTCTCAAGGTCACTGACCGAAAGCAATCACCTTCCTGTAAACAGCTACAACACTAAAGCCATATTTATCTGCTCATGGGACAGCCCGGGATGATCAATACTCTTAATTGTGTTTACTGGAGAACTCACTCACATTGATACTTCAAATGTGAAATGATGGGAAACGAAAAGTTGAAGATGTCGAAGCCTAGTAGTAGAAACACTCTAATGATTTATGAAAATGACAACACTCAGTACATACTGTCAGACATGTTATCGGATGTGTTGTCCCATTATACAAGCGTGAGTGGAGAATAATGGTTGCAGCTTGACAGCCTTGCTAGGCACTAGAAATGGTACCAGCTTTTGTAAATGGAAAAGATTAAACAGAGAATAGGAGGATAAGATATTCACATGTATTTTACTAAGCTTGTTTCAGTTGGACTAACAGGGTCGGCTCATTAACGGTTGCACCAACCACGATTTCATATACATGATCAAATCGACACATTTCTTCTTTTTAATATGCAAAAAAAAAACTTCACTACATAGAAATAATATCTTCTTAAACTCTTGAAAAAACTGTTTAGAAATATGAAATGTGAAATAATCACTACAACTCATATTATATCATGCATATACGGGCCAGTACCGTTTCTAATAGGGCCAACCACAACGTGGCTCAAGGAGGCCCTACAAGGTCACCACTAGTCTAAATGTCGGACACTAACTAACCCAATGATTGGATTTTTGCCTCATTCGACGTAAACGTTCTGATTGACAAATAAAGACAAGACCGTAATAATACAAATGCAAATCTGTGTCATTATACAATACATGTACAGTTTTATTTCAAGTCTTAGATCAATTTCCCTTGAGGTCCCCACCGCACGTGTAGGCAGAGTATGTTTAGGGCTGCAGCTGCCAACGGATGAAGGATCTCCCTCCCAATTCACTTGTTATTGTGCTGTCTGGGTGACAAGTATACCTATAGAGTGAGTATTTATTTCCAGAATGTTTTGTTCCGTTTTCCTGCAATGATGAATGTTTCTTTTATAAATCCATCGCCGAGCCTTTCAAACCATAAACAATATTTCTACAGCCCAGATTCCTTGTGCAGCAGTCTTGGGGAACCTTGAGATTTCCAAGCTCTGATTTAATGGCTCGTAATTCTTGAAAGGCAATCCTTCTTCACCCTGGGATGCTTGGATGCAGCCCACCATGCTTGCCCTCTGCTCCCCTCTGCATCCCCAGGCCAGTCCCAACGCAAGTTAAAGCTACTCAGCTGGAAACAGCGCCAGGCCCCTTCTGTCACTGGCATACTTCGCAATAGGCTGACAGAATTCATGAGTTGTGGAACCCAGCTAAGTTTGCATCATTTGGATAGTGACGGAACAGAATCAAAAGGATTTGATTCAGAAACCTAGGTCAATGAATGGACCTGCAAATAGCTCTGTCCAAAAATATCATGCAAATCTACAGATGTAATGTGTTAATGACCATATAGATCCTTTTGTCGGAATTTGTTAAGAGTGGATTAGTCTCAATGATAGGGTCCAAAACAGGTCGGGGCTGACAATCTTAAATATTAAACGCGTTCAATATGTGTGTGGGGAAAGCCAACTACTTGCTAGTCAATGACCCCGTGAACTGTGACATGAACAGAATTTGGCCAATCAAAGAAGCACCCTGATTGAGGAACAAGGAAGTTGCGGTAAATTCCAACAAATATGTCCTATCTGACACAGTTTTTTTGTTTAGTTTTTTTTTTTAACATAAACGTGTTTTCCCAAAATGGAAAGAAGTATTTTCCAAAGCAAGACGAAATTGCCATTTTACAACACTCAATTCTCCGGTTGTTTTTGGAAACACTCTGTAACATTGTAACATATCTCGAACTGTCTGTTCTTCTGTGTTTTTGAAAGATCATGAGACTTGCTTCGAGAGAGGTGGATGGAAGACATCTTAAGGTGTGTGGTTGGCTTTGTTGAGATTACCAGAGCACACCGCACATAGTCTGACCAAACTAACTGTCCCGTTATTGGCCAAAAAGGTTTTCAAACGATTTATCTTGGCCTTTGAACGGGGATATGTAGACTTTTTCTACCTATACTGTTTACTATCTACGTGTGTTGATCTTTGATCCATAAGAAGTTTCAAATGTCCAATAAACATACGCCAGTAAACCAAGTACAAGGCAGGAACAATGGCACATTAAAAAAGCAATCATTAGCCTGGTATCGCTAATTGTGTTCCCTCCTCTCACGTTTAATCCCTGGTTCCTCGCTTTGCCCTCATTAACAATAGATGAATTCATTAGAAGCCTTCATAGGATTTCTGCATGCTGAGCCCAGGAGATAAAACACATCCTTTTCCTCTGAGCTGCTCCTTTCCTTCTGTCTGCTTTTTTTTTTTCTTTTACTATCGCCTTCCTCTGCTCTCTTAATTGTATTGTTTGCTTGTTGTGTCGATAGCAGGATTAATTTCACTATAGATCAGGATTATTGACCTTCTCGTCAGTGTGATTTCATTTCTGTACCCTGCTAATTATAGGGAACAGGAGCGAGCAAATTGTGTTGTAACTTGCCTCACTTGCTTTCCAATAAAACACAAAAAAACAACATTAATTTTGTTTTCGCTGGCCTCCCCTGCAGAGTAAAGTCAAACATTATCTCTGGAGGATGCTGTTAGCAACCGCTGCACTTGAATTGTGACCTTTCTACCAAAAACATTTGACTTTTCTAACCCCCAACCCCTTCAAAATGCCAAATGTGTCACACTTGGTTCTTCTTGGATCCCTCACCTTGTTTTTGGAAAAGGGGAGGACACCATTCATAAACAATTAACCGCCTGGATAAGTGATACACTCAAGCGCTAACAGACCTGAAAAACACTGTGTTATAAATCCTGGTAATTGAGGGGGTGGGGTGGTGGGCTCGAGAGAGAGGGAGAGAGAGGGAGAGATGCACATCAGTCCACAGAATGATGGCTTGGAAAAGTATTTTCTGGACAATCACAAAGTTGACTATTCTACCGTCATGTCTTTAGAAACAGAACATAAGAGTAAAAGTTGCAAGTTCCAACCTTTGTTGTTTTGACAGTTGAGCTGCTTCCGAAAGGTCTTGCTCAGTGAGCTCTCATGCCCCCCTTGTGCACCCTTTCCACTACTCCTGCACTCCTCTAATGAACTGAAAGGTCAGAGCACTAATAAAACTATTATCAGAAATGAATCTCTCAGATGTGTTAATGCACTTTTAATTCCTGTTAGCAAATTTTATCCCCCAGCAGTTTGCTGCCCACTAATGAGAAATAAAACGCTCCGCTCTGGGGAAGAGGGGGTGGGGGAACGGGTCGATGCTCCGGCTAGTCCACAGCATGCACGTGCGCACACACACTCTAACATAGCACCTTACACAAAGCCTGAATGTGCTGGATGTTATTCACGGACTGAGGCCTGTTTTCAGCCCTGTGATTCTCAGGGTTAATTAAAGAGCACATCTCCATCTGTTCTCATTCAGTCTCAGCCCACTCGCTCCCCATCAAGCACACAAGACACACAAACCCGCAGGAGCACACTTACCCTTCCCTCCTTTGTTGCTCTTTGTCAGCAGTAGAGGGCTGAAAAGTTTAACACAAGGGTGTTCATACTTGGCAACCAGGGCCCAAGTTCAGGACATAATCTGGACTGGATCTCGCCCATCTTCCTTTGCCACCTGACTAATGACATGACGCTTGAGAGTGAGGCCTCAAAGCCACCAGATGAGGAGGCAAAGACATTGTCACGCGAGCTCAAATGTGTCTGACGGGCTATGTTTTCACATTTGAATTTGCAGGCTGGGATAGTTTTCAGAAATTTTCAACCTCCAACTTGAATTTCAAAGCGGAAAAGGACATTCCAATTGAGCGACCATTATTTGTAATTCATTCTTTTTTCTTCCACAAAATAAACATGGTGAGTCAAAGTCACAGAATGAAATAAAACATCCAAGTGCGTGTACGACGGCAGAGCAATAAAGATACAGTAACTTCCATCTGTCTCTAATGGTGATCAATCACTCTGTCTCGGCATATTGAAGAACACACACAAATCACTGACCTGCGCTGAGGGATGAATTTATTGGTCGGCGTGATAATAATACATGACAGCTTTTATCACTGCTGGTTTACAAGTAATATTTAAAACTTCAAATCATATTCTCTCCGTTGGCTGTCATACTCTTTCACTTTCAAACATACACAATGTCAGGGAGTGGCGGCACTTTTCTGTGGGTGTAGAACATGGATGGACAACTTAAATGCTGGAGAGGGCCAACTTTTTTCATCAGTGCTACTCGGGGGGCCACATAGGACCACGCGCTTCCTAACCAAATATGTGCATATGAGCAAAATATGTGCACTTAATATTTTTTCATTTTTCACCATATACTTCTCAACAACAAAGGGGTTGAAGCAAACAACAAAATAACCGCTTACTGCAATATATCCATCCATCCATTATCTGTACCGTTTAATGCTCACTAGGGTCGCGGGGGCGCCGGGGCCTATGCCAGCTGTATTCGGGCAGTAGGCTGGGGGACACCCTGAATTAGTTGCCAGCCAATCGCAGGGCACACAGAGACAAACAAACCTCCGCACTCACAGTCAGACTTAGGGGCAATTGAGAGAGTGTCCAATTAACCTACCATGCATGTTATTGGAATGTGGGAGGAAACCGGAGTACCCGGAGAAAACCCACGCAGGCACAGGGAGAACGTGCAAGCTCCACACAGGGAGGTCGGAGCCGGGATCGAACCCACGACCTCTGAACTGTGAGGCGGACCTGCTGACCAGTCGACCATCGTTCCGCCCGACCGCAATATATATTTTTTTCAATTTAAAAATGGTCATTTTTAAAAATGACCAATGATGGCGCAAAAGTGCTGAACAGCAAACTAAGTGCACCAATTGATTTTGAGCATTTTCCCCACAAAAAACATCTCACTCAACATGTTAATATTATTGAGGACTTACTATGTTTGTTCTGCATATCATTCCAAATCCATCTAAAATTATTAGGCTAACTCATGTTGTAGTATTGGACAGTATTAAGTGACAATAAACAGATTATTACTGGAGCTTTACTTATTGTTTAAATTCGGGGCCACCATCTTTGAAAGCCAATTCGGGGGTAGTGTGGGATCTGAGACTTTCCGAGTGGGAATTCCAACTTCGGTGAGCATTCCAGTTGAAAATTCCAACTAGGAACTCAGAATTTCTCACTTCTGAGTACAAATGGAAACACAGCATAAGACCCGGTGTTAAGTGCAACTAAGCCATGTCTGCCATCTAGTGTTGATATTGCAACTTAAATATGGTGCATCATTTAATTGGAAAAAAACATGAATGTATAATAATAGTAATAATTATTATAATAATAATAATAATAATAATAATAATAATAATAATCATAATAATAATAAATGAACACTATTTGCTTGTCGGGAATCTTGTCCAAAATTTCTCCCGTTCACTGTGTAGGTCTGATCCAAACTAGGATGGAACCTGAGGTTCTTGCTGTTAAATTCAAAGGTTTACATGACATATTTACATGTTGTGTGCAGTAAATACTTGGACACAAATAACTTTTTGTGTAATATTGTTGCAACTTTTATGAAGTTCATATCAGAAATCTAAATTCAAAGGTTTCACATCTTGCAAAAGTCAATTTTGTAGAGATGCGGGGCACTTAGGTTTAGTTTGACAGCTAACTTTAACAGGCAGCGACATTAAACAGCTTGAAGCCTCTTTTTAGTTGAATTGTTCACTTTTTGCCAAAGGCACCATTGTACTTTTGGGTTAGCTGCATTGTTGACTCATCATGTAAGATCTGCTTCCTTCCATAGTAAGCAAAGAGAACTAGAGAATGAAGAAATGACAAGGAAGCTGAAATTGTTGGCGGGGAGAGACTGGGGCGTGATGACCAAACTACGGCTTTTAATCAATAAAGACTTAAAAGGCATCTTAATCAAAGCCATATTTCCTCGTTTGTCTAATGCCTGTGCAGCCGCCGTGCACATAATCGTTTAAATGCTGAAAAGGATGCATAATGTTCTCCCAGTGAGCCACTCATGCGCAGCAACGCAAAACAAGACCAGTCAGCAGAAACACACACCAGTCAGGCCTAGTACACAGACGCCAAATTACATTAGGATGGGCATATTAAGGAGAAATTGCATCCTGTAAACTAGAAAATGATTTCCACTCACAGACACTGCTCACATAAACACACATACACTAAGCATTTTGAACACATCATATCGCCTTGCGCACTAACACAGTGACTGCATGTGCAACACCCTGACAGAACAACTACACATGCTACGGCGCTATTGGTGTGCGCATTGTTTGTCTGACAGACGGACATCTGATAGCTGTGGCTGAAGAGCTCCAATCAGGTTAGAGGTAATCAGAGCCCATGCCAACTCACTGAACTTGGGTCACACGTAGCTAACAAGTCCAATGGTTGTGTGCTGTCTGGATCATATTGCAGCAGCTAATGGCTCAAAGACCGACCCTCACTTCATTGCATGAGGAAGTGTGCACACATAGTGTGGGTGTGGGTGTATGCGTGTGCAAGACAGTACACACCCGCCACCATTTCAATGCCTTTGATGAATCTAAAATAAATTCCAGATGTTTTAGTAGGCTTTTCCTGATAGGCAAGGCAAGGCAGTTTTGTTTATATAGCACATTTCATACACAAGGCAACTCAATGTGCTTCACACAAGCAAAGACAACAGCTACAAGCACTTACAAACAACAGTTAACAACATTCAAAAGCAAAGCGGAGAAAACAAAAGTAGCTTACAAAACTTACTCCAATGTACATTGACAACATGTAAACACATGAACAGAAAACTATAACAACATTTAAAAGTAAAGTAAAGGAATAAAAGTCGGTTTCTAAAATATATAAAAGGAAAAAATGATGATGAAATTAAAATTGTTTCGAGGACCTTGTGAAGCCTTTAGTAATGGAGTAATATGTTCCGATCTCTTTGTTCTGGTAAGAACCCGAGCTGCAGCGTTCTGAATGAGCTGCAGCTGTTTGATGCTCTTTTGAGGGAGACCAGTAAGAAGACCGTTACAATAATCACTAGAGTCTACTGGAGATAAAAGCATGGGTACGTTTCTCCTGGTCTGCTTGGAGCATGCAACCATTCAGTCGGGATATGTTTTTCAGCTGGTAAAAGGCTGTTTTAGTGATTGATTTGATATGATTGCTGAAAGTCAGGGCTGAGGCTATCAGCACCCCAAGATTTCGGATTTGGTCTTTGGTTTCTAAAGACAGTGATTCCAGGTGTTTTCTAACAGTAATCGTCTTTTCTTGCCGAAAACAATTACTTCTGTTTTGTTTTGTTTTGTTTTGTTTTGGTTTACTTGAGGGAAATTTTGGTTCATCCAGATGTCAATTTGCTCTAGACAGTGACACAATACGCTGATTGAACTTCTGTCATTTGGGGACATTGATATATATATATATATATATATATATATATATATATATATATATATATCTGTGTGTCATCTGCATAACTGTGATAGTCAACAATGGTGTTCTGAAGCATTTGACCCAAACGTAACAAAAGCTGACCCTTGAGGGACCCCACATGTCATGGCCATTCGATCTGATTCAAAACTTCCAGTAAGTAAGACCTAAACCATTTTAATACTGTTCCATTTAGGGCTTACTTTATTTGTGATTTCTATTGGAAACCAGAAGGTTTAGTGCAAACACTTTCTGCTATTTCGAACTGTTAGTGTTCATAATTCCGTTCACCTTATTTAAGGTAATGATGCAATCACCGTCTTCACTGTCGATATGTGGTTCTTTCATAAAAGTGCAGAGATCGATTCAAATGACCTGGAAAGAATGAGAATATTCCTAGACTTATTTTTACTTAACTTTAACCCTTCAGATTTTTTCCAATTACGTATACATTTCACAGGTCGGAATAATAGCGCAAAAAGTGTTGAATACATTTATTTTGGTCTCATTTTTTATATCATAGGCCCTGACATTACAACAAGGGTGAGTAGACCTTTTATAGCCGCTGTATGTATGTGCAAATTCCTTTAGTGTTATACCAAATGCGTTATGGCCATGTGCATCGAGTCTGGCATACTATTTACTGTGCATCAGAGTTAGCGTGTGTCTGACGAGCACAGCGGCGTTCCAGCAAAAGTGATTCATGATGTCCGTCAGGCCTTCTGACAGGCTGCGTTCGATCCCCTGCTCAACACGCTGTAGCGGCTGTAACTGCAAGTGAGGGTGGCCCTGCACCCCGGACATCATCATAACTACTGAAGGAGTCTTGGGCTGCTGACATATTGATCGGCCCTCGGTTAGGAGATTTGATAGATTGACCACGGACTCTTGACTTTAAAAGGGAGGAAAGGGAGGAAAATAAACTGCGGAGTCAAAGAAAATAATAGCTATAGGCTAAAGGTTTCAGTGACTGATGTACAGATGTGTCATCTATTACTTGATTTGGAATGTATTAAAAATTGAAAGATAAAGAAAAATAACATTACAGTGTTTTGCCCGATCCAATTTCTTAAATTGTTGATAGTTTTATGAAAAACTGGACATAATTTCATCTTGACAGTGTTGAAAATGCACAAACATAAATGGATTGATAATTCAGTTAGTGGTTTGGTCAGTAACATGCTAGAAAATAGGCAACACTGATCATTGTTTTCCCAAGTAAAAGCAGATTGTTGCAAATTTCTTCTTTTGATTAAACATAAACATCATCAGTCTGCTGAGGACTACAGAAATTAAAGTATATTTACTGTTTAGAGGCAGACATCCCAAGGATTTGGAAAATTTGAAGTTAATGTCTCTCAACGATTAATCAATTGAAAGAGTAGTTGTCGATTAACTTGACAATCAATTAGATGTCGATTATTCGATTAATTGTCTACTTCATAGTCAGGAACTTGGAGAAACCCAAGTGCAGCTGTACTTTGATGAAGTAATTGTGCCCATGTAATAGGATTACATGTCTACATGGCAACACAAGTATGCAAGTGTTGGGAAAACTCATCAGACCATCGAGTTGATGCTAACCCTGAGCCTCTTTTGGGGCCTGTGGGATTCAGGGGCCAGGAAGGACCATGGGAGGAATGAGCAAACTAACGATGGAGGAAACTGTGTCCAGTCGGCTGGAGCCTGGGATGGCGCAGACGAGCCTGTACCATTGTTCTGCCAACACAATGACAGGCGGTGATTTAGGACCAGGGCTGCCAAAGAGTGTACAGGGAGGGGTCAGGAGCAAGGGAGGTCAGGGAGAAGCTCCACGGGCACCTTTCAACAATCCTACCCAGATCCCTCTATCCATCAGATGGCACAATGAATCATGGCTGACCCTCCTCAAGACTTGGGCTGGACCTTTTTTTCCACCTCCAATCCCTTCAGTCAACACTTCCTCTCACAGGACAAAGATGACAAATCTGGTGTTTGTTCCCTTAAAAAGACCTGGAAAAATGGCATAGGGGGGATATAAAATGGTAAAATCGATACCGACTTTGTAGTTCTTGCCCTTCTGCTGCCCTTTCCTGACATATTCTAAGCGCCGGTCGATGAGAATAAGAAGCCTGACTGGTAAATGGACTCAGTTGATTTCAGGCTCAGCAACAGGGCGGGAAAAATGGCCATAAGATACTTTGCAACCACTCGCTAATTTTACATGCGCATGATAACTTTTTCCTAAGTAATAATCATATTTTAGAAAACATTACGGTTGTAGTGTTGTACTTGGATTTTTCCATTCCAAAAAACTGAAGCCACCACTGATTCGGACAGAGAACCTTCTTCTTTAATTACAGGGCTGTTGGTTAGATGGCGTTAGTGATCGTATTTTGCTTACACACAATATGACCCAGAGGTGAGCGGTTGGATCCAGCAAGATCTTCTTTACTGCCCTAAACACTGACTGACCTACCACTTAGCGTTTTCGTCGACAAACTTCATCGCCTTCCGCCTGCAGCTGGGGTACCCTTCTGCCATCCTTCTATCTGCATTTTTGTCCGGCCAGAACAAATAGTAATCGGCTATAGGCCGGTCCGCCTAGCATTTTAAACAGGCTTTTGCTAGCGTTTCCATCTACCAACTTCGACTAACTTCCACTAGTACAAGTGCAGACGTACAGCAGAGACTCATCCATAGTTTCTATAGTTGCAACGTGATAGTGGTGGACTGAGCCAGGTCAACCCCAGGCACTAAATTTACGTCCCACCACTGTTAATACCTAATTTGAGTGAAGCAAAATTTGATTACGTTGCAAACAAACCCTTACTTCAATTGTCAGGGTCCAGACAGTTGTGGGCTCTCGCCACATGACAAGGAGAAAACAAATAAGGCTTCCTCTCAGGCAAGACAACCACCAAAAAGAAATATCCAAAGCAAACTGTCAAGGTTTCTGTCACGTCTTACATCATGTCAGCCGCCTCTTGCAACCCATTGCTTGTAACCATGCACACTGTTTTGGTCAAAGATGAAAGTGCTGGAAAACAGGAGTCATTGTAAACCATTTTCTGCCCCGGAGCCCCCACCGCTAACACCACCGCCGTCCCTTCCATCTCCACCCCTCTTCCTCCCATCTCCTCTTGAAGACAAATGGGCCCAGGGCAATGACAGAGTGCCTGCTCTACAAATCACTAGTGGCTAGCCTGCTCGTCCAGTGCTTCCTCCTCACACCGCCCCCACCTTCCAACACCCAACCTCGCCCCTCCCTGTCCCTAGCCCCTCCATTAGTCATGTGTACACGGGCAGCAGCCAACAGCCATAATTAGACAAGGACAAATCACCAGCCATGAACAAGGATGGGTCCAGACGCTAAATAAGGCCCAGTTTCCATACCGACCATTGGGCGGCGAGTCGGGCCAGATAAGACAGAGGCGCTGGTCAGAGTAACAGCGAGGTGTACTGGTACTGTCCAATACTGCCTGCAATCCTCTTGGCCTGCAACAGCGACGCATTTATTATCCGTCAAACCTAAGGTTCGAGCCCACCCCTACATAGTGACCAAAACCGCTGCTCCGACGCCAACCTTCCAGGTTGCAATCTGGTTGAATGCAAGGCTGACTTTTCTCTATAATCCTTTAAGTTATAGCGGTTCCTCTTTTTATTTGCTGGTTTTGGTTGTTGGAATTTTGGCGCTTGACTGTATTTCCAGTTATGATCAAAATTTTAGATAGATTTTGAGTTAAAGCAAATCTACGTGTCTCTTTGGAAATGACACAAATGGCATGCAACTGTTTTTTCTAAAAAAGATAAGATCAGAAATATGGAAACATTTGCAAAATATTCAGGAGATGAAAATTAAGATTCATATTTTTCATTAAAATATTTAATATCCATTCCTTCAAATTCTGGGAAGCCCAGACCTGGGAGATTCCAGGGCATTCCAAGGCCAGCCAACACTGGGTGGAACCCTCCTCCGCACAGTTACACCGTGCCCGACGCAGGATTTACACCCTTCACGAAAATACAGCCCTTAAAGTCTTTTGCCACTTTCTCATCTCATCTCAAGGGAAAAGACATTCATTAGAAAAATAAAAATACACTTGAACTTTGATAATAAAATTCTGCATATTACTGTTTGCAGCATTGAATCTAAATGCTCATTGTGAATCATCCAAAGCAATAGCATTATGTCACTTTGTGGTGGTCACCACAATTCCAAATAAGTAAATTAAACCAGTTAGGTGATACATTAGTCGGAACATTAGAAGGGTGGAATTGGCAAACAATGTGAACCAACAGAGTCATGTTCCACAAAAACTATGAAACCTGCAGTCAACAAAATATAAATTACAGCCATATGAGAATAGGGCAGACTTAATCCACAGAGGAGTATCAATAACAATTGCTTTGGCCAGGTCAGACCTGCAACACTCCCTGGGCAGAAGTGAGTCGCCACACACAAACACACGCGCACAAATAGCATGTCCACCAGAGCAAATCTTATTGATCCGAGCCCTAATTTCCTAATTAGTTTTTATTGGATTTCATAATGGTCATCAGGACACATCAAAAAGAAACTCAAAACCGGCAAGATTTTCTGCCAGCTCAACATATTTTTTTAACTGTGAAAATGAAGCCATGACTTGTAATCCTCAGTCCTATTTCCCCCCCCCCCCCCCCATGTGCACTAAGTGATGTTTAGCATTGCACATTTTCTGGATGATGTGCTGCTTATTTTTCACACTTCTCACTCCTCAGTAGCTTCTTACTTAAAGTACTTGTTAAACAAAAAAGTGATGAGAAAAGAAAAACATGTCCGCAGCTGATACTAATTGCCGTCCTTTGGTGTATGGTTCCGACTTAAGCCTCTTGCAAGTCATCCAAATGTGACCTCCGCGTCCTGACCAAAATTCGTACTCACAACTTGTTTTTATTTTCTTTCTTTATCAGGCTCACCATCCACTATGTAGTGTCACTGCTAATGAACACTACTTGCCAGTTTGAGCATTTTAACTTGAGACAGGAAACTGCTTTTCAACTCTCTGAATACTCTAAGTGCTCACACATCAAAATTTTGACGGATTGAACGCACAGCAGCGACCACAACCATCCAGGAACTACAGCAGCAGGCTAATGGAAATGACCAATTGGCCTGTTTTTGTAGAGTCCTGCAAGTGATGGTGAAAGATATATTGACTACAAAACAGCAGTGGAGATGCCCCTTTTGACTGTGAGCCTTGGTGATGCATTAAACTCTGTTTCCAGAGAATCTATGTTGTGCCACATGATGTGATAAATGAATAAATGAGAACAGGAAAGACATTGGCAAGGCGTTAGGAAACTGATCTATACAATATACTGGACAGGAAACCTCTAGTCTCCCAAAAGTTCAATGCTAAAGATGAAAAAAACAAAACCAGAAAGAAAACATGTTTCACCATAGCCAATAAAAATAAAAAGCTTCTACACGTGTAATTTTTGGCACGTTCTGAAAGAAAATATATCTTCAAAATCCAAATTTCCCATAGCTGTGAATGTGAGTGTGAATGGCTGTTTGTGACCTGCGACTGGCTGGCAACTTGGGCTTTCACAAACAAATCTTTTTGGAATCGATTATCCGATTGATTATTCAATCGATTAATAGGCTCCATGCACTACAGCTGAACTATTGATCGTTTTTGGATTGAACTTGTGATTCCTTGTGATCACGTAATTGGCAAAACTTTTTTTCAAACATTTTTGCAGTGCTCCTGACTGACAAAGGATCTGTTGTATCAACGATCTCACAAAACACCATGTCCCTCCTGTCCGGCCAAGCTTACCAATCATTTCTACTCCTGACAGGTCATGCAAATCAATCAGCTCCGAGCTCCTGCTTGTGAACAGGGGAAATGCCTGGCAGTTGGCAATAACACACCACAACCGCGGCACAAGCTCCCAGCTGCGCTTGCTATCTGGCGCGGCTAAACATTATCCTCCCGTGGTGCAGATCGCTCTCCTCCATGTAACAAGTCCTCGTCTCCGTGCCGACAAATAAGATACACTTCTAATATGCATCATTATCCCTAAAGGCGGACAAGGAGTCGCAACACCGACAAGCGAGAGAGAGCCAAGAACCCAATGCTAATCACTAAGCTAATGTTTTTTGTTGACAAACAGTAGAGAAGGTTCTTATGTGTACCGTACACTTTTCACAGAAGTCTGTCTGGAACCGTGTTTCTGCAGAGCACAACCAGCTCTGAACAGCAAATTAGTAAGTAAAATAAAAAGTGTAAAAGTCTCTCTCTCTCTCTCCCTCTCTCTCTCTCTCTCTCTCTCTCTCTCTCTCTCTCTCTCTCTCTCTCTCTCTCTCTCTCTCTCTCTCTCTCTCTCTCTCTCTCTCTCTCTCTCTCTCTCTCTCTCTCTCTCTCTCTCTCTCTCTCTATATATATATATATATATATATATATATATATGTATATATATATATACACACACACACGGAGCTGGGCATCGCCTATTTCCATTTCTCATCTGCACATTTAAACAACCCACGTGGTCCCAGTCGGTCCGAGTCAGCCAAACAACTTCGAGAACGGACTTAACCTGTACCATGTCACACGCAGGTGCCGCACTCCTGACACACGGCCAGGTAAGGAAAAAATAGAACAGTGTTGTGTACCTTGCAGTCCCGCAGAGACAATGACATGTGCCCCATATTGTTTTTATTTCACCAATCACCATGCTTTGTGTGCGTGTGGGTGTGTGTGTGTGTGTGTCTGTTGTTTTTGTTTGACATTTTTTCTTTGTTTGGCTGCGTCTGCTCATGCGGCACCTGCTTGGGATGTGAAGATTACGTTCTCGATGCCGATTAGCTGTCTCCGACGGGGGATGGACCAAGACCACATGGTCGATTAGATATGCAGGACAGAACGCGCGGCAGTTTAGAGTGATCACTTAAACTACCTTGCAGATTTTTGGAATGTGGGAGGAAACCGTAGTACTCGGAGAAAACCCACGCAGGCACGGGGAGAACATGCAAACCCCACACAGGAAGGCCGGGGCTGGATTCGAATTGGGCCGTCCTGACAAGTCGACATAGTCTCCGATGACGTAAATACGTCGGCACGCACATACCGTTGAGTGTCGGTGATGTAAAGAGGTCAACACGTGCATACCGTCAGTTGTAAACAAGTGCGTACAGGAGAAAAGAAAGGAGAACAGCAGAAATGGCGGCTGCGCCGGTTCGTGCGTTCAGGGCGGGGAAGAGGAGAGCGGCACCATGAAGCAGCTAAAAAGCGGGCAAGAATGTCCAAAGTATGGACATATTTCAACAAAAAGTCAAACGAGTTGGTCGTCTGTATCCTTTGTAAAGCCCATGAACAAACACCTGAAGCGACATCAGCCAGTTGCTGCTGGAAGACGACAGAAAGCAAAAAGCTAGACGATGGTAAGTTCATCAAACGGTCATCGACTGGTTAACATGTACGCCTCACAGGTCAGAGGTCGTGGGTTCGAATCTGGGGCTGTCCCAAACTATTATTTTTCTCCCGATTAATCTATCGACTCTTTTTCCGATTAGTCGAATATCGTAACAATTAATTGTTTTACTAAATGGACGATTTTACACCGCTGGATAAAGTGGTTGGATAATAAGCCAGTAGTCATGTCATCGTCTGACTATGGGGTTGAACATCAGGACGCACGCAGAAGATGGTCCAAGACAAAAAAAAAAAGTTTGTCCAGGTGTCAAGGCCACTGGCAATTGCATTGTACAACACTAATAAGAGTGGTGTGGACTTGGTCGACCAAATGTTGAGTTTCTACAAGATGGCCTCTCGCACAGGGAAATGGACACTGTGTGCAATTTTCCACTTTTTTGACCTGGCAATCACCAACTCTTGGCTTCAGTATAAGAGTGACCGTCAGTTTCTCGGGAAGGGACCAATGAAGTTCCTTGACTTCAAACTGATCCTTGGTGAAGAGTTAATTACTCGAGCTCAAGCAGGAATCGCAAGTGCCACCGAAGATGTCTATACTCCTTCACGTCAAAAATGGAAACGGCAGCCAAATGCAGCTCTGAGACACTACGGTGTCATCCATCTTCCAGAGATGGTGGATGAAGCACATGCATCAAGGTGTCGCAGATCCGGATGCAACAGTAAAACATATGTGATGTGCACAAAGTGCAAGGT
Source organism: Filicampus tigris (assembly GCF_054856515.1). Taxonomy (NCBI): domain Eukaryota; kingdom Metazoa; phylum Chordata; class Actinopteri; order Syngnathiformes; family Syngnathidae; genus Filicampus; species Filicampus tigris. Next base: position 28,371,799 of record NC_141217.1, on the reverse strand, counting down.
TTTCCTTTGCTTTTCCAAGAAAGGGAATCACTTTTTCATGTACCATACCAAATAAGCACAAAAGGAGCAGAAGTTAACAGAAAAAAAGAGATAATTGGCAGTTGTGCTTATGTTGAACTCTCTCATATTGCCTTTTTGATATTTTCTGTTGGACTAACTGGTTGCCAACAAAGTTCAGTTTCACTTGTATCGGGTTCAATCTCCTCTGTAGTAAACACGAGGGATAGACCGATTATCAGCCAGGCAGATTATCGGCGCCAATATTCGGCATTTTAATGAATATCGGTATTGGCCTTTTTTAAAAATCTGATTGCAGATAATACATCCATTTAAAACTGTGTCAACTTCAAGGAACTATTTTGGTACATTTTCAGTTAACTTTATGAGATTCTACTGACCCTGACAACATTCTGCACCTTTTTGTTTTTGTTTGAAATCAAAACAAAAATAAGTGAAATTTGAACATTTGTGTCATTCTGAAATTTTGGAGAACTTTCTTTACTTTCGAAAATATAGGGAGCTATTGTTTAAGTTTTCATTTCACTTTATAAGGCATGCTGATGACCCTGGGAGTTCCCTTTTTGTTAGAATTTTACAACAAAGATATATATTGCCAAAAATGTATAATAATAATCAATATTTTGCAAATCTGAAAAAAATAAAATAAAAAAAACATACGCTTAAATACATTTAAACAAAGTGAAGAGTTGTATTTATTAATTTTTTTATTTTGACTCCAATATTTTCCTTTTTGCTGAAAATTAATATCGGCTCCTTGACTACCGGTACTAATAATCGGTATTGGTATCGGCCCTGAAAAAAACATATTGGTCTATCTCTAGTAAACACATCATAGCTAAAGAATATATATATTTTTTTTTTTTTTCAAAAATGTATTTTTCAGTATTCCAGTTACTTTACAAAGATTGGGGAATTTTAAAATAAAAGTCGTTGGACAATATTTTGTTCCCTGGTAGTCAGGAGATATTGTGGTCGAAGCCTAAAATCCACATGGAAAAGGTAAGCCCAGTTTGAAGTCTTAGTGTCCCAACTGTGGGTATCATATCAACTCCTGCTTTTACTAAGTTTTCATAAGGGTTACAAGGAAGCAGAACAAACTTAAATTCCAGTGAAGATGTTGCTTTGATCAACGAGCCCATCGATCCCTGACGGATTCCTACTCAGACATGTCTTATTTTATTAGTGGCTTCGGCCTTCTGCCACCCCATTTCTCCCTGATCAATACCAGTACGGGTAGAGCCCATATTTTTCCCACTTTTAGTGCCTTAACACTGTTTAACCGAGTCACCTGATAAACGACAGGCCCTCCCCAAACACTGATTTCATATCGATTTCTCTCTCATTCAGCCATCCCTTCCTCCGTCACTCTTCCATTGTTTTTATCTCCGGTTACCTCCCTCTCAGTATCTCTCCCCCGAACCCCAACCCCCATGCACCCATGTTAGGTTAAAGACAGTTTAATCTACTGTAGGTCTACCACAGACACACAAGGCCTGAGCTATGAAACATCAATTCAATTTCTATCCTTTTATACGTTATTTACATAAATGGAACCACAAAAACCTCTCATTCCAAACTGTATTAAGTGGAGGTTGTTGTCAAGAAATTTGAAAACATCAACATATCTTAACTATAGAAATACTATACCTATGGGAAGAAAAATGAGCGGTGGATGTGATACTGACTAAAGGAAGGATTAAATCTGATGCAAATGATACCCAAAAAAGGAAAATATTGATGATAGTAGTAATTCAACCAATGCCAACGGTTCATTTATTACACGCGGCAATGACGTCACGTCGTATTTAGTAGATGTCTCCTTTAAATGAAGCGATCAAGGAACGTTGGTAGATTTTCCCAAAATATTTCTACCTCATCCCGCCTCGCTACTCCAGCGATATGAGAAGATAAAATGAGCCCCTACCTGCGGGACCATACTTACTTCCGTAAAAACTGCACCATGTGGCGTATTTTTTGTTTATTTTTTTTTTTGTACGTCACTCGAAGTCATGCTTTGTGCGCATGTGTAATAATAAGAATAATAGTTATTATTATTATTTTTATTATTATTATTATTATTATTATTATTATTATGGCGCTGACGAATGTTTCAGTGCTAGTACATTGTCAAAGTCAGATACAGTATTTAAAAAAAAGGGGAAAAAAAATATACCAATGAATATTCGAGAAACATTATTTAAAAAAAAAAAAAAAAAAACTTTCACCAGACTGCATTCTTCTTATCTCTCTCTCACTGCTTCTCCAACTACATTATTTATGCAAAATTAAACCTCCTCCTTTCCTGCTTAGTCTGGCTCATCCACTCAGTTACCTCTTTATTGATCTCTCATCTAAGGCACTTGTGTAAATCCAGTCTCTTCCTCCTGGCCATTAATGCCATTAAATATGCGTCACCTTATCACCAGACACTTTGAAGCTGTCTGGATCGGCCGCGCAGCGGGCTCGTGATACTGACTTAGTTCTCCAATTTGCCAACTATCACCTGTTTGAAGTGTTTGTCCTGAGGACACATTATAATAACAACATCGTACTTAAAGCTGCAAGCCACCGGTACACAACGTGCAGGACCGAGGTGCACGATGTTTGTGTAGTGCGCTGGGGCCGAGAACTGAGGGTATGTATACACTGACACAATATGCACTGACACTTTGGGTTTTTATTTCAATTTTGTGTTATCATTAAACCATCCACCTACTTCTAATAAATCTTTGCAATTGATCATTGTCCATCTGTTTCGTTTTCCTGATTCCAATTTGGACTCATCTGACTGAATCTTTCATGATCTGGTTTGTGGACTTTTTGCACTGTTTTGAATGGATTTAGTTTCATTTCATATTTTGCACTTGCTTCCCTACTTGCCTTGTTCAAGTTTTGTCTGTTCGTTAGGTTATCATCGCCACCTGTTCTCGTCAGCGTCTACCAATCAGCTCCCTCCAGCCAATCGTGTCGTGTCCTCTAGTCAGTTTTCTTTTTTCCCTGCTTTCATTCAGTGTGTGTCGGTTTATTATTGCTGCCATGCGTTGCTGTTGTTTGTCAAGTGAATGCAGTCATGTTATGTTTCCTTTTGTTATGGCCTTAAACCTTATGTTTTTTCTGTAACTTGCATTTTGTTCTTTGTTAATTGAGTATTTTGAGTATTCTATCCACCTTGTTTTCCCTTTTTGCGAGAACTGTAAATTCCTCAATGCATAGTGACAGGCAGAACAAGGGGTGCCCAAGTCGGGTCCTCGAGAGGAGGAACGAGACCCCTAAAACATTCTGGATCGGGTTTCTCGAGGACCGGACTTGGGCATCCCTGAATTAAATGCACTTCCACAAGGTGAAAGAAAGTACAACCAACCTGTGTATCCATCCTCCTGCTGCCATTCATACAAAAGAATAAATCATGGCTTACTGCGGATATATCAGCTTTGTGGTCCACCAAACAAGCCCATCTTTCACACTGAATACATTTCTGAGTCAATTAAGAGATCATAACTCTATACTTTTTGTGCCATATTTTCCGAATGCAAAATGGGTGCATTTTATAAAAATAAAGGCGGGAATTTCTCATTTAAGGCACACATTGCATAAAGTGCTAGTCCTAAAACATGACTAAGAATGTGTTCCGAAATTGGCTCACATGAGTTAAGTGACCTGATACTTGATATTAAGCTCCTCACCCTTGAACAATGGGTTAAGTGATAATCTGACATTTACAGCCCCACCCTCACAAGTAACATTGGATAAAGCATATGGAGAGAATCTGACCGTGAAGTAGTGAGTGGGCAAGAGCAGATATTTTCTATTACCGCCAGGAGAGAAGTTCTTGAGGGTTGCGGGCCAGAAACGAACATCCCGACCCATTCATCCCTCTGCACAGCTCTCACACTGCAAACAACGGAGGGCTTTGAGCACCAGCTAGCGGTAGTGGCGATTAACTGCCAAGACGCTCCACACCAAACACATTAATCATGACCAGGGGAGTGTAAAATTCAATCGGCTCCTTCCATCCATTTCACGCGAAGCAGACTGAAGGCCGGCCTTGTAGTGCCTGAGAAAGGAAGGATGGGGGGGGGGGCAAAAGGGGGTTGAGAAAAGAAAGAGGAGCTCTCTCTACACTTCATCAGAAGCCCTACTTCATAACAAATGGAGTGTCTCTCCGGCAGAGGAGTGCCATCAGAAACACGCGTTCTCTCTATCCATTTAATTCCGGCAGTGGAGGAAGGGTCAGGGAGGGAGCAGTGGGTGCGGGTTCTGCTCTCAGCTCGCCGCTTCCCCCAGTCACACAGTAAACTACCTTTTAGGAATTGTTTCTCAATAAGAAATGATCAGTCCATTTATCTGCACCAGGCGGGCCTGTCTCCTCACACAGACCTCCAATATTTTTCGTTTGACCTGATCAGGGCTATAAACTAGACCGAGACACTTCCAATTTGTCACCCGGGGAGGCCTGTGTGAGTCCCAGGCTACTGATTGCATCGCTTCCAAATACAAAAAGAACCTCAAAGATTCCATTGTTTGAGAATATGCATAGAGATTTCAGTTTGGGGGATTTTCAGTATATTTTCTGCTTTATTGTTCCATTTTCCAAAACGTTAAAACCAATTCATTATTATTAGTTAAGATGTGCAGGAAAAAATCAATCATGTTGTTTTATATATATTATATTTATTTTTGTTTTATAAAACAGCCGATGATGAAGCAAAACGTCAAGCGTTCTGCTGGATTTTGGGGGGGAGTGGCTGCCCTGTAACCCGCTAGAACAGTGTTTTTCAAACTGTGTGCCCCGGCACACGAGATATTGTCAGGTGTGCCGTGTGCGGTCTATATGGAGGTAAACTTGGTGCAAAAGTAACTTGTACTTGTACCGAGGAAATTTGTACTTGTAACAAGGAAATGGTAACAATTTCTATTTGTAGAGAAAACAATTTGAAGGTGTGTGAAGTAATTTTGTATCTGGAAAAAAAATATAGTACTTATAAAAAAAAATTTAAAAAAGGGAAATTTGAACCTGTAGAAACGACAACTTGTATGTGTGAAAAACAAAATTCTGCTTGGTAGGAAAAATGACTTGTATTTGTGGAAATAAATGTTTTACTTGAAGCAAAATTGAATGTGTACTTGTGGGGAAATACTGATTTGTACCTGTATGGATGGCAATTTGTAGTTGAAGTCGCCACTTGGGGTCACGAGTGGTTTTTCTGTTGCTGTACGCACACGTGACTAAGTCAATTTTATTTTGTCAGTACAAACAGTTCATTGCGCACTGTATAAATAAAGATGTACTGTATTGTATTATTGGAATATGAGGAGTGTAAATAGCTACAGAACTTCTTACTGTGTTGCGTGCACTTTTTTTTTTTCATCTCTTTTTTTTTTTTTTTTACTTTCAGTCTCCCAAGAGCATCCTAAACAGCTCCTCAAGTTTTGGGTGGGATGGGAGATAACCCATGCCCGATATGAAAGTTGACGGTGGGGAGAGTGGAACATCCCACTTCAGCAACGTGCTTCTGGAATTTAAGATTGCCTGCCCATTACAGAAATTATACAGAATTTTGTGATCATTTAAAGACAAAGTCAACCCAAATGTTTTTTTCCCAAAATATATTCTGTGCAGGCCCACTAGTAGAACCATGCCATTCTGATTAATATTGCGTTTGAGGAATATGAGTTAAGCAGCAAAATCCACCCCTTTTTAAGCAACCTCCGGAGGTGGCCATTTTGTCACATCTGTCGCCTGAAAATGACATCACAACTGTTCAGGGCTCAGGTAATGACCAATCACGGCTCAGCTTCAGAAAACAGGTCAGCCGTGATTGGTCCTGAGCCCTGAGCAACTTTGATGTCATTTTCAGTCAACGAGTGGATAAACGCTTATTCCACAAACGCAATATTTATCGGGTGCATCGTGCACCTGTGAACGGCGCGTACGTTAGCGTTATGTTAGCTGTTTGTTCGTCAGCTAAGAAATGTTTTAACCAACACGGGGGACCAGCGTACACGTATTGAATATTGTTGTACTATAACCGCACTATTTCACAGCGGTAGAAGCAATTCTATCCCTGCATGGCACCCAATAAAACGTTAAGAGACACCAAGTAGTACCCTGAAGCATCAAACACCAAATAGAAGGTGGCTAAGTGGTGGTTAGGTTAGGGTCCTTATGCGTGCGCACTCCCGCTGGGCGACCAAGGTTAACCAATGAGGTTGAGCTTCAGCCGCCCAAATCCGTCACACTTGATTGGTCGAGATGGCGCATTTCACCTAGCCCCGCCCCCAGCACCCGCCTCTAAATGTACTTGTAACAAGGAAATCTGTTTTGCTCCATATGGTAGTTGTAAATGTGGTGCAAAAGTCACGTGTGCGTACAGCAGCAGGAAAACCACTCGTGACTCCTAGTGGCGACTTCTTCAACTACAAATTGCCATCCATACAGGTACAAATCAGTATTTCCCCACAAGTACACATTAAATTTTGTACACATTGAAGGACAAAATTTATTCCCACAACTGCAAGTCGTTTTTCCTACCAAGGAGAATTTTGTTTTTACAGGTACAAATTTTCATTTTTTTAGTACAATTTTGTTTTTTCAGATATAATATTACTTCACACGCATTCAAATTGTTTTCTCTACGAATAGAATTTTTTACCATTTCTTTGTTACAAGTACAAGTTACTTTTGCACCAAATGTACCTCCATAATTTTTGGAACATATAGATGAATGTCTTTATATTAAATTAAAATTTGTAAAGTTCTATTAGTTCCGTCTGCCCCCTAGTGGCCATAGCTAGAACACACCAAGAAAGTGTGCCGTGCCTCCTCAATTTGGGCGTTTCTGTCTGGCTGAATATGCGCTGAAAAACACGATTTTATTTGATAAATAAACACACGCGCCCTATATTGCCATAAACTGTTAGGATAATGGATGGATGGATTTTGAGAGTGCTCGATTATCACCTCCATGACACTTAACACACTAAAACAAACAGCAGAAAATCCTTAACCTCAAGATAAAGACTCAGTTGTTCCCTATACATTTTATTTCGTACCATTCATCCACTAATCTTTTATACAACTGTCCACTGTGTGAATAACATTGCTTGTATTGTAGGCTATTCACTCTAAAATGTTTGCGTTTGTGTATTTTAATTGTGGAAACCATGGAACGTGTTCGTCTTTTTGTGCTTCGGTTAAAATAGGACTAATTCTGATTAACTGTTATTAGATACACTTTTGGAATATCTTATTTCTACATATAATTTATTGGAATAATGTTCAATAGGATTAACAAGCATTATGCGAGATAACTATTTTATATACTAATTTGCGCACGAAGATATGATCTTGATCTAAAATTGTATTGTACACACATGAAATAAACAACCTAATGTAATTTAGATGTAGCAGGCCTTCTTCATATTTACGTATGTATGTGTGTGTGTATCATGTATTACAAGACTTGAGGCGTGGGGCTACCGAATTATGACATTTTTTTGGTCATCTCATGTGACTAAAGTGGCAGCGACAATAAAAACATATACTTTGCGATTCATGAAAAACAATACAACGTTGAGGTATTTTGGAGTCGCGTGGTGGTTGGTGCCTTTATTCTTTTTTGCACAATGTGTCGGCATTTTGCATTTATAGACATACGGCGACATCCAGTGGCCAACCTGTACACTTGAATTAAAAACTGACACTTGATGCTTTTGCAGTGCAGTATTAAGGTTTTATTTGAGGATGTAAGAGAGACGGCAAGTGACATTTTTTTTCTTTTATATAGTGGCAATAACTCGATGAATATGCATCAGCCCATTTAACATGCAATGTTTGGTTTACCTAGCTACTGTACGTTGTGCTTCTGTGGGCCGAGATTGGTTTTAAGGAACTGCAGCAATGGTACAACAAAGAAAGCATGCACGTTTGTCTAAATATCTGAATGCCCTGGATTAGTAGCAATTCTAGTAATATCATGGCAAACTTGTAATGGACTATTTGTTGACGTTTTAGCAGAAAATGTGTGAAACTCTATAGCCAAAAGCATTTTTCAGTGCACATGCACTAGTAACTATATGTAAGTAACACTGTGGCAAGCCTGTTTACTGAACTATAGCACTGCTTTTCTAATGTACATGAGACACAATTATGTTCTGTGGACATTCGGGTGGCTAACCAAAAATGAAAAGGTTTTATAAATGCTAGTTCTTTTGAGGCTTTAGGCTACATCTGAGTGCACTTAACTATATTTTAAGTCGCCACACTGACAAACAGCACTTTGTTTGGTTTTCACAGTTTTCCATTTACAATGCTCATGTGTTTTTGCACGATCCATTGAGGAATGAACTGAGAAATAGGCTGATGAAAGGAAAGTGGCACTGAACGGTGAAAAGGTTGCACAATGTGAACTTCAGGTAGGATGTTTATGCAAAAGGTAGACGGTCTTCTCACAGTGTCATCATGGGACCATTATAAGAAATTAAAAATAAACTGCAGGTCGTTTTACCAGTCACATTCCTAAAGGCACCTAGGTTATGAGAGGGCAAATGAAATGAAGAAGAAAAACATTGTCAAAATGGCAAACATCCTCAACATTTCATTTTTTTTCCACAGCTTATCATCCAGTATTCGATGAATACAACTTCTAAAAAAATAAAGCCTAGAACCAGGAATGACTGCAAGCATTCCCCAGACCTGAGCCTTCTCCTACTATGTACAAAGTATGACCTCATCTCACATTCATTTGCAATCACGTTCACACAGATCTAATACAAAGGGGGTAACTATCAAAAAGCGAGAGCTGTCAAGCATGGTCACAGTTGTGCCTGGGGTGGACATGATCAATAAATATGACATATTTATTTACACGGAGAGGGCGAAAAGATGAACCGGTTTAGAGGATGCGGGAACGCTTGCTGCCAAGTGAACCATGCTGAAAGAGAAAGGAGACAAAAGTAATATTGTTGGTAGGTGAGCAAAGCAAGACCAACTAAAATCACCCAGAGTAGTAGGGGTGGGAACGATAATCGTGTTTTTCTATGAATCGTTCGGCATATTAAAATATTATGAATCGATTTATAGAGATTAATAATCTATATTTAAAGTTTAACTAAAAAAAGTAAAAGCATGCGCAAGCGATTACATGCGTTTGTACATCAGATGTCTATGCTAGACTAAGCTAATACGTGACAAGATGGCGAAACAAGCGAGTTTTTTGTTTTAAAAAAAAAGGTACCAGTGTTTTACATGGACTAGAAAATGTAAGCCAATATAGTGATGCATCGGAATCGCAATCAAATCATAGGCTCTAATCGTAATTAGATCCAATTGTGGGCCTCTGAATCGGATCGAATCGTGAGGTACCCATAGATTCCCACCCCCTACTGAGTAGCAGACATCCACCAAGATTTCATAATTCTATCCATCATGGTTGCACACATTTATCCTGCTCGGGTTAACAGGTGAGCTGTAGTCTATCCTATCTCCACCATCTTAAACTGTTGCCAAATATGCTATGTGAATCCTACACAAATGAGGCAGTACAGCTTCTGCCTCAACATGCAAATACAGTGTTGCATAAACCACAGGGATTTTAAGGAATGCTGATATTCTAATGACATCAATTTGAGGTTTGGAAGAACACCTTGGCATCAAAATCCAAGATAATGTTCACAACCTAAATTGCATTTCATACCTGTCTGCACGAATGTATTATACAGTACTGCCACCTGGTGGCTAAGGAGGGCACGCCACAAGGAACAGCGCACTGAATTAGACAGCAACAGTAAAACATGATGCACAAACTCTTGAATGCTTTCCATTCTATTTGATGTTATTACTCTTATGTTTTTGTAAAGTACAATATTGTTCAGTGATGTTTCAAAATATTAAAAAAAAAACAATTGTGGGTTTGGAGGGGTGCTAGAACGGATTAATGGAATATCCATTCATTTCAAAAGGGAAAGATGATTTGCGTTACGGGCATGGTCAAGGAACAAATTGAAATAATTTCTCAAGGTACCAAACAACAACAGTTTACATATAACCACGACATTCTTAAAGAACTCAAGGTATTTTGCTAGTTTGACTTACTTTAGCTTGCTTGTAGAAGTGAGGGGCCAACTCAACTAGCCAGGACGACTCCACTGCAGTCACATCTCGCATGTAATATTTGCTTGTCTGCAGCACTTCATTGAAGACAACCCTGTGGTAGGAGAGTGTTGTGTAAATTCTCAAGAAAATTGAAGAAAAAAAAACATGGTACTAGAAACCACATTTGTGACATCAACAAGAACGTACTAACCATTTTGGCGGTTTCTCTCCATACAGTACAGAGTTGGGGTGTATGTGAAGCTCACGATCGTCTCGTAAAGTCCTGTAAGAGAAGAAAATAATATTGGGGCTATAGACTAAGTTGGTGATACATAACTTCTATGTGATAATATGCCGTGCAACATCTTCAGGTGTGCTGCAGGAAATTATCAGATTTCACTTCATTATTCCGTGAAAAAAAAAATTGGGGAACACCATTTTAGCCAGAACACCATGGTGGACAGTGAGAAATAAATTCGAGAAAGGAAAAGAAAAGTGTTTACCTGTAGGAACCAGAGTGGTGAATGCGCGCTGCATTGGCAAAAAAACCCGACACAATGCACCTCAAGATCACATCAGGATCGCCTGCAATGAAGAATTGGTAAAAAAAAAAAAAAAAAAAGCTAATGTTGGTTACAGTAAGTAATAGTTTGATCAGAATTTGGCCAATTTGGTTGGTTATGGGACAACCAATTTTATCGGTTTGCCAAACAACCAATGAAATTGGTTACAGAGAGTACATTTAACTAACCCAACTGGTTGGCTGTAGCCTGTATTCATGTGTAGTATAGATCTAGAGAGCAAGTATATTCATTTACAATTACTTGTAATTCATTTAATACATTTTAATGTATACAACTGTAATTCATGAACTTAATTTAATTAATCAATGAACCCTTGAACGCAACTAGTGAAGAAGAAACGTCACACCTTGTACGTTGTCGTTTTATTATAGTATGTATTGGATTGCATTGTTGAGATGAAGAAAATACCCACTTGAACCAATTTTTGGTTAAATTCAACAAATCCGTTTTTTGATGTACCTTCGCTCGAAGTCCACACCACCTTGAACTTGGTCATGAGTCGCCGCAGCTGCTCTCGTACCGTCACGGCACGCTGTAGACCTTTGTAATTGAGAAAATGCTCCTGACACCACTTGGAGCTCTTCTGGTGCTGCAGAAGACAAATGGATGGAATATTAGAGGCCAGACTTTCCAGACGTCCTGATCCTCCAACAATACACACAGGATATGTACGCTCGCTGTACCTTCATGTAGGCTTCATACACATTCAGCATGGTGAGGTGATCTCCTTCGGCAACAGCAAATTTCCTGTGCTCTCGGGCCTGCAGGGGCAGGTGAGAGAAAAGGCATGACTACGGAAACTGTTTTTTTTTTTCAATCGTTACAACCAATGTTACTTATTGATATTCTCCTCACAGCGGCTTTCTTCTGATTGGGAGGAACGACAAAGATATTCTGAATCTGCATCATGGCCGCAATGGTGACAATCTCTTTGGAGCAGCCAAAGTTTCCCGAGTCGAGGAGCATCTTGGCGAACATGGGGCTGAGAGGGAATTCCGCCATCCGCACGCCCATGGGATCGGTCAAACGGCCATAATTGTCCAGGCCTACAAACGAAGCGTGAAAGGACTCGAGATATTTTCATGCGCTTGCTGTCACAGAATGAAATACAGTAGACAGTAAACATAAGGCATGCAGCTTGCGTCAGTTTCATACCTCCGAGAGCATAAAGCAGCTCCAGAGCCTGAACCATACTCTGAGCTGGAGGAGGCTGTCGAGGGTTTAAAAAGACAAAATAGATTGCATATGATGAATTCCACAGGCAAAAAAAGCTCAATCACTTTCAAGAGAAAGTTTTTAAGGTTTTTCTACACCGTGCGATGGTGGTGACTTATGCATTTAGACTACAGTAATTAACTTCTTTCATTTATGGCCTTAAAAGACATGGTTTTATGCAGTTAAGTCCTTCCTGTCATTTTTACGTAAAACACTCGCATGGCTAATCCATTCAAGCTAACTCAATCAACAATTAAAAATATGCCAAAAATATGAGTATCTGATGTAAATGTGTAACATTTGCAGTAGCAAATAAAGTGGCTTGGTGTGGACTATTTTACTGGACAACTGTCGACAAATCAAACCATTTTTGATGGATTGACATTGCCTTGGAAATTTATGAGGCTAAAATGGTGTGTTCTGTATTTTTTGTGTTTGCGAGTGTCTGACTTGAATGCTCACTGAGCCTACAGATATGATTGTATCTTAAAATGTTGGGCATTTTTCAAATCTCCTGGAACTCATTTTTTAACGGTGTAGCACATGCCCCAAGTTTCCAGGTAGTGACGTAAATCCCCCGGCTAACAACTGCCTGGCATGCGGGACGATGGAATGGTATTAATAAATGCAACTATATCTCACAATTTTCAAAGAAAAACTGCATTTCTATGTAGGTGTTGATACAGTATTATTGTTTGCTATTGTTATTAATTACTTAAAGTTAAAGGTTTGTGGGTTTGAATCTCGGCTTGGGTCTTTGTGCATTTTTGGTTCCTCACGCAAGTTAGGTTGACATCAAGTTGCCAACAAGGTGTAAATGTTGAGTACAAACAGTGGTTTATCCTTATGGAATCTAATAAAATGTAATTGGTAAAAATACAACTAAAAGGTTACTATGTTTTTTTTGTTTTTTTTTTAAAACACATGATTCCTGTTCTTGGTGAAGCACCTCCTTTCTACTCACCGAAAGGAAACTGAACCGCAGAACATTGTCAATGCCCAAAGCTTTGAGCTGCAAAATAACTGGCGCCAAGTTGGTGCGCTGCATCTCTGGCACAGTCGCGGCAGGCAGTTTCTCAAAGTCCTCCTCTGATGAAAAGAAACATGTTATCAGCGCATGACCACACTCACACAAGACGAAATACGTATTCTACACACCTGTGTAGAGTCTGAAGCATTTGCCAGGTCGGTTCCGGCCGGCTCTCCCTGCCCTCTGGCTGGCTGAAGCCTTGGAAATGGGCGTCACCACCAGTGACTCAATGGCAGTGTTGGGATTATACGCACGTAGCTTCACAAAAGCACAGTCGATGACAAAAACGATGCCGTTGATGGTGATGGATGTTTCGGCTATGTTAGTGGCCACCACCACCTGGAGTAAGCAAGACATTTTTAAGAAGTAAAATGCATTCATAATGACTGTTGATAATACTTACTAATGGCGAAAAAAAAAAAAATGCAGTCTTTTGCAGCATATTTACTTTGCGAACTGTGGCGGGCACCCGCTCAAAGACCTTCATCTGCTCGGCATAAGGTAAACCGGAATACATTGGCAAAATTCTCTGGTGTTTCTTCATGCCTTGTCGTGACATAGACCTGGCCTGCTCCTGCAGAAGGGACACCGCCTTCTCCACTTCTTCCTGAGAGAACATACCCAAAGCATGACACTGACAATGTGTTGGAAAGAAAGAGAATGAGAACAGGGTGCGAAAGCCTAAAAATAAACTGTACTCAAAAGTTAAATACTACTAACTACCACAACTAAAGGTTGCTAGTTCTGGTAGCCCGCCTATGGCGTTTTGCATTGTGTGTTAGCATTAAGCAAGCGAATTTAAGTACACAGAGTTAATGTGGTTTGTTTAAATACCCAACGTGTACGTCGAGGTATCACTATTATTGGAATTGAGCCTAAACAAAGCCTCAAACCTGCCCAGTCAGGAACACCAGCACATCCCCAGCATCCTCTGCCTCGTGTATTTTCATCACCGTTTCTACTGTGGCCTTCACATAGTCAGGTACAGGACTGGGGACCAAACACAGACTTCAATGTAAAGTGTCTAGTCTGAAGATTGTACAGTGTCACTACCTGATCGTGTAGAAAATATCCACTGGAAAGGTGCGGCCCTCCACAGTTAGGATGCCACATGTGTCCTTGTTGGGATCTCCAGACTCGTTCTGGTTGAAGAACTCGTGGAATTTCTTCAGGAAACAGGAATTGTATAGTTAGGAAGACAAAATAATTTCTTGTTCGACGTCTGAGGAAGAAAACTATTGATTGTGGATGGCATAATCCACATAGGTTGAATCGAGGGCAGCTGGTCGAGGTCGTAGAAATCAAACGGATGTATTACTTACTAGATACATGATTATAGTCTGAGTTTTCACAGGTGCAATTAACTAGCCTACACTTGACACATTTTCAGAACCCTAACCTTATTATAAATTGTCTAACGCAAGAACATTGGGTAGTCTCGACAAACTGGAGGACGTTATTGCAATTGTGCGGTCCTGCTCCTGACCTTACCGTATATTGTGCAATACTCAACATACCCCACTACTGTATTTTTATTCAATGCTGTACTTTATATTCACTGCAGTACTGTTATTTATTTCCCCTCTGTACTATGTACAGGCTATAGGAGTGTTTCTTCATACTTTTCATACTTTTTGAAGCGATGCCTCCCGACTTGGATGGCAACTGTTTCAAAACAACGTTGTGTCCGCGGGTATGAAGTCAAGCTGCGCGCAGCACAGATGATCACAAATGATGACGGGGCCGGGGAGCTATACCTTTTATGAATAAGGGCGAGGGTCGAGGCCGGACTGGCAAAAAAGGGTCAAGTGCCCAATTCTGGTCATTTGTTTTAAGTTTAAATCAAATAAGTTTGGCTTTGGGTTTTTTTTTTTTAAATATCTTCCACCACCTAATATTTCAAATTAGTACGAATTTGAAGGTCCATGTATCGAAGTGAGAATTTCGAGAAACAACACTACCTGCAAATAATAGATACACTATCAAGGGTACATGGACACGGGAGAGCTGGGAATTGAACAAACAATCCGCTTTACCACTCGAGGCATGGCTCTGTACCTGAAACGTGCATCCCAATTTGACTGACTAACTTTCAGCTGACGTTGAACACTGCACTGTATCGCATTTGTCAGTACAATGCAATCTCACCTGGCAATGACTTCTATTTATTTCACCATTCCAGCATATCTCTTCATCTTAATGACGCAATTACCTTGGCATCCAGAGTGGCAGAGGCCACAATCAGCCGCAGGTCTCGTCGTTTCTTCTGGATCTGATGAAGAAAAAGATTCGCAAGGCTCACGAAAGTGAAACAAGTGGACGTTTTCCACTTTCAGCAAACTCAAAGCCCCAGGGCTGCGAAAGTTTCAAAATTAGTCTTACAATTATAATAATCAAATGGAGGTGCAATTATGATTGGGACTGGGCCAATATTAGGGTTGCCACATGAAACAGATTAGGTAAGAGGCAAGAAGTGAAAATGCCTCTCACTCTAGCCACGTGAACAAAAACTGTAAACGTAACAGTGCAGTGATTCTCAAAGGGTGGTATGCAGGCTCCCTCTAGTGGTAGTCCAAAGAATCACTGCCTAATTAAGTAGCGTGCAGTTGTATTTCATGCAAGTGCAAACATTTCCCTTTAATCTTTGAAACGTTGGTTGTCAAACTTTTAATTTGGTGGTTTTTAACATTTATACGTTCTAATTTCATTCAATAAATATAAATGTACAGGTTTTTTCACTATACTTAGGCGCAGTGTTAAAATTCAAACTGCGTATAACGTATAATGGCTTACATTAGTAATAGATATACTTTTCAGGAATAAAAAGTCTGTCTCACGTTTGATGAAAACTTGCCTATTATGCTAATTTATTATGAATATTATGCATATAATATATGGTGTATTTTAAAGCTAGCAGTCTCAAACTTGGGTTTTAAAATGGACAGTGATCTTAAATTGGACCAGCAAATCAGCGCTGTTGTAAAGTCGAGTTTCTTTCACCTTAGACAGCTGGCTAAGGTAAAGCCCCCCCTTTCCCATCAGCACTTAGAAACAGTCATCCATACCTTTGTTACATCTCGGCTAGATTACTGCAATGCACTTTATTTTGTAGTCAGCCAGTCCTCCCTCAAACATCTCCAGCTGGTCCAAAATGCTGCTGCCCGCCTACTAACTGGAGCTCGGAAGATGGAGCACATAACACCAATTCTGGCCTCCTTTCACTGGATCCCAGTGCATTTCAGGGTTCAATTTAAGATTCTCCTATTTGTCTATAAATCATTAAATGGCCTCGCCCCGGCGTACCTCTCCGAGCTCCTCCCCTCCCACGCACCTTCCCGCAGCCTCAGGTCTGCGGACCAGGCGCTGCTCGAGGTGCCGAGGACCAAGCGGAGCCTCAGAGGGGATCGAGCCTTTTCTGTCGCTGGTCCATCCCTCTGGAATGACCTCCCATTGATTGATAGGCAAGCCCCGTCTCTGTCCATTTTTAAAGCCCAGGTGAAGACACATTTCTTTTCTCTGGCTTTTGATCAGACCTGAATTTTTTGGCTCTTTTCCGGTGTCAATTGTATATAGTGTTTTATGTCAATTTATTGGCTTTATTTATTTATATTTTATTTATATTTTATATATTATTTATGTCTATATTTATCAATACATGTACCACAGCCTTTTATTGTTTTTGTTTTATTTATTGTATTGTAAAGTGCTTTGTTACTGCCCTAGCTGTTATGAAATGCGCTATATAAATAAAATTGTATTGTATTGTATTGTATTATAACCTACCCTGAGGGCAACTCTAACTATGATATGGCCCAGGATGAAAACAAGTTTAACACCCCTGACATATATTTTCAATTTGCGATACCTTCTTTAGCAGACCAATGGCTATGTCCGTGTACAAGGTTCTCTCATGCGCTTCATCCAGCATCAGGACACTGAAAAAGACATTTGAAGAAAACATTTGAGCTGCTAGGCCACTAAGCCAGGTCAGCTTTGCAGTTTCATGGCGCTACCTGTATTTTTTAAGCAGGGGATCAGCCATCATCTCCCGGACTAATATTCCATCTGTAAGGAACTGAAGTCCACAGGCAAAGCAACACAAAAAGATGAACATTGCTCATAACGTTAGGTGTGCACTATACAGTGGAGCCTTGCAAATAGATACAAGTTTAATTCGTCAAAACAATCGTAGCTCAAATCATCTTTTCACATTGAAATGTAAATGCAATATTGGCTGGCAACCAGCTCGGGGTGTCCCCTGCCTACTGCCCGATGAGAGCTGGGATAGGCTCCAGCACGCACGCGACCCTTGTGAGGACAAGCGGTATAGATAATGGATGGATGGATGGATGTAAATGCAATTAAACCGTTCCAGCCCCCCCCCCCCCCCCCCCCTCCAAAAAATAACAGCCAAAATAGTGTAAGATAGTGTTGTCGCAATACCAA
The DNA here is from genome assembly GCF_054856515.1 of Filicampus tigris. Lineage (NCBI taxonomy): Eukaryota > Metazoa > Chordata > Actinopteri > Syngnathiformes > Syngnathidae > Filicampus > Filicampus tigris. Next base: position 28,354,410 of record NC_141217.1, on the reverse strand, counting down.
CATTTTGACTTCGATACTGTACCCTGCGTAAAATACCTCGATACCGGTACCGAAACAGTCCCTAGACAAAAATCTAAAATCTGCAAAAGCAGCAAAATTAAAACTGACAAAATAACTTCAAATTTAAAAAAAAAAAATGTTATTAATTCTTAATATTAGGATACGCTTGATAAAGAAAATAACATTTTAAACAGTGTAAAACACTTGTGAACATTTGCACACATGTGGAGGAGTGAGATAAATATATTACACTGTTTCTTTCTACACTTGATTATTTATATTTATAGACGACATGTAAATTAAACTTTAAAAAAACTAGTTCCCATTTATTTATTTATTTTTAGGTCACTAGTAGAAAATGTGCACAGAGGTTTATAGAGCCATTAGTGTGACATCTACTGTAATGCAGTATTAAGCAAGTTATGATCATTTTCATGGACACATTGGCAGCTGCATAACCTCTGTTCTTTTTGGACACAGAGTCAATTTCATGTCATCCATTGTTGATAATGACAATACATATGCACCGTTAGGGTCAAGCAAATATGTTCATTTAATAATGACGCAACGTAATGCTTCTTTGAGTGCGTGTGCATGCGTGTGTCTACACTTCTCTAGTCTGCTCCCAGCTAGTTGAATGTCTTGCAAATTATACAAATTGTGAACAAAATAATTCAGACACTACTTATTTTTGAGGGAAGTGTTAGAAATGCATCACAAACTGTAGCTCTTAAAACTGGTGGTATAACTCTGGATGCCGATCAGCAAGGTGCTTGGCCAGATTGGACGTGTTCCCACCTCGAGCCACGGTAGTTTTAAAACAAGCATTATAGACTGTCTTTTTTTGTCATGTTGGTTGGCTTGCCATGGCTGTCGGTCATGTACGCAGAAAAGTTCCATATATTAGCACGTCATGCTTTTCCACAAGGAGCGGAAGGGCAGAAAGCAGCGGGCGCTTCACTCACTGCTTGAGGCCATCTTCCTCTCCACATGCAGAAGGAGGCGTGCCACTTAAGGTATTTCTCACATGTCGGCAGACAGGCGCCGTTGCGCTTATGTATACTTGTCGTTAAGACAGAGTTGGTGAGTTGTGTGTTTTTTGTTTTTTAATACCGGTGTTTAAAAAAAAAAAAAAATGGTATTGAGCCATTTTTGACGCCGAAAAATCACGGTACGGTACTGGTATCCCGTGCAATACTAATTTAAGATGTATTTTAATGAGAAAAAACAGCACTTCATTATATTGTACGTTCCAAAAAGACACAATGACATAATCAAATACAATTCGAAAGAATTCAACAGTTTTTGTCACACTATATTAACTGACTGGCAATTGTGCTGCTTGTGATTTGCCTACCTTGGCTATCTGGGGGCAGTATAAGACAGACAGACACATATATTGTTCAATGAGATATCTCAACTTCTCTCAGTTCATCAATGTGGCATTAATACTAGTCGTTATTTGTAGAGGATAAAGAATATATGACTGAGTATTGTTGTCTGTCTATATGTGCTACTGCACCATTTGTATTCAATCCACTCCTTTAAGGGTTATAGCACTGCAACACACATGTTATTTATTGTTAATATTAAGTCGAGTCACTCATATTTCAAGGCACCACTGTACAAAAAAAAAAAAAAAAAAAAATCACCATGTGTTTGTGAATACCTTGATCCTTGTAGCTTGCGGGTCAGAGCAGTCATCAAATCGAATGGTGTAGCCCACCTCATGTCCTAACCGGGCAGCTCTCTCTTCTGCAACGCGGCTAGCGACCTAGTGTCAAGGAAAAGAAACAAGAAAAGGAAAGAGGTTGAAAAGCAGTGCCCTTGAGTGTTAAACTCGTTTTACTTGAGTGAAAGGACTCGGGCAAAGAAAAGGCAAATTCCAGGACATCTGCAGTGCTCTTACAGAGATAGCAGCCACACGTCGAGGCTGTGTCACACCAATCACCCTCCCCTCGGCCGCCCAGCCAGCCTCCAGCAGGTACTGAGGGGAGATAAATTCAAAAAGATAGCTGAAAAATGAGCAGAGAAAATGACATCAATGTTGCAGGAGCGCTGATGCAACACAAACCGGGCCACATCGTACAGAACAGGTCAGGTTGAGGTTAAGTCACACTTGTGCACATCACCACAAAGCTGATTGGCAAAAGTACTCACACTCTAGCCTGTACTTAAGTAGAAGTAGAGATACCGAAAAAAAGAGGCTGGTAAAAGTAAAGATACTGATTCACTTCTAGTGCTTGAATAATACTAATGTGCTGTCCCCATTTTTTTTTGCTTTATAAGACCTCGACATTTTAATCAATCAAGATCTCAACCGCGGTTGACTTTACATCTCTATGTTTACGTCTTTTTTACGTTATGTCGTCATTCATGGAAAAAAGTAACAAGCCTATTGTGACAAAGTATTTAATACAGTACTGCACTGAGATACTAATTTAAGTGACCACACAAAAGATTTAACACGTTTGCATCACAAATCATCATTATCTTCTAAAATGAAGGGAAATTCCATTAATTTGTTCAAGCCTCAACCTCTTTTTTTTAATTTATTTTTTAATAAGGAAAAATAGCACTCTAAAATATTGTACTTTACAAAAACAGGAATAAAATAAATAGATGATAAAGTTTTAAACCGTTTGTGCATCATTTAATGCTGCAATCCATTTCATTGTGCATACCTGTCAAGCCCTGGGTGTACTGAATCTTACGAAAGTTGTAATTTACCCTTACATTTCTGTATATTATCTTACACATTACACTTTATTTTCAAATGGCTGCTGTCACGTGAACAGAAATCAGCGATGTACGGCGTACATGTTTGAAAAGGTGTTTCCACCTGTACAAATTATGCTCAAAGTGTACAACCTAACAGGTATGAGTGCTTCTCTTTCTCGTCCACTTTGGTCATTGGGAGGCAGCACTGTGTAATACTCATGCAGACACAAATGAATAAGAACAGACTAATTCGGCTGCTCAGTAAATTGCTTTAATGTTACTCATTTTTCGTACCGGATGAAGAATACACAGTATCTCTGTGAGTGAGTACTATTATGATCTGTTTATTGGCGTTGTTAAACCATTTTTGTTCAAATATGTAAGTTTGTATATCCCGACAATCGATGCTAACCATCAGCATGTCAAAGGGATTTTCCGTTACATTAGCATCAAGCTAGCGGGGACTGTTCTTAAAGCAACGTAGTTTGGTTGGTTTAAAAACACAATGTAAATGTTTTTTTATGTTTACTTTGATAGTATGTTTACTTTGATAGTAAACATAAACTGGGAGTGGCAATAAGCAGCCTGAAGCCTCTTTTTTGAAGAAATGTTCATTATTTACCACTATTTGCTGCGTATTGTGATGTGAGTGGAGTCAAATCTCATAGGTTAGTTCACTCGTATCCCAAGGCACCACTGTACAAGTAAAAGTAAAACGTACCTGCCAGGTACCTGAAGATTCTACTTATTACTACTTAAGTATTACTTCCCACCACTGATACACAGCAACAAAGTACAGCAGGTATACTCATTCAAGAGTAAATCGAGGAAACTAATACATTGTTTTGCATCACTTTATGTTGTCAAGATGTCGCACAAACCTGAGGGATCTGTGTCGTCTTCCCACATCCAGTTTCCCCAACTATGATGACAGTCTGAAAGCTTTCCACCAAGTACAGGATGTTGTTTCTGTGCTGGAAATACAATCATTTGGTCCATGATGAGACACAGTGGCTTAAGGCCAAGGGAGAGTGAGAGAGACATGTTGTAAGGTGTTAGGGACACCTTGAAAACGGGAAGCTTCTGTCTCTGCTTCTCGATCGAGAGTGAAATGAAGGGATTGAAGACGGCGGTGGAGCCGCTGGTCTCAGTGGTTAGTTCACGTTCCTCGGAGATCCCAGGTGCTTCGGACCCTGAATACACGGGAGAGGGACAACGGATCAATGGTATCAAAACATGCAATGCAACGAATGACCAGAGGAACGACAGATAATTCGCTGCTGTACTTTGCGTCCCATGTTTTAATTTGAAAGGAGACTTCTCGTCGCAGGTCTGACTGCACATATCGCGCACATTCTGAATTGAGGCTTCAACCCCCTTAAAGACTGACTAGCTTGTAAATCTGCGTATAAACGAACGAATCTGGAGTCGAATATACTAGAACCGATGCCTATCACCACTCATGTACTAGACTAACTTACCCGGCTTCCAAAATTTCATCGTGGAACGGTTACCCGCCATCTTGGAATCGACGTCACAATGTGTATTCGGTTGGTGATGACGTCACTGCCAAGCCTCGCTTTGCTGGAAGAGTCTGCATTTATTCATTGACTCAACATGTGCTTAATTTCTTTTTGTTGAAATGACAGGGAAACTAGTACCACATTTGTTTTGGGACCGTACTCATACCCACATCTTTTGGACCGACTTGAATAATTTTATCAATTCTAAAATTGAACCCTCAATGAGAATACATTTTAGACATGTTATTTTTAGGCTATCTAATTTTGACAAACTGTTTTTTTTAGATACGATATATATTGTCAATCTTCTCTCAATTCTGGCAAAGTTTCATATCCACTGTGTAAAGTTTGCAAATCAATAACGAAATTTTGCTGTATTTAAAGTGTTATTGTCAATGTTTCTGGAATGGATGACGTAAGTTTTTCTTTGAATCCGAATTCGGACCAGAAGATTGTGCACTGTGACCACTGACCAATACTAAGGAACCTTGAACTTTGCTTTTTTTGAATGGTTTTCATCACCTAATATCCTTGTATTTGTTCAGTAGACTATACATCCTTGTATTTTGTATTGTTTAATTATATTGTAGTTCTGAATTAAAAAAAAAACAGTCTGCATTTCAGTCAGAGGTTTTCAAACAATAAGTGTCAAGTAAATTAATGAAGTCTGTGCCCCTTATTGTTAATCTTATTTTTCATTCATATCACTGCCTAAACGAACTACAACAACTGCGTTTGTCATTTGTACAATAATTGTACAATAAAGTCTTTGAAATTGAAAAAAGTGCCTAAGCTTTTTCAATTTCCAAAGTGTTGCTATTTCTCTCCCTAAATCTTTATCTTCTACTCAAAAGGTGAGCTGATCTCAAATCCAACATGATGCAACACCACCATCTACATGGGTCTGTTAGTAATTAGTGATTTACCAGCCTGATTTTACAAACCATGCCTACAAGATCGGAAGTGTAAGTGGCAGTAAACTTCATTTGACAAATAGTGTCCAACAATGAATGAGTTAAGTACATTTCAGTTTGTACTTCACTTTTACTTCATTTGTTCCACATGTATCTGTACCAGTAATCTTATCTAACTGCTGAAAAATGAAATATTGCATCTCAATTGTAACTTTTGAGTTTTAAAAATAGTAGTTGAGGCTTTTCTTTTCCATTCATGTATTTTTAAAAAATGGGGAAAAATAACACACAGACAATTCCATTGAAAACGGAGGCCAAATGAAGCCCATGTTTAATGATTCCCAAAAGATTTGATCAGAAAACACGATCGTTTCAACCACAATCTGCATATATAGGATAACAGTTTCATTACAACTTTGCAGGAACCGAGAACAAAAGTTCTCAACTATAAAATACTGAGTAATGTTACATCCTGCGAGACGTAAGGCAAGTACATAGATTTGGGTTTGACGACTGGAACACCTTAAATTAATTTTAAAACAATAGGTAAGACTGATCTGGAAGCTACATTAAATTATTTCTATACCCTCTTTTACTAATAATTGCTAAATGACAATGAGATATACAAACAGTTTGTCTTGCTGTGCACAGGCCAAGTTTAGCTTACATCTCTGAACAGTTTCCTCCTCGCTGGATGGACAGATTGTGATTTATTGTATAGCGACAGCGCGTTTGGATCTAGGCTGGTAGAATGAATTATAGGGTTGCACAATACATCAAAAATATCAAATATCGATATCGTGATAATGGCCTATGTAATATACATATCGCAGAGACATGCAATAATTTTCTAATAGAATTGAATGCTTTTATGTGACTTTGACCAGACAGATACAAACTTAAATGCGTATCGCCAATAGTTGGACATTGTCTAGAGGGAATTACAATTAGCTAAGAACACATTGAGCTTGTTCATTTTCCCACATAAAAAAAATACTTCTTTTCATTAGACAATAAAAATGTCTTTAAGGTACATGTTGAATATCCCAATATCAATATTGCGATAGTCAACATCCATATTGCATGTTTTTCTAATATCGTGCAGCCCTAATGAGTTACAGGCAGCAATATTAAAACGCATCCACTATTAAAACCGAACACACTTGGAGCAGATGATAAACATCAGTGTACCGCAGTCCGAATGAGAATTTTGATCAATTCAAATCGACAAGACAATTGAGAAGAAAAAAAAAACAATAGACTGTAGCAATCAAATTGCAAAGGCATAAAACGAGGAGTGTCAGTACAGATCCAGGACTGGTGTCACAAAAGATGTATTACAAAACCATCTTGAAAGAGGTCCTCTGTCATTTGCGTCGTTCAGTGCAGAGGCTCCAGTTGTGGCAGGAAAAAGTGGCTGCTCACAGAACTGCATCTGGCAGTTCCTGGCCATGAAGACAATGGCCATGCTAGAGCAACTTGAATTTGAAATATCTTTTGTGACACCAGTCCTGTGACATTTTCTGACACACTCCGTATGAGAGTAATCAACAGCATCAATATCAATGCATCCGACTGGTGTGATTTATCCTAAAATCAAAGAATAGTGTCAACATTACCCAAGTGACTATCAGGTAGAAAATGAGCTGTATTGTCTGTATCTTGAAACTTGAGGGACCAGCGCAGAAGTTGTACCGGTACAATGGACTGAATATACTGTACTAACAGATGGAAATATGCATGTTCTCCAGAAGATAAGTCAGTCGAAAGGGTAGCATCCATAAAGGCTTTGATTCATTAGAAATAGAACCAGAGCCACAGTGTTTTTTAATGTTTTGTCAGACATGGTGACAACGACACAAGGGAGGAAGAATGACAAATGGCAAGGTTTGTCACCTGTAAAAAAAGCGGCCCCACAACAACAAAAACTGATTAACTCATGTCCATCTTCAACCAACTATTTCCATTATGCAGTGCAGACTGAGGAGTCATACTGTTTGTGGCCACGTCGGCACCCTGGAAGTCATAGAGTTCCTGCTTTTTGACGCAAATGTTCGTACGAAGTGTTGGGTGGAATCCTTTCAATCAAAGTGTAGGGCTGTGTAAAAGATTATCCACACCACCTGAGAAGGACAAAGAATGGGAGACATTAATAAGTGAGCCGAGTTCAATGTTGGCAAGTTCAAACTGTTGATGCATACATATAAGAAGAACAATTGTCATATTTCCACAATTAATTTAGTTTATTATATAATGTACTGAATGTAAGGTATTTTCAGTAGGACTGCAACCACCTAATTCCCATTTTATCTGATACATATTTTTATTCCACTAAAGAAATGGTCTTGCTTTCGTGAAGCACAAATATTACAAGCCTAAAATGTTTATCAGAAAGTCTATGCACGCATCATGAAATATTCTCCCACCAGAAACAGAGCAAAAGATGTCATGAAGCCTTCTTTAGTGAGCTCCCACGTTCCACCGTACTCTTCCTCATCAATCTGCTGAAAGCTGCTGAAGTATACATAGAGGACGCCAGCATTGATGATGCAGAATCTAATGAGGCAAAAACATGACGAGAAAATGAGCCTGCCGAGTCAAGCTAATGATATATGAAGAAGTGCCAGGTTGAAGAATACGTACATGGCAATCCCCAGAAACCCTTTCAGTGGGGCGACACCCCAGATGACACCAAGGATCACTGCAATGATTTGCCGGAGCCAGTAAATCACATCTAAAAACTCATCCTGCAAAGATTTAAAAAGGAAGAATTAACTGTAGTGGTGCATTTTCAGTTAAATCTCCACAACACTTCACAATGTCCATGTTTTTTTCCCTCACCGGATCTGTTAAATATGTTTTGTTTCTTGTAAACGTAAGAGTTCTCTAATAATACTTATGCGTCACATTCATGTATTTTGTGCTTTGAAATGCTGCATCTCGCCACTTAACTGAAACATGCAAGAAGGAGCAAATACCTCGTTCTCTGTCCTCCCTCTATTGACTGCCACTGCATTGAAGAGTGCATTTTAATATTTTGCTGTTTGCTTTCAAATCTCAGTCTCGTCCCACCTTACCTCTCTGACCTGCTACAACCCAACACTCCTGCCGGATGTATTATGCATCCTGATGGAGGTACCGAAGACTAAGCGGAAGCTTAGAGGGGATAAAGCTTTTTCAATTGCTCGTCCCAAACTTTAGAATGCCGTACCGGTTGGCGCACATTAGCAAAGGCCCGCCTCACTGTCCATTTATAAAAAACACATTAAAACCAATTTCTATTCCTTATCCGTCAACATAGCCCAAGACTATGCCCTTATCTTGGTGTCTTGTTTGTTTTTCTTGTTTTTAGCTTTGTTATTGTTTTTAAAACTGTCCACATTGATTCAGCACTTCGTCCCCTTATTGCATATTAGATTGTTACCTCATTGAGGACGTCTTCACTTTGTCATTTAATTACAAGGTTCACACACTCCATCTGGTACAGTTTCTGTTTAGGTTACAGTTGCAGGTTACGAACTGGAAACTTTCTTTTTGTCAGTGAGTTAAAAAAAAAGATTATCCGAATATCAAAATTAAGAATATTTTAACGGATCGCTTTGAGACTGCAAAGCTAAATCTGCATTCATCACATTTAAAATTGCTCATTTAGATTGGACAATTCATATACAGTATAAGTAGATTACGAATTATTTTGAACATAGCCGCAAGATCATGTTATCCGCCTCTGATGCAACGAACAACAAACCAGGTGATTTGCGCAAAACAAAATCCGACAACATGATTGGTTACATTTTAAAAGCGCTGCCGACTGACCTTCTCCTCCCAAACTGCATTACTGTTGAACGCTTTGCTCCATGTGGACTGTTTGACACCCCCATTCAGCAGATGACTTTCTTCTTTCCGCTTTGAGCTGCTCGTCATTATTTACAGCTTCTTTATACCACACGCGTCGAAAAATTAAAATGACAAACTAAAGACACCTTCCAATAAATGCTACTATCTGACGGCGAGTAAATGCAATCCGTGTTATGCTGTATCGGAAGGTGTTAAGAGTTAGGACTGTCCGCTGATCTGACAGATTTTAGACGCTAGCCTCAAAAGGACGACTGAGCATGCGCATCGTAGGTTGACCCCGCCAGAGTTAGCCAATCAGAGAGTGCGACGTCCCTGTGTTTCTATTGCCAAAAAGGTCCAGAAAATCTACAGCGACCTCATGTGGTCAATATATGTAAACCTATGCCAGCCCCACGAACGTGCTTACCAGATGGGTTACAGTTACACAACACTCATATCATCTTTTCCAATAAATAAAGGAATGAGTGCATTCTGTTGACCAAAATGTTCATTTAAAGGGGAACAATGACCTCATCAGGTAGAACTCATTGCAACTATTCATAGGGATGCACTGAAACTAGTGAAAATACTCTACCTCTGTACTTGTATTCAGAGTAGACTCAAGAGAAAAAAAACTCCAATACGTCAACACGGATACCACTTTACCAGCCTGACATATACGTTGTGGCCAGGTGGACCCAGAGCCAGCTGTCTGCAGATACTTTAAGGCAGGCGTCATCAACATGATGCTTGCGATCACCAAGTAGCCCCCAAGGGCCACATGAGTAGCCTGCAGGGATTTTCGAAAAACACTGTAGCTCACCATGGAAATTTTCCTAATTTGATTATGTGTTGCTCTTCCCCACCAAAAGTAAAGTAGAGCCACTTACCTTAGCTTTATCTAACTTATCTTTGTTGTATTTGTTTTTTAATCATACTTGCATTGGTGTACATTTAGAAATGACAGTGTTGGGGGAAAAACTAGTATAGTTAAAATGTCAGCATTGTAGCGCGTGACCAACCAACAATTGTATAAAGGTCCACCATAATAATTACATTATTAACCTTTCAGATGACATCCTGGGCTTCCTACACAAAAATGACAGTTCAGCAGCTTACCATTCTGGGATCTGTAATTTTGCTCACTGGTGTGACTCTAACTGATGCTAAATGTAAATAAAACCCAAGAAATTGTGTTCAATTTTAAAGCTGTGGACAATTTGAGGCCGGTGGTCATTCACAATGAACCCATCAGGCAGGTCCATAGTAACAACCAATCACGCCGCAACTTGTGAATTTTAGGTGAGCTGTGATTGGTTGTTACTGTCGACAGCAAGTGGCAAAATACATTTTTTGAAGGTGTTAATTGTACATGAAAAATAATTAACGTTATCAAGTTCATTACAGACAAAATACTATTTTTTTACCGGTGAAAATTGCAAAATTAGTAAAGAACCCCTTCAAGTATTGTAATTTCTTATCACTTATATGTAATGAACAAAACACATTAAAAATGTTGTCATGTATTTTCATGGGGTAAAAAATAGCACTGTTTTGAATAAAAAATGTCCGGTATTGCCCATCAACACCGTGTGATAAACATACTACACTGTATGTATTTCAGAAGTTGTCTTGCATACAGTCATTTACTTTTAAGTGAGCACATGAAGTAGATCATCCCATCAGTTGGAACAAAAAAAGAAGCAAATATTAGAATTTCATTAGGCTGTGTTTACCTAAGAAACTGGCAAAATTGCTATTTGGATAGGCGATGAGGTGAATACTGTCTTGGTAACTTTATACGTAACAACAAACTATTTTCTACACCAAAGTAAGTTAGATTACCTTATGTGCACACATGCCAGACAATATTAACAGTTAAGCAAAAACTGATAATCCCTCAGGGTAAAAACTTCAAAGTGCCGTGATATTTAAGGAGGTTAACCTGCAAATTTGAATGGAAACATGCCTCATTGTAAAACGTACTGGTTGTTTAATTTGGTGCTCAGGCCTGGTTCCATTATTCTCCATGTACATACCGTGCCAGGTACCACCACTGGCAAACACTTAAAACCTGCTTCCCAGTTTGCATCCTTGTCTAAGTGCTTGTGTTTTTCCTCCAAACAGTATTTTAACTCACTGTGGCGGCGGCATTTATTTACCAGTACAGTATTTTGAGGTTTTTATTGAATTCGGGTGAGTCAGGACAAGATCAATTTCATCACAGCCTATCTTTGTGTATATTACGCTTTCAATCGTGTCGATTCGTTTTTCCCCCCCCCAGTTGTATTATGTTTCCTAGGACAGTGGTTTTCAAACTGTCGCCCCCAGGGGTCCACAAAATAACCTGCAATAAATTATCATATTATCTAAAAAAAGTGCTTATTATGAGAATAAAGACTTATTTTTTCAGCCACCCGAGAACAAAATGTGTCATTTTTTTGCAAAGCATAGTCAGATTTTTTTTTTAAAGAATAAACAGCGTACTATTAAGAGAATAAAGTGGTATAATGGGAATTCTGTTGGTAAAACATGATTTTCTTTCCTTACATTGACATATGTATCATATATTGCGACTTTATCTTGGAAAAAGTACGACTTTACATTTCTCACACTTTTTATCCTAACAAAATATGTATTTATTGTTGGAAAGATGACTTCTTTTCTTTAAAAATGTGACTTTATTCTGATTGCATTACAACGTTTTTTCCCTCTGAAAATATTAATTTGTTGTGTAACTTCTTTTTTTATATATATGAGACTGAATTACAGATATCTGCAACACATTACAACTCTATCTATAAAATACAATACAATTTTATTTATATAGCGCATTTCACAATAGCTACAACTGTAACAAAGCACTTTACATACAACAAGAATATCCATAATGCAATAAGTGAAATCAACAAATTAACACAAAAAACTATATACAATAGACACCGGAAAACAGCCGAAAATGTCTCAGTCTCTCTTAAATAAGGCTCGCGACAGTATACACACAAACACATGTGATATAACATGTTATGGTCCAGTATAGGGTGTCCAAAGTTTTTCCTCCGAGGGCTGCAAACATTTCCAAACGTTTCCAAAAGAGAATCCTCCTTATTTTCGAGGCATTATAAATATTTTATTATGTCAATTGTGTTTTCTTTGTGCAAAGAAAAGCTCTACATAAGACCAATTCATTATTACTAGTAGTACTCGTCGTCATAGTCGTTGTCAGGTGCGTTGCAACTTGCAACCATGGTGCATGTGCGTGAAAACACTCGCACCAGTCGTCCTTGTCAAATGTTATTTTTTGTATAACGTTGGACCGCTAAAAACCTGCTATATGCAGAATATCACATGAACAAACAGGTTAGCCCAACTTGCTATACTTACTGTTTCCTTTATGGCTGATGTTTTCGGACAAAAGTACATGTAGGGCTGCAACTAACGATCATTTCAATAATTGATTAATCTGTTAATAAATTCATTAATTAATTGAAAATGTTTCAATGAATATTGTCGATTAATTGGATGAAAAAAAGCATGTCTAATTTCCATCCCTTTATTTAAAAACAGGGCTATTTATTTCAAAATTGACAGTGTAGAAAATGCAACACCAAATTAAGATTCAGTTCCTGGTTTGGTCCGTAACATGTCAGAAAATAGGCAAAAACATGGATTACCGTTTTCCAAAGTAATAGCAAAGTTTTAGTTTGATAAGATAATCACATCACTGCTTTCCTGGAGGACTACAGAAATCAGATAATATCTAGTTTTGTAATGCGGCCTTCCAATTTAGCCTTTGGAGGACGCAGCCTTTGAAGTTGGACATAGCATTTGGCTCAATGAGAGTGCCACTGCTATCTACTGTAGTGGATGTGCAATTACACTTGTATGTGCAAAAAAATATATATATTAATAATAATATAATAAAGCATCAGCACCAGGTGAAGATTTGAAATCTCTGCTATAGAAATACCCTTTTTAAATACAAGTATTTAAGGCACTTGAACGTTTTTTAAAGGTCTTTGAACCCAATTTTAAACCAACACAAACACATCTAAACACATAATATATTGAGACAGAGGAATAGTAATGTAATGTCACAAACAAAATTAACAGTCATAACAAATTTGTGATATGGGGATTGCGAAATCAGAGCTGCGATACAACGGAGTTTACTGTTACAAAGTTGACAGTGGGCTGCAAATGTCGTCATCCGTGGTCCATTGAAACCAAGGCACAACTTGAATGAGTGTGTGTCTTGTTTTGACTAAAAATCAAATAAGAAATTTAGCGTAATGTGTGTGACTGTCGTTTTTGATTGCCAATAGAAAGAAGAAAGAACGACTGATGCGTGCCTGTGTCTTTAAGAGAGGTCACCTGGGGACACACAGGTGTGCTAGTGGCGTTTTTAGTTGCACTGCATGCGGTTGAAGTGTGCCGGGCGGGATGTTGCACCCCGTCCAGGTCGGTGCGATGTTTGTGGCTCGATGGACGGCGGGACGCCGCTTTCTCTCACTGGGGCACTTCGCCTCTTCACGCTCTCACGCCAACTCCACCGTCAATGACGTAAGCGTCACGTGCTCGCCTCTCCCCTCTCTACGTCCGCCGTATTTTGCTTCCCTCCATTGGCTGCTCTCACACTGGAACCACTCGAAATCAAACCACAATCCCGAACCGAAGAAGGTTCGCGGGCGCGAGTGCTAGCGGTCGGGCTTCGGGCGTCTTGACAACCGGCCGATGGACGGAGCAGCTTCCACCTCGAAGTTACCATCAATGAGGCGCAGACCTGCCGTCGGTGTGCTGGTTGCGCTGAGCTGCTACCATTGAAAACTTTTTGGGCTGTGTGTTTTGTTTGCCACAGCGACGTGTGCCGACAACGTGAGGTGAGTGTCGTTTCTTGGTCTCAATTTCTACGAGGGGCGCTTCAGTCTTCGCCCAACTTCGCGTCCACCTTCGCCGGCCAGCTGCACCGTAGGTCGCCTACTTAAAATGGCGACAGCCGACGGGGGTGGGGGGAGAGGGTTGTTCGAGGGCTGGGGACTTGTCTTTCTTTCTTTTTTTCCTCCCGATTCTACGCTGCGAGTACGAAGGTTCGAACGCGTATTATTGTCGTGTCCACGAAGTTGGGACTCACTCCGCCTGCTCAAGTTGAGCGGAAGGAATATGAACACTCATCGTAATGGGAAATGTGTGATGTCGATGACGTTCCCATTCGGCGGCTCCGATTTTATAAGTCAATGTTAGATTTAATTGTTCTTCTTCTTTTTCTAATTATTATTCGTGCATCTTGACAATACATGAACATTCGTGTATAATTTCAAACAGATTTCAAATACAAATTTTAAATGTGATATGAATAAAATTGCCCCAGTTTAATGACAATCATCAAAAGTTTTGCAAATAAGATCATAACCTTTGCTTTTGATCAGATTTTTAAAAAATACTATCCATGCACAACCTCCCAAAATACTGGTGAGTGCCACTATGATGACCAACATTAATATACAGTAGCCTAATAGGCCTGCGTGTTCATAGGAAAAAGGTTCAAAGTTGTATCTGTACAAATTATTCTCATATTTATTGTAGTAAGCTCCATACACAAACATTAACCCTGCCCTAAAATATAGATGCTGTTTTTCCTGTGACATCATGCATTGTTTTGTTGCGTTGCTTAATGAGTGTTTGAATAGAGAATCTTCCCGATGTCAAACACGGATCGGTGGGCGAACAAATAATGGTCACGTGATTGAAAATGATCAACAAGAAAAGAAAAAAAACAACATAATGATTCAATTAAAATGTTTTGCACATAAGTCAAACATGTACTTAAATGTTTAAAACGCAGGTTCTTTTAAATAAAACTGAACTTAAAAATGTTTTTTAAAATGTACAGTACATGAAAATTAATGTTAAAAAAATACATCATTGGTTTAAAAGAAGGTTTAAATTGGCTGTACTCATAGCTACAAGTTTCGCTGTAATAAGTTTTTCACGTTTTCAATGTTGTAATTTTATGTGTTTAATTCAGTGATTCTTTTGCATACCACAAGCGAGGGCCAGCATACCACTAGTGGTACTCCTACCACTTATTAAGAATTGTTGCCATGTACAATTTGTTAGTATACTTTGAATAATAGTTCTAGTTTTTCAATTAGTATGATGCGCATTGTTGCACATTTTAAAAGTTTTGCAAAGAGGCTTCTTAACTTGTGCTCTTTTTATGTTCCTTCTTTACTTTTCATTAAACATTGTTTATAATATTAAATGTATTTCCATATGCAATTCTTCTAATCTGAATGACACGCATGGTGGCCCCTTTTAAATGTTTTGCAAATAGGCAAACTGCATTTTTTAAAAATTCAATTACTTTTTTTTTTTTTTTTTTTTTTTGAATCTTCGTCTTTTGCTTATTATTAAATGATGAGCTCCGAGCAGCTTGTTTGTGATGCTCAGTAGTCGACAATAAGTTAGCATGCTGGCCTGGCGATGACTCATATCGTGTTGTCATGACTGTTTGACTCTGGGGCATTTAAGAGTTCACCCACGACAACACTGGTGCCCGCCTGTGACTCAATGTTGAAGTCAGGTTGTACCGCTGTGAAGGCCAAAAGCACCATATTTACAACAACACAGATGTACTGGTAGCTCAAGCTTGCTGTGTTTTGTTTAGCCGGAACGCCATAGAATACTGACAACTTGACTCTTTCTACACTTGCTTTTTTTGATGTCACCTTACAGAGGATGCATGAATGAGAGAGATTACTTTAACCCTTTGAATTCTTTGAATTGTATCCTCAGTCTTCACTTAAGGCTTCTACGAGGAAGTAATTTCAGTGAGCCACCCGTTCAGTGACGTCACCCGCCCTCCCCACTGTCATGACGACAATGTATTCGCGTATCTCTACCAAACTGGCAACCAGCTCGGCGTCAACTGCTAGTTGAGAGTCTTTCCCAGTCTTGGCGAGAGCACGCTGATTTGATTCACTCCCACATCCGCTGCAAGCAGGCTTAGGTCAGTAGCGGCAGCCTGCGTTCTGCTCGGCTGGTTAGCAGCTTGTGATGTCAGCCATTTTAGGTTGGACAGCACTGAGCACGATGCGACGCCATTTTTCCTCTCTCTCCTTCTCTCTCTCTCTCTCTCTCTCTGTCTGTCGCTCTGTATTGAGCAGTCCAGTTCTGCATGCCCCGGTAGAGGCCACAGCAATGCAGCCTTTGCAACCCACACAGCCATCTGCTCTGTGACCTAAGAGTCGCTAAGAGAAGATGGGCCAGTAGGAAACTGACATGAAGTGTTGCACTGATGCCAATGCTGAGCCGGAGTCATGGGCGAAAGCGAGTCCCTCAGAGACTTGTGAATGTCAGCAAACAAGCACCTGAGAAAAAGTTGGTGGACAAAGGAAGGTTAGAGAAACACTTGGCTTTAACATTTTATGTTTTTTTTTTTTTTTTTCTGTTCACTGGGATTCAGCACTACCTAGGTCACCGCAGACCTATCTTAATTAATTCCATGAGGGAAGTGAGCGAGAGGTAACCAAGGCAGATGTCTGGAAGGGCACTCAGGCATGTGGTCAACAGGAAGAGTCAGCATCATCCCAGGGCAATAACTTTCCGTGCCGACCACACCTATCTGGGGAAACACCAATACTGTCAGTGGGAGGTACTAAAAGACGAGCAGTCCAGGGATGCTCCAAATGCCGCTTCAAACAAACACGTAGGTAGCCACAGTGAATGCGTGCGTGTGTGTGTGTGTGTGGTACACATGCCCATTTTGTGTTTGCGAACTGCCGGTGGCTAGTTCTAGTGGTTGGGGTGAAGGGGTAGGAGGTGGTTGCCATGGGGACAGTAACACACCAGTGGCGCTGCCGTCCTGTCTCTCTCGGCCAAGCATGCTACGAGAAGGAGGAGGGGGAGGAATACTGGGAAGGGGGGACGGCCAGAGGGGAAGTGGAGGCGGGGGGTGTATCTGTGTGACGTAAAAGGACAAGCGAGGAAGCTTGAAACTCAGTCAACAAGCAAACGGCGTACATACGTCTCTCAAGCACAGCATTGTCATCAGCGCGAGTGTATCCGCTGCTTAGTGCCTGGTATTTTTGTGGCCACGCTACGCAGCCCTCTTTCCAGCGGAGCCTGTGTGTATGCTATTATTGGCCGACACTCTGTGGTGTGGATCCAGCCGAGGCCTGCGCAAAAGTCATGCCGAGGGACGAAAAGAGGTCATGTGCAGATTTGCAGAACCACCAAACAGGTGTTCAATAACCAGCGTGAGAAAAGGATTTCTTTGTGTCACCCGCATATCCGAGACTCTCACGTGCAGGAAAACGAGCCGCCTCGGTGCCTCCGTAAACAAGCGTCACACGCACTCACTGGCACGCAGGCAGCCACCCCCGCGCCCTACATGCATACGAACGTAAGCGCATATGCTCCCTTGCTCACCCAGCCGACCCCCACTTCCATCGCTTCACTCCAAGTCGCACAGGAAACCCACACATGCAAATACCCGACACAAAGTCGCCATCGCCACAACACGTGACATCCAATTTGACGCCGTTACGTTGTTCATACTCTGTGAGTTAAATGCTTTGTTTGCATCCACACCTTACTGAGGCCTATAGCGGGCACCCTGATGAGGCGAAACCTCGCAGGATAACATTGTAGCTCTGTCCATTTGCGCCAAATTTGATACCTTCATTTTATGCCTTCATTTTATACCTTCATTTTTTTTCCCCCAATCATAATTGCAGAACAATGTCAATGTTTGTCCGTGAAGCCGAACTTGACTGTAGCTTACAGTGTGTCCACTGACTGAGGAGCTTCTTGGCTTGGAACATTCCAGTTTGAGAAAGCATAGCGAGGAGAGAAGGATGGGGGTGAGGTGGCGAAGTGGGGTGGAGCACTGCATGATTGTAGTTTGGAGCAAGAAGGGGGCGTCGAAGAGCGGGGGTGGGCAGGGTGCGGTGGTTGGAGGGTGGGGGGGGTATCGGCTAGGAAAAATTCCTCTGTGAAACACCTCGGCGCTTCCTCCCCGACAGTTCACACCCCAAAGCGGCTCCCATCCCCCACCGTTGGCTCGCGCTCATCTCACCCGACACAGCCGCGTAATGGACGACTGAGACTGTCCACCCAGAAGCCTTTGTTTCGGTCATGTGACCAGTCCGCCTTGGCAGCGCGGTGCCCCCTGATGCAGAATTGAATGGCAGAGGACTAGGAGGGGTGCGCAACAGCCCAAGACAAGAGTAGGAACTCTCACCCTGGGACGCCCGAAGGAACAAGGGGCATCTCGTTCCTTCGACACAAACAAATCTCCCATTGCTGGTTAACCTCTCACTATGTGGCAGAAGAAATTGCCGGGGTCTTATCAAGTGGAAGCCAATTCATTTCCTCATTCACCTCAAGTGGTGTGAGCCAAAGTTTTTGCATTTCAATGTAAACAACTGATGTTGGTGTGTGAAAGTTTAGCGTCCCTGTGGAGTGAGCGTTAACTCGTGTCTGGAAGTAACGTAGCGTGACTTTTCTCTTGTCATGAACTTTTTGTGTGTTTACTTTGTGGGCACGAGAGAGAGAAAGAAGGCCTTGACGCTGTTTGAAGAAGGGCAGGTTTGTGACTTGGCCAACATTTTGATTTGGAATATCGACCAGCAATTGTGCCTTGCGTAGTAAGGGGCAGCACTCTGAGAGGCTTTTGAAGTTAGCAGTAAAACTGGTCAATCGGTGACCTTTGTTAGTTTGTGTGTGAGGTGTCACGTGCAGGCCCCAGAACCACCTTGCGGTACTTATAATCACTCCACCTTTGCCAGAGGTGGGTAGTAATGAGTTACATTTAATCAAATAACATTTTAGATAAATTGCACTGGTCAAAGTACTTTATACTTTACTTGGGTATTTTTGTCAAGAAACAATATTTCTACTGCTTTACATTGAGATAAATTCTGCTCACTACTTGTATTTTTATCTACATGTATTTATTGTTGCTAAGGCGATCTTTCTTTTTTGGTTCGTCAGAGAAACTTATCGCATGTCTCTGTTACACCAACTTGAATATTTGTGCCGTTTGACTCTTTAAAAAAAATTATATATATATATTTTTTTACACATTTTATTTGTAATTTTCAACTTTTCCAAAACAAAACTCTCTGCACTAAACAACAATTACATCTAGAAATGGAAAAAAAAATAAAAACAAACAGGAAATCAATTTAATCTGAAATCATTTCAAGATGGGTCACAATATTCAAAAAAGGTGTCCAGATCAATTGAAAGTCATCTAATTTTCCTTTGTATAACTACATCCAAGATCAGCCTCCCATCTCGTTCTGTTTGTGTGCCCACTTACAGTCTGGTAAATTGTTGAGTATAGTTTTATAACCAAAAGATATTAATCCTTTCGCTCCACTTTATCTTGGCTCCAAAATATATTTTTCGGGTAGAGATTCCTGAGGTGTATATGGAAACGTATCTTTAGTTTGACTTCTAATCCAACTCCTAACCTGCAAATATTTAAAAAAAAAAAAGTTTTTTACCGAGACTATAAACTACTGACAAAAACTCAAAGTCACTTTTAGTGTAAAGATCTCAATAACTTTTATACCTTTCCTCACCCACATTTGCAAAACATTATCTGTTAACGATGCTGGGATGTTAAGATTGTTCATCGGTGGTGAATTTATCAATAATCTTTGTACTTTGCCTGATTAATGCGTGCAATTGTTGCCAACCATCAAATGTAGCAGAAATAATTGAGTTTTTTCTGTCATTATGTTAAGTTTCTTTTTAGATCACAGAAATGGTACTACCGTTAATTTATCCTGTGCTTCGTTCTGTTCTGTCGGCAACCACCTGACATTATCTGATTTAGAATCAAACCATATCCACAAAGCATGAAACTGAGCAGCCAAATAACATGATCTAAAGTTCGGCAGGTTCAGGCCACCTTTTGAATAAGGAAGAGGCAACGTAAGAAGATTGTGTTTTTTTTATGCCACAGGAAGGTAGTTAATAGTTTGTCTAGTTCTTTAAAAAATGATATAGGGATTTTTACTGGAATAGACTGAAATAAATAAATGAATTTTTTGGAGCATATTTATTTTGACTGTGTTAATTCTCCCTATTAATGATAACGGGAGCGCCCATCCATCTTTGTAATTCAGTTTGACTCTTTTTGATAAATCAAATGGAGCCAGCCAAATGACCGCACGCAGCAGCACAGCCCCACTAAAAAAGCTTTTCAAAGTTTTCCAAAATGTTCAAAGTGACTCATTCAAATGAAGCATGACAGGACTCTGAATTGGCTTTACAGATAGGCTCAAGCTCATCCATGACCCCAATGAGGAGAAGAGCCAGCGGAAGCGGATGGAGGGACGCTGGAAAAAACACAGCTCTATCACGTGTTTGCTGTAAAATGTCAACATTACAGTCTACAGCAGCTCCTCCAGCTTGTACTTAAGAAAAGCATTTCGCATTTATGTTTGCGGATTGTGATGCTCTGTGGAATGAAAGTAGCATGTCAGCCACAGCATGTGAATGCAAATTGCATTTCATCCGACTCAACCAGACCAATGGAATTCCTCGCCATGGAAGAGAAGAGCGTTAATTGTGGCTGCATCGGTCTTAGTTTCATTCATGGTCTAGTTTAAAAAATAAATAAATCAGAGGTTACTTTTTCAACTACTTTTCTTTTAACTGAAAACTCTTTTAAACTCTTAAGTAATTATTTGGAGAACTACTTTTTACTTTTACTGGAGTCATTTGACATCACTCGAGTCTAATTTTTGGCTACTCAAAGCAGCTCTCGTCTGTGCGCCGCCTGGGGGAGTGAGCGGGGGAAGGCGGGATGGTGAAACTCCTCCCCGGATAGCCTCGCCATGTTGGAGACGCAGGATATGGAGGAAAATATTCACTCATTTCTCGCAACAAAATCACCAAGTTGAGGGGTATTCCGAACTCCAGTTGACAAGCAACCTGTAATGCGAGCGGTCTCAAGTGTTTGTCCCAATATTTGTCCGCGTGTGTAAGGGCTCGTTTTTTTGTTGGTTTTTTTTCCTCCTAAATTCTCTTGCTCTCAGCTTGGGGGGGCATGATGGTGGGGAAGTGAGACATAGCGGCACGGGGGAGGGGAAGGAGGGTTCAGACAGGAGCATTCGCACAAAGGCTTTAGTGAATAAGCAGAGTGGATTTTGAAAACTTCTCATTAATGAGCCTCACGGCATAAGGATGCCTTGTAATCATATTTGGGGGTTTTATTGGTTTGAGCGTGGAAAAAGCCATCATATTTTAATTGCTAATATCCTCCGCTGGCTTTTAAAATTCAGCTTGTCTACTCATGGAGCCGAGCAATTTTATGTTTACAAGTTGTGATGCAAATTGTCTTTTTCTTTCATTGTAACCTAACCGCCATCTGTTTTGTCATCTCCACATTTCCCCTCCAGGCCACCATGAAAGGACCGAGTGGGCGTGTGGACATGCCGTGCGCACTCCCTCCCGCCATGCCCGGCCTATAGGCTGCCAGCAACGACCCATTCTCCCGATCACACCCCACTCGCAGTTATTTGAGCGACGCTCTCCACCGTGTGGCCACACCATGGCCAGCAAGAGGAAGTCCACGATACCCTGCATGATCCCCAGCAAGATCATGCAGCACTTTGAGGACGTTGAAGCGGACGTTCCGCTTCTTCAGCGGCAAACTACGATTTCCGGAGGCGGCGGCAGGCACAGCCCGCCGGAACTCGCGGACTCTCCCAAACTCGACGCAGCAGACCCCGTCATCGACGATGCAGGGAACTACATCTGTAAGCCTTGCAACTTTGAAACCTACGACCTTAACTTGTTCTTAGACCACGTGTACGCCGGCCACCCGGAATTCCGTTCGGACCCGAGCTTCCTCTGTGTGAACTGTGGCTTTTCGGCGCTTAAATTTGAAGGCCTGGCCCTGCATAATGCCAGGATTCACCCCAGCACCTTTAACTGCCCTCTGCAGCTGAGAAGGAGGGAGAGGAGGGCGGTGGTGGAGCAAACAATAGTAACTGGGTCAGATGAAGGCAAAGATAATGAGATTTCCATCACCAAAACCCCAATCATGAAGATGCTGAAGGGCAAATCGGAGCTCAGACGAATTGTAATGTCCCACCCTTCCTCGGATGCGCACTCCTTATCGGGCTCCAAGGAGCCCGAGAAAAAAGAGACTCTTGCAGTCACCCAAGTCACTCATGTGCCCGCAGTTGTCCACAACGGACCAACCAAGGTCACACTACCCTCTGCGATTCAGATCGTCAATGGCTCTGGAGCTTTGCCGGTGCTCAAAACCCCCATCACACAGGTAGGTTCACTTCTTGCTTGCTTTTTCTCTCCTCCTGTTCAACTTACTGCTTTACAATATCCAATGTTGTGCTGTAACTTTTGCTTATTTTTTAACAGTCAATTCATCTGTCAATTTTTTTCATTGTTGTTCATTGAATCTTTCATTCAATATCGATCCCTTTATTCAAAACGGGACATTATTTCAAAGTGACAGTGCAGAAAATGCACAAACATAAATTGATTTATGATTCGGATACTGGTTTGGGCCATAATATGTCACAAAATTGGGGGGAAAAAGTTGATCTTTTTTTTTTTTGTCCAAAGTAAAAGCAGATATTATTTTGCAAATGTCTTATTTTCATTAAAGACAAAGGTAATCAGTCTGTTTTCTTGGAAGACTATAGAAATCTGAGGATATTTACAGGTTAGAGGCTGAAATTCTGAGGATTTGGTCTCTCAACGATGAATCGTCTCTTGAAATAGTTGTGGATCAATTGTTGCATCTCTAATCCAATGTATGTATAGGTGGTCTCTGTTCAGAACAAAAGCCTGCATCAGTCCTCTCCGACCGCAGTTTCCGCTGATGCTTCGTCTTCCAAGAATCTCCCCAAAGTAATTGTTCTCTCAGTTCTATCTCATTTAAACATGGACGCTTGTAAGCATGGAAACCTCCTGTTCACCTTTCCAACTCTTCCCATCCAGGTGATGATTCCTTTGAGCAGCATCCCCACCTACAATGCCTCCATGGACTCCTCCTCCTTTTTGAAGACCTCCTTCAGCAAATTCCCGTATCCCACGAAGGCGGAGCTCTGCTACCTGACGGTGGTCACTAAGTTCCCAGAAGAGCAGATCAAGATCTGGTTCACAGCGCAACGGCTCAAACAAGGCATCAGCTGGTCTCCTGAGGAAATTGAGGAGGCCAGGAGGAAAATGTTCAACACCGTCATCCAAACCGCATCCACCAGCGCACACAACCAGCCGCAGAGTCCGGCCTCGCACACAATCACGGTCCTGGGAGCCACTGGGATCCCTCAAATCCTGCAGGGCTCTCTTGTTAGCCAAGGGGGCGTCATCGTCACGCAGCCCGTGATGGCCAACGGTATTCAGGTCAACGGTACCCCCGTGGCACTGGCTGTCACACCCAAGCCCCAGGCAGCGGCCCGGCCCATGATGCAGGCCCGGCCCGCCGCCGCCCTGGTGGCCGACAAGGGCGCCGGCATGATGGTGGGGTCGGTGGCCAGCAGCAGTACGGGAAGCAGCGTCATCGGCAGCAGTAAGGGTAGCAGGAGCGGAGGAGGGGCCGCCAGCAACGTCACTAGTAGCGGCAGTCAAGCTAGTGTCCTCAACCTCACTCAGGGTAGCAATAATCATGGCAATGCAAAGGTGAGTAGCGCCAATGTGAAATGCCACAGCGGTGCCCATGGCAAGAGCAAAAGCGATGTCAATAAAAGTACAAATCCCCCCAAAGTCAGCACAGACAGCAAGCCTCCAAATGGCGGCAGCAGCACAACAGACAGCGACGGTCAGAAGAGCAAATACACGAGCAGTGGCGGGAACAAAAATGACGCCTCGAGCGCCAGTGCGGATGACGCCGACCCGAGCACGAGCAACTCCTTCAAAATGGACGAAGAGTCCTCCCCTTCCTCCAAATCCTCGTCGCCGTCCCCCGTGGCTGGCGCCTCCGGCAGCTCCCTGAGCTCCCGCGGCATCAACGCCTTCCTGGACCCCGGCTTTTGCAAGGGCAAGAAGTCCCAGGAGCAGCTGGGCACGCTCAAAGACAGTTTTCTGAGCAACGCGTACCCCGACCAGGAGGAGGTGGACCGTCTCATCTCACTGACGGGACTCACGGTGCGCGAAGTGCGCAAGTGGTTCAGCGATCGACGCTACCACCTGCGCAACCTGAAGGGCCCGCGCTCCGGTCCAGGCGCACCGCACAAGTCGTCGGCAGGGAGCGGCGCGGCGGGCGGCGACGAGAGCAGCCCCGGGCCCATCGACCTGTCCGAAAGCAGCAGCAGCGGCGCCAAAACGCCGCAGCACAGTTCTGCTCCTCTGAGCCCGACATCAACGCACACTCCCACATCTCCCTCCACGCCCTCACGTAGGCTGCCAAGGTCGCCTTCTCCTGATTTCACAGTCGTCCGCTATAAGGAGAGAGAACCCCACCAGGTGAGCGCATAGCAGCAACAACAAAATGCTTGCCAGTTTGGCAAGTTTACATTCCAGGAAAAGTAGTACTAACAGAAACCCTTACGTTTTTTTTCTTCTGGTCAACACATTTTTATGAATTTGCTTTAATCAGAGTAAACTTCTGCTCTAATTCCAAATCTGCCCATGTTTTTCCTAAAGCACATCAGGTTTTCACGATAATAACATAATAACAGTAATATAATTTCCACAATAGTAATATTTAGTCATATTTATGAATCAAGGGTTAAGTTCCGTAACAGGTTGAATTTTTTTTTTTCTGAAACGTCATAGCTATGAATGAGAAATTACACGTTAAAATACGCACGCTTTTTACAGGTCAAACTTAAAAACAAAAAAGGAAAATATGTCACAAACCGCATGTGGTAGGAATAAAAAAGTAAAGACATTTTTTAAATCCGTTTCAAAAGTACGTTAAGGGATACATAGCTTGAGAAAATAAAGCCAGTGAATAAAAGTAGGAGGTTGGGGTGACTTTCATTTAAGCAAAATGAGCCTCCGCGCAACAATAGTCATAAAGGGAGACCATTTCTTTGAGAAGAGTTTAATGGAGACACCGCAGAAAAAAACCCAAGTCGAGCACTTAAGGGGTTAGGGTCAGTTTCCTGACCAATCACCTTTGATATGATGACAAATAACTCGTGCAGATTTGCAGGAGACTGTTGGCACCTGTCACAGGCTAGGGAGATCGTGTTACAGACCTTAGCAAGACGAACTTTGGTATAATAGACACGATGCACAAGATTACATTGAATTAGTGGTGGGCGATATGGCAAAAATATATCACGATTTTTAAAAAATAAAATCACGATCATGATTCTTTTTCTACATCGTTTTTTTGTTTTTGTTTTTGCACATTTTTGTCAATTCTCCTCATGTTCAACATATAAAACATTTAAAATGTATATAAAACCCTAAAAGGAAAAAAAAAGACATTTTAAGCCAGCTGAACTTTCTGAACAGGTTTTAATTTGAATAGTACCAATTTTTATCAAAATGTACAGTGAATGTAAACATAGGTAACATAACGTAAAACGTAAAAACACAGCTCGTAACGCGGGTCTGGTTACAAGTTTGAAGAGTCTTTTAAAGCCCTCGTTTTCCACTGTTTTAATGGGAATCGTCTTCAGCGAGGTAATAAGTCACTGCCTCAGTTACTTTTTTACACTGCTGTCTTGTCTTTTCATGTGGAGTGCTCTTGTTAAATGACTGTGTTACCGTGGGTTGTTAGCTTGGAGCTAGCGGCTGCCTCTGGCTACCATGTGTCTGATCTCCGTTTGCTTTGGCTGTCGGCGTAGTTTTTTTGCGGGCGCTGTCCACAAAAGTGATTAAACAGGTTTGTCATGTCGCCATCTGACGTCCGAACCGAGTCTCTGCAAACTTTGCAAATATACTGGTTTGCGCTTTCTCCTCCGAGGAAAAGCCAAACCAAATCGACACTGTGGATGTGGAGTTTCTTTTCGGGACCAACTCTCCTTCGTGGTGACTTTTCGCTATAGCTCGCCGCTATACAAACAAACAGCGAGGTGGGGAGTGTCACGTACGGTGCACTGTGTGTGCTGTGATTGGTTGGTCGGGTATGCGGCAGCGGCTTTGAGCCGCCATAGAGCTAAAGTGTATAGAATGTGCCCTGTCGACGATCAAACGATCTTTCGGCTTTATGAGATCGTCAACACGTTAAACCCCTTAACAATCTAATATTGTCATATTGCCCACCCCTACATTGAATAAGAGAATGCCTTGCACATATGGAAGACTTATGTACCAGAGTTAAGATACGCGACCAAAGCTCATCAGGGATAGCCTCCCCTACGTCCTCCTCCCAACGTGTCTTAATCAAATTCAAGGATTTTGAGCAGATCGAAAGTATACGATTAGAAACGATTGAAATAGAACATTTCAATCAAGGAATCGGCAAAAGCAAATAATCTATCTCAGAGTCTTTGGGCAAGTGAGGGAAAGTGGGGAAGTTACTGCCAACAAAAGTTACGAACCTGAAGATAACTGAAAAAATGATGTTATGTAAGAGTACATTTCGATAATTGGTCCATCTCTAAACAGTACAGTCAACTATTCGCTGGTGATTGGGACCGAACACTGCCAAGGCTAGCGATAAGAATAACCATGGTGTGATTACTTTATTGCTGTCCTATTATTTTCTCACTAGATACTTGTTAATCATAACCCAAATTGCGATCCTGCTTCTCCATCTTTTCCCGTTTTTTTTCTTCTTATGGGCTAGTGATACTTAGAAGTGTGGCTTTTTTTCGCCACCAAAGAGGCATGGATTAGTTACCTAGATAGAGGAGAGGAGACCGCACCGTGCACCTCGTAGCTGCTGCCAATAGACATAGTGCAGAGAAAGTTATCTTAGTACCTCTTGTTCCCCCTCAAGTTCACAAGCACTGGCGGCCGAGAAACACAGGGAGGATGTGCGATTGTGTGACGTAGATATGGCTTTTTTTTTTAACCAGCTTGGAGCTGATTGGTTAGCTCGGCCTTTCCACGGGTAGCATGACCATACTCTAGGAATACTATTCATAAACATTTTCTGTATGAATGTAAAATGGCTAATTTTGTCAAACTTCAAACATGTTGGTTGGAGTGTTAACCATTTTTACCTCCAGTGATTTGTAGTCACAAACAGGGCTGATCTCAAATGTAAAATGTTGCATCGCTGCCATCTACTGGAGGTTGTGCATCAGTAAAGTTGTTTTCAAGCTTGATATTCAAAGTGGAGCAGCATCAGACCATCCAGCACCCACCCTTGTTAGAAAACAGTTGACATTGTTGATGCTGAGTTGAAGTATAAAAACATCATTGTCATATGATATAATATAAAATCTCATAATTGAGTGTAAAAACATAATTAAGGAGCACACTCATCGATGGCAGTGAATGAGTTGAGTCACTGTTCTTGCCTGATGTTTTTTGTTAAGATCAAAGCGCTGGAGGCCAGCTTCGCTCAGGTCGCCGAACCGTCAGCAGAAGAAGTGGACCGACTTCGAAGTGAGACCAAGATGACCAGAAGGGAGATCCACAACTGGTTCACCGAGAGGAGGAAGAAAGCGGCGGCGGCCGAAAGACTGAAAGAGGAAGCGGTGCGAGCATCGGGCGGTGAGACGGAAGCCGATGGCGAGGAGGGACCAAACGACGACGCTTCCGGCGAACTCAAAGTCAACCCGATAAAGATCAATCTGAAGATGCTGAAGGTGACCGAGGCCAACGGCAAACCGGAGGATGAGGCGGCGGACGGCCTCTGCGCGAGCGCTCAATCCGGCGCGTCCGTGAACCCGGCGCCGATGCCTAGCGCCAAAGCAGCCGTTCTGCGAGGTAAAAAGACGGCCGAGCAGCTGCACCTGCTCAAGCGAGTGTACGCGCGAACGCAGTGGCCCAGCGCCGCCCAGTACGACGAGCTCATCTCGGGCACGGGGCTGCCCCGGCCCGACGTGGTGCGCTGGTTCGGGGACTGTCGCTACATGCAAAAGAACAGCCAGCTCAAGTGGTTGGAGGCCTACCAGAACACGGCCTTGGACGAGGACCTCCAGCAGGACAACGAGCGCTTCCTTCAGGCGCACCTTGACAACCGCGGCGGTCAGGAAGAGTCACAGGTACTGACCACAAATGAGTCGGTGCAGTGGGTCAAAGGTCATTCACACAGGCAGAAATTCAATTCACCGTCAGTTGCAAATAAATGTCTTCTAAAACTGACACAGAGAAAAGTGTCGTTAACAATCAAGGTTAAAAAAAACCAACCAACTACATCAAATGAGGCTTCAAAACCACGAAAAAGTATCAACATTATAAGTGGCAGCCATCTTTGGTTCATGGATTGAGCACCTTCGACACTCCTCCATACTGTAACTAATCAATCCACAAACAATTGTTGATTACTGAAGAACATGGCCCATTCTAGCATCAAGATTCTTCTTTCAAATTGACCTGATTTCGCACTAGTGTGCCCTCATCTAGTGGTTGTTAGTGAAATGATACCTGATCTAAATGAGTTCCACCAAAGCAGTTAATCATAATTATCCATCCATCTGTTGTCCAATCCGCTTACCCCCACGAGGGTCGCGGGCGTGCTGGAGCCTATCCCAGCTATTCTTGGGCATAAGGCGGGGTACACCCTGAACTGATTGCCAGCCAATCGGAAACAAACAAACATCCGCACTCACAATCACACCTAGGGGCAATTTAGAGTGTCCAATCAACTTACCATGCATGTTTTTCGAATGTGGGCGGAAACCGGAGTACCCACGCAGGCACGGAGAGAACCCGCAAACTCCACACAGTAACGTCGAGGTCAGATTCGAACCCACAACCTCTGCACTGTGAAGTGGACGTGCTAACCAGTCAACCACTGTGCCGCCGTCATAGTAATTTAGTTAAAAAAATACAAATCCACAAAATAGCAAGACCGCAAACCTGGAACTTGCGATGGAGCAGGTTTTACTGTAATTAATGAAATTGAAATTGCGCCACATAACCACCGATGGGAACAAAGGTGCTCAAGTCCGCATGTAGGCACATGGCAGATGCCAAAGTGTATCACTGGGCGCTGTTCTAAACCATGCCTAAAAGAAATCTGGAAAATTGAAGTGGTGAAAAACAGCTATTGCCTTCAAACGTGTAATGTGTTCAGAAACAGATCTCTGAATTCACTTTGTAAGTTCTTAGTGTTGCATCAATATACTTCCATTTGTAAACCACATCCAAATATTGTGTACTTCAGGAGAGAGAGTTTATCTTTTTTTGTGTCAAGTTGCATTAAAATGATTAATTTTCATATTTGTTTTTTTTTTTTGTGTGTGCAAATGTTCATTGAAATGAGCAGCACTGAACACTGGTCTTTCCGGCTGCAGTTACAGGAACTGGCAAAGGTGACCGGTTTGACAACAGATCTGGTGAGATATTGGTTCGCTACCAGGGCATCTGTGGTTCGACTGGAGCAAGTGCCCGCGCTTAAACCCGCAGCTGAACCGCCGCCACCAGGCTCCTCCCCTGTGGAGCCGCACCCAAGAGGAAGTAACGAGAAAATTGAGCAGTCGCTGTGCGGCCAAGCAAGGGACGGCGACACTCACAAGACTACTCAAGGTAGTTTGTGTGTCTTGAAATCTAAAATGGAATGTAGTTACACACTAATGGTACTTTCTTACGGTTTGACTCATTACAGAAGCAGATTGACAAACATGACAGGATGAAGGGATGGGAACGGCCCTTGAAACTGGATCACCCCCTCCTCGAAGGATGGATGTGACTTTAGCCACGACATGAGATGGACACAAAATTCTCTGGCCCTGCATCCCACCCTTTTGCTTTTTTATCCATTTCCCTTCCAATATCCTGCTGAGCACCATGCTCCCTCTTGGCCGTTCAAGTAGTGGAAGAAAAAGTGATGGTAGAATAAAAAATAAGTGTGGTGGGGATCTACCGTGACTGAGGAGGCTCATTCAATGCAGTTTGCGTGGCTGCTGGATGTTTCCTGAAGCCTTAAAAGTTAAAAAAAAAAAAAAAAAAAAAAAAAGCCATCTTGCACTAACTCTCTCTGGACCCTGGTAGCTGACACAGTGCAAGTTGACCTCTTCATAGCGTCTTAATGACAAATGAAGCACTGAGGTTGTTTTTCTGAGTTTGGCCATTATGTATAAAGGATGGGGACTCGTTCATCCTCAGAACACACCACAATAACTGACAGATGGAGTTTTGTATCGTGGAATCAATCGCTCCTTGACGTCCTCGACGTGTATGAACGTTTTATTTTTTTGGGAGCGTTTACATTGCATACATTTGACTGTAAAACAGAACTTTTCCAGGGTTCCCTACTGAGGTTAAATGTATCATTTTTACAGGTGTATTTGCAGAATAAACTGAATGTCATGAAAGGTTACTCAAAATTCTTACTTGGGTACACTTCAAAATGGTGAACAGTACATGATTATCAAATTAGACAAACAAATTGCAACACCGGTGTGACTGAATGGGATATTCACACAGGGGGACAACGTTGTATAAAGTAGTAAGTATTTTATTCTCACGCTTGAATATGTTCCTTATGAAAGGCAAAATTAAAATGAACACTCTTCCTCTCCATAGTTTAGGCACATTACAGAAAGGCGAGACTGTCAGTGAGGAAACAAAAAGACACTTTGGGGCCCTGCGCAGTACACACATCCAAAAGCAGTGGTTGTGAGATTCTCATCTATTTGACCTCTTTCAATCCCAAACTGCATGAAC
Source organism: Filicampus tigris (assembly GCF_054856515.1). Classification (NCBI taxonomy): domain Eukaryota; kingdom Metazoa; phylum Chordata; class Actinopteri; order Syngnathiformes; family Syngnathidae; genus Filicampus; species Filicampus tigris. The sequence continues at coordinate 28,323,686 of NC_141217.1, read as the reverse complement.
CCATGGGAAACAAAAAAAAAAGATTAGTGGGAAACAGGCAATTTTTGTGATCATCACACGTTGCTGAGACCTGGTCAGTCAAAACAGGTGTGAGTGTACCTTGTCTGCAAGTGAATGCTGTGGGCATGTAGACAGACATTTGCAGTACTGCAACATGGGGTGGGGGGAGTGGGCGGGTCATTTGGGCTATGCAGCCTCTCTCTCGCTCACTCACACAGACAAGTGATGCTAAAGCCTTTCTGTGGAACAACAAGTGTTCCTGAACATCCCTGCTCTCACCTCCAGCTCTTTATGATACCTTATGGCTTGGGAGTCTCAGTGGTGGAACACTGAGCAACAATACTGAATTTACATCATTGACAGAGCGAAAACAAAACGGGCAGAGTTGAACACAGTGAAGGCACCTTGACATCCATTCAAGAAGCAGTGGCATCCGCCTGCTTTGAGTTTACGAAACCAGAAGCCAGGAATGAACCAAGACGGTGGTTGATGTTTAAATGAAAGCGCAGAAGCAGTGCAACTTGAAATCTCTAAAACACATGATGGCAGTGGTGGAACATCGTGTGTGTGTGTGTGTGTGTGTGTGTGTGGGGGTGTGTGTGTGTGTGTGTGTATATATATATATATATATATATGTGTGTGTATATATATATATATATATATATATATATATATATATATATATATGGCATATTTTTTCCACTCCTACAGGTTGGCTAAGCAAAAAATGCGCACATTTGACAACACGTTCACGATAGTGGAGGGCTTTCTGATCATGGCGCCATCACATTTAAACTGATTGAGAATAAAAATACACTTTGCCAATCAAATTGCATCATCACAACTGCTCTGATGCCAGATGGACTGGACAATTTGGGGAAACAAATGATTGAGCAGTGTGACAGACCGCAAAAATGCCATCATGTGCAAGCTTGTGATTTTTTGGAATGTAACAAAAAAGAAAATGGCTACATCTGCTGTCTCACCAGCTATGACTTCTTCCTGATGCCTTTCACCCAAAAAGTTAAATATGTAAAGAGGAGGTGCATAACATCCCCCAAAGCACAAAGAGCGCGTGCGCAAGAGAGAAAAATGTTAGAAACAGTCGCAGAGCCCTCGTGTTTTACACATATACATAAAAAGGAAATGGAAAGATCACATTATGAATGTTTAAATAATTGGAATAATTAATATGAGGGGAGACGGGAGCTCTTTGAGAGCAGGTCAGGTGCCGCTGTCCTCTAGCCGACAGCACAGCAGGAATAAATACATTTTCACACGCAGAGATGAGTAAACAGCCCGGAATAGGAATCACTTTCAAACGTCATTGTGCACCTGGAACGTCTTTTTTTTTTTTTTTTTTGTCTTCCTGTGTGCAGCAACCAGCTTCCTCTCTGAGCGGACGGGGTGGTGGTGGGTGGGAGGGATGATCGTGTGAGCTGCCTGAAATGTAGGCCAAAGCGGTGGTGGGCGTTTCCATGGAAACAGTGTTCACAGCAGTCAGTGACATCATCAGTACGGGCAGAGGCATGACGATGGGGGGCGGGCGGTGGGGGGCGGTGGTCGAGTGGGTAGGGGTTGGCAGCTCAGGGTGGAGTTGGGCCGGCTTTTGGATTCAGACGCGGTTCTCTCCGCCCACTCTGGTCCGCCGCAGCATCCTGACGAGACCAACAGTCATTACGTCTGGAACCTTCTAATCGTCCCTCGCGCCCGCCTGCACACACCTTCTGTTCTGCGGGTCCATGTGGTCGAGCAGCGGCTCCTGCGACACCCTGAAGTCATCGAGCGGCGACTGGTAGCGGGAATCAAAAGAGCCCTCCCGGCCCCTGTACGCCGCCACGGCCTGGCCGGGCGACTGCGGCGCGGCCGACATGGAGGATGCGGAGGACGCCGAGCCCTGCTCCCCGAAGCGTTCCCGTCCGGTGTGGGCCGACGTGGCATTCAACGAGGTCACGGAGAATGGGCACGCCATCTCGCCGTTTTCATCCTGTGTAGGGACATGCATTAGGACACGGGTGGCAAACACAAGGCCTGCCAGAATTAAGAACAGCCCCCCCCCACTAACAAACGGAAAATGCCATCGACATGCTAACGTTTAGCATCGATAGCACAAGTTTTATAATGCTTTAAGAAACGGCTATTTAAACACAAATGGTAGAGCAGCATATGTGGGTAGATCATATAACAATACTCACAGGCATATATTCTTTATCATCTAGGAAAAAATGAATAATATTACAACAACTTACTGCAGAAGAGGTTTATTCTTTTGTTTGTTTGTGTCTGCATGACTACATTATACTGCCTGCCGGTGGCCAATTATATTTATATTCTAATCAAATGTTATTAGTCTACATTTTTCACAAGTATATTATAAAGTGCTATTTTGTTATTGAAAAAATGATGTTTTTGCTCACAGTTATCATATTGTCAGCCCGTTGCTGAGGGTATACTTTGGCTGCTTTTTTCCGTGCCCGACTTCTCAATTTTGCGTTGGTGACTTTGTCGGTGCAATATCATGTTTGACGTGACTTTAATTTTTTTTAATTTTTTTTTTTTTATGTGCTTACTACAAACAGTCCAAAAGTTACCACACTGCTGACCTAAATGAGCTTGAATGGTGGATTCAATTCCATTTCATTATTATTAGTTATTCGAGTTTCTTTCTCTATTTCTATTCTCCTTTGGACAGATGACCATCACTGGAAACAGCAGTCACTTCAACATGCAGTTGGAGAAAGCTTGCTGAAGAAATTTATGTTCAACGTAGGCGTACATTTATCATAAAATAATACTATTAACTACATTAAGTTTGGTAACACTGTGAGCTCATATGGCTGTATCTTATTGGACGCTCAACTCTGGCAGTCGGAAACGGCATGCGTGCCAGTTTTTTGCCATTTCAGAGATGACACAAGGTTTGTGCCTGAGAGCATCACGGTTGTCGTTTTCAATCCCGTATTGTTACAGGTAGGGATGTCCTGATCCGATCACGTGGTTTTCAGCTGATCGGGCGATGAGGGCTAAAGATCGATTTGAAATTTTATAGGTCACAAAGTCATCACATAATCCATAGCTATAAATATCTTGTCAAATGCACCAGGAGTAGCTTAATTTTACATGACACAATGTTACATTTTGTTTATTTTGGGGTGTAGCAGTCAGAGTGGCAGTAACAACATGAATGCACGGAGGCAATACGTAAATTGAAGCAACAACGACACAAGTAATGTTTAAACACTCAGAGTATGCCAAAAGATACTTCGAAAATAAATAGCCGAAGTCTGCCTTGCCTGCTAAAGCCGCCCCAATTCGTGGCATAAGAGTAGAGAGAGCGGTGTACAGGCAGGTTAGCAATTGTGACACAAATGACCTAACTTCAAATACAAGTTTAACAAGTGTAAACTATTTGTTGACATGCAAGGTTGATCACCACTGGTTTAACGAGGTCATAAATCAATAGTTTTGTTTGCAGATGACAGAAGTCACGCACATACCCAGCAACTACGTAGCTGTGTGGGCTCGCTTGTGCGTGCCAATAAATGCTAACCATGTAAATGTATTGTTAATGTTTACCATGAGATAAATCAAATGCACTCAAACAGAGGAATCCCTCATTCTACGGTATATTGATGCTAATACTTATAGGCCACTCCACAAATTGGTGCCATTTGAGTCCCCAGGAAATAAAAATGTATGAAATGCACTACTGTGTACATTTACATGAAAATACACTTTTGGAAAGTGTACTGCACATTGATATGAATTGTACTTGATGTCAACATTCTATTAGTATAAATGTCACGGCTATAGTTCAAGTATTTGCTGCTTGTATGCCAAACACCCATAGAGAGTTTCAGTTAAAAAAAAGACCTAAAAAAACATGTCTGAGATTGACCAATACACGTTTTGAGTTGTTCGATAAGTGTATCAAATTTAGAATGGAAAAACTGAAGAAAAAAGATAGAACCTTTGTTTATTTTGATAGCTCTACAAAAAGCAATTGCCACTGAATAGGTGGAATGGCCCCTATAATATAAATGTAAATATACACTAACATTTATAACATAACACATTTATGTACAATATATGCCTGTATGTACATTTCTATATTCATTTGAGACAACTTGTATGAGTATTCTTTTTTTTTTTCTTCTTTTTTTTAAAATGTATTGCCGAGGGATTGGATCGAGACTGTATCGGCAGATCCTTAAAACCAAAGACTGGGACTTGATTGCCAAAAAAGTGTAATTGGGACATCCCAAGTTACAGGCGTAGTGTCCACGTCACGTTTCTTGCTCAAATCTGTACCATAATTGCAAATTCTTTTAGTAACACTGACGTATTGCATTGTCGTCACCAACCCTCCTTTAAAAATATATTGAAAAATAGTTACCACTGCTTCACTTCTGATTTCAAAACAATTCATCCATCAATTTGTTGTGCACCTTCACACGAGGCTGAATTTACACTACAAGGCTTAAGGGATGGGGCAGGACGGTGGACTACTGTTTAGCATATCTCCCTGACAGCTCTGATGTTCTGGGTTCGATTTCCTGCTCCCGTGTTTATGATGGTATTCTCCAGGTACTCTGGTTTCCGCCACACTTTAAAAACATGCTTGTTTGGGTCACTAAAGACTAAGTTGTCCAAACATGGGAATGTGTCATCATTCAAATTTGCATCAAGGCAGTGTGAAGAGCGGGAAAAAATAAAACAAAAACAAATCAGGCTTCTTTCAAATGTGGATCAAGACTTGGGCAGGAGATATTAGCACAACGTCAAAGCTGGCCGTATAAATCTCCACGCAAACAGACTCAGCAGCGTGTGATAAATGCTTACTCTTCCTCTGACGATGTCCATGTGGACCAACAACGAGGCCAACTCCAAATCCTCGTTGAAGCTGTTCTTCAGAGGCACTGACCGATAACCTGGAACAATGTACAATAACAGGGGTCACACGAGCGTGTTTATGGCTACGCTACAGTATGCTGCTAGCAAGTGACGGGAATGGGACGGCGGTAGTGCTGCTGTGCGCACCTGTCTTCAGGCTGTGAATAGGGAACGTGGCCTGAGCCAGGAAGTTCTGGTCACTGAACATGTCGATCTCGTAGACCACAAAGCGCAGGAAGGCAAAGGCTGAGTTGCTCACTGCAAACTGGAACGGCTTTCTGGGCCACGTGGGGTTCAGACCATTATCAGCTGCAACAGGAAAGAGCACAACAGAGAGAATCGTGTTTATAACAAGACGCGTACCTGAGCGTTAACGCTAGCAATGTTTTAAAAAACAAAGTATGCTTTGTGTTTAATTATACTGTGTGTCATTCCTTTCGTTGTGTGTTTAGTTTTACAGTAAACTCCAAAAAGGATGTCATTAAACATCTTAAAGCATGCTCAGGGATGGCAGAATCACTTATGCTACAGCTCGCTACTCATGGTGCATTCGGGGTACTTTCACAACGTCGGGATCTTTTTAACACCACGCCGTCCTTTTTTTCTTCAATTATGAGGATTTGAAAGATCGAGAGAAGCCAAAATCGAAATCCCGATTTAAATTTCAATTGATCATCTGGCCCAACCGAGTACAACGCTACTGCATTTACTCAAATATGGCAGTTAGTTAATATGGGATTAGGGAGGGGTACAACACACCGGTGTTCATGATTGGTCAGTGCAGAATTGTTGCTTGTATGTTATGATAGGAATGGAGTGCGGAACTGTTCAAACGAGCCGTTTTCATTTGTGTTAGGGATGCCGATAATGTGGATGTGTACTAGTACTCCTAAAAATGCTCCGAGGCCCTCCTCCAGCTCCACGCCCTCAATGCTACCCAGTTGATTCTGCCAGTAGCAGTGTCTCTAGTGTTGGGAAACGCAAACTATGCCATTCCAAAAATGAACTAGTTCATTGTTTGTTTGTTTTTACACTATGTTGCTGCGAGCCATAACTCTCAAAATACTACATTTGTCCATTGTTGCTACCTGTTTAGTCCATACTAGTAACTTCACGAGGAAAACGGCTTGAATGGTCTTTTCTTTTTTAAATGAGGAATTGAAACAAAAACTGGACTGTAGTCTTTAATGTGTAAGCACAACTCCAAAACTAAACTAAGGTTGGATCCAGGCGGAGGCAGGAAATGAGCTGTCAGACAGTATAACTAAACCCCGCCTTCCGTCTTCAGGCGACCGTAAAATGATGATCCACCTGCAACTACCTGCAAACCCGCCATAACCCTCGCCCTGAAATCCAAAGGGAAAACGCTCTAATGTTGAATGCCTACCAGGGTCGAACAAAACAATAACTTACTGGTGCGTGTGAGCACATTCCCAAAAAACATTCATCAGGCAGAAGTACACTACGTTCAGTTCACGTTCACCCAAAATATAAATGAGTTCATGACCTTTCGTTTATTGAACTCATTCAGGTACACCACTGCTTGTCTTATAGAGGAAGCCAAGCAAGTGTAAGTCCACACTGACCTGTACAGTGAAACCATGAATGGATGATTCATTTAAACCAGCTTTGGTTCCTTTGATCGCTCTGTCGTTACTGTGGCAACTGTAGGGCTAATACATGCAAACGAGCACCAACCCAGGGAAGGCGTGCATTGATCAGACCCAAAACCTCCCCAACAGAGCCCTGCTACTTAGGTGACCCTAGATAACCTCGAGCTGGCCCTCCGTGGCGGCAAAGTCGATGTCGAGTGTCTGCCCGATCCACTTTTTATGGATGCCACCATCTGTACCCATTACAGTGACATTGGGCAGATGAAAATTGTAATAGTCTGAAATCAGATAACGCAGAGAAGCTAAACTTCATTTTAAAAATGCCCCTCACTTATTTAAAACATAGTCAAGAAGAAAGAAATGTAAGCAATTATGTGATAATCATCACTTCAGTTTTATTTTAGAGTTGAACCGGCTTGTATCACAAGCTTAATGTAAGTGTAATGTGTGACAATACAGTTGTTCTTCTGCAAACTGTTCTATTTGACATAGTCAAGAAAAGTGTAACGTTGTGTGTGTGTGTGGTTTTTTTTTAAACAAAATATGATTTAAGGCATTAACTGTACATAAGATAAGCAGTTGAAAAAAAAATGTTGGCTAATAGTCCCTGTGTGAAAAATCTCAGAATTGACGCACGCAAATAAATGTATGCCCAGATCCAGGAGCAACAGGAGATTAATGTCTGTATTAGTCTAGCACAAAAAAGTCAATTATTTTGTGTTGCAACTCAATACTCACCTTCTGAATCCGTTTTTTGCTTGGCGCTGTCATACTCGGCCCCACACACCTCAATCTCGATTAGAGGACAAACAATGCCACGCCCGTGTTTGGGTAGGTGCCTTGCACCCAACACCTTTAAAAAGAGATGCAAGTAAATTTACATAAGTAAGTTTACATAATACCTCTCATGCAAAGAACTTACCAAGTGCTTTACATGGTTAAAATAGTTAAAACGGCTAACAAGATAACATAACTAGGGATGCACAATAACTTTCGGATTGAAATAGGAAAAAAAAATGACGTCACATATCAACAAAACTGGACCGATAAAAGGCGCCACAAATACACTTAACATTGGTCTGGTTACTGTCACTTTAAGAGTGACAAGGACAGAGCCTCTCTTGCATGATGTTGGTTGCAGGTAATTAATAAATAAACATATAACCTGCATATATGCATAACGGCCCCATGAATGATAATTTGTATTTCAGAGTGGGATAACATGGCTAAAGTTTAGAACTATTTTTGAGGTGAAAAAAACACAAGTAAACAAGTGTTTATCAAAAAGCACAGCCTGATGGAATATGACCCCAAGGTTTCTCAAACTGGGGCACACATTTTTCGAAAGTGAACAAGGTAAAGAAGAACTCCCTTTAAACCTCATTTCAGCATGAAAACCCAAACATCACGACATCCCACAGGAAGCCGTACCTCGATCTGAAGAGTGACTTCTTCGAGGCCCCGCACTGTGTGTCTGTCAAAGGGATCGAAGTTGTCATCCCTCATGATGGGGGGCTGGAGGACGTAGCCGCTTCTTCCGTTCAACATGAACAAGGCCTGGTTCATCTGCATGGGCTTGTCTGGACAGGGGACAGCACGAGCGTAAAGCGATTATCACCGGTGTGACTCGAGAAACTTGATAATTGGGCCATACCTGCTGTCTGGAAGTTAAGCGCTACAAGCTGCGAGCCACACAGCCACATGGGCAGAGGGTCGTAGTTAGAGGAGTCCAATCTCTGGCCTCGCGGGTAGATCCTGGACAGCTGCAGTCGATTGTACTGCAGGAACTTCTTTCCTTTGATCTTATTGACGTATTTCTCTGCCTTGGTCTCGGGAAATGATGACATGTCCCGGAAACAGGCGCGCTCCGTGCCGATCTCTAGAAGATGCAGAGAAACAGGATAGGGTTGACGTCGACTCACCTGGGACTACTGGAAGTACAGCATTGAGACTGAAGAGCTGTGAGCAATTAACGGCCCCACCAATCAATTCGGTTTTTGAAATTTTTATTTTTTATTTTTTACAATTGCTTATTTTATCAGTTTAAAATGTCCTACGATCCTAACACACTTCAATATCATGTCCAACCCATCTTACATCATTATCCTTAAAAATGAATGGCTTACCGATGATTTAGGCCTTCGCAAAAATAAATAAATAAAATACCATTTCTCAAGAAATTAGACGTTTGCCTTCCACTAACAACCCAGGCTAAACTTAGCTACTGCCCAAAATGCAAAGATTTTAACTCTGAGTTAAGATGCATCATTTTAACCTAACTCTTTGGCACAAATTACTACTTTCCTATCAGACAAGGCTTTGGCGCTATTATCCACCAGAAAGAGTACAAAAACACAGTTGTGAGTAAGTGAGTTTTCCAGGGAATTGTTGAGGACAATTTACACGCATACGCACGCACACACAGAGACAAAATGATTAGGTGGTGGTTAAGTGTGTTCGACTTACTGTCTTCATCAAATGGCACAGGTCTACAGTAGACGACCAGGTCGGATAACTCCAGTGCAATCTTCTTTCGCCTCTCCATCATCTTGCCCTCCTCCAGCTGTGTAAAGGCGCACACAACTGAGATGAGCATACCAAAGCCAACTGCACAATTAGACAATCTGAAGCATCTGTAGCGCAGGTGTATCAATTTGAAACCACAGAATGGGCAAAACATCTGGTCACAATGGCACAGCACATTAAGAGCAGGGCAGCTCTTCAAAGTGAAGGTGTGTGACACACACCTTGGCCTCTGAGGTCATCGCCACCTCACGGATCTTGAGAACCCATTCCTTTAATTCATCCTGACTACTGGCAGCAACTTCCAGCACCGGTCCTGTCCGCATGGCCGTGGTTGGCACAAGAGAGAAGACATGCGGCCTGCTTCCCTTTCCATCAGGCCGCACAACTATTTCGGAAACAGAACAATTTTTGATAGCATCCCCCCCATTAAATTCACTCACTGCATTTATGCACATGTATTTTGATTGCTGGAAATTTCTTAAAACAATTTACACAAATGCTGCAATATTTAGTGTAGGTAAAATACAACAGTGAAAGACCAAGCACAGAAGTCTTGCAGATGCACATCAAACCAGAGATGGGAAATTCATGAGCAGAAAGTAAAAAGCCTGCCACAGTTTGGCTCTGGCCAAAGGTGCTTCTACTCAACCGACAGGTAAATGAGCTCATCCTCCCTAATAACCTCTGGACCTGAATTTCCCATCTGTACATCAAACACGGGTATCAAATGTGACGACAATACTGGGTCGGAACTGTTTCCATGTCCTTTTCAAACACACTTTGATGTATTTCATTTTTAAAAGGCTACATTTCCACTTGAAATCAAATGACCTGTTGAAAAAAAAAAAATCAGCAAGCATTGCTGGGATCCCATATTTTAATTGACATGCATCAGGAAATGCACAAAATGTCTAACCTAATACCGCCGCTAGGGGGAGACAAAACCCCAGCAAAGGACAGCGATGCAGTTTTTAGATCCTAAATTCTGTGAGCAGAGGCTATAGCAAAGAAAATGGGTGTTGCCTGCTTAGCCGCAGGGCCTAGATTGCTGATAAGTAAGAAACAAAAGGATTGTAATAGAACAAAAAATGGCCTATTGTAAAACTAGAGCTAGACAAATCAAAAGCAGCAAAACTAGTTGGAAATTTGGATTGTATTCATGGAAGAAGGCTGCCCTCGGGCACAATGATTGTCAGCACTGCAGCAGCAACAGTAGCAGCACAGAATGCAGCAACAGCAGCAGCACAGAACCGAACAGGAAGTCGGCTTGGTGGGGGTGGGCGCTCACCAATCTGACAGGAGGAGACGTCCACACTTCCTCTCAGTAGATCTCCCAGTGGGCTGTTTTCTGTCATCTCCTGCTGGACATGGAAGAGGAGCATAGGTGAATCGAGTGAAGCTGAGGAAGCACAGGTGGCAGTGTGGATTTAATCCTCACACTTCTGTCCGGCTCTGTGGCTGACGGACTGATCTCCTCCACATAGTTTGCAGGAAACCACAGCTGCTTCTTCCCGCCACAGTCCCCCTTCCACCTGGCAGAAGTGTAATTTTATAATCAACAGCACGCTGACTAAAATAATGCAGCCAGTCCCTTAAGTTAGCCAACACCCCCCCCCCCCCCCCCCCACTCTGTTTAAATGCATGAGAGCTCCTTCCACAATGTATGCCAAGCTCACCATCCTCCTTCCTGTTTGTCCACATTGGAGATGGTGGCATTTTTAGTGAAGGACAGCTCATCATCTCTTTGGGCTTTATACTCATACATGGCTCTGACTGTGCACTGCAGAAAAAAAAAAAAAAAAAACAGAGAAAGTTCAAGAAATTCAACTGACAGTTTCCACAGCTGACACTCACCTTAAAGGTAGGCATCTGATTGGCTTCCACATAAAAGCCAGGATTTCGGCCCTCATAGAGTGACCCGTAGTCGGGCTCCTGTCAGACGAGACAAAGTCTTTTATTCGGACTGTCATTGTTGCATTCAACATTACAAAGCCACATAAAAATCCAAACAATTTCTAATGAAGAGTCTCCAGTCAGTCCAATGGTGGTACTCACGGCAGTGCCGATCTTTTCCAGTGTCTCTTCATTGATGGGATATCGCAGTTTCATTTTGCGATACAGAGGGTGCTTCTCATAGTAGCTGATGAGATCTACAAGGCTGTCAAACTCCGAAGTGCCCAGCACTACAGTTTGACCCTCCTGCTGTACACGACAGTGCTTAATCTTGCCCTCGGCCCTGCATGGTAACCATAGGCATACAATACATGATTTATCACCACACAATTAATCATCTATCATGCCTATCTTTACAATTACTCAAAATGTGATAATTAAGTCACGGCTACTCGCCTGAAAGAAATGGCAAATGAGTTGGCTTCCGCTCTTTTCCTGACAAGGAAAGCACCATCTCTAGGAACTCTCATCAACATGTTTTCAGCATGACTCCTGGATAGGTTCGCATGGTACCACCTGAAACAAACCCCACCCAAAAAAAAAGGGACAGATTAGAACAGGCATTTATTTTCTCATCTTCTGAGCACGCAAATGCCTTAAATCGCACCCCGATTATCATCAGTAACCCCTACCCACTCTTGAGGGCTTGCACACTGCAAACTACAATAAGTACAGTCAAATTCTCTTGGATTCACCCCACCCCGGAAACAACCTTTTTCTTCTCCTTCCCTTTGTTAGGCGTAAGCGAAAAAATCCACACCAAAACCAGCGGACATTCCAATAGCTACTTTCCCCCTTTCCCCTTGCCATTAACCCATTAAGGCCTAAAGCGCCTTTCTCGGCAGCTCGCCAAAACCTAAGGTCGATTTCGGAATTATCCTTGAAAACCTGAAGTTGTCCCAGAAATCCAACACTTTCGAAAGGATTAATATCTCAGCCCCTGTAGCAGACAGAAATAATAATTCCAAAAGAATTAAAGACTTTAGACATGTGGCTTTCACACAGGCAGAATTGATTATTATTTACTGTTTCAATTGAAGAAGTAAAAATAACGTGTCAGTGCAAGAGAAGCACTATTTTAATTAAAAAAAAAAAAAAAAAAAAAAATCGAGTGGTAATTACCATCCTCTATTCTGTTATAAAGACGTCAATCTCGTAATTGTCTATAAACCATATCATATCACGTTCGACTGGTTCCACTTGTCATGCTCATCGTCTATATATCGCTGCCGTTACTTTAATCAGAGCTCCCGGCGATCGACGGAGTCCGCCATTAGCCTACCTATACTTGCAATGTATTATGCTCTATATTAACCTGTTGAGACCATTGATGATGCTTACTACTTTTCCAAGTGCATTCTGGGAAATTTTGAGTGCACCACATTTTTTTTTCTCTCTGGACATTCGGGCAAACCTACAAATTGGTGTGACCCCTTTATAAGGAACTATATAGGGACTGGTGTGGACATTCGGACACAGCCAGTGAGTCTAAAAGTGGGGTACAAGCAGGATACATAAATACAAATATTATTGATAATTCTTAATATGTCAGTGGGTCTCTCACTCTTTGCTCTCATGGGCATTGGTCTGCGGCACAGGCTCAGTCAGCTTCATCTCAAATTCATTGCAGCGCAACGCCACCTGCTGGTAGTGGTTGATGAGGGCGAAGAGTGTGTCAAACACCAGGTTGTCAGTCAGGTAGAATTTTGGGCTGCCGGCCTCCTGACGAGAGTGAATGCGACAGTGCTGCACTCGTCCTGAGCGCCTGCAATGGAATTGATGAAGGATAATAATGTGACAAAATGTACTGTTTTCACTCAGTCGTAATTTATTAGAATGAGCTTTTTTCACTGTGTTAAAAGAAAAATTAGGGCCTTTCTCAGAAGTATGTACAGCAATGTAACAGGAGATTTACAGTACTCTATATAAAGCGATATATTAGCGGTTTAACTTTCCATGTGTTTTTGAGCCACCGTTTTCCAGGGTGCTTGGAGAGCCTGTATACCAGACCTTGAAAATGTCATGTCATGTCATCTTCCAAACCGCTTATCCTATACAGGGTCGCGGGGAATTGCTGGAGCCTATCCCAGCCGTCAATGGGCGAAGGCAGACTACACCCCGAACTGGTCGCCAGCCAGTCGCAGGGCAACCTTGAAAATGTTTTTGTTCAATATTGTCCTGTCCTGGAAAACTCCAAGCGTATACGTTCAACCTATCACTTTCATTGATTACCCCGTTCGTGACTCCACTTAGTCAAAGTCAATGCAATGACAGACAAAGTCAATGCTCCGAACACGACAACATGAAATCCATGAAATGCACATTGAATGAATGCAGTCCTCATTTGATGTCCCAATACAAATGAAAAAACTATGTTAAATGGAAAAAGAAATTAGAAAACATTCAGATAATTCAAAATGATGCATCTAAAATAACCCGAATAATTTGGTCATTTACTGAAGCTAAATATGTGCACAATAATCAGTTGTTGGAATTTTTCAGAAGCAACATAAAATTCCCCATGTGGAACATACCAGAAAGACAGTGTGTAATCTCCCACAAATGTCTCACTCTCTCGAACCAGGAAGGAGCCATCAGGCGCTCCAGTCTCTAGGCAGTACTCTGACAGCAGGCGCTCCGCTATCTGGCGCCCGTCCCGCCCTGCACCCAACTTTCCATGAAACCACTTTTCTGTAACATGCTGATCCATCCCATTGGAAACCTGCCGATTAGCGGGAGGGATAGATAAAAGAGCTCAAACCCAAATACTTGATGCCACACATTTTAAGTGTTGCAAAGATCTGGCCTTGGGACAGTGTGGTCCAAGTCTGTATTCGAGCGAAGTGAGACCTACTAACCTCTCTATGCTCCTCCTCCTCATCATTACCCTGATTACTCGAGGTCTCCTCTGAGTAGTAGATCTTACTGCTGGTCAGGACAAAGAAATGCGGATACCACTCCTGCGGCGAGAGGGACAGGATATGAGGAGGCAGAATGTGTGAGCTACATTAATTATTTAGAACATCCATGTGTTGCACAGAAATGTGACCACCATCTGACCAGGAAAAGCAATTCAAACATATTTTGTTCTGAGCAGGATACAGTTACACAATAATATATATAAATACACAAACAGCGAACAGACGAAACAAACGTACTCCAGAAGATACATGTTCCGTTTAAGTAACGTAACGTAAAATAAAAATAGTTACATGATTGATTGGGTCCTCCAAATATAGGATTCCATTTTTGATGGAGTTGCTGATGTCGTTCTCAGAGTAGGGAGTAGAGGTGGACACCTCCTCATAGGCGCTGCCCTCAGCAAGCTTCTTATGCTGCCACATGGAAAAAGAGAGCAGTGAGATTAAAGACGAACAATTGATTGCATTTGCGACAAAATCACAATGTGAAAAAAAAGATCGAATTTTAGAATGTGAAAGCACGATTACGTGACGTGCGCAAAAGGGAAAATGCAACAGAGGCTGGAATCAATTTAGAGCGCATTAAGAGGCCAAACATGTAAGACGGATGTGTGTAAGTGAGCAACAGTGTTTTAAAAATGACATCGGAAGACCAACCTTGATGAGGATCTTCTTCTTGAGTTGGTTGGGTGAGGGAAGGCCATCCGCTGCGATATCCACCGCCTTGGTCAGCAACATGTCTCCGAACAGTTTCTTAAAGTAAGTGGCCATGTTCCTCTGCTGGACAATACTGCAGTGGTCCTCAATGGACAGGATTATGGGAAAGCTGTGGGGGAGATCAGACTAAAAGTTGCAACTTCCCTTAGGTGCCATTTCTTATCTTATTTTCTCACACGGAACAATTTCCTCAGGTCACATTGTTTCTCCACACTTTATGCGTGCAGCAAGCATATTTATCTTTGTCATACATCACCGGGGACGCGCCTAGAACAAGACACTGAAGAGAGGCTGACAGTCTCTGGGAACTCACTCTGACGTAACAAATGCGTGCTCTTTGATGGTGGTCAACACATCACAAAACTTGATCTTTGTTGTGAGGGTGTGCCCGTGGTAGATGACTGGCATTCCATCTGGACCATCCCAACAGTCCACTGTAAAAACAAAACACATTCAGCTACTAGGGTAAGAAGGAATGGCAAAGAATATTACAGAGCTACAGATTGAACTTGACCCCCAACTTGCTATTGGAAGTGAGTTGTTTAATTTTCTATGACACATACCAACACTTTTTATACAATCCAAACAAACCAGCTTGACCAGTCCATGTATGCGATAATGTACAGTAGTTGTGAAACCGTTGTGTGCGTGCGCGTGTGTGAAGGTGTGGCAGCTGCAGTCGCAGGCGAACTGAGCAGACAGTGTTTACTCACATTCAATACAGCGGCAACCCATCCTTAGACAGCGAGCATACGCCTCCAGAGACGACTCACTGGAAAACTGGTCTCCTGTCAGGTACCTAAAAATAAGCATGTGACGAGTCAAAGCATGCATACCTCTGAGGCATTCACATCGGTATCGCTCACACGCACAGTAAATGTTGTTTCTCCTTTGTTGACATGTGCAAACGCACATTTCCAACTCAATCAAAAAGCAACATCAAAAGCTGCCATTCTGCTCTTTCAAAGAGTTTGGAAACCAGCATAGAAGGTTCAAATTAGAACAGCATTTCACACACTTTTCAATTGATGGAAAACATGTATTTTCCGGACAAAATATAGGCCCCTCAATCTGAAATTTGATTGTTGAATAATCCACTTGTATTTAACTGGTGACATCTGTCGAAAAGTTTCACACCAAAATGTCAACTCAAGTGTTCCCAAAACCCAACAGCAAGTGTAGACAGAAACAAACTCACGTGTTGTGTGAAGAGGAGATCCAGTAATGGGACAAAGGGTTGTTCATATTTTCTGGACATACTTGGTCCAAGGAGGAATCCCAGATGGTGTTCTCTTTGGAGAATAAGTACGTCAGGAACTAGACAAATGAGACAAAGCAACAAGAACAATATTTTATTCACCAAATATGAGTCTGTAACAGAAAGACCAAGTAGACTCAACAAGTCTCCTCGACACATAACTACTCTTTCAAAGAAATTTGAGTAGAATTACATGAAACTGAAGTACAAATGAACAAAGCTGTATCTTGTGCGATGTGTCATATATCGCTGGCATCCGGCCGGAACCTCCTGTGTCACAGTTTGGGAAATTTCATATTTGTTCACAAATCTTTACTAATGGTCAGTCCATGTGTGGGTGTTTACAAATGATTGAATACCGATTCTTGAACATAAAGTGTTGAAAATGGCTTGCTCTATTTGACGATGTAATGTTAATGGTTGAACAAACATGCCGTGTTTTGGGTCCTCCTGAAAAGTGATCACTTTGGAGGTATGACGATTCCAGCCGACGCCAGCAATATGCTGCGGGATATGCTCGGGCCTAAAACGGGCAAATGTTCCTTTTATCTGAGGTTCAAAAAAATATTAAAAGCCTGTTGAAGAGGTTTTAGGATTCATGGAATATGTAGCAACATAAGCCATGTTTTAGTGTAGGTTTCCCAGCATGAAGCCCTTTTATGTGCCATAACAGGACCTCGTGCAAACAGAGACGGGTACCAACTCCTACAGGCCGGTTTGCATAAGTGCTCTCTGTTCTCTGCTGTGTTTAGTCAATCACCGCTTTATGGCAACCACAGAGAGCATCAGTCACTTTCTGCATACTACTCACACGTCGCCGCAGCCAACCTTTTCTAATTGTGTGGGAGGTGTTTAAGGCCAGCATCGAGCTTTCTTGTGTCAATTACTGAGCAGTACCTAACCAAACAAAGGGTACGGGAGGTGCGAGGAGTGGGGTGAGTGGAAAACTATACGAACTAATACGACAGCTATTTTACATTTTATCGGCAGGCGGCAAAAAAAGCCCCTACAATGATATCAGGAAAATAAAACATGCACAAGCATGTGTACCTCATCTTGGAGGAAATAAGGCTGTTCCACTTCTCGAAGAGGGTCTTTCAGGTAGCCGAACATAAATTCTTGAACCTTGCTGCCATCTGTGGCCCACATATCCTGCATTTACATGAAGTGTATAAAAACATTCAAGCATTAGTGGAAGCCGATCTGCAAACAACCGCAGAGATGATTACCATTTGAGAATCCAGAAGGAAGCTCTTAAAGTCCTCAAGGGAGATCCTCTGTTCTGGTCTATCAATGAACCTGCCAGAGAGAGTAATGCCTCAGTAAGCGCACATATTGGGATGTGGCTAAGCACTGGCTTGATTTTTTTTCGTTTTGGCCTACCTCTGCAAAAATGGGAACTCAAGCTGAAAGAAGAAGGAAAGAGGCAACAATGTCACTTAATTGGAGGCCTGAGGACGGCAAACTGGTGTTGTGTGAGAGCGGTTATTATGGCAGGCACTGAGATCGTCCATTTATTTTAAATATACCCCAGCCTGCTTCCTCTTCATCTGCAGGAGTTTGCTTATGTGTGTCCTAATGGCCTTCACCAGAAGGGCTTGGGAGTTTTGAACTGGATCGTATTGATCTCGGTGCCATTTGAGAACAGACAGATGGGGGAGGAAGCATGCCTGGGCAATGGCATCGGACTGTGGGGGTGGATTGTCGAGAGGAGGCACAGACAGACTTGTCTGTGAACAATGGACACATCACAAAATGCATCGTCTATACTTACGTTCTTCTGAGCATCAAACATAAGGTTGCGATAAAGTTGCGAAAACTGGCTGAAGGACACTTCTCCATTCCTCCACTCAGAGTCCTTGGGGGGGGAAAAAGGACAATAAATAAGAGTTATCATCTTTCACCTCAAGTGTCACGCTAAATACTAAAGCATCAGTATAGTGCAAGCCAGACTGTTCAGTCGAGGGAGGTTACCGGAAGTTTCTCTCGGAGGAACCTCATGTTGGGCACCCTGTAGTTGACCTGGCTCAGCATGTTCTTCAGATCCTTACAGGATATCCTAGACAAGAGCACACGCTTGGTTTTAAATAAAAGGAAACACAAATATGAAGATGCACGTAGATGCATGTCCTATTAACAGAAAGCTTTGGCCAGCGAGAGGAAAAACTCCTGCAGCCTCAAACAGATTTGATCGGTCGTCTAGGATGCGAAAGACAAACATCTCTGTGCATCTCCTAAAGTCCTGCACAGGCTGTTTCCTGTGGCAGGAAAGGTTGCTAGTGTGCGGTTGAGAGGCTAGTTCCTTCACTGCACCTCACAACACTCAAGCCTGGTGTAGCTCATGAACTTCACACGGGGGGGACGGTGCTTGATATTCTTATGTGATATATGTTTCAACTTTTTTTTCCAACCCCCAAAATGTTTTCTTCAAATAAATAAATAATACATTGAAAATATGCAAATCTGGGGGGGGTGAGAATGCGGGTGGTCCACTGTAATAATTTGACGAGGATGAAACTTCATACAAACAACTTACCTATCTTCTCTGTTGCGGTCAACGGCATAGAACTGTTTACGTAACCACCTAAATCAAAACAATTAAGGATGCGGTGCATTAAAAACATGACAGTGAATTCCAAGACGTCCACCTCGTACTTCCTTTACCTCTCTATTTGAAGTGGTGTTGGGGACTTCAGCGTGTCAGCCACAAGCCAGTTCAACCCCTTCACCCACATGGTCATCTCCTCATCCGACGTTGCTATTACGTTCATGGGCAATATAATAAATACATAAATAAATAAATGACACACAAACAACATACTGTACACATTGACTAAGCTGTAATGTTTTTCAGGCAAACATTTTCGAACGCATACCTGCTAGGCTGAGTGATTTAAGGCGAAACTCTGTCCCGTACAGAATGACGAAGCAGTGAGCTTGATCCAGCCTGGCTGCGGAGTCCTCCATATAGCGCTCAAAGTCCCGGGACTTCTGCCCGGGTCGGATCTCTTTGATTTCTCGGATGTCAACTGGTGAAGCGGCACACATATGAAACGACACAACATAAGTACAAAAGTAAGATTCAGTCTGTCCACCCAAAGTCTACAAAACAAGTGCAAATTAACTGTAGAGCGTGCGTAAAAAATGTTTACGGAAAAGATACAAGGAAAAAGGCAAATGAATGAATGAAGGAAAGATATGTGTTGACTGACCGTTGGAGGGTTACGCCTGAACATCACACAACAAAAATAAACTATTAGCCTAAACTGTGACACCAAAGACGCCAAAGCAAAAAAATAAAAACAAACAAAAACAATCCGAATGGTTTCTGCAATGGCGTCAATTGGGCCGCTGTACCACTATTAACCAGGAAAAAGTTGCTGATTTGCAAACGAGTAAACAACAGTTAAGTGCTCGGTGGGGTTTGGGACTGAGAGTCAAACTTGGCAACAGGCCTTTTTGCCACTGAAGAAACTGCTAATTGACTATTATGTTTCAGGTCGAGCATCTAAAAAACAAAATGAGCCTAGTGTTGCAATATAAAAGGTGACGTGCTGGCTGCTTATCAAGCTCAAATATGATCAAGCTTTTATACTCACTGAGCTTTAGACGTTAAAGACACATGGCTGATTTTTGGAACCTGCCTCAGTTAATGAGCGCACACAAAGTTTATGTGTGGGCTGAGAGGTCTCAAAGGCCTCGGTAGTGAGAGGACTAACATGCAAGCGCACACGCACGCGCACACGCACACGCACACGCAGTCACGTTTTCTTTTTTCAGCTCCTGCCACTCTTCCTGCACCACACTTCCTGTGCTTTTGTCGCCCACACACCAGAGCTGCTTGTGTTAAGGTGTACTTGCTCTTTTCTGAACCACCAAAAAAAAAAAAAGGATAGGTCTTTGGTCTTCTCACACTTAATTTCACCAAGCCAAAAAGTGGTAAATGGTAAACAGGATTTACTTGTGTAGCGCTGTTCGATTATAAAAAAAAGTTTACATTTCACCCACTGACACAAAGATCAATTGTAATCAGGGATGTTCCGATCAGGTTTTATGACACCAATACCGATCATGCATAAGTGAGATCGGCCGATACCGATTCTGATCACATGGAATAACTGTATATTTTTCCATTTATTTATGGTGACTGCTATTATGCAATATTATCTGAAAAAAAAAAAACAGCCATATTATTGCCGTAATTTTGACAAAAATCTATATATATTTTCAAAAGCATGAAGAAATACAAAACCGTTGCTGTCACAATACAACAATTACTCAGTCACAAAGATAACTGAAAAACTTAAATTTACCAGCTTTTAGTAAGACTGTTTTTAACAGATCAAAATAATCAGCATTCTCAAAAGACTTAATTATGCAAAAAGTCAAATAAATAACATGCCACCTAAACAGTGCATGGTTCAGAATATAATCAAAGTAGAAAAAATAGTCACATGTAGGCTTCACTTGAATAAACTATTCAATGAGTTCCTAAATTGAAACGACTCAGGAACTTTATTGTCTTGTGCATAAAGAAACTATCTTGTGCATTTGTCAACGAAAAAAAATTGCCGATCAAAACATCCGATCACCCGCAGCTCATGCTTCACAGCCTTGTGTTGCGTCCCTCCCTTCTGCTCGCGCGGGCGGGCGGGCGCGGTTGCATGTAGGGTGGCGCGAGTGATGCGGAGGGACGTCGTCGCGTATTAAACAAATAAACCTTTTTGCCGTTTCGTCTCGCGGCAGCCAAGCATGAGCTGCGGGTGATCGGATGTTTTGATCAGCAATAAAAGGCTTTGATCGAATATTCCGATCATGTAATTTTTCACGAAAATCGGCCCAATCATGATCGGTTTCCAATCGATCAGAGCATCCCTAATTGTAATGAACATTAATTTGTCATGATAAGAAAGTAACAGATTCACACAATGACTGATTCACCTGACTCCCTAATTCCCCGCCCCAAGCTCAGTTCATCATATGTGGCGACAGACTTGTGCAAAAACCACGACAGATTGACTTGTTTCAGTCCTTTGTGTCAAACTTTATGGGGCCTACTTGAGCAGGTGCCGGAAATAAGGAGGTATCCAGAGGTATAACCTCATTAAAGGAGATGAGAGGATGTACCCTGCAGCACACTCCCACGCTTCCTCCAGCTCTCCATCCTTCCTCCCACAGGCACTTCTTATGTCCACAAACAAAGTGTACATGTACATTTATTTACAACCATACGTTGTCTACACCACCTGTCATCATTAGGGTCCACTCTAGTTTTAAGTTGCACATCATAAAATTTCAATATTTTGTGCGCTCAGTTGCAGATATTTGGGGAGTCGCATATGATCTCTTTTTTATGATTGCATAGGGCACGGATTCAAATATCTCCATAGGCAGACAGTTAGGTTGAGTGTATTCTGAATGTATCTGAAAAACAGTCAAGGTGTGAGTAGTTCGTGCACATGTGGACGGTCGATGTGTCGGGAGCAGGGCTGCCACAAACGATTATTTTGCTAGTCGACTAATCACTAACAGTAGTCGCGATTACTCGACTAATCGGATAATATATAAATCGCGGCAAATCGCAGCAGCAGGCTGCTGCTCTTATAATGAGCATCATTCGCTTACAGATTAAATTCTTTATGTACAAACTAGTCATGAAGACAAGATGATAGTACATTCAACTTCTATTAAACTTTGCAACTTAAGCCATCATTCCTGACATGTTGTGCTGTAATTCTTTAGTGCGTTTCAAAATTGAACCAAAACTATACACTATGCAGAGTTGCACTAATACAGTGAAATTATCTCTGAATACAAAATAAAGTACTTGTATACATATTTCACTCTTCTTGGGCACCAAGCCTTTTTTTTTTTTTTTTTTTTCCACGGAAGGTAGTGAAATCAGAGGAGTAAATTGGGCAAATGCTCTGTGCTACAGAAAACTAAAATAAACAGTTGTATTGGTTCTTAATTTTGTGTTAATTTAAACTTTATCAAAAAGGTTTTGTTATTCTTTTCACTAGTATGCATAATTCAAAAGTAGTAAATTGATCTACACAATCAAAATGTGGTATGCACCTGTAACAAAAAAAGGAAGACATTTTTTGCACTATAACATAGTATACTATATATATATATATTACAACAAACTTAATTATGGATTTTATTGTTATGTGATGCCGATGAGTGGCACATATGTCGTTTTTGTATTGAGTGCTGATATTTCCCAGTTTGCGAGTGAGAGAAAGAGAGAGAGAGTAAGTGTGCGCTTTCTGCTTCGATGTCCACCACAGGCATAAACACACAGTTTTGGTTGTTGATCAACGCGAGTTTACCGAATAATGGCTGCTTAATCCATAGAAGATGTTACGACGTGTCAGCGTAGCAAACAGGAGCGTTACATCAAACACACCGTAACGTGTGTATGCTAACTGCAGCTAGCTTCTAGACACAACTGTGCCTATGTCAGATATAAAATTAGGCATAAACCAAAACTTGCTTCCCTTTTTTAAATGATTGGGCATCCCCATCGTGCTGCCATGAAAGGCAGGTTTGCATTGTATTGAATATATTTGGTGAAATGCGCCGTAACTTTCGGACTCTGTTGCCAACACGAACTAGCAGTTACAGTGTAAGGCTTACACTACTTTACCCACAATGCTTCTGTTACTATCACCCGGGTTACCACCACTGCGCATGTGTTTTGATTTCACCAATCACCTCACTGTGAGTGTGTGTGTGTGTGTGTCGTTTTTGTTTGATGTTTTCCTTTAGGCCTGATACACCAAAAAGACGCTGGCCAACAGTGACAGACGCTTACCCCCTGTGGCGTCCGGCCGGCTGTCGGCACGTCACGCTGGAGGAATACACCGCAACGACAGACAGCAACGCTGACCATTAAAGTACCTTCTGCGCATACAGAAGATGGAATACCCTTCCATACCATCGGCGGCAGTAGTCACCATTTCTCATGGTTAGAAAACTCCAACCGGAAAGCTGTTGGCCGGGATTATAAAAACGTAAACAATTCATTCAGCTCTATTCTTCGCTCACGATGAACTCCCACGCAAAGTAAACAATCACGTTCTTGACACGGTATTTTGAAATACTTACATTGTCAACCCTCGCTCTTGTAGGAAGATTAAGGCCTGCTCACTGTTTTTCCGCATTTGTCACTTCCCGTTGGTGCTCCGCGCGCTGATTCGCTAGCTAACAGCCAATCAGAGAGACCAAATGTCAGGACTGGCGACGCAGATTCAACACACGTAAACGCCCCCCAGACGCTTACAGACGGGTTACGACACTACGACGGTGGTCACTACACCAATCAGATAGCGCTTAAAGACGCCACGACGCTTCACGACCTCTGACGTCGGTTTGGTGTATCAGGGCCTTTTGTTTGGCCGCATGTCTGCTTGGGCGCCTGCTTGTGACGTTAATATTACGTTCTCGACGCCGATTGGCTGTGGCCGACGAGGGCTGGACCTAGACCACGTGATTAAATATGCAGGACGGAACTCGGTGGCAGTTAGGCGATGCCCAGCTCTGGTTGGTTTAGCTGCTTCTTCTATTTTGGTTTAACTTCTTCGTGTTTGGAGGCGGATGCGCGCTGCCTACATCACGCACCATGCCGCGATCTGGTTTGTTTTCTATTTTTTTTCTATCAAACGTTTTATCGAAGGCATAGTCTATTGATAACGATCATGTGTCAATCGCGATAAAGACTGATATTGAATTATCGGTCCAGGCCTTGCAAGCATCTACGCCCATATAGCATAGTTGAGAATGATAGTTTTCGCGACGTGATGCACACGTTAGAACCACGCTACGAAATACCAAGTCCAAAACATTTGACTCAGAAAACAATTCCAACTTTGTACAAGGAGACCGGAGTTCAAGTGATGAATGCTCTCGAGTGGTAAGAACGAGTGTGTCTTACCTGTGATGGACAGACATCAAGGGCCACACTGTGATTGGGAACTTAAATGGGAACTCAAATCATGTGTGCTTCAAACCCGTGAAATGTATGAAACCCACACTGGTGCGCACATTGCAGAAGTACTTTAGAGAGCAGTGGATGAGTGGAAGATTGACACGATAAAACTTGTCATTAATTCACTTTTTGAAGCCCACAATTTCTGTTTTCTGAAGAATATTAATATTGACGTTGTTGGATTTGATATTTCTTATTCAAGTTATTATTATTGTTACTTTTCAAATTTTCCCCTTTAAATGTGCAGGTAGAGGCCTTGCAGTAGATTCGCACTTTACAGCAATGTTACACAGATATTGTCACTGTTTGTGTTTCAGTGATCGTATGAAAATAAAAAACAAAAATTTAAAAAACATCAATTTTCTGTTGAGTAGTAGTATTGTGGATTGAGTAGTAGTATTGTGGATTGATTCCCTGACCAACATAATTGATAATTGCTGTATCGTCATATCGTGAGATAATCGTTATCGTAGGCAGTGCTGTGTCATAGCATTTAAAAATCAATGCATCCATTTTCTGAAAAACCTTTCCTCACTAGGGTCGCAAGTGTGCAATAAAGTTGTCGTTAGTTGTAGTCTACGCATTATTGGACATCATGAACCAGCGATGTAACGTCACTTTGCGGTGCGCTTAGCCTCAAGTACAGTTACACTGAAGCTTGGGGAATCTGAGCATGTAGTCAGGTTCCTGTGATTAATAAAATGCAACAGTCCCGAACTTAGAGATTTCCCGCTATCTGTAGTTCCACTTCACACGTTTTGTGTGTTATGGATCTGGCATTGGAGAAGTAGAGAACCTCTGAAGCGGAGGTTTGAGTGGTTAGCCATTAGTTTAGCCGTAGCCCGTAGCCCGCTTTTCTATCAATCACTTTTTATTTATATAGCACTTCTCATACATGAAAATGCAGCTCAAAGTGCTGTGCAATAAAAACATCCAAAATACAACATAAAAAGAAGACTCCCTCCCTCCCTCCCAACATATACAGACATTAATTCACAAGCACATCAGCACTCGCACACACAAAGCAGACACGCATACGCACAACCCGATAAACTGTGTTAAAAACACATGGCAAGGCACAGAGAAAC
This sequence comes from Filicampus tigris, assembly GCF_054856515.1. Taxonomy (NCBI): domain Eukaryota; kingdom Metazoa; phylum Chordata; class Actinopteri; order Syngnathiformes; family Syngnathidae; genus Filicampus; species Filicampus tigris. The sequence goes on along the minus strand of NC_141217.1, from coordinate 28,298,724 downwards.
CATATGAGGAAAGGCTGCCTACGGTGCCTGCCAGACCTGACAACAATCCACGGAGCTCCCGCGGGTCGCGTTCTCTCGACCGGGATGTTTAAAACGCGGTGAAAAGTCGCTAGAACCCGTCAGTCTGTACTGCAATCCAATGTTGATTAAGTCCACTCGTTTACAGTATCCAGTAGCGAAAGTACAAGAACAATTAAAAAGGAAAAGGCCAGGCTCGTTCGTCAGCGCACTCCGGCATCCGAGCTCTGTGTTGGGCGCCGCCACCGAGGTAGGGCCACGACCGTCACGCCGGGTGACCGCCGAGGGAGACTTGTTTCTGGTCGCATTCATGTAAATGGGACCCAGCCTGCAGCGCGTACACTCGCTGAAATGTTTACCCCAAGTTTCAATATTTATAATAAATATGGTATTTAGAATCGAGGAGACTTCATCGTTTCAGTATCGGTATCGAGGTATTGTATGCAGGACTAGAATCAAAGTCAGAATTTTGGTATAGTGATAACACTCAAGTGTACAGATGGGTACTCACTCTCTCCCTCTATTTTGTCTGTGCCCCGGGTCCAGATAATGGTCCTTGTCTCCAACTTGACCTGAAAAGTTCTCCTCTCTGGCCTCTGAGACTTTTTGGAATAAAACAGCGTCAGCACCGTGCCCAGTTCCAAGTCTCGGTAGAGGTTGTTCATCTCTGCGTCGTTGTCCATCCACGCAACGGGCCCGTTGGAAAAGAAGCCTGAGGTCCCAGCCATGTTCACTTCCCCTGTTTGTTATCCGTTTCCTTTCAGAACAATATGCTTAGCCCAGGCCTAGCAGACAGGGATACCTACAACAGAAGGACGAGTGAGGCCTGTGAAATAACAAATTTCAAGTGTGTCAGACCTTTACATGCTTTCAACCACAGTTGACACAGCCAGGAGGAACGTCTAGCAGTTTTAGCCGACTTAATATTTACCATTCCTATTCAAATTTGGACACACAAGGGAGTACCTGTATTATCCAGCAGCATGTAGTCAGTGTTCAAGGTATAATTAATAAGTAGTTTGGTGAACAGCAAAGCTAATAGTAGTAGTAGTAATAATAATAATAATAATAATAATTTGGCTTTAAGTATCACAGGCCAAATTTTGTCACAGAGCTCATCTTTATGTCAAGCGGCAAAAACAAACACAAGGATCCATTGTAACGCGACACGGTAGGCGCAAGTAAAGTCCAACATCCAGTTTTTCCTTTTTGTGAATTCATACTTTTAAATATGAACGACAGAACAGTGTCAAGTGCCATCACACAAATATACCTAAGATGTAAAAGAAAAGAACATCTGGCAGGGAAGCTACCGTACGTGTTTTGAAGCTAATAACCCAAAGCATACAGTAACTTTCTGCTCAACATTTGACCGTACATGTTACACTTTCAAGTCTTGTGGCGGTTATAACAAATAATTGATATCCGGGCCGCGGATAAGTTTAAGAGAGACAACATATTTGGGGGGAGCACTTGGCTTTGGCCAAAAGAAGCAAGCAGCCGAGTGGTGTAACAAGCGACGTCGTCTGGCCATTTCCTCAGTGCAGAATCGCGGCCGGTGAGAGTGAGCCAACATGTCGCTGGGCCACAGACACAGACTTGCTGCTGTGCTTCGTTTCAGAACCCCAAATGGGCTCAGGTATGAGTAGCTACTCTTCTCCGTCTTGACATGTCTGCTTTCATATTTCCGTTGAACAAAAAAAGTGTGTGGGGAGGGGGGGAAACACGTCGCAGTAGATGCTGGGCTGTGCTGCTCTGCGCTGCGCTGGACTTACCGCCGCAATCTCGGCCTGACCGCACATCTCGAACGGCTGCCTGCTCCTCACTCCCGTTTGTTGCCCTTCCTTGTGCTTATCGTCCGCTTTTCCGGGATTTGAGCACCGCCAAGCCCCCCGCGGAGGCTCACCAGCTCCAGTCGACAAAACGCCCCGTTTCGTCGACCCCTCTCTGGCCGTCCATAGAGAAGGACAGGCAGACCGCGAGTGGCAAAGGTACCCAAGTCCGCTTTCTGCTCAAGTCACCAACTGGAAGCCCACGAAGCCCAGCCGATTCTCCTCCCTGCGACCACTAGTAGCGTCAAAATAACAAAGAAAACCTAGCTTTTCCGGTGACAGCTTTCAAAGTAAAAGCGCTGCCAGTTAAACAAACAAACAAAAATATACATACAGCTTCATACAAAGTATGTAGTTACATTTATGTGGTAGAATTTACATGTGACGCCATTCAAAATCTCCCAATATACAGTCCTATGAAAAAGTTTAAGCACCTCTGATTATTTTCAAGATTTTCCTTTATAAATCATGGTTGTTCGGATCAGCAATTTCAGTTAAATATACCATAGAGAGGGCGGCACGGTGGCCGACTGGTTAGCACGTCCGCCTCACAGTTCAGAGGTCGTGGGTTCGATCCCGGCTCCGGCCTCCCTGTGTGGAGTTTGCATGTTCTCCCCGTGCCTGCGTGGGTTTTCTCCGGGTACTCCGGTTTCCTCCCACATTCCAAAAACATGCATGGTAAGTTGATTGGACACTCTAAATTGCCCCTAGGTGTGATTGTGAGTGCGGATGTTTGTCTCTGTGTGCCCTGCGATTGGCTGGCAACCAGTTCAGGGTGTCCCCCGCCTACTGCCCAAAGACAGCTGGGATAGGCTCCAGCACGCCCGCGACCCTTGTGAGGATAAGCGGTACAGATAATGGATGGATGGATATATCATAGAGCAGACGAGCACAATGATATTTGAGAAGTGAAATAACGTGTATTGGATTTACAGAGAGTGTGCAATAATTATTTATACAAAAGTAGGCAGGTGCATAAATTTGGGCACCCCAGTGGAAAGATTACATCAATATTTAGTAGACTCTTCTCTTGAAAAAAAATAAATAAATACCTTCCTATAGCTTCCAATGAGGATTGGGATTCTGGTTGGAGCTATTTTCGACCATATTTCTTATTTGCGAAACATTTCAGTCAGGTTTGATGATTTCCAAGCATGGACAGTCCGCTTTAGTCACACCGCAGATGTTCAATGATATTTAGGTCTGGGGACTGAGATGGCCATTCCAATCATTGTACTTTGAAACATTTTTCTCAAGAATTTGCTGGTACAGACTGGAATCCATCATGCAACCTTCAACTTCAAAAAGATCGTCAGTACCTACACTGGTCTTCTTATGTCCAAATAACTTCCTTTTAATCAGTCCACTGCACCTTATTCCAAAATGAATCTGCCTCGTCCAAATGGGCTTTGGCATGCCTCAGTGCTATGCTTCATTAATAAATCCATGTGAACCTAATTTTTACAGTCAAACCGAACCGTTTAAACTCCGGGTTTCATAAGCTGTTCCACCCCTACTGTGTACGCGTGCGTGTGAGTGCCCACACTCGCACAGTGGCAAGCAAGAGCTATTTCAATGTTTATATTATTTTCAAGTGATTACTTCTACAACATTCTTACAAAATCATCATGTCCCATCACGGGTGAGCTATTTTTAGAACAGGCCCACGGGTTACTCATGTGGTCCTTGGGGCACCATGTTGGTGGCCCCATGCCTATATACTGTAGTAATGTTCCTTCTTCCACACCAAAAGTCTTATTACGCTCATGTTATTTCTAATGGATTGTCATTCTAGCACTGATTTTTAGTAATTCTTTGCATACGCTCAATATAGCAAATGACTTACAAATCTAAATTTGAAAGTACTGTAATACTACACTGACGACATATGGCTGATCATTGGTAAATTTCTGCAGCTACATACAAACTACTAGGGTTCTTTCCGTAGAAAGATGCCCTTTGGCAGCTGGGTCAAAGGGATGACAAGACAACTTTTCAATACAGTACTAACAACAACACTATTATAATTCAATTATTCAACTTTGCCTTGGTTCGAACAAGGTCTGCTAAGTAGAAATATCGAATCTGCTAAAAGTTAAAAATAACGAGAAGCGGCAGGGCCAGGTGTAGGCAGGGGCAAGAGGGGGCCTGGCCCCCTCAAATAAATGTTGGGCCCCCTGCCAAACTAAATCTCCCAAAATGTATTATATTTCACATATTTTTATTATCACCTGCCTCTCTCCTCCGCTCCACTTCTTATTGTCTTAAGGTCTTGCTTGCCTCCTCAAATCGAAAATATATCAAGTTGTTTCTCGTGTCGTATTTCTTGACTCTGCTCCATCTCCCCTTTTCACTCTGCTCAGAGTATCGGCCGAAGTATGTCCTTGTGTGGGACATCTTTAGACCGTAAAAATCCCTACCAACGTATACATTTAAAAGACCCAACCCGGAGGTGGAAGTCTTTGTTTCCTCTTAAAATAGCCTTGAGTTATTTTGCAATAATTGTTTTATAATAAATGAAATTGTCTTAAAAAGAAAACGTTTTGCAATAAAACACAATAGTATTGCGTTTTTGCTCAATCTTAAATATATATGAAAAAAAATATTTGTGACCGTTCAGACCGACGGAATGCAAGGACGGAAGCGCTTTAAAAGGACGAGGATGGATGAGGTTTGGGATGAGGTTGTGGGGGTTGACCATTTTTATGAATAAGGACGGAGCGATGAGGCCATAAGGGTACCCAGGTCACGGACGGAGGACGGAGGACGGACCGGCAAAAAAGGGTCAAGCGCCCAGCTCTGAAAATAATCACCTGGTTAGTTTATTTTTCTGTGCTTACTGACATGCTTAAATTTGGAGGTCGACTTATCTCTGATGTGTTGTCCGAGGCAAGGAGTAGAAGTCGGTTGAAGTGGAAGTCTCAACCACGGACACTGCTCTCCACCGGACGATGGCACGTCGCGGTGATATCTCTTTTTATTTATGTTTGAATCGTAAGATAATGTAACGTAGCTTCTGGCTTTTGTATACATAGCTCTGCGGGAGAAATGTCAGTCAGCCAATCATCAATGCATTTTTTTCACACGTGTCAAATTATCACATGGGTTGCGCAGCCAATTGGGCGCCTGATTGGCCGTGTAACATGAACCCCCGAAATGAGGTCCTGAAATGCCACACTGGCGAGTAAAATTACATTTTAAGAAGACTGTTTGTCATTGTTTTGCAACCAAATAAGACAAGAACGATAGCAAGGAACTTTAACTTTTTACCATGCTACCCACCCCTCACCACTTACACAATAATGAGGTTGACAGCGCAAGCTAAGCTCATTTTCAAAAAGGGCTTCAAGAGCCGCATGAAACCGGCCAAAGAGCCGCATACGGCTCGCGAGCCGCGGGATGGACAGGATTGTAACGTCAGCTCCCTCTACACACTTTGTGTCTTGTCTGTTTGTATTTGTTTTTTTTTAGTTATTTTGATTCTTGTTGTAGTTTAGTGTTTTCGATTTTTGACTTTGTCTTTTGTTATTTTAGATTCTAGGGACCGGGTGGTGCCCCTTGAGGGGGGTGGTACTTTTGTGACTGTTTGTTACTTGATGTATCAGTTGCTATGCAGTTGCCAAGGTTCCTTTTATGCTCTATCCTTTATTATGTCATATAGGCCTGATGTTTTACAGTTTATAAGCCTGAGTTACTGAGTGACATGTTGTCAGAACGTCAAACCTTCTTCCAGGGAGGATGCCTCCAGTCCAGCTCTCTGTTGTTTACTTTGTATTTTCCAGAGCTGGGCATTTTACTATAAACTCGTGGTTCGTTTATTGCCTTCTGTCAACAGCTGGGGTACCCTTCCGCCGTCCGTTTATCCGCCATTTTGTCCGGCCAGACCAAACAGTAATCACCTATAGGTCGGTCCGACTATTACTTTAAACAGGCTTGCATTAGCATTTCTGATTACCGACTTCGACAAACCAAGATGTTGATTAAATATTATTGGCCCTGCTCGTCGTCGGCACCTATTTAAGGACACCACTCCGAGTCTCGAAAAATGTACTATTACGCAAAGTGATTCAACAAAAAATCTCAGTCATATTTGACTCTGTTTTGAAATGCACATTTAAGAATATTCTTAGAACTGCATTTTTCCATCTTCGTAATATTGCAAAAATGTGTAAATTCTATTGACTAGTGACGCAGAAATCATAATCCATGAGTTTATGTCTCACCTCGATCATTGTAGCGTTTTACTCTCTGGTCTTCCTGTCTAGTATTAAAAGTCCGCAGCTTGTCCACAATGCTGCAGGTAGACTCCCGACAAGGACAAGAAAGTTCGATCATATTGCCCCGATACTAACAAATTTGAATTCTCTGATGTTTGTGTATAGTTAATTCATCATTTTGTTGTGCTAACAGGTGTTCTGTATCCCTTCACATGGTTGGTTGTGATGGTTGTGTAGTTACTTCAACCTCACTGATCTGCATTTTTGCATCGTCAGATGTTTGTGTAGTTAATTAATCATTTTGTTGTGATAGCAGGTGTACTGTACCACTAGGTGACGCTGTGATTTGTTCTGTATTGTGATCCATCACTTGTGATGGGTGTGCTAAACGTGCTAGTGCGTCTTCTAAAGGGTTAAAGAAATCTACAAAATCTTCAATAAGACGTATTGCATTGAATGGATCAGCATCATCGCCAATCTGTATTTGGTAAGGTATGTTTTGATCTGATACATGTTCGTTTATGTGATTCACTAGATCTTGCAAATCGTTGGGTATCTCAAAAGCCTATATTTCAGAGTTTTCCATTATAGACAGTTTATTAGAACAAAACACATTGGATAGAAAAGACTATTCAAAAACATGCATACAAAAAATCTATTTTTAAAAAATCGTGCATACATAGAATATTTTTTTTAAAAATCATGCATACATAGAATATTTAAAAAAAAAAAACACGATATAAAAAAGGCTATAGAACTTTAGCACCTGTTCATGAGGACAGTGCTGAATACTGATTCACCATAATGAGGTCAACCTGTCAGCCAGAGAGGTCAACTTGTTCACAACTTGCAAGGTTTGAGCAAGTACAGAATGACGTTCCCCGAGGATTGTTATTATGTCACTGTCTGAGATAGGTCTTCTCAGTCTGACAAGTCTTACATGCCGTAGTGTTATCTCACTGTTTGAGACAGGTCGTCTCAGTCTGACAGGTCTTTCATGCCGTGATGTTGGTCGTCTGTTAGCTATCACATCTCTCTCGGGTGGTCCTGTGGGGGGGAAAAAAAGGAAAGAAACATTGAATTTAACATGTTGTAAATACAAGTCAATTGTACTTAATCTAAATTAAAAACATATTTGTAGTTAAATATATCAACTTCATAAAATTGTCATGAAATTTAAATATTATTTGTAAGTAAATATCAACTTTGCAAAAAGTAATAAATAAAAAGTATATTTTTTCTTGAATAGTTAAAATTTATTTATAATCAAACAGAATTAATAAAATTTTAGAAAAATATATCAGGATGCTGTTTTAATCTACTGAGTCGTCAACAATAAGATTATAGTACAGGTCTTAACCCCATTTGATAGGTAAAAATGTAGGCTTCCAGGCTGCGATTCTCATGACAGCCGAAAGATAGAGCCGTTGTATAAATTTACAGATCATATTGCCAGTCTCATGACAACCAAAAGATGCCGCAAGTGTGTAATCTAACAGATCATATTACCAGTCATATGTAAACGAAAAGATTTATATGATCTTACAGATCACATGACCAGTTACATGTACTGTATTTCAAAAGACGGCGCCATTGTATAAGCCTACAGATCTTACTGCCAGTGTTCGTACGCGTACATTTTTCCTGATTTAATAACACATTTACCGATCCACAACGGTTTCACAACTTTGTAGAAAACAAGGTTCTGCAATACCATCATCAATTTCAATCAGACGGTGCCAAACAGGTGGAGCGCCTCCGTCTGCTGCAGAAAAAAAAGAGGTTTGGATTTTTTTTAAATATTTTTTTTCTGGTACATCTAGAGCGCGACTCTCATGACAGCCAAAAGATAGAGCCATTGTATAAGCTTAGAGATCATATTGACAGTCTGCATAGGCCTACTTTTTTTTTTCCTTTTTCTGAATGAATAACTGTTACCGATCCACGACGGTTTCACAACTTTGTAGACAAGGAGATATTTATAATGTAAAAACTTACCAGGCTGCTGAAAGGCGTTTTTATCTATAACTGAAGCGGTTTCAGACGCATTAGTATCATCAATTTCAATCAGAGGGTGCCAAACAGATGGAGAGCCTCCATATATATATATATATATATATATATATATATATATATATATATATATATATATATATATATATATACATTACAGAAAGTAGTATTATCCATCATTAATGTATGGATATGACTCTTTTGAAGTCCAAAAGTATTAACTTAACTGTTCATTGTCAATGACCTTCGATTCTTCTTGTCTCTGTTTCTGCTCAGCCGAGATTTATTTTCTGATGAACATCTGCTTGTACCCTCGTTCATATAGTCCACTTTTTGGGGGGAGGGGGAGTGAGCTCACCGTCTTAGGCATCTTTCACTCCTTAATTTTAAGACTTGAAAGTCAAGGTCATTTTGAATGGTGGGAAGCTTAAAACTTACTTATCAGGTACCTATACAGAGGAAATACACACACACACACACACACACACACACACACATTGGATAAATGTAGACTTCAAAATTAACAGGCCTGCAAGTGAAAAGGCCTTGTGAACATTTTAAATCCTTTGAAAATATCTTATCAGTCACACATAAGGGAGGACTGCTTGGACTTATCTGATTTACCGAGAGACACACACACATGCACATCTGCTTAGGTCAGCCAAAGGTGAGCCATTTTTCTGGAGAAGAAATTCGCCCTCCTCCTCCTCTTTGACTAGTTCTATAATAGCAACATAGACAAAACAATCAACAACCTGGTGAAGAATTCCATAAGATGCAAAGAATCTGTGGTATTATGTATTTCGAATCAACACAGCCCAATCACTGGAATTCAATGTATTTGATGGAAACACATAATCATGCTCTTGATCTTTCCTGTGCATACATAGTTCAGCTATTTCATATGTAAATTACATTTGTAACCCCATGTTTCAAAGGTGGGCAGAGACCAGTTTCACTCCAATGACTGCCCGAAGACAACTGGGATAGGCTCCAGCACCCCCGCGACCCTCGTGAGGATAAGCGATATAGATGATGGATGGATGGACTCTGTGGGTGGTTGCTGCCTCCTTTGTATGAATAGAGATGCATGTTTCCTCCATCATAGTGAAGTCGGGGACCTGTTTACGCCACAATACAGTAAGTAAGATGTTGTATTGCGGCCTTATGATTAATTCAAGTGTACGTAAATGGGGAGGGCCATGTACCAAAGGGGTGAGAGAGGGCCTCCAAGAACAGGCCTGGGCTTGTACCAGAGTTTGACGCACCTTGATCTATTGAACATACATCGTGTGACTTCTTTGAATAAACCAGAAAATTCAAAATGAATCTTTATTTCCATAACATGTTGCAACTTGAGATGATAAATTGAAACAAACTTGAAACAATATTTAGATAATTAACTCATGTAAAGCACTTTGAATTACATATCTTCCATATCTGGGGGCTATTTAAGTTTGCAGTCGGAATCGCTGATGGAAGCCCGTTTAAAATCGGAGGTAGAGCGGGTACTATAACCCCCGAAAAAAATGCGAATATCGAACGACGGAAGAGAACCCACGCTGCAGACGCATGACGAATAACAGATTAGTAAAATCCCCAGCTCTGCAAACGACTCCCAAGTATTCCCTCAAGTCATGAAGTCAGTGTACTGCATTCTTTACACAAGTTGTAGTCATGTTGCCAAGGAACTACGTTGGCTAAGTTTGTCTCCTTTGAGTATCCGTAGCACCAAGATGGCAGCAGAATATGGTAGCCCTGTAGGGGAGACGCGCCCCATAATTACAGATTACCTCACCTACAATTATTTAAAAAAGTAATTACGTTGATGTGATAGAGCCTATTTTTTTTTGCATATTGTTGAAATGAATAGTGTTTTGTTTTTTTAAATGAATGATCATGGAAAAATTAAAACATTCTATACATTGTTCCTTTAAAAACGTTATCTGAATAATGTGTGTTATGTGTATTAGTGTTTTGAACATTATAACTGACCTTTAAAAAACGTAAAAATAAAAAACATTTTGTACTGGACTTCTAAGTGCCTCTTGGCTGCTAGTAAGTACATTAATCTAACGTTAGATCAATCACGTCCAATTTCTGTTTATTTCGAACTTTTGCCAATGCATGCTGATTGTTGTTGTAGTCAGACGACATTTTATCACATATTGAAATCGTAAAACAAATGAAACCAAATGTTTGCTTTCACCGACTTGACCGCCATGTTGGCTTGTGGCGTCGTTTTAACGTAAGACCGGAATTGTAGTAATAATTCCTAATAAAAACATCACCAGAGGACCTATCGGCCGCTTCCTTTAATTGCCAAATTTACCTGAAATTTGTGAAAAAGCATAGGCCTCACAGGTGAAAGTTTAAAATGCCGGTAAGTTAGTCATTCAAGTGTACATGTGCATCGTAGAAATATATTAACATTAATACATAAAAACTGATTAAATGGCTATGTGCGTCTCGTGGCTAAGATATTTGTTCGCCGTTAATTCATAGCTCGGTAGCAGATCCTTGTCTATAACAGGGACGACATCAACTCCATGTGATCTACATGGTATACAGTATACCTTTAAACGAGGGGTACCTGTGCTGTGGGTCTCCATGTGCCTTATCGCCATTCATGGACAGCGTTATTTTTTTATTAGTAACCCAGGTGAAATTGCGGGATGCAACAGACACGGATTGCGCATGCGCAGTCAAAACTACATAGCGATTGAATTAAATTGTTGCTTGATCGAGTGACCGCTTCAGATTCTAAAAATTCAAAACGACAAATCACTGACGGGACAGTATCCGATGCGAGTCTCGATAGGGGCAAAGAAATGCTTCATTTTAACATTCCTTGAAAGAGTGCGTTGGATGTAGTGTATTTTTTTTTGAAGAGCAGGTCCGTCTCGGCGTCCCTCCGGAGAAGACGCAGAGCAAGGCTGGATTGATCATGGAAAAGAAACTTTTCAACAGTCAGTCGATTAGAAAAAAGATTTTATTGTCCAATACAGCTGATGTCAAAAAAGGTGTCCCAAAAAGTTGCCACGCGCGCGTCTGCCCACTCTCGTGTCTGCCTTCTTGAGAGCGTGATGAATATTCCAACTAAATTATTACATATGATTACCTCCAAATAGCTAAATTCTTTATTCTCTTCCCCCAAAGCTTCCAGTGGAAGTAAACTGCCCCAATTGTCCTGTCCAGAGCCAAAAGGTTTCACTCCCCTTGGTTTTATTACCTTGGGAAGACTCAGATAACACCAAGGAAAGGGTAGAATAGTTTAAACAGATGTTCACTCCTTGTGGGCATCCTGTTCTCCCCCTCAAGCACTAATGACCTACTGACCCCCTTGGTCTGCAGACACAGCAACTCTTAATTTAAGATAGGAGCAAATGAAGATTAACTGTATTAGTCTATATTAAAATATACCTCAATGGCTTTAATGTACAATAAGGAGCATCTAAGGAACAAATCTGCGTTCAACAATAACGTTTGTTGTGACAAACAAAAAAAATTACATTCCTTTGACACACTGGCTAAAGCAGTAGAAAATTTAATTCAGTTTTAACAATTTTGCAAACAGGACAAGCTCCAATATCAGTCTAAACATGATTAATCCAGCATGTAACAAAAAACAACATTACTATTTGCACACATTTTAACCACAATATCACATTACAGGACGGACAACACATCATTATTCTTTTTAAAACAATCTGTACATGATTTCTTCCGAGTTAAAAAAAAAAAATCATAAGGTGGGATAGGGAAATCTAAATCAAGTGATTCACAGCAGAAAACAACAGTGGTCAAAGCAGACGTTTGCTCCTATTTTGACTTCCTTCGTTTGGCCTGGGTGGGGCTGGCTCCAGTTTCTGTTGAAATACAGACATTAAGTACCATGTAGTGTGTCAATCGACATTCCGGTTTGTTAGTTTATGGCATTTATTCACTTGTGATTGTGTTACCTTTAACAGCAGCAGCAGTTGTTCCAGGCCGTGCTGATCTCTTCCTGACACCACTTTCTGCTACTGGCTCTTCCTCCACCTCCTTCTCTGCTCGGGAGCTGCGTCTACTCGGCCCCTTGGGTTTCTCCACAGCAGCCCTGGGAATGGCAGATAGAAGACGAACAAACAGAAGAAAATGACACAGCATTATTAAAGAGGGGGTGAGTTAAACTCTTCACTACTCAGGAAGATAGAATACCGCGCAGGACTCTGCTGTTTTTCCTCATCTACCACAGATACTGTCCATCTTCATCCCGACAGCTCCACTATGTCAACATGACCACTGCTTGTGTCTTTGCAGCGCAAACCTGTTCAAATACATACCTTGGAACTAAGTTGATGGGCGTCTTTCTTTTCTTTGCCCATCTGTGATAGAAGTGGAAAAACAGCGGTAAACTAACTGTGCTGAACAAACATGGCTTCACTTCCAAACCATATTACTACAATCCCCAGAAAAGAGATGAGGCCATGAAGGTCAGCGGAGTTGTATATATGAACTGTTGTATATATGCACTGTCATTTGGTTTAACCTGAGACATGCATTACCGTAGTATTAGTAGACTGTTTCATGCTCATCATACATACCATGTGCCGAGGCCACAAGGCTCACTGATTTTCACCATATACCCCCTTGGCAAACCACATGATCTCCCTGAGTTTCAGTAGAGTAAGACATTTCTAAGCATTTCTTCTTCAAGAGCACAAGTAAGTCTTAGGCCAACTTAGATGATCATTAACAAGGAATATCTTAGTAAAACAAAGCTCTTCAAGTATTCAGCTATACATTTAGTCATAAAGTGACAGCAGCACTCATGGTGTGAGGAATCTTACCCCTGATCAAGACTTGTCATGACTTCTTCACCTGAAACGACAGTAAAAAAACACATCTATCACACTTAATTACAAAGGGGATCATAAAACAGGCTTTATCCGCAGAAAATGACACACTCACTTGTCTTCTCAACAGCAACGGGCTCTTGTGAAGCATCTTGGTGAACAGATTCTAAGTGAAGGCGGATAGGAGTCACAACATACTCATGAGTTTGAAATAATTCCCAGTACACAAAAACGTGGGCTAAAGTCTGACGACACAGAAGTACCTAGCATCCAGTACAATCTTATTTAAGACTTGCATTTACCTGGCGTGGCCTGAATAGTTTCAGCAGGAGCCACTGCTTGTGAAATGGCGGGCGCAAAAGACACAGCTCCAGTCTGAGAAAGTGGAACTCTGCTGGCGCTAGCAACAGATGAATTTGGAGGTGGGGTCTCCTGAATCAGTCCAGGCTTGGCAACAATTGGAACCACAGATGGTACTGGGTTTTGAACTGGGCTGACTGTAGAGAGCAAGGACGTGGAGGAGACTGCAGTAATGGTACCGACTACACTGGCGATGGGATTTTGGGATGTTGCAGCTTGGGTGAAGTTTGACAGTGAAGCTGTAGGAGGCAATGGAGCCTGTGTCGAAACAGTAACTTGACCAGGAACCGAAACAAAAGAGGAAACTGCTGGTGTAGTAAGGTTTGGAGTGGCAACAGTGGTGTGGGCCACTGCTGCTTCAATTGGAATAACTGGACTAGCGGAAGGGTGTAAGACATGTGGTGGAGCAGCCACACTGGATACCTGAGCAGGTATCTGGGAATCAGCTTTTCCAGAGAGAGCTATGGTTACCTGCGCCGTCTTACTTTTTAACTGGGCAGTGGGAACGGAAGACATGAGGCCCTTTTGAAGTGTGTTCATGTTGCTAGGACTTGAGCAAGGCGGAGATGCGGTGGGAGGTTGAAAAGAGGAGGATGTCGAAGGGCTTGGATGAGATGGCTGACGGACCGCTGGACTTGATTTCTGAGTTCCAACTGCATTTTCTATTTTAAGAGCCCCGTGGTTGATTTGCTGAGGAGTCAAATGCGCACCAATTGTGGTAGCCGAGGACACACTGGTGACAGTCTGAAGGTGTCCAACAGCGCCTTGTGCAAGTTGAGATGCACTTATGTTTGCCCCCGAGGACTGTGTGGAACTCGGGGCAGTAGAAAGTTGAATATTTGTAGTAGATACTTGGATAGGTCCCACCATAGTGACTGACTGAGAAACTACTGTGGTATTGGGCGAAACAGATGTACTTGGGACTTGAAAAATTGGGTTGATAAAAACCGGTGTGGTGGTGATAAACTGAGGCGGTCGAGTTACAGGCGTCTGATGCCGAATATCCTGTGGCCGAATGTTCTTGTTCGGAAGAGTCACCATTGTGGAGACCATAGATGCAGGAACTTGGGATGTCGGTGCAGAAGTGATTGGGTTAGGTGTGACAAATACAGTGATCTGGTTGGGAGAAATCGAATTGGATGAAGCAGGAATCTGTATGACAGAATGAACACTTGTAATGGGTTTCGGGCCCATGCCGGGTTTGAGCATCACATTGGCTTGGCTTGGACTAGAGCTGGTGTTAGAACTGCTGCTAACAGCTAACGAATGACTACCCTGAGTGGAAGTAACGGGTTTAGGGCTTACACTCTGCACAACATTAGTGTTAGTGAAGGTAGAACAAAGGCTAGTAGTTGTACTCAGACTGGAACTGGCACCAGGAGAGAGTAAAGGGTTTTGGTTATTGCTAGGAACGGAACTGAAGGTCACGTTAGCATGCATGCTGTGACTGCTAATAGGAGTTGACACAGGAGGCTTGGGTTTAGCTTCTGATTCATTAGGAGTGGCTGAAGTAGTGACAGGGGCCAGCATGTCTGTACTCTGAGTATTAAAGTGAAGTTGTCTCTCTGGATCCATGGCTGACTTAAGGCTGTCTTTTGCCATAACGTCCCTAAGCATGTTACCATGCGCAGGTCGAAGAGGCTTGCTCGGGACGTCCAGAAGCTGGTTGAGGGAAGTGGCACCAATCCTGACAGCCCCTGATCCCCCAGAGTCCTGCAATGGTGCTTTGTGTGTTGACTGCCTATCGACTGTTCCAGATTGCAACTCCAAGTCAGATTTTAGCTGCTGAGGAGCGGGAAGACGAGGACTTGTCAATCTTGGAGCCGATAACTCCCGCACAGGCTGAGGATGTGGTTGAGGCTGAGATATCTGACGTTGCTCCGATGCCATCGTTGTCTGACTTTCTTTGATGCCCTCGGGAGGGTTACCTTGTAAACCATGGAAGGGACTCTGGGTTTGTTGTGTCTCCATGCTGCCAATTAACTGCGACGGCAAAGATACTGGATTTGGTGTTACTGAAGTAGGACTTAGCATCGACGTTTGCCCCTGAGCATTAACCAGCTGTTGAGGTTGGGGAGGGCCATTGATGGGCACTTTTGCGCCCTTCTGTCTTCCAGGACTTGGTGTGGTTGATTTGCGACTGGAAGCTGGGCTTGACCTACGACTATTGCTAGGGCTTGCCCTTTTATTCTGTCCTCCAGACTGCTTCTCCGGTTTAGTGCCTCCCCCACCAGTACCAGCAGAGAAAGGCTGTTGACTGTTGCTAGCGTTATTTCCACCACTTCCACTGTTGTTGCCTGGTAAAGTTAAGTTTGGAGGCGCCTGTCCAATGGCTTTCAAAGTTGTTGGGTTAAGGCCCTGTTGGTCAAATCCCCTGTTTAAGTTTGTCTGCCTAGGTGGCAGAGGAATGTTGATTTTAGGTGGAAAAAGCCCTGCAATTGAAGCATTGAGCCTTTCTGGCGAAAGGTTGATTTCTGAGGGCTCGGTGCTCGGTGGACGATTAGTTGGGGTGAGGGGGTGATGGTATGGCCTGGGGCTAGCCCTGTTGGGAGTTTTTGGTCTGGAACTCTGTGAAGTTG
Organism: Filicampus tigris; assembly: GCF_054856515.1. Lineage (NCBI taxonomy): Eukaryota > Metazoa > Chordata > Actinopteri > Syngnathiformes > Syngnathidae > Filicampus > Filicampus tigris. Next base: position 28,282,867 of record NC_141217.1, on the reverse strand, counting down.
TGGGAACGTTAGTGAAATGAATGCCGGACATGGGTCCTCCTTGTTGAGGTTGCGTGGGCAATTGTTGTTGGGGACTTGCTCCAGGGTGCTGGGCCACTGATGACGGAACAGGGCCTTGCTTCATCACGTGTGGTGCGGAACTCTGGTTGGCCATCATCTGTTGGGCGCCATTCCCAGGCTGCATGCCCATTTCTACACCACTTGTCTTATCCTGCTTTGGGTGGTTCCCAGAAGTTGTCTCATCAGATCCAGTGCCTTGGGGACCCTGCCCCGATTCAGGAAGGGACATTCGTCGTGCAGCACCTGTAAGCTAAATGGCAAAACTTGACTCAATAAAATACTACACACTCACAACATACTGTAATAAGCTCTTAGCATCAAGACTCAATGTAGAAATTTTGACATTACAAAATGTAGCTTTCTTTATTAGTCAAGTCTTTTCTTGAAGAACAATACCCATAAGTACAGCCCTTTCCCTCACCTGGGGATTTATAATCAGGGGCATCCCTCTTGCTTTATCAGGCAATGGCGCTAATCCTGCATGTCCTTGAAGGCTGATCATGACAGGCATGTTCCCTTGCTGTGAGACTGGGAGTCTCTGTGCCTCGGGTTGATTGCCAATGACACGAGGAGGGAGTTGACCCCCTGGAGCGATGGACATGCGATTTTTCTGCTCTTGCTGCATCTTAAGCATCATTAACATCTGCTGCTGTTGCTGTAGTTTGGGGTTGAAAATCAAGCAGGATTAGATCAATGGATATCTAATGCATATTGCAAAATGTTCTCGTATTTCAAGCAAATTACCTGATGTTGTAGATGTTGCTGTTGACCTTGCTGCTGTTGCAACTGATGGTGTACCTGGGGTTGGCCACCTGTCTGTGGTCCCGTCATGCCCTGCTGCCCTTGAACATTCTGGAGACCTTGCATCTGCAACTGTTGCATCTGCTGCTGCTGCTGCTGCTGCTGCATCTGCTGCTGTTGTAATTGTTGCTGTATTTGCTGTTGTTGTTGTTGTTGTTGAATCTGCTGCTGTTGTTGTTGAATTTGTTGCTGCTGTTGAATCTGCTGCTGCTGTTGTTGTTGTTGTTGTTGTTGTTGTTGAATTTGCTGTTGTTGAATTTGCTGCTGTTGTTGTTGTTGTTGTTGAATTTGCTGTTGTTGTTGAATTTGCTGTTGTTGTTGCATGTGTTGAATTTGCTGCTGCTGCTGCTGCTGTTGTTGCTGCTGCATGAACTGCATTGGTACCTGCTGCAATATCCTTTGATCACCTGGTTGACCAGGAAATACTTGGGGAAAACAGATACCAAATGGAAACATGTCAATATATGTACAAAGAACAGTGTGATAACTGGACACAGTAAGAAACTTAACAACATGGAACGGTCATTCCATCTCATTTCATCAATACCTCCCACCTGACCATCTCAGGATGTCCTGAAAAAATTCTAGGAAAAAGACACTTGTTACTAGGAAAAATCCTAAATATTTGGTCTCTATTGTCAATAGTTTTGTCATGAAAAATCATTGAATGTTGGGTAGTTTTGACAGTTTTTGGCATCATACTCTGAAAAGCCATTTTTAAAGCAACACAGCGCAAGTATTTAACCTTAATAAAATCTTTTCATAACTCTTCTGATGAAACATCGACTGTGCACACACAGGCCCACCCATGGCTCCGCCCCTGACTTGAGCTACACCCCTGACATCCCAGGTCTGGAGGCTTATTAACAGATATACACTGTAGAAAATTTGAAGGCTACAGGTGAGACGGTTTTCCAGATAATGCTGTTTAAAAATGGATTTTCAGAGTAGGAGGCCAAAAACCGTCTAAACGACCCTGCATTCAATAATTTTTCATGAGAAAACTTGACGGTAAGTAGAAACCTAATCCTGTATTCTGGGTTTTTCCTATCAATAAGTGTATCTTCTTGCTTGATTTCTTTTCAACAAATTCTGTGATGGTCAGGTGGGAAGATTTTCAGAAATTTGATAAAATGACAAAGAATGGCCCGAAGACCAAGAACGTTACTATTGACCAGATTTAAAAACTATACTGCATTTAACTGAGCATATCTAGCATTTGCTCCACACAACCCATCCCATAAATGTTCTTTTTTTTTTTTTTTATTATCACCTGAAAAATGACACTTATTCAGAGCTGGGCTGACAGACCGATCTGTCTATCCACCTATGATGGACGCCCATTTTGTAGACAATAAATGACAGACGGGAAACTTAAACAAATAGTCGGACGAAACCTAGTCTGAAGCACATTTTTTCTATGTAATCGTCTCGTCTATTTCTGCGGTGAGGCTTCAATGGCTACCGTTTGCCGTTATGTTTGTAAAGCAGCGCTGTCAATCTTAATACTTAATCCATTAATTTTAACATAATCAAATGAATAAAACTATTCCTAAATACCTGCAGCCCTATTGGGAAAGTCAGCAAGCTTTGCGCCTGAGTTATCCAGGGCCAAACTCTGTTCGCCACCAAAATTTTGCAGTTCAGAATCCTCCATCGTAGCAGTCACATCCAGACCTCTAAAAATATAAGGTGGGGGGGGGTCAACCTTAATCATACTGTTAATGTACAATTTGCTTTGAAAGGTGGCTTTTTGTTGCCAATAAATTGGTTACCCAGGTCCCTCGACTTGCTGGGGCCCTTCTCCATCTTTTGGCTTCTTCTTTCGTGCAGGTTTCTTCTTTTTGGGTTTGACTTGATTGCTGCCACCTGCTTGCTTTCCTCCTGGTCCAAATTGGCTGGCTGAGATATCACTCTGCAGCAGATTTACCAGCAGGGGGCTTGTCAATGTTACATCTTTACTGACAGGAAAACCACCTGCCTGTGTACAAGGTCCCCCTATTGGAACCTGAGCCGGGAATTGGGAGTTAAAGTTCATGCCATGACCTGCAAAGTGTCCACTTCCCATTTGCATGTGCTGAGGGCCCCCCATCATGCCTTGTGCCTGCTGTACCTGCATATCGGGGACCATCTGTTGGACCCCCAAATCGCCTGTCCCACTATTGGGATCTCCCAATTGATGTGGGTGTGGTTGAGCTGTCTGTTGTTGTTGCTGCTGCTGCTGCTGTTGTTGTTGCAACATTGCTTGCTGCTGCTGTTTCTGTTGCTGCTGTAACTGTTGCAACTGTTGTTGGATAAGAGGGTGACCAGCAGGAAGCCTCAACTGTTGCCCATGCACGCCCATCATTTGATTAGGATTGACAGTAAGTGGAACCTGTTGTGGCTGCTGCTGATTCATCTGCTGGTGGTGGTGTTGTTGTTGTTGTTGTTGTTGTTGCTGCTGTTGTTGTTGTTGTTGTTGTTGCAGTTGATGCTGCTGTTGTAACTGTTGTTGTTGGAGATGAGCCATTTGCTGCTGCTGTTGTGGCGTCATTGGCTGTGGGCCAACCTGGCCCTGGAACTGAGCCATGTTACCTGCAACGTTTGGTGAGGGGCCACGCATCATTTGGCCAGGCATGACCCCAGAAGGTATTTTTCCTCCAAATGGCTGTTTGTTGCCTTGCATTTGGCTTACAACCATTTGTTCCATCATGGAATTTTGCTGCTGCTGCTGTTGTTGTTGTTGTTGTTGTTGCAGGAGCATTGCCTGATGCCCTTGGCCTCCAACCATCTGGCCCTGCCCATGAATCACCCCCTGGCCTTGCTGAGGCATCATTTGCTTGGGTGGGGTCATCCCTCCTCTCTGCCCTTGACTGAGGGGCCTTGAGAGGACAGTCTGACCTCCACCCTGGCCTTGAACCATCTGGCTGGGGGAGGAGGACACGGGTTGGGCCTGATGCTGGAGGCCCAACATTGGGGTCTGAAGGCCTGGCTGCTGCTGCTGCTGCTGGGTCATGCTAGACACAGTAGCTGTGCCCGGGGACTGACCTGGAATGCCACTTTGTACACCCATAACATTGGGTTGGGCATGGATTGAACTTGGTGTTGAGGAAGACTGCTGGACCCCTGATGCAAACAGAGAAGAAAAACATTGGCAGTTTACATATCGCTGGTGTCAAGCCGAAACCTCCTTTGTCACAATTTGGTCAACTTAAAATGTTTTCAGAGATCTATACTAATTTCTGTTGTTGTTGACATTCTAAAGTGCTGAAAATGAAAACGGGCTTCCATGGGCACCAGTGATATAATAAGTGAATAGCAGTTAGCACTCTGCCTCCACCTACCTGAATGCTGAATAATGCTTGTTTGAATATGTCAACATTCAAATGGCCACAAAGTGGGACAAAACAAAATGAGTGAAAATACTAAGTAATATAGTGATACACATATTGATGGCTATGTCAACATTTGGTCCATTTCAAAATGTTACACAAATCACACATTATTGACCAATACAAAGTGTTGAAAATAGCTTGCTGTCTTCAGTGATGCAATGTCAATGACTCAGCAAATATGCCTTTTTTTGGAAATGTGAGGATTCTGCCCGATGCCAGCATAATGCTTTAGATTGCCATTGCAGGGACAACATTTACTCAATAACTAAACGTCATTGTAAGTACGGGTATTACAAACAGTATTGCATATCAAATTTGAGAAACACATTGTGCTCGCCCCCGCACAAAAAGGACTCAAAACTATGGTTTCATTTCAGTCATCTGTTGAGCGCATTTTACCTGTATGAGTCAATGTTTGACTGCTTTGTAGCTGCTGACTAGGTCCTCCACCAGGGGCTCCTTGCGTGCTGGTGCCCACCTGACCTTGGGAAAAGTTTTGGTTTGGAAATCCCAGAGGCCGCTTCGGTATACCTGCTGGGCAAGATTCATTGACTTGTCATGTCATATATACAGTAGCAATGCCAAGGACAGCACTTCTTATGGCAAACAGTAGTATATCAGTTTCTTTCTTTATACACACATTGACACCCACAAAAGAAAAGTTACGGACCTGGATGAACTTGTGTTCCAGGTTGTCCATGTTGGGGCATTCCTATGAATCCTTGTTGCATGTTATTTTGTTGGTTGAGGGCTGCTCTTCCTGGTGAGCCAACCCCCTGTGGGAAACCCTGTGGAGTTGTAGGTCTCTGAGCCATCATCGGGGGAGTTCCAGGTGAACCCTGTTGAAAAGGAGATGATGAGGACCCCGGGGATTTGGCAGTGAGAGTCCCCTGGGGGCCACTAGTGGGTGGAATGGGTGGAGCAGGTCTAGGTGGTCCAACTACCCCACTAGGGACAACCTGTGGACCTTTAGGCTGGGGTGCAGCAAACTGACCCATTGCCATTTGTTGTTGCTGCTGCAATTGTCCTTGTCCCATAGCATTGAATACCTGACCTGCCTGCTGACTACCAAATGGATAAGGTGGTGGAGGGTGACTGGGTGTCTGGACTGTAGTAAGGGATGGAGGGCGTTGAACCATCTGAGCTTGAGGTGGAGGCTTCCTCCAGGCAGGACCTCCTTGGACGGCCGGTGTCTGGAGGACTCCAGAGGGGTTCCAGCCAGAAGGTATAGCCATTTGGCCCGGTTGGTTGAATGGAGGTCTGGCTCCAAGCTGCGAGAGTTGTGCTTGCTGTTGGGCTTGTTGCTGTTGGTGATGTTGTTGTTGAAGCTGCTGTAAAGCAGCAGGGTTGATTGGTCTACCAGCCTGCAAAGCCTGCATGTGATGGGCAGCTTGGGGAGCAATGGGGCCATGGGGACCAGCCTGCTGATGCTGAAGTTGCTGCTGCTGAATTGACATGCCAGGCATCATTGGATCCATGACATCTGTAACAGAATGTATCATTTGGACAATTTTAATCCTGTCCATAAAATGGGTACTATAAAGTATCTCTAAGTACACAAATGTTAAAAACCTGTCTGTGAAGATGGTCTTGCAGCACGTGGATGCATCTGCCCACTGTTGCCTGGCACTAGAGCTTGGCCTGTCATGACTGAGCCTGCCGGGACCATCGAAGGGTTTGACATCCTGACTCCTACTTGTAGAAAAGAAGCATATTAAACTACAATGGACATAAAAAGTGTACACCCTTGTTCAAATGCCACGTTTTTTGTGATTCGTGTGTTTGAGTGTGCGTGGGGCGGGGTGCGTGTGTGTGTGTATGTGTATGTATGTCCCCCCAAGATAGGGCTGGGCGGTATGGCCTAAAATACATACGTTCACAGTAATAGTGCAGGTTAAGTGTAAAAATTGCAATGGAAATATTTCTGAATGGCTTATGTAAATTTCAAATTTGGAAACAACTTCACTGATCCACAAACACCAAGAGAGAACATTGATGCTGCATTTTAGAAATGACGTTGGCATAGTTTCTGAGTCCATTGGCATCATTTTGTGCAAACTACCTTTTTTTTACTGCTGATTAAAAAAGAACAGAAAAATGCAGAATCAAACTTTTTTTTCCTGGTTAAAGGAGTGTCAATTTTTACCAACTTTCACTTGATAGATTTCTGTATCATTGACCATAATATCTTGTGCGGTAACATTACGTACTACTTCATTTTGGATTTTCGGACGTGTGCGCTTACTGTGTGACTGATGTCTTGTGTTCTCCCTAGACACTTACTAATTTACCTGCTAATTTTCTGTTTATAGTTGGTTACTTTCTGCTGTAACAAGGTTAAGGCTAATCAGACGTACTTTAAATTGTGGCAGATGACTACCATTTAACATGAGTTTGAATGTGACCACATCCCTTGTTATAAGATGATGTGCACACTTGTTCAACCACATTATCTTATTTTGTTTTATTTCTCCAAAATATGCTTTCCTTCCATTGAGTTGTACAGCTTATAGGCAGAATCAATGGTGGAGAAAGTGTAGAAATGATTCATCTTGGTCCCATTTTTTTTTTTAAACATCACAAAACCCTGGCATTCAACAGAGTTGTGTAAACTTTCTATCACCTGTATGCATAATAATGAATTTTAATCAATAATTTATTTCATAATTAAGTCCTACACGACCAGCTAAAACAAACAATTCTCGCACTGTTTCATTGTAGCAACAAAAGAGCAGCAATACCTGGACCAGGCTGACTTGGAATTCCCACATCCATTCTCATTTGCCCAGCTACACCGATTGGTCCATTAACTCGTACTTCTTGTCCTCGATTTGGTCCCCCTGCAACATTGATGGCCCCCTCTCCTAAATAATAGAGGAAAACATTCATTTATTAACACTCATTGTTATTCCTATTTATAGTGTTTGACGCAGTAAACTTAGGTGCAATGGTTGTGAAATAAAATCAATGTATCCCAACCTTCGATTTGAACTGAAAGAATTCCCAAGTCTCTGAGCTGCTGCTGGTTGTTCTGAGCCAGCAGCCTCAGTCGTTCAGCAGCATCCCGCGGAATGTTGAAGGTAACCCGCACACTGTTCCACGGCTCGACATGCTGTGGCTGCAGCGTCTTTGATTCTAGAAGAGGGCAGAATACAACTTTCAATTGCAGTGTATCTGAAATGGAATTGAATTGTGATTTTTATTTTAACATAGACAAGATAAAAAAATAAAATAAAATACTGTCGTGAATCCAAAACTCAGTTTAGAGTTCTCAATGCATGTCAAGTTGTCTCCATCGTGAATTCGCATTTATTATTGTAGCGTTGCACCCGTCGTCGTTGGCATCAGGGCAACGATGAGGCATCTGTTTTTTTCTTTTTTTATCTTGAAGTAATCACTATATTGCAAGGAAACTAATACAGTAGAAGAAATTTTTAATTTAACATTACAGGTTATCATGCATAATGTTTTGCCAGTTAACTACACGCATTATGTCGCTGGTACAGCATACTGCATACATTTATAGCCTAAGAAAATCAGTTAAAGCTTTTTTGCAGGCTTTTGTACCTGAATGTTCGTCTCTGTTGTACTTACCGGTACCAAATCAGAAATACTAAAGGACAAAGTATTATCAAAGTCTCAGATGTTCTGCCTGTAATTTACATTTTTGTGATTTCATTCACAATCTATTTTTTTTATTTGGCCAATTAATTGGCAATCTGAAATTTTTTTCTGCCAAATATGGGCCTCTGTCTCAAGAAAAAAATCCATATCGGTCGGGCCCTGCTAACGACAAGTGCATTGTTAGATCAGAAAGATGGGTTTAAATAAAGCATACTAACCCATATCAAGCATGTTGGGTATACCACTGAGGACAGTGTCAAGTTTAATTGTGAAGTCTTCATCTTCCATACTCCCTTGAAAGGCAACAAAAACAGTAAAATGTTCTCCTGCCCCATTGCTGTCTTCAGTGGCATCTCGGTGGTTGTCCTCTTCGGTCTCAGGGCTTCTGTGGCAACCGTCAACGTCATCGCCGATGCCAGAGTCCCAGTCGGAGTCGCTGTCACGCTCCAGGTCGTCGGACCGTTGGGACAGCTGAGGTGGAGTGCCTCGATCGGCCATTCTCCTCTTCTTGTGGGAGTGGCGTTGGAACCGGTTTATGCTAAAATTTCACATGAGAAAAAACAAGCGATTATGATCTGATCCTAAGGATCACTTATCTTGTCAAATGCTCAGGAAACAGGTCGGCAACTGGTAGTTTTGAGATTTCATTGTATTATGAAAATGTTTTTGTTTTTTTGTATGTATAGCAGCAAATTAGGGCGTTAAAGGTTCTGTGAATAATACATTGATCAATCATATTTTTACTTTAATTGCTGAATGATGAGAGTGAGCGAAGGTTTCACTCTTAGCGACATAGGTTGCTTTGACTTCACTCTTCCAGTAGATGTCCCTAATGTTGCTTTCAATGAAGCAGCAAAGCGCTGAATCTGTTTTGGCACAATTTGAAGGAAAGTCTCAACTCTTCATGAATCTTCACCCACCCATCTCTAACAAAAGACAACCCACAAATTTGCCTGTGCCACGTGTACAAAAAAAAAGAGGTGGACTTTCCCAACCCAACTGTGAACAAAACACCAGACTCATTTTATGTTCTGCGGCTGCTTTGCTAATTATGGCACAGAGCACCTTGAATTGAATCTGTGCAGGATGCAAAAAATATCTCAAAGGAGTATCAAGGCAAACTGGGATGTGCTGCCCAGTGTCAGAAAGCTTGGTCGCATTTGCAAGTCATGGGTCCTCTAAAAGGATAACGACATAAACACAAAGCTTTTGGAATAAATAAATAAATAAAAAATACTGGGTGAAAACAAAAACAAAACTTCATTACAGTCTTGCTACTGTATTATCTGTGAAAGAAGATGAAAAATACAGTCCGGAGAAGTCACCCTTCAAACCTGCATCACATTGTACAGTTTGTTGTATACGGGTGGTTCGCAGAAAACATGGCCCTCCTCAGTCTGCGCATGGTGACCCAATTTGAGAGTCTTCCCCCCCCCCCTTCAATCAACAAATTTGATTGTTTCCAATGACATATACAGTATTGGGCAAGTTACTTCTAAATTCTAATATATTACATACGGTATTAGCAGTGACTTGCATGTGAGATAATAATAAATACCAACATTTCTTTACAATAATCTTTCTAATCTTTAATCTAAAATAAAATCTTTGTAGCGTAATCAGTTAACTCAAGTTGAAGTTACTTTTTATTTTTTTAAAAGGGGATTTATTTAACTAATTCACTGCCATTGATTAATTTACTTGTTTTTTCACAGTCCAGCCATTCAATCCCAGGATTTGTATTTATTTTTTTCTCCAAACGTTAGGGTAAAAGAGGGTCTGAAAATGTCTGACAGTGAATGAGTTAATGATTTCGACAGTTTATAAGGAAAAATTTGCGACCATACTGTAGCTGGTAAAGTTAACTTGTAATGAGGATATTTAACTAACGTGTAGGCTATAATGTTAAATGTTTCGACTCTGGTGGGGGATCACCTTCCATCAATTTTTGTACCAATAAGATTTATTTGTTAATATAAATATTCTAACTGATATTTTGTACAGTAAATCCCAGACTGTAAACTATCGATGAAATTATAAAATTAATTTACACACAACTAATAATGATACATGACATATAATGGATAATTGATCTAACCAGATAGATAGAGCATGTGTTCTAAAAGCAAAACTATGAATTGATCAAGTCAAAACAGACCTAAGTATAGTGTTTTTATTTTTCATTAAAAAAAAAAAACAACTCAGTAAGTTGTAATTCTCTTTACTACATAGTGACAAAGGTTCGCGGTGAATTGAACAAAAGAAAATGGAAATAATAAATTAGCGCAGCAGTCTAATTTATTGGGGCATATTGTAGTTTGTTCGATTGGAGTTGCCGTAGCGTGATGTCAGCAGCATTCGAGGCAGACGGGTTTGTATTTTGCTTGCTAACAGCCAATCAGAATGACCACTATTTTACGCACTGCAATTGATGGCACAAAATTAATTAAAATCGCAACTAAAAAGCATAATGACTCATTTCCTTGCTGCTTTTTACTTAGGTTTGTTGCCACTTTTATTTTGAGTATATGTTTTATTTTATGAAACCATGACAGTGATTGGCGTCACAAATAACTTCTCAGCCATGTACAATGCTCATCATCGTGTTAAAACAAACTAAACATTTGGAAGAGAGAAGGTGGGGGCAATTTTGCGACATTACTTACCCTGTGAGTTAATGCTTGTGATAATTAGTTTACTAAATATCTTACTTCGGAAGTGGGGTGATTAATTGCTCTCTTGTTTGAATTATGTTATTAGATTTATGTTGTGGTCCCGAGCTTGTAACGCGTTACTTGACTCAATAACTGTCATATTACAAAAATTTAAAGGTTAACTCATTACTTTGTCACTGCCTAAATGTGTTACTGTACCCCAACACTGGACATATATAATGCAGGGATTAAATAAACAACCTGACTGAGATTTGTGCTGTCTGTTGTTTGTGTGTGAATGTATTGGATTTTCAGCAGTGCGCAATACACTTCCAAACTACATCCTGTTTGTACATGCCGACACTCCGTGTAAACCACAACACCTTCTACCAGTCTCCAAATCTGGTCCTCTAGGGCAGTGTTTTTCAAACACTGTGCCGTGGCACACTGGTGTGCCGTGAGATATTGTCAGTTGTGCTGTGGGAAATTATCTAATTTGTGTGCCGGTCTAGCGCCTGGCAGCATAATCATGTAGTTACTACATTGTAGTACTCTTCCATACCAGTAGGTAGCAGCAGCAGCAGCAGGTAGATAATTGTCTTTGTTTAGAGGCAAGCGAATTAGTGATGCATGTCCAAACAGGCCCATGTTTCACACCGAGTAAGTATCAATAAGAAACATTATAAAATACTTTTTTCTTTGTGTTTATTTAATTCCTATTCAAGATGTTATAATATAATATTAAAAAAATGCTTACATTAATAATATAACACTTATATTGTTAAAATAAGCTTTTCCCCCCCACTATTTTAGCTGGTGGTGTGCCGCGGGATTTTTTCAATGAAAGAAATGTGCCTTGACTCAAAAACGTTTGAAAAACACTGCTCTAGGGCCACTACCCTGCATGTTTCAGATGTTTCCCTCCTACAAAGAAATACAGCAAAGGTGCTCCAACTCTGTGCCTGCATAGAACATATTCTTGTAAAGCAAATTTTTGGGTTGACTTCCCTTTTAATTATAATCAGTGGTCCAACTAGTCACTTATATTACAATACCTACCACAATCTCCGACGATCAAAGGACTGAATTAACTACCACTACCAGTATTTTTTTTATTTATTTACTCATAACACACTGCAGTAACGTTTGAGTCAAAGTATATATAATACAAATTTTAACTGAATTTGCTCAAGTTCACTTTGGGACTCACGTGTCACCCTCAACATGTTTCCTGAGAACTACCGTATGAATTTATTATGTATTTGCTTTTGTTTCACCTGGTTTACTCTGTCAGTAGCCAAGTCGGGAAAGCAAAAGAGCCAAAAGGGCTATTTTCATTAGTTTATTTTTAAAACATAATTATGTCTGACCTAAAAAAATATATATCAATGCCTGACTTTCATAGGTTGATTTAATGCATTCTTGTTTAGTATTATTTACGTTAGATTCAAGTTACTTGAACGATGTTGTCCACGTATACACCAATGACTTAAGGATAAGATATTCGAGCACTCAGAGAAAAGCAGTACAACAAAATTAAAAGGCTTACTCATGATTGTTTGCCTTAAATTTGTGACATTCAGACACCAAACAGCTTGGGGACAGTAAAACGCGTGTTGTTGCATTCTACGTGTTACGTTGAGGTGATGTATATGTGTTGATTAATGAAAGGCAAAGATTGTCTAATAGAAGCTGTAACGACAAAATGAAAGAAATAAAATAAAAAACAACAATCGCTAGGATGACAGGATCGGCCCTGCAGTAGAGGGCCTTGGCACAAAGCCTCGGTACACGTAAAACAAAAAAGGTCTCAATAAGAAAATAGAAAACCTGCATCCATCTATTTGCATTGCATCACGATAAACTAACCGGTTGTGTTAGATTATGTTACACATTCGCAACATATCAAATCTATGACCAAGCGGATACTTCGGGCATCAAAGCAAGCTTCAATTAGCAAACGCTAGCGACGTGCAGGTACTAATTCACAGCGGATGCTTCGAAATGGCACGAATAGCTTTTGAATTCTTTTTGAAGTTAGCACATCACCTAAGTGTTATTCATAGCAGATTACTCAACGATGAGAAAACATCTTACCACGCATAGTTTTCTGAAAATAAATTCGACCTGTCGACATCTGCTAGCCAAATTAGCTAACAAAACAGGGATAACCAAACACACGGCATTAAGTACGCTAAGAGTTTCCGTTGGTCTTTTCAAAATAAAGAATGTTGCATAAAACGGCGACAGTGAAATCAATATCATTACATATTTTTTCATTTAAATAAGAGTAATATGTCAATGTGCAAAACATATACTAGACACAAGTTTTTAGGAATGTCCACATAGAATCTTAGAGCATACATGTACAGAATTATTCTATCAGTGGAACCATTTCCCATATAAACAGTCACATTTTATTATGAGGGAGGATGATTACTTGAATGGAAAAGAATCACATAAAATCATTAACATATTGTGCAAAAGTGTGCATGGCACTCTATAGACAAAACAAGCATCAAAACCATATTGCACAATTTCAAATTAAATTATCACCAGTGTACACTAAAATAGAACCACCTTAAAATTTTTACAACAGATAATTAAAAAAAAATACAGAGGTTGCATGCATTGGAGAAAAATAAACTGCACATCCACATACTTATTTTGGTAATCTGTAAATCAGTCAAAACATCCTACCAAGCACACAAGTGTGTGTGTGCATGTATGCATATTGCATATTCTCTATACAGGGTCAGGCAAAATGATCTGACACATTTGTAGGTTATTTAACCCATCATTTTGCCTGACCCTCTATCTATCTATTTATCTATCTATATATATATTAGGGCTGTTAATTGATGAGAGATTATAATCTGTAATTAATTTCCCTAATTAATCTATTTTTTAATCTCACTTAAAAATTGCAGATAAAAGCTTCAAAGCCCCCCATTGTATGGATGCACTGTATATGTATTTATGGTGTTTTTTCAATTACCCAGTCATTTGCCACCTTGAGGTACTGTTTTTCGCATTTGCCAGCCAAGTCCCCGGTTTCTGTTTTCACGGCGATCAGTGCAAACTGAGTTGAAATTCCACACACCATCAATAAAGTGTCCAGGCACCCCCAAATAACCATGGTTGCGAGTTGAGGTCCAGTGATCTGCGGTTATAGCAAATTTGTCACACCCCCAACAACTCAATCCCCATGAATCAAAATGGATCTCATCATCATATAGAAACAGTAAAGTTAGAGATTAAAAATCAGATTAATGCGATTAAAAAAATAACGCTTTAACTCTGACTATAATTAATTGATCACAATTAATGCACTAATTTTACACCCCTAATATATACATATATATACATATATACGTATACACAGAGAGAGAGAGAGACAGGCGAGAGCGAGAGAGAGTGAGAGAGAGAGAGCTGGGCATCGGTCCCGGGTTTCTGTCCTGCATATTCGGTCGGTCGGAGTCAGCCGACCTGCGTAGAGAACGGACTTAAACATGCAGGTGCCGCACTCCTGACACGCGGTCGAGTAAGGAAACATTTGTATGCTGGAGTAGTAGAGTGGCTAGAACTAGTGATAACAAATTCCCTTGTGCCTTTGTGTTTGAAACACACTTGGTCAGTAAAGATGATTATGATTGTTAATTAGCTTCTTCAACATCTCTTGGGAGTCAGATACTTTTACAAATAAAGGTATAAGGCAAGCGGAAACCTTGTTCAGTTGTTGTTGTTGTATCATCTATGCAGAGGCTCATGCAATTGTAACAGACTTTCTTTTGTAGTATGTGCTTTGCAGACATCGGAAATATCATTGTTTGGGGAAGAACACATAAAATTCAACTGTGATAGGCAAGCCAACCAAGGCTTAAAATCTGTCCAAGCAACACCTGCAAAATCATCTCAAACTGCACACCTGTGTAGTTTGATTTCACCAGGAACAGTCCATTGCCATTCAATTTATTCAGTGTCCAGAACTACTAAGTAGCAGTGGTTAAAAACAACGGCTAAGTCCTGGACATTGCGAGGGCTGAGGCATCAGCACTACGGGGGTCCGTCACTCCAATGATAAGGTCATCAGTTCTCCGGGTGCCCTCTACCAATGACAAAACATCTATCCTCTCAACCTTGTGGCCTTTGGTCAGCAGCAGCTCAACATCTTCATCTAGAAATTCAGCTGTAAGAGAGGATTGGCCTTTGCTGCAATCATCCGTATAGTTTCAATAACACAGTATTTACTCCTGATATTAACTTAGATAAACACAAGTTTACAAGCAAGTGTACAAATAAGCAGGTCATAAAATATTGTTTAAACGCAACAGTGGCACTGCAGCTGAAATCAAAAATGACATTTAAAACAACAACAAAAAAAAGCATAGCAGTTTTTGAAGAGAATCTAGAATCTGTGCTGACTAAGGAGTAGAAAAAAAACTTACAGTCCACCAGTAGGGTGTCTGGCTCCAGCTGTGGGTGGAATCTACCAAACGCTAAACTGTCACTCATGTTTTTACGTGAGGACAAAACACTTAGCAGCACCTGTGACGGATAAGAAAAGAACATCATTACATGAATAAAAGCACAAACATACGCACATGCACCTACACACACACACACACACACACATCCTCGACTGAAGATGACATAGAAGTTGCTCAGATAACGACCAATCATGGCTCAGCTTCAGAAAAGAGGTGAGACATGATTGGTCGTTATCTGAGCAACTTCAATGTCATCATCAGTCGACAGACGTGCCAAAGTTCAGTTCAGTTCAGTTTAATAATGTAAGATAATCACCTGTGTGATGCCACTAAGAGCTTTTGCTCCATTGGAGGATCCAACTGCAATGTACGTACCGCACACCCCGTTAGGTGGCCTCACTATAGTGGGCA
Source organism: Filicampus tigris (assembly GCF_054856515.1). Classification (NCBI taxonomy): domain Eukaryota; kingdom Metazoa; phylum Chordata; class Actinopteri; order Syngnathiformes; family Syngnathidae; genus Filicampus; species Filicampus tigris. The sequence continues at coordinate 28,267,453 of NC_141217.1, read as the reverse complement.
ACAGGAAGGACAATGGTCGCTTCCCAGGCTGGAGGCTGTTATGCTAATGACATCAACCATGATTCAGTAGGAGATAAGAAATCAAAAACCAACATTATAAAATACAGTGGTGCCTTGAGATACGACCAAACCTACTTGGATTTTTTTTTTAGATACGAACCATCCTTCGGCCAGTTTTTTGCTTTGACTTGAGAACTCAAACTGGAGATATGAGCGCTGTATATTGACAGTGAACTCACCACACTTTACAATAAGCAGCAATTTGGGCAAATTGTGAAAAATTCACCCCAAAAGAGGCTTCAAGTTGTTTACTACCTGTGGAAGTTTACTGTCATACTCAACAAACTACAAAACAATTACCGGAACACTTTTTGTATGCAAAACAACCAGATTATTATTATTTCTAACATTAATTAGCATCTGTTGCAGTGCTTAAGCCTTTAATCAATAAACTGAAAACAAACAGTCCAGAAACATGTACACTACAGTGGGCAATATAACAGTACTCATGTTCATAAATGGGTGGTTCTCAGAGTGTATGGTCCAACGCTGACTCACCTCAAGAGTCCATATTTTCTTCATCTTACAATCAATAACCAGATTTGACTGCTTACAGTGTTGCAGACATACTGCAGATATTAAATAAATAACTTCTCTGAGATTTGTGCCGTTATTTGTGCGTGAATGTATTTTCAATATTTTGAGTGTTGAAAAATGCAGTAGCCAATCAAATTGCAACTGGGCGTGTCCTGCCTAGAACTCGTGGGTTTATAATAACACCTAAAATAACAGTAGTACTTTGTATCTGTCAGTCTCCCTTATGCTGCCCCCAAGTGACCAAGGCGGGCACACCGCAAGGAGCAGCATTATATTGATGCCATGCGACAAAAACTGTTTAATTATTTTGTATGTTTTTATGAAATACAATGTTATGGGGTATCATTTTCCTAGTAAAAGTACACATGACGACATTTTTTTATTTTGGGGGGAAGCCTGGAACGGATGAACGACATTTCCATTCATTTCAGTGGTAAATGATTTGAGATACGAATGTGTCCTCAGAACAAATTAAACTCGTATCCCAAGGCAGCACCGAGAAGGCTTACTTACAGGGTTAGGTGTGGAGCTTTGGGTTTTATTTGGCCAAGAGAAGGCCATTATTTGGCTGTTCAATAGGATTCCTGAAGGAGTCACTATCCGACTGCCAAATGGTTTATTTAGGGAGCTAAAAGACCAATGGTATGAGATGTATGTATTTACTCTTCAATAAAAACAAACAAAACAAGCCAGAGTTGTATGAAAGCATACCTTACAACTGAGACTATGTGGTCATCCGGGCCCATGATCATGACCTGGGCAGCTGTAGCGCCATCCTCCAAACTAAACGAGGGCGTGTAATGGCTGACCGGAAAGGCTTGAGAGTCGTTGATCATTTGGCGGAGCAAGGATGCCTGTGCTTTGCTTAGAGATTGGACATGGAAGGGTTCTATGAACGAGCATGACAAAAGTCATTTGAATGCAGTAGAGCAGGCATGTCCAGCTCCGGTCCTCCAGGGCCGCTGTCCTACCTGTTTTAGATGTGTATGAATCAGGTGTGTTGCAGGAGGGATGCATCTAAAACAGGTAGGACAGCGGCCATTGAGGACAAAGTTTGAACAACCCTGCAGTAGAGCAAAGCATAGTGTACCTCAACATTTTGCTGACTATCTCTGAGACTGAAGTGTCAAACATAGGGTCGCCTAGGCCACTCGCCAGGGCCAGAGCTATTTTCACCGACTGAAAAACAACAATAGATGAATAACTCCCGTACAGTGGAACGTTGATGTAACAGACCCGGCACCAACGGACTCCGGATTTAAGGGATAGAAAATAGTGTCCAGTCGACTCAAAACGCCCCTTTGTTCAGCAGCTGTCAAAGTCTGTTTGCTCCAGAATTGGCTGCAGTTGGAAGCCAATTGCTGACAGAAACTGGTCCACGTGTTTCCGGGTTGTGACGCTGTTGTCACGGATATACTGTACAGTCGACTCGAGCAAGCTCACACACCTCTGTTGGCGGGGGCAATTTTCCCATCAAGGGCAATACATGGACATACTGTATATTGCAGCCATGTCCATGTCCATGTCCGTCAGTGAATTTCCATCAGTATTTCAGGCCAAAGCCAAAAAGGCGTTGAGAACAGACGTACCGGTACCACGTCACACGCAGCCAAATACAGACAAAAATAAAACATTGTTGTGTACTTTTCCATCCCACAGACCTCAATGACATGTGTCCCATATTGTTTTTATTTCACCAATCACCACGCCGTGCGTGTGAGTGTGTGTTGTTTTTATTTTATTTTTCTTTATTTGGCTGAAATACTGACGGAAGCAATGACGGACTGGTCGGAAGCAATGACGGACTGGTCAGTGAAAAAAGGAAGTGCAGTCACATTGTGGCTTAAGTGACCAGTTTCACGTCATTGTAGCCCCCCGCCAAGCATCAGTGAGGTAAGTGTGGATAAACTTTAAAACATTTCAGTTTCAAGCATTTTTATGATAATTCAGAAATAAAATACTAAATTTAACGTGCAACCGGCTCTAACGGACAACACCAAATTTGTCGGTTAAACTGAGGTTCCACTGTACTGTACTTGAAACAAGATTTAGTGAAAGGGTCAATACTACCTCTGCAGTCCAATGATATGTGTTGTTCCTGGGCACCTGGTTGGTAATGTTGTAACCTTCCAGGATGTTGAGAGCTGTGATCAGGCCAACACCCGCATGGGGTGCTGGAGCCACCATCACATGGTGTCCTACAAAAACGTCCACAGAGAACAGCATAGTAATTGTACATATTGTTGCAAAAATAGAGAATGGAGAATGAAACTGGTACTCACCTTGATAGTTGATATGTGCTGGCTGCTGTATGACTGTGCTGTAGTTCCCAAAGTCATCTTCTGTGAGCACCCCACCACTCGCTTGCACCTTTACAAATTACAACAACAGAGAAACACAATAGTCAAGGCCATTTCTGAGTCAGGGCACTGAATTCAATCTTGTCCAGTCCATATAAAACCCTAAAATGATCATTATTACAGTTCAGAACTTCAGATCATCTCAAAGTGTGCATCTCATCAAGCATTTCAGTGACCTTACTTGCAAGTTTTCGAGATACGAGCTGTTGTTCCAGCTGATTTTTTTTCTTTGATTTGTGAGCAAAAATTTGAGATACGAGTGCTTAATGGTGGCAATGAACTCAACGGAGCTCACTTCACAAAAGCAGCAGGATGGCTTTGTGAGTAATTCTTCAAAAACAATTCTTCCAGATTTTCAGCTGTTCTCGGTTGACGTTCACTATCAAACTAAACTTCAAACAAAAGAGAGTTACACATTGCGTATTAAAACACCCATACAACTTGTCTTTAAGCCGGGAGCGTAAAATTCTTCTGTTTGTCTGCATAATTGTAATTGTACTGCTGCCCGAGGGCCAAGTCGTCATGCTGTTTGAACAGGAGTTGCAATTAATTAATCGTGATGCACAAACTGTTTTCTTTATATTCTATTTGATTGTTATTACCATATTTTTATTAAGTAAAATATTTTAGATAAGTAAAATATTTTAGAGTCTAAGTGTGTAATAAAAACTGATTTGAGTAGGAAAATCGGTTTTGAATTGACAAACCGAATCGTATCATTACATTTAAAAATCATTGCATCCTTGAATTGTATCACACTCCATGTATCGAGATACGTATGTAATGGTCTATTATGAGAGATGTACACCAGATAGAAATCAGTTTGACATTGCTGATGATTTGTTGCTTCTTTGAATTTAATAAACTTGGATAGTTTGGGCTTTGTAACACTTGTACATGATGTTGCATATTTAATAAACATGACAAAAGCTACAGCCATACCGTATCGAATCAATAACATTTTATAATTGTGCATCCTTGAATCATAATGTACCCCATGTATGGAAAATTGTATTGAATTGTCTTTTGTGGAGAGATGTACACCGCAAGTAGAGTGGTATTTTCCTTTTCCCTGGAAAAACACATTACATTGTTGTTTTTAGCAGAGCCTTTAACGGGTCAATGGCATTACCATTCATTTCAATGGGGTGTGTACTATCAAAGATCTATCCCCAAAAATGTCCTTTTAATGCATTTAAAGTCATTTTTAATATCGCCACCCTCTTAAAATAATGACCTATGTCATATTTTAACAAAAAATATTTTTTGCCATAAACATCTCAGGATACTGGTCACCTGCTAAAATCGCCTACATCCACAGATCGTTCATTTCTTCATCTGAAATAAAATGGTTAATAAACATAAAATAATGTGTATTTGGTTCAGCTTTTTGTGTTTTCTGAAAATAATGGAAAATGACATCGGCCATTATTTCAGGAAGGGGGCAATATGATAGTACGAGTGCTCAGTAAGCATGTGAAAAATTAAGGCATTCTTATGTGGAGATTTGTGAAATCTTTACCGCAGACGCAATTTCCTGTGTCAAGTTTCCACTGTAGAACTCTGATATCCCTTTAACTGCGATAGCATCCAAGATACTGGCCAAATCCAGTCGTCTGCTCAACAACCCAGAGAGGGGTGCCTGGCCATTAGGTAGGAACAAATCCCGAAATGCATCCGAAACGTTCTGGTCCTTAACGTTAGCAAGAGCTTCAGCTAGGGATACGAAAAGATGGCAGAAGGCATGAAATCTCATTTCTTACAAGTGACTTACATGACACAATGTTATTACTTACCAAACTCATGAGTGACATTAAATCCATTTCTGGCGACATCTGCTGCCATGGAAACAACGTCCTTCCACGGTATTCTGGCAAATTTATGACATGAAATACTGGTTTACATGACAGAGGATTAAAAATTTGCAAAACAAATCACCGATTTGTCACCTGTACTGCTATTGCACAGGACTGTGTGTCTGACGTGCTCCTCTGCAGCACGGGGGCCCCACAGGGAACTGTCTTGGCTCCCTTCCTGTTCACCCTCTACACCTCGGACTTCAACTACAACACCCCTACCTGTCACCTGCAGAAGTTCTCTGACGACTCTGCGATTGTCGGCCTCATCACAGGCGGAGATGATCGGGAGTACAGAGAACTTACTCAGGGTTTTGTGGATTGGTGCCAGCAGAACCGCCTCCTGATCAATGCGGGGAAATCCAAAGAAATGGTGGTGGATTTCGGTAGGCGCCAGCACTCTTCACCTGCACCAGTGAATATCCGGGGAACAGATGTTGAGAGAGTCTCAACTTACAAGTACCTGGGTGTTCATCTGAACAATAAACTGGACTGGTGCGACAACACAGACGCCCTCTATAGGAAGAGTCAGAGCAGACTCTTCCTACTCAGGAGACTGAGGTCTTTTGGGGTTCAGGGGACACTCCTCAGGAACTTTTATGACTCGGTGGTTGCATCGGTCATCTTCCAGGGAGCGGTCACCTGGGCAGGCGGCGTCTCGGCCCGGGACAAGAAGCGGCTGGACAAACTGGTCAAGAGGGCCGGCTCTGTCCTGGGCTGCTCCCTGGACTCTGTGGACTCGGTGGGGGACAGGAGGATGTTGGCCAAGCTGTCATCAATGCTGGGCAACCCGGACCACCCCCTCCAGGGCACCCTAACAGCACTCCACAGCACCTTCAGTGACAGACTGTTACACCCTCGCTGTGCAAAGGAGAGATTCCGCCGTTCCTTCTTGCCTGCTGCTGTCAGACTCTTTAACAAGAACATTGTGTAGTCTCTACAAACTGGCGGTCATTAGTGCAATTGTGCAGTCCTGCACCTGAGCTCGTATCGTGCAATACCCAATATTCCCCACTACTGTAATACCGTGCAATACTCAACATTCCCCACTACTGTTAGTCTAGTTTTATTTTTATCCAATGCTGTTCCTTACATTTCACTACAGCACTGCAGCACTGTCACTTAGAGTATTTTTTCCTCTGTACTATGTACAGGCCGAAATGAGTGTTCCTCATATTTTTTATGTAGATGTAGGTTGGTGTGTATACACATGTGTATATACACATGTTACTGCGTATATCTACATAGGTTTGATTCTAAATGTTTGCCGTCAATGTTATACATTAATGGCCACATTATGCCGCCGCCCCTGTGTGACCTATATCTTTGCTACTGTAACAACGAAAATTTCCCCACTGTGGGATCAATAAAGGCATTCTTATCTTATCTTATCTTATTGCAAACGGGCCCTTGGAGTAGGACAGCAGCTTCTGTGGGCTAATGATGGTGGGGTATTCATTAACTTTTTAGGCTGAACAAAATTGCATTAGTAACTCCAATTAGTAGTGCCTCCAGTGAAACAGGTTTCTCTGCACTTAAACTATTCAAAACACACACAAGAGCAACTTTGACACACAGCCTTGATCATCTTAGGACGATAATTATTAAGTCTAGGAGGGCAAAATCTCTTGATATGGAAACATTGGTCACACAATTTGCCACTTACATGGAAATTGGAGACTCCTGCAATCAATCAAATCATCCAAGTTGCTGGAAATCCAGCAAGAGCGGGCCAACTTGTAATGCTACATTCAGACCAAACACGAACTATGACATTGCCCCAGGTACCTAGCGTGTGTTTGTTCTCGGGGAAACTACACCGGGGTTGCTTCAAGTGGAAAAGAGGAGGGGCTCCTCCTACCTCAACAGAAAAAAAAAAGTTTGAACATGGCTAGTTGATCTGGTGACAGGTGGTTATTTTACTTTGGCTACTAAATGCTATCTTGGTTGACAGTTCAATAACCGTAACAAGTCAATGCCCTCACCAAATAAGCAAAATTCCTCACTCACCATTCCCCAAGTCTGCTCCCTTTTTGGCTCGGTCCCGAACGCTATTGGAAGTTGGCTGTGCTGTAAACCTCTTGGTCCACCAGACCGTAATGAAAGTGTCACACATTGTTTTTATTCCATCACGGTGTGTGGACCTGTTTATGCTTATGCTGCTGCTACATGTGACATAGTAACTACATTCTCAACTGGCTGTTGGCGACGTGAAAAACACATTTGCAAAGCCCAGCGAAATGGTAGAAGAAGCAAATTTTTCACTTCAAATGCTCCATCCGCACCACCTGGCGTGCATTCGTGCCCGACCTGGCGAACGGCATTGACTATATATGGAAACGCAATGCCAACAACACTCAACTCGCATTTGGTCTGACCGCAGCATGAAGGTACATGTATTTCTGTGGGTTAACGTTCTAAGATGACATTCCTTGTGATTTGCTTTCGTTCTTTCTGCTTGTCAATATGACCACCCCTGAGTCTTTCATATGAGACAGTGAGGAAACAAGTACAATTTGCATGCTTGAACTCCTTGATTTCTAATAACATTTGTAGTTCTGCCTCAACTAGGAATAACAGGACCATAAAGGCATGGTACTCTTGGTAGTTCAGTAAATGAAAACCCGAGGACATGATTGGAAGAAATACATTATGGAGAAGAATGTAGACGTTGTGATGCCAGTGTGCCACAGTACAAGGATGGAAACTCATCTAGGTGTTGAGGTTGAATTAAAAGTCTTAAATGTATTTATACATACCTGCCATAAAGTTGGTGTGCCTGATGCATCCCACTGAGCATTCCTGGTACACCAACAAGCAGACCGGGCTGAAAGGCACATGAATCATGCAATTAGAAAATCCTAAAGGTATGGCTTGCTTATCAGTTACATGGGATAAATGCCTCACATTGAGATCGAGGTTTGTTTGGAGTAACTCTTCCCGAATGGCAGTCGGCGCTGTTTCTCGAAAGTCAATGACCCTTGTCTCATTTTTCCGGATATCATGCACCAACATAACTCCCCCCCTGAGGACATCACACAGACATCTTGGTATACAGTATACTGTACAGACAAATGTAAGAAAAATGTTTCCCCGATGCATACATGATTTTTCCCTGGACAACTCACCCTCCTAAACCAGAGGTGTGAGGGTGTACAATCGCCAAACAGAGGGCAGCAGTGATGGCGGCATCAACACTGGACCCCTGCTTCCCCAAAACTTCAAATCCGAGGGATGTACACCGAGCCACATCTGTCACCACCGCTCCTTGGTGAAAGACCTAGCAAGAAAAAGAAGATGGTTTGTGGTTAACTTCACTCCTGAGAAAGGAATTATTTCAGCAAATTAGCCCTATTGTAACATACTAATGGCCACTCCCACCTGGGGGTCTCCAAAGGAGATCTGCATTATGAGAGCAACGGTGACCCCCGTGGCAAAGGTGAGACAGGCTGTGATGATGACCTTCAGTCCATCCCGTTGGCAAGCACAATCTTGTGTAAAAGGGTCTCTGGTGGTCTCCCTCAAGGACACAACATCGTGGTAAGCTAGGTCAGACGCCGAGGACGGGAGACGCTGGAGACGAGCAGACCTCAAAAACACGTCTGGGTCTGGAATGGAAGATATATACAGTATAGGATGTTTTCACCATCACTTTTCTGAATTCCTCATGCATACAACAGCCAAAGTGATTTTAGAAAACATTTATTTTTAGGAAACACCATGTGACACAGGATTACTGACCTGTCTCTTGCTCGCCTAGGATGTTGTCATCATCTTTACGAGATTTTAAGGCATTGTCCCCCTGCATCACTTCATCCTCTGGCAGCCTGGGGAAGCTTGTGATGCTCATGTAGTCCACCGGAGAATAGGCACTGCCCAGCGTTGTCTCTGGCGTGGCATCTTTCGCCACCACAAATCCGCCAGGGTACTCTGCCACTCCTTCAGGGGATGGATTGTGCATGGCTACTCTTCTGGATCGCGGGGGTCACACACTATGCCTGTCCTCTCTTTAAATATAACATTTAAGAGACAAGATGGACATACTTCTGAGTCTCTTGTGTGGCCCGGTGAAGAACCTTAATACAGTACACTTAAGGTCCGTGCATGTTATTAACTTGGTGAGACTTTAAGTCAAATTGGGACACCGTCACAATCTGCCCTTTTTCAGCATTCTTACTAAGAAATGGGTGCGTTGCTCAGATGACTGTGCATTTTGTGTAAACAAGAACCTGCAGAACATAACACTCGCAGATCATCTTATCTTTATTTCCATGGCCTGCTTTACATACTGGGCGACACTGGGCCTATCGCCTAACATAAATACCTCAACACAACATTCAGTTATTATAAAAAATGTATGCATTGAAAATGCACGTACACAAGGACTTGTAGTACCAAGTTGCTAACATTACCTGTCAGGATATTCCGGCCGCTCTTTGCACAAGATAGCTAACAAGCTCTGGCTAATTCTATTCAATCACGGCTCGAAAATAAAACAAGCAAAATCCACTTTACGTACCATGCTGGGGGTAGTTCATGAGGAAGTCGAAAATATTCCTTAAGGGGTTATTTTCCGTGTGTACGTGTCGCAGCCGTGTCGTTCTCTATCACTGGAGGAACCACTAACTATCGTTTGCCACGGCGTTGTATGGGTCAGTGGAGGGTGTCCAACCGGAACAACAGGTTCGGCACAATACTTCACCATGGGAGATACTCCACTTACAGGAATGCCAAAGGTGCTGCCACTTGTCAGTACATGTATATAGCACTTACTTCCCACCACACTACAGGTACTGTGCTCCTCAGCGTCGCATCGTCTGGTGTATGAACACTGTGATTGGTACACATAGTCCAGGTACGAGGACGACCAAGTTCAGCCCAGACAATGGATGTGGAATCCGATGTCAGCGAGTTGATCACCTGCTCCGGTTACATCATCTGTTGTTGTTGTCGTCATACTCAATATGCTCCTCCTCTTCCTCATCATCCTCCTCCTCCTCCCACGGAAGTATATACGATGGACTCACATTAATCCCAAATTCCTAATACCCCCACTTTCACCGTTCCAGTTGAGGGTGCGAGTGTGTCCCATTCCAAAACCGCTCTGTTTTGTACCCTTGTTCAACACTTCGGCTTAGCCCGCATCCAAACCAAACTTTATTACCCACAATTCATTGCGGATTTGAACAATAGGGCCGTGCACGGCGCGTTTCGCTGACGTCACCACTGGAGGCGATGTGACTTGTTGTTACCACTAACCACCACTTGGCGACCTTCTATTTGGTGTGTGATGCTTCAGGGTACGTAGTGTCTTTCAAACCTCTTACGTGTACAGTATTTCTTTGTAGTCAAAATAATGACTTTTTAATGTATCCGCTGCATTTATCTTCTAATTATCTGTTCATAATTAAATAAAAAAATGTAAAGACAACAATTTAGAGCAACAATTTACCAAAGGCCAGCAGTCATTCCAACGCAGCAAAGGACAACAATTGTTCACCTTCTTTCAAAACATAATTGCTGTAGGGCTGCAACTAATGCTCATTTTAATAATTAATTTTATTTAGTAATCTTATGAATTAAAAAAAACAACATTTTGTTTCCATCCTTTCATTCTAAAACATGTCTTTCAAATTTTTTGTGCAGAAAATGCACAAATTCTTTATGATTAAGCGATTAGACTTGTCTTTGGCACATCAGAGAATATTGGAAAATGTTGATCATTCTTATTTAAGTAAAAGCAAATGTTTGCAAATGTCTTATTTTTGAAAAAGCAAAAAAATAGGTGCTTTCATCAAAGGCTACATAGACCTGAGAATATTTACTGTTGAGAGGGTAAAAATTGGGGGATAAGGAACATTGTAAACCAAGTATGAAAATAATTAATCAATTATCATAAAAGCTTAATTTGATAGCCAATTAGTAGATTCATCTTTGAACCTATACTCGATTTATTTTTTCTTTTATGACTCACATGGTTTGCAATGATATCTACTTATCTTCTTTCTAGACAAGGGTATTTTAAAAGCCGAACTAATTAAATTTGGACCTGACAGAATTGAACTTCTCTGACGAGATGTTTACGCAACAATCTCCTGCCTCCACTACATGCCATACTGCACCAACTGGAGGAAGATGATCTGAACCTGTCCAGCAGCGTCCACCTTTTCTGTTGTCAATGTCTTTGTTCACTGCTTACAAGCCCAACGATGTTTTCAAAGATGGCTGGGACAATCATCCAATGAGCACTAAGTGAAATGGTACCGCTAACCAACTGTGGCACATAGGACTGCAGCACAATTTACAGGAGTCTAATGATTGCGTAAGTCCTTTTAAACTTTGGTAAACAAAACATGCAGTTTTTCAGGCAACATAATGAATTGTTACACATCACCTACAGGGTTTGCACATCCCCATGTTTAACTGGGAAAGTTGTGGCCTTGTGTCCAGTGATTCCAGCTTTGGTAAGGTCATCTGAAGTTTGTCTAATCCCAGTGGGAAAACATAGTACAATCCTTTTGCAACTACTTTTGTTCACGGGCCAAATGAGGATTGTGATGAATGAAAATTATGCAAAACTTGTGTAAACATGTAACCACCTCCACTACTACATTGAATGTCCATGTGACAGAATATTACATATTGGCGACATTCAGTCAAATTTTCAGTATCCATGCAAAATTGTGGCCTGAAAGTTATTATAATACAATATATTGTATTAAGTTTATATTATTTTTCCATTGCTATACCTGTATTTATTTCAATTCCAGTAAAGAGAAAAAACTGCACAAGAAATGTCAAGCAAAGTCTTTATTTTCTTGTGTGACAAAGTGACAATTGGGTCATTAGTTGTGTGGCCAAACAGAAAAACTAGCTTGGTAAATGTTTTCAAACCGTACAAATGTTGAATAAACTGTAACTGAGCTACCGATCACAAAATCAGTAATACTTGGTTAAAACTTACAAAATTATAACCTCAGTCTATGACAATCCAAAGCCACTATCAGTTGTTGCATTGCAGTTCTTTTTAAGGGTAAAGTCAACCCAAACATATTTTTTTCAATAATACGGCCTATGCCAGCCCACTAGTTGAAACAAGGCATTCTGATAAATATTGCGTTTGTGGAATAAGAGTTAATCCACTCATTGACTGAAAATGACATTGAAGTTGCTCTGGGCTCAGGACCAATCACGGCTGACCTGTTTTCTGAAGCTGAGCCGTGATTGGTCGTTACCTGAGCCCTGAACAGTTGTGATGTCATTTTCAGTCGACAGAAGTGACAAAATGGCCGCCTCCAGAGATGGCTAAAAAGGGGTGGATTTTGCTGCTTAACTCATATTTCACAAACACAATATTAATTAGAATGGCATAGTTCAACTAGTGGGCCTGCACAGAATATATTTCCGAAAAAAAAACCGTTTGGGTTGACTAATTTCTGAAATGGGCAGGCAATCTTAAATTCCAAGAGCACGTTGCTGAAGTGGGATGTTCCACTCTCACCACCGTCCACTTTCATATCGGGCATGGGTTATCTCCCATCCCACCCAAAACTTGAGGAGCTGTTTAAGATGCTCTTGGGAGACTGAAAGTAAAAAACAAATAAATAAATTGATGAAAAAAAAAAAAGTGCATGCAACACAGTAAGAAGTACTGTTGCTATTTACACTACTCACATTTCCTATAATACAATACAGTACATCTTAATTCTTAATTTATATAGTGCACAATGAACTATACGACAATTTAGAGCAAGTACTTTGCAGTGCTGTGATTACAACTTTGTGCACGTTTAGCCTTCTGCATAACTCAAAGAATATGAAGTCAATGCACACACACCGTAATTACTTCAGAGTGCATCGTGCACCTGTGAACGGCACGTATGTTAGCCGTTTGTTGATCAGCTAACTCATCTTAAGAAATGTTTTAACCAACACAGGGGACAAGTGTACACGTATTGACAATTGTTGTACTATAACCGCAGTATTTCACAGCGGTAGATGCAATTCTATCCCTGCATGGCACCAAAAAAAAACGGTAAGAGACACCACGTACCCTGAAGCGTCAAACACCAAAATGAAGCTCACAATGACCAATCACGGCTCAGATTCAGAAAACAGGTCAGCCATGATTGGTCGTTCTGAGCAGTTGTGATGTCATTTTCAGTCGACAGAAGACAAAATGTCCGCCCCCGGAGATGGCTAAAAACAAGTGCATTTTGCTCCTTAACTCGTATTCCACAAACGCAAAATTAATCAGAATGCTGTGTTTCAACTAGTGGTCCTGCTGGGAATGTATTCTTGAAAACAATATGTTTTGGATCCTCCTCGCCCGTTGTAGTGTGTCTTCAATGACCGCTCCGCTTGTCTGACTGAGCTCCGCTTGAATCTGCTGGGAATGTACCTCTTTGTGCCTCTTCAAGCAACTTGTCTGATTGTGAACGCACACTGCTTATATAGAGAGTTGCCCTGTGCCAGCGCTTCTTTCTGATTGGTGGCGCTCAGTGGGAAATTGGCCATCCAATCAGTGCGCGCTGTGTGCAGGAGCCCTGCCATCAGCTGATGGTAAGTGCAGCATATCATTGGGGGACAAATCTAAGCAGAGTCCAGGCACTCTTCAACCACCTACTATTATTGGAAAAAAATATATATTCATGTATCATTAAATATATGTTAGAATGAACATTAAAAGCAAAAATATTTCTCAGATCTAGACCCCAGTAGCTGAAATATAATGCTTTCTCATCATCCAAAAGGCCGTCATCCCTTGGGGAATTTATAATTGCTCCCTTGTGAAGTTTAATGGTGTCCTCCAGGGAAGCATGAATTTGAGGCTATGTTCCCCCTCTGCACAACCTGTCCTTGCTTTTAAAGTGTTTATCAGCTGCCCCTTGCCAAGGACACTTCCAGACCCCGTCCACTCGAGCCTTGTAAGGACACACCGACGGGATGCATGGGGGGCTTTGGGAGAGCTCTGAGGCGATATGAAGAAGGAAAGGAGAGAAGGAGAGAGAAGCTGACACATTCCCTTTGCTCCCTTTCTGTGTGCTAAATGAACTGCGAGGGAAATCTCCTGGAATATGGATGGGAGGGGGTACTTGCCTTATATCAGCTCAGCTGTGTAATTTGGATGGAGGACAGGAAGCTATCATGTGGAGTCTCTGCTGGCTAAGTGTTATGTGTATTTAAGGGTTATCTTAGGACCACAAAGTGCAGTTGAGGATAACCTTTACAAACAAACTGTATGTTACATGATGCCCAGAGCAGTGCAGAGCGTCGATTTGCTCAACGTCACCTAATAGCAAAATCCAGTTGTAAAAGCAAGAAAGCTTTGAAATGGTCACCTTTGTGTGTCCTGTTTCACTGAACATTGTTCAAGAGCTCAGTCATTTACCTGGTACATACTCAGACCATTAGATATTTGATAAAGTGGATATAAAAAGTCTACACACCCCTGTTCAAATGCCAGGTTTTGTGATATAAAAAACAGATACTAAGATAAATCTTTTTTTTATTTTTTAGATCCACTATTAATGGAACTTATAACCCATACACCAGACAATGTGTAACATAAGGATGTGTATATGTGGCGAACGTCTGTGTTTTTTCTTTTTGGCAATCATACATGGGCCAGACCAACATGTTTGGCGGGCCTGATCTGGCCCCCGGGCCGCCAGTTGAATAGCCCTGCTATACAGGGTCACGGGGAGGGGCTGCCGCTGGACCCTATCCCAGCTGACGTTGGGCGAAAGGCGGACTACACCCTGAACTGGTAGCCAGCCAGTCGGAGAGCACACAGGAGACACCATCACTGAGCAGGAACCGGTCTCACGCTGCTCGCTCACAAGTCATGCGAGTTTACCACTACACCATAGCAATAATTGCTAGAAAGCAAAAAAATAAAATAAAAATGTCACAAAAAAACTATAAGAACATGAAATTAAATTGGGGTAAAGAGACACTTCCAATGGTCTCAGATGTGTGCTGACTCCTATTTAACATGAGTTTTGAATGTGACTGACTCATTCTGGACATATAAACATCCTAGTTATAAGAGGGTGTGCACACATTATGTATACACATTATTTCAGTTGTTTGTTTTAACTTACTATTTTTTATTCACAATTGAGTTGTACAAGTTATTGGTTACATTAATTGTACAAAAAGTTTGGTATTTTTATTTTATTTTATTTTTTTCAAAAACCATGTGTAGACTTTTTATATCCATGATATGTTGTGTCAGTATTCAAATCCTTTTCCTCTGGGCATCCAAAACTGTGTCACATGCAGGCCCTCGATACAGCACTTCACGTCTCATCTGGCTTGCCACCCATGACACACTCTTATCGTATGCAAACAGCCACTAATGCTGCAGCAGAGAGGAAAGGAAAGCGACAAGACCAAAAATAAAAGCTTCAAAGGACGGTGGTATCAAAACATGTGACAAGGTCACAGGGACACAGAGTGCTGTTCTGCTCATGGCCTATTTTGTTATGTAACATGGTCAGAAGAGGGGCAGTGCTTTTGTGGATTGGCATGTTTCCAAATGGTCTGTTTTAAAATACACTACAACAAACACTTGTCCTCATCAGACACGATGTCCATGTCACAGTTCGGGAAGGGATTAAAGGGAGCAATTCAACAGCACGAAACAAACAAGGAACGAGTGTGAACGTGCAACAGGTGTGAAGTCTGAGTCACTCTGTCGATCGGCAACACCTAAACCTTCAAGCACGCAAGAACAGTGCTTTTGATTTTTAAGCAGTTAGCTGTGCCAGCCCAAGAGAGGACAAGCATGCAGGTAGAGCCGTGTGTCACATTGGTGAACATGAGCATGCACATGGAACGCAAGGCTCGGATCTGAACTTTCACCTATTTCTTCAGCCGGCTTGGCGAAACTGTGGGAATCTTGTCAAAGCTCTGGCTTTGTGTTGTGTTGTGGGGACTGAAAAAAGAAGCCATAAACCAGACCTACGGTATATTTTGCATGGATTACATTAAAATTTGGCATTATTTGTTTGAATAATTCCACCACATGTATGACGAGACGAGCTTGATAACAAAAACATGAGCGCACACACAAACTGTTCCTGTTGTGTCACTCACATAATCTTCGCTGTGAGGGGAATGTGTTTGTTTGAGTGTCTGTGTGCCTAGCACCTGGTAACCGTATAGGCCGAAACTTTATCATTTTGCTTTAACAAAGCTCAAACGGTGCAGGGCCCTTTGTCTCTCAGAAAAAGACATGAACTTGCAGACAAAAACAATCTTACCTGTAATTAGGCGTCGGAATGGAAGTCAGGTGATTGTAGACACAACGATGCTGGGTGTGGTTCTTTTGGTTGCACTGGTTGGTTGTTGGTTGCAGACTTTTGCTCATGCAGCCAGGTGTGCTCACTTGCATTTTTAAAGATCCTTATGCCAGGCTTTGGCTACTGTTCAAGTGTTTGTATTTTACAAAGTCTATACTACAGTCTGCACAGAAAAGACAGCGAAAACAAAATCTATATTTAAAACAACCTCCCGCCACTCACACGCACACATACACACACACACGCACACACACACACACACACAAAAGAAACGTTACCACATTACAGGACAGTTGTAGCTAGACCTTTTGCCTTTAAGTGTAACTCAAGTCATCATTGTACACAAGTCGTCATTTAAAAGAGACAATTAGGCTGCTGTGTTTTCCTTACTTTTCTAAAGGAATTACATTCCACAGTAAGCCCTGTGAGAACATGGATGACCATGCATGCAGCCACGCAAGCCTCACGTGTCATCACAAGCGAGCTGGGAGACCTGACAGCAAACCCACATGAGGTGACTATGCCACCTATAAACAGAAACTGAGCTTCTACAATGCTAAACATGTACAAGGGATTGTCATGACACACAGTATTTTATGAGTTAACAGTTTCATAAAGGCAGTGACAGACTGCAAAGTGTAAAAGTTACCAGCAGGAGTTTTGAGAAGCTCCTCCTAGCTCATTGGCTACTCAAATGCTGCATCCAGACAGAGCCCACCTGATTGGCTGTTGAATGTCGAATGGCACTTTTTGGGCTGAGGGAAAGTTTCTGTTTACAAACAGTGTTTAAAGTGACAACAGTACGGAGGGAAGAGAGAGTGCTAATCTTGTTTTTGTTTTTTTGAATATTCCAACGCTTCAAAAATATGATAATTAAGGCACACAGAGAGGTGTTTGAGTTTATAAATATAATTACAAATGCAACACAAATGGTAGTTATAAATATACTGTAGATGAACCAGATGGATGAAGATCTCTTATAGAAAGGTAAATATGGATTGTTCACAGCAAGTGAACAGTTATGCAGTCCAAGCTTCTCTTCCTAGTCAACTAAGACATCCAGTAATTCAGGATTAGCTCACACACACTACTGAAACACTCATACAAACAACTGAAATGCTCTCTCACCTAAGTGAAATGCTCTCACACACACTACCAATTATTTCCCCCCCTTGAATACACTAGTAAAACACTCTCTTACACACTATGTTTATGGTTTCTTTTTTTCCCAGACAGTGGTCTTCTTATTTCAGTGAAGACAAACTCGCTTACCTTGCTGACAGTTCCGGGTGTCACTTCAGCCTTCAACGGAGCTGTCACGGCTTCTTTGTAATGTGTCTAAAAACAGCTGACCTTCAAAATAAGGCTCCCCGACACAATCAAGCCTGCGCTCCAACTACCCACCGCCGTTGAAGGCTGGTGTCGCAGGCGTGTGGGAGCATGTATGCCCCCTCGTCCCTGTTGATGATGCCATCTTCACGTCAATTTCAATTGCCTCATTGACCCATCTTTTGAATGTATTGGTTTCTGATGTAATGACTTTCCCCTTCCCTAGTCCATGATGTAATTAGTTCTTCTGCAGTGGTCTGTTATGGCTGATTTCTTGTTTTCTTGTTCTGCTTTGTGTTTTGGGGTTCTGGTGTAATGTCCTGTTGTGCGTCGGACAACAGCAGCGACAGCTCCGATGAAGGCTGAAGTGACAGACGAAACTCTCAGCTAGCTAAGAGAGTTTCTCATCACTGGAATAAGAAGAGCACTATCTGAAAAAAAGAAATCTTAAACTTACTTTAACTAATATGAAGACAAGATGTACATCATAGCGGTGCTCTCTTACACACTGCTTAAACATATATTTCAATATGTCTATTAAACAAATGGATATCAGAGTAATGTGCAAAAGGATTTTAGTCGAGTGTATAGGAGTATTTTAATTGAGCTTCTGAAAAGAAAATATTTGAGTGTGTATGAGAGTGGTTCTGTAGTGTTTATGACGGTGTTTGACTCGTGCATGTGAGAACATTTCACTTGTGCATCTGAGCAGAAAAAAATGCAGTTATACTGTATGTAGCGTTTCATGTATAAGGAACATAAGTTTTGTACATGAGAGATTTATAGTGGTGTATATGAGAGCGTTTAACTAGTGTATGTAAGCGCTTGTGTATGGGAGTGAAAAAAAACCTGTTGTGCGCAAGTGAGTGTTGTGTATGTGAGCAAAAAAACGTAATTTTGTATGAGATCAGTAGTGTTTCAGCCAGCATTTTACTCGTTTATGTAAGAGTGTTTACTAGTAGTGTTTTTCAAACTGTGTGCCGATATTGTCAGGTGTGCCGTGGGAAATTATCTCATTTGTGTGCCTGTGCGGTCTAGCGCCTGGCAGCGTAATCATGTCTTTACCACATTGTAGTACTCTTCCATACCAGAAGGTAGCAGCAGCAGCAGGTAGCTAACTGTCTTTGTTTAGAGACAAGCGAATTAGTGACGCATGTTTATCCAAACAGGCCCATGTTTCACACTGATTAAG
Source organism: Filicampus tigris (assembly GCF_054856515.1). Lineage (NCBI taxonomy): Eukaryota > Metazoa > Chordata > Actinopteri > Syngnathiformes > Syngnathidae > Filicampus > Filicampus tigris. Next base: position 28,248,810 of record NC_141217.1, on the reverse strand, counting down.
TATCAATATGAAACATTATAAAATACTTTTTTCTTTGTGTTTATTCAATTAATATTCAATACGTTATAATAAAACGTCATTCTTCAATGTTAAACATGCTTATATAAACAATATAACACTTATATTGTTAAAATAAGCTTATTTTTGTCACAATTTCAGTTGGTGGTGTGCCGCGGGATTTTTTTCAATGAAATAAATGTGCCTTGACTCAAAAAAGTTTGAAAAACACTTTACTTGAGTATGTGAGCAGGAAAAGTTCAGTTGTGTGAGTGTATGTGAGTGAAAAGAATTTCATTTGGGAGCATGGGAGTGTTTCAGTGTATATGAGAGCTTTTAATCAGTGTGTGTTAGAGCTTGTGTATGTGGCTGTAAAAAATCTAATGCGTGTATCATTGGGTTTCAGTAGTGCGTTTCACTGGTGTGGGCGAAAGAATATCAGTTGTGTATACAAGACTGTTTAAAATTAACCAGTGTATGTACGAGTTTATGTATGTGAGCAAATCAAATTCATAATGAATTTGATACATTAATTAATAGTGCATGAGGGAGTGCTTCAGTAGAATCCATGCGAGCTCACCCTGAATTACGGGTAAGTCCCTCAGGGGCCCTCATAGCAGACGGCGTGTGAGTACAGACACCAAGTCAGTTTCCCCTCCCCCAGCTTTGTATTCTAAATTTTAGCCGCGGCAATGGAGACTGCTGATCAGGGATCAGCCAACTTCTCTCTGAGTGCAGGTTGAAGTCTTCTTGGCCCAGCCCCCACCCTTGCTGTTTCCCACAGCTCGAGCTTGTGGCTTGTGTCCGATTCTGATTGGCCCGCTGGCGTCATGGGGGCGGAGCGAAGGCGTGTCCTTGTGTATTGTGATCTCACAATCAGCTGTTTTGTACGTTCTACATACTGATCTGAGGATCAGCTGGAGGCAGCAATAAACAGAAGGAGAAACGATAGCAGAGGCTCAAAAAAGCTGCAGATGTTATGATCTGAAACATCGGTGTAATATTTTACACGAAGCCCTTCTTCTGAGAAGAAAGCCTTTTATTTTTATACGATGGTGTTTTAACTACCTCTCTTAAAGGCTATCTAAAGCTATGCTTTAAGAATTGTCGTTCCTACTGTGTGTGATCTCGTTTACAACTTGAATAATATTGCAAAGGCAGGTAAGCAGCTTTTCTTTTTGTTTTTTTCGTCATACCCTCTGCTTAAAAATGACAGCTATAAAGATTAAATGTCAACCGTCATTCTGTAAAAATTTCATCTCGTATCGTCACCTACTACTTGCACAGCCTAAATGTTTCAATGTCGTGTGTGATTCAAAGCGTTTTATTCAGTGTTATGCGACGCCTTTTGCTCGGAAGATGACACCAATCTGCATTGTGCAGCCGTTGTTGTGCAAACTGCACCAAATGCCCGATGGCGGATGTTGATGTTTTTCGAGAGGCGGACATTGGAGGTTAAGGTTCTCAATCAACATCGCTGTGTTATTTTTCTGTCTGCGTTATCATCAGTGTGGGCCAACGTCTTGTTGTGAGTGCCGCTTCGCTGATCAGCCACGACTGTCATTGCTTTGACCCTTCGGCTGGAGGGCTTACACGGATAATTCATCTGTAACCTGGATAACGTAACCGACACAAAAGTCCGTCGATAGCTGTCTGGCTCCGTATAATGCCGTCGAGTTTTACTGCTTTTACACAACGACCAACGCGATAGCGTCTTGTAACAGCGCCGCTCATATATTCGATGGTGGACGACAGTTAGAATATTGACGCGAAACTGGATGTGAAGGACTCATTTCGTGTGGCGTCACTGTTCATATGTCCTACAATTTCGCTGTGTTTGCGCCTCAGACTCTTTTCTGCGGCTTGCGTGACGATGCTGTGACGTTACAGCGTCTTGTTTTCATTCCCCGACCACGCCTACTGTATAAGCTCCGCCCCTAGAAGCAAAAGGGACGCTTATCATCTGTAATACAAGGTGCTGTTTGGAAAGTGGAAATCGTGTTAATGAATACATTAGTCGTAAAATAGAACTACAATGACTAGCGTGATCAAGGGCCACATTTGATTTTTAAATTGACAGATGGACCAGATCATTTATAGACGAAGTAAGTAACAATACATAGTTAAAATGTATATGTGAAATAATAATGATTTATAGCAATATCAATATAATTTGTTTTAATTAAAAGAATACAGTAGTACCTTGACTTACAAGTGACCTGACTTCCAGATTTCCAGGTTTTTCGACATACTAGCCATTGCACAGGTGTTTTATTTTTTCCTTTACTTCCAAGCAAAAGCTTCTGATAAGAGTGCTGTAGGGTGGCAATGAACTCGCTTCAACTCATTTTAAAATAAGCAGCAGTTTGGCAGACAGTGAACAAATCTTTAAAAATGCTTCTAACTGTTTGACACTCCCAGGCGATGTCAAACGTTACGTAGAAAACTGAATTACACATTGTTTAACTCAAAGTACTTCAAAACTGCTAGCTTAATGCTAACACACTATGCAAAATGTTATAGCCGGGCTAACACCATTGTATTATCATTGTTGTCAACCATCCAGCAACATTTAGGAGATTATGTATACAGCATATAATGTAACCTCGAATTACAAACGACCCATTTTACGAACTTCTCAAGTTAGGCACAATCTTTTTTAATAGAAAACATGCCTCGTTACTAGATCTAGTAACGTCAAAGTTTCGTTATGTGAACTGTCTCAGCATGGATGAGCGGATGGCTCAATTGCTGTGCTTTTCTCTCTATTCAACCATCATAGGCTCTGTGTGTAAGTAATTGCCATAGCTCTGCTGTTTTTTTTTTTTTTTTTACTCTTAATGAGACCTCAGAATGATTTAACCGTCGTGGTTGGCACTTTTTCCAATCACAATTCTCACAGCAGCTACCTTGACGTCATTAACATTGCAAAAAAGACATCTAAATAAGTTTGTCATGCTATTTTGGAAGGAGACTCTTTTTCAATGGGGGAGCTGTTGTCCATCTCCCCTCCTCACTTAAAGTTAAAGCACAATAAGTACTTCTTATTTTAGTGTGTTATTTCTTAGTGATATGTGATAGTGATAATAACATTTTCACTTATTTTCATGTTCTACTGTATTTATTTTCAACCACACACAGATTAAAATAAACAAATATATATAATAAAATAAATATGATTTGGGGGCTGGAAGAGATGAATTGCATTTCCATTTATTTCAATGGGAAAATATACCTCAATCTATGAACATTTCGAGTTACAAATGGAGCCACAGAACGAATTATTTTTGTAAGTTGAACATACGTTGAAACAACAACAGACACAACCCCTTAGTGTTGAGCATAAACTTTCCCTTTTATCTAATCCAAATCTGTATGTTGCTGGTCTCGGGCGGAATCCTCATCTTCCAAAATGATCACTTTTCAGGTGACCTCAAAAATGGTGTGTTTGTTCAACCATTAACATTGCATAATCAAAGAGAGCAAACCATTTTCAACACTTTATATACTTCAATAATTTGTGAAAATAACATCCAATTGCGCGGACTGACCAATGGTATAGATGTGTGAAAAGAATATTAGATTTACCAAATAGTGAGATAAGAGGTTTTGGCCCGATGCCAGCAATGTGCACTATGATTAGGTGTCCTCTAAAGTTCATTTTTACCATTGTGTTCTCCAAATAAGGACAGAGCGTCATACCTTATGCACCTGCACTCGTGTCAGCAGACTTATTAAACTTTAGTTGGACATTATTATTATTACATCATTGTTACACATTAGTCAGGCCTTATCCCTTGCCTCAGTAGCTTCCACAGTGAATGGACCTCCTTCCCTTTTAATGATCTGTAAATGTGTAATATCTCTGTGTTGCTTATTTTCACTACTTGAAGCGGAAGTCAACCCAAACACTTTTTTTTTCAAGAATATGTTCCCAGCAGGCCCACTAGTTGAAACACGGCATTCTGATTAATATTGCGTTTGTGGAATATGAGTTAAGCAGCAAAATCCACCCTTTTTAACCATTTCAGGTGGCGGCCATTTTGTCACTTCTGTCGACTGAAAATGACATCACAACTGCTCAGGGCTCAGGTAACGACCAATCGCGGCTCAGCTTCAGAAAACAGGTCAGCCGTGATTAGTCGTTACCTAAGCCCTGAGCAGTTGTGATGTCATATTCAGTCAACAGAAGTGACAAAATGGCCGACCCAAGAGATGGCTAAAAACGGGTGGATTAACTCTTATTCCCCAGACGCAATATTTGTCAGAATGCCTTGTTTCAACTAGTGGGCCTGCATAGAACATATTCTTGAAAAAAATATGCTTGGGCTGACTTCCACTTAAATGTTTTTTCTTTATAAAGCAGCATTCATTTATTTCCACATTTCAAAACTTGCCAGCATAACAAAATCCAATACAAGAGCTGAATCAAAACTTCAGGCTTTACATTGATACATTTCCTCAGTATTGACACAAGGAGGTAATAATTTAAGAAAATATATTATTACTAGTGTGGGTGTAATTTGCAGTGGTGTTGAACTACCGAGATGTACAGTATGTGCCCTAGCTACACTACCTGGAAAAAGGTTAGATGCACCTTTTCATGCGTTTGACTGAGAAACTGTCCTAACTTTTGACTGCAGTGAGAGAGGCTCAATATTGGAAACCACTCTCCCTTGGATGCAGCATTCTACAACACTTAACTGCAAACCACAAAAAACATTTAAGGCCTCTTGGTTGTGGCGATCAAATGATACATCAGATTCATGATCAGGCTTAAAAGTGATAAAGATTTGAGAGAAAACTCTGTAGTGTTATGAAACATAAATGTAAGTGCCTATGTTTATGTGTTGTGTTCTTTCTTTTATCGCAAAATAACAATGGTATCAGTACTGTGGCCTCACTAATATATGCTACATGTGGTTACCTCTAAACGCAGGTCATCCTAAAAAAACAAACAAACCCAGAAAGGTTTACATTTCTCCTTGGCTTCGTTAAGTCAATAATATAATTTATTATTAAAGGTCAATCTAGTGGATACACGTGCGCTTCACTCTCACCATTGAAGACACAAATGAGGTCCACATAATGATATTGCGGTTGTATTTAAGCAAACCAAGGTGATCGTGCAAACAAAAGCTATGCCACAGATTTGTGGACCAAAGTGCAATTTATGACAATTCTAGTGAGCAAATTCTTGTAGTATGCTGTCTTTAACAAGTCGTGTACTTTGAAAGGGCGCACGTATAACGAAGCTCCAGCCAGCTTCGCACATCAGCAGTGACTGCGAACATACAATATTTCATAATACAAATACAGAGGTAGCACCAAAATCATTTGGACCCCCATAAATAATCCTCATTATGCACACCCCACCATGTTTGTTGACGGAAGGATGCTGTCAGGTTTTTGTTTGGAGGGAATACAAAATGTGGACTTTGTTGCACTATTTGACATGAAATTGTTTTCTTAACATTTGCTTTGCCAGTGAAGAACACAGTTTTCTAACACCATTATTATCTGTTTCCTCTCTTTCAGGCCTTTGCTCCAAACCAAGTGAAACCTTACATTTGCACTACTGAGGCCCACCCTCTCCTTGTCCAAACCAAGATCCAGCAAAGGGCTCTGAGTCAAAGCAAAGTCAAATAATAAGAATACACAGCTACAAGTCTTACCTAAAAAACGCATCCCATTCTAAGGCAGCTACAGCTTTTTTTGTTTTTGCGCGTCAAGTCTTCAAACCTTAAGGCCAAGCCGTCATGTTTCAACGTCTGAGCAACTTGCTGTTTGGGGAGGTAGAAGAAGTGGCAGCTGAACTGAAGGGACCTAATCCCTGCGTGACAGAGGCCGACGAGGAAGGATGGATGCTTGTCAACCTGCCTGGTGAGTCATCTGACTGGATAATAGCTTTCGAGAGTTAAGCAACATAGGATGACCGTTGGGTTGTGAAAACTATTGCAATGAAATTTAAAGAGTGAGTGCAAGCGCTGTCCCCACTTGCACTGAACATAATGCTTTGAGTGAAGGGTGTAGTCAGGAATTGATCATGTACAGGCCCAGGCAGAAGGCTGACTTACCTGAGATGTTTTCAGCCAGACAAGGGAAAGATGCAATTCCTTTTGAACATAACTCTCACTCCAACTTGTTTATGATCTCAATCATGACAAAGTGGACTGTTGAAAAATAAAATGTATCTTCAGAAGCCAATCAAACAACGAAAAAAATAGGAGAAACATTCAAAACCCAAGAGGGTCAACACAACTAATGATGTGACTCTTTTATGTTTTGTGTCTCCTTGCCCCCTCTTCTCCCCCCTCCCCTCCGATTTTTTGTACACACCCTTACATCCCCCACACTGGTATGCGTGCGCGTGCGTATGTGATGGCCACAAAACGATCCCTTCTACCGGCATTTGGAATGTTTACCACATTTGCATCAAATCCTCCCACCTCCACCATATTGGCGTCCCCGTCCCTGATGTCATGCGTGCCATGCGCGTAGACGAGTCTGGCCGCATGATGCAAGCTGACGCTGACACACAGGCCCAATTCACTATTGCACATCCAATCCCAAACAGCAACCCATTAAACCTTGAAGACGCTCAAACACGGACTGAATGCCTAACTTCTATTCCCCGCCCACCTAACAAGCGACGGCGGACACGTAGCGGCCGGGCGCAAGGGGCAGTATTACCGCCGGACCCCACGGCTAGTCTGAACCCATCAAACACGGGCCTCACAACATTGTCAAGACGGGCCAGACTGTCCACAGCCTCCTCGACTTCTAAGTCGACTTCTCCTGTTGGGAGCGAGTGTGGGGGCAGTGGGGATAGCAGTAGGGCAGGCTCAGAGAGAGGCTGCATGGATGAGAGCTGGTTTGTCACCCCTCCCCCCTGTTTTAATGCAGAAGGAGCCACGGCGGAAGCCAGCCCCATGGAGGACCTGCTCATCGAGCACCCCAGCATGTCTGTGTATGTCTTGCCGAACAACCTGTCCATGGTCTCCAACGGCAACCTCTCCGTGCTGGGCGAGGAAAGCATTGTGAGCATGGCGAGTAGCGTGAGGTGAGGAACTCACAAAACACCCCCGCTTAGCACCATCACGAGCCGCTTAACAACCACATTTTTTTTTTTTTTTTTTTTTTGGCTCCCCTCCTGCAGCAGAGTGGCCGAGCCAGCTGCTGCTCCGGCCACACACACCCCTGGGCCATTCAGGGTGAGTTTTGGACCGTATGTCCAGCCTAAGGTGGCCCAAGTGGCCAGAGTCCAGCGTAGCAAAGCTCGCATGGAGAGGCGCCACCTGAGCCGCAACCGCATCCAACGCCAAAACCGCAGCAGGGAGCAGATTCCACGCCACGCAAGTCACGCTCGAAACACCTTCCTGCACCAGCCTAGCAAGCGTAACTTCTGCCACTAGACCCCGAGAAACTGGGGACATTGTCCACTCTGAGGGCATCAGAAGAGCATAGTCAACCTTCTCCGCATTCAGTGCATTCAAGCATCTGATTTCTTTTCGGCACAATCTGTCCAACTGAATGAATACTACACTTTAGACTAATTGGATTCTCCCTATTTTGCAGTTAAGCCCTCAGAGTGGATCTGAATAGAACTTAACTATATTTTCTGCAATGTCCAAAAAAGCAACAAAATGTTCATAAAAGTCCCACGTAAATAAATAGCTCTATTCATTTTCTCCTTTTTAGTAAAATGTCTTGGACTGTTTCCCAAGGTGTCTTATTGAATCGTTACCAGATACAACTTTGAGATCAATTACAATACATTGATGAACTTGATGAGTCATTTCACATTAATAAGCGATCTTCTCTGTCTGAACAGAAAAGAAAATTGGGGGAACTTTGCCTTGACTGCAACATGGCTAAACTTTATTTCCAGAGAAAGCCGCTCATCATTTCCCCACAGCTCTATGTTAAGTTAATATAACCACATGAAACTTTATTTTCGTCCAGAAAAAAGAGGATGGATATACCGTGTGATGATTGTGGAATGAAAAGCTCAATAAAATCTATTGCGTTTGAATTGTAGCAAACAATCTTAACACGGGAGCTTAAACATTGTGTGATTCCTCATGTCTCACTTTGAGAAGGATGAGAGCAAGTAGGCGATGGTGGGAAAATGAGAGCAAAACAGACTAAAGAGTAAAGGAAATGATGCGGTGACTGTGATTTAGAAGAAAAGCTAAGTGTAAAGTGACCCTCAACAGTGGCCTGTGTTGTCTAGCATCAATTAAAAAACATTGAGGATTTCAATTTATATTTGAGATAATGGTAAGTTAGTTGGCTTTTTAATAGAAAAAAGTGAAATAATTGGAAAAAGGCCTTGTGCTTGGGTCACATGATATGACAGAATATAGTAAGTGTATCGAGAGCAGGATTGATGGTTTAGCTCTTTCTTCTGTTTTGTTGGTTTTACAGTCTGTGCATGGTTCCGCCAATAGTAGTCTGTTCATGAAGACAAGATGAATACATGAAAACGTCCTCTTTGCAGAAGACACTGCATGATAGTGAGTGTGGCAAATCTGCCAGCTAAAGCAATGTGCCCAGTACACACCAGCCACAGAGTGTGCTGTGATTCTCCACTTTTACGAAACGAAAAAAGCAAGCGTGCTGGTTGCATTCATTAGCCCCTTTCATTAAAAAGACTCCAATTATGCAGTTTTTTGTTTTTTTTTGAGAAAAAAACTCATCTAAAACTTTCATTAGGTCTTTGTTCCGGGTGTTTGTTCCTGTATGTACACCAAACGCTTAGCATTGTTCAACTAGAGGTTCAGCTTAATGATATGTATTAAACAATATTAAACAATGGTGCTGAAATGTAAACTAATGTTTGTATATTATTGGAGACATGGATGTACATTTGCACTGTCATTCATTTTTGTGAGTCAAAAGTTTTCGTGGTGTGCTGTGTGCTTGTGTGTTCCTTTACTCTTTCACTTGTTTTTTCCCCAAAACGTTCATTATGATAGTCCTTTATTACACTTGTAAATATTCTAAGAACAATTTCTAGTGCTCTGTTGGACGTCAAAGCCTCTCTAGACTTGAGTGCACACTGTTGAGTTCAAAGGGACTTATGCGACTCCTATCTGCATCAATTTGGTGCTCCTTATGAAAATGGAAAAGGCTTCTCGGTTGCCCACACGGCATCCTTGCCCCCATTTGAGTCACACCTTACTGAGGAGAACAATTAAAATCACACGAGGTTGAGAGTCGATGTGCCATTGGCTTGCTAACACTGCCTCCCAGAGGGTCCGCTTGGACTTTTCTGGGGGCATTGACATGGCTGTAATACAAATCTGTACTGCTGTGTTCAAAAGAATTAGCGGCAATTGGCGAATTAACTGGCAATGCTTTCACAATCAAAGAGAATGAGAGTGTTTTTAAACCATCCATTTAAGTCTTTTAATTGTTCTTTTTAGTTACATACCAAAATTGTTTTATTGTTTTAATCCCATAAAAGATATTTTTCATTAAAATATTTATAAATTTTGTTTCCCCCCTTTGTTTATTCTATATGTATTGTGCAGGGTATAGTAATGAAATGACATGCACAGCTGAATTGTTGATGAGATCACAGATCTACGTGTGCAAGATTGTGGGTGGGTGTATGTACATGCATGTAAAATGCAACGCTCAAGCTTTGTGTCTGCAAAACGTTGCTGCTTATTTTTATTTGTTTTCCTCACCTCTATTGTGATGTAAGAAGGAAATGTGATCAGTGCAGGGGCGGAACCATGGGTGGGCCTGGGTGTGCACAGGCCCATCCAAATTGACAGACTGCCCACCCAGTGAGATTCAGGAAAAAATTATATACTTTTTAATTTTTAGTAAATTATTAAATTATTTTTTTTATTTGCGTTTCGTTGTTTTTTTTATTTTATTGAATATTAAGAATGGCCTAATTGTGGATGTCTAAGGAAGAACTGAACTTCATATTGTTCAGTTTGTCATTTTATTCAAATATACGACGTGTCGGGACAGGAGGATTGTGCTCAGTGAGAGAAATATTCAGGCCCACCCTGATTTTTCCAGGCCCACCCATTAGCCACGTTCTGGCTCTTCAATTGGATCATTGTGTTGTGTGTAAATGTTGGAAAGTGTGTGTTCAGAGTAAAAGATATCTAACAATGTGGAGAGGGAGTGGTCATACTGTGTGTTGAACACTTATGATGAAAGGAAATGGGCAGGTAAACGATGAGGTAGGAGACAGTTTATATTTAAAGAAATCAAATGATGTATATGTATCAAAATAACACAGAATATGCTTGTATTTTTCTGTATAGTCATTATAGCTAGGGTGTTTTAAATGAAAAACAATGAATGTCTGGGGAGTTTCTGATGTTTATGTTGTGCCCTGAAATGATGGCAGCTTACCAACACATGAGCTTTGGCCCATGTTACATCTCAAGTAGTACACACCTCCCCATGAAATGAAATATTTAGACACATAAAATGTGGTGTATCTGATATCTATGGTGATTGTGCCTTTCACTTTTTCTGCATGGTTTTTGTGATTTTTTTTCCATCCATAAAGTGGACAGTTGTTCACGACCAGGCAAAACCTATGCAAAATGAACTGATGGGTATTCCAGCATCCATTCAGAAAACACAGGTACCCACACACCAACCCACTCTCGAAACAATACAATAAATGCTCAGGTTAACGCCTGAATCTCGTGTCGTTATTTTTATGTCGGAGGGAGACAGATGAGTGTGAAAGGAAGGGCGGAAGAAAATGAATGGCCCCTTGGTCTTGTTGGTTTACAAGTTATATGTACAGGTAGATTAGAAATATGTACCGTACACTGAAAAAAATTAAACACAGGATGGACATAAAAAACAATTGTTATGCATCACAGTCAATATTTAGGCTTTTGATCAATTAAAAAATATTAATTTGGTGTAACCTGAAAGTTTTACCTTCAAGTAATTTTATTTTTGAAGGCAAATCAAACAAATGATTATTACATTAATATAAAAATATATACATTTTTTGTGGTTGTCCTCTCAGAGAGAGAGAGAGAGAGAGAGAGAGAGAGAGAGAGAGAGAGAGCGAGAGCGAGAGAGAGAGAGAGAGGGATGGAACGGTCCGGACGGATGCTCATTTTGTGGATGGACTGACGGAGGGGAGTGGAATAGTGACTCAATGCGCTTTGGAAGCGTCTTCACAGCCTGGTCCCTCACTCAAATCTGTCCCCCGAGCAACAACAATTTGTCCTCCCTGCGCTAGCTGTGGCCATTGAACATAGACTGCGAAAAATATAGTAATGATAGACTGCAGACGAATGGCGACTAAATAAAGGGTTTCCGTCTATGCTTAATATGTCTATTTTAAAAATGTTCCCGTCATTCGTCAACCGTTGGTAAAACGGGCGTCCATTACTGACGGATAGATGGACCAGTCCGTCACATAAGACGGAATGACCACCTCTGGTAATGAGCATGACACGAACGCCATGTTTGCGTGCTGCATGACCACACGCGCGCGCACCCAGCTCGGATGTCATCCGCAGTAAAAAATAGCGCCCAGGAGCTGGTTGCCACGAGTAGTGGGACGGCGGCCCTTCCCGAACGGACCGACTACAAGTACAAGTACTATCGTAGACGCCTCCTTTACTTCCTCTCATCTTGGGCTGAGATTGTAGCAGCCTCTTCAACGTGCGCTCACGCAGAGTTCAGCTTGTTACCCACCACGCCTCCTCCTTTCCTTCACATCGTGTCCTTTATGCGGGAACAATGACGGCCAAGCACCGGAAGGGGAAAAGCAATCACAAACACGAAGAGGACCACATCAAAAGTGAAATTCCGGAATCCGAAGTTCGAGCAGGAGGGAATAGCTACCCGCTTGTGTTGTTAGCATGTATCGTCGTTGTAGTCGGTGGTGCAACGGCAGCATGGTTCTGCTACCAGCAGCACCTAACTTTGACCCAATTGACAGATGCCGTAACAGCCATGCAGATGAAAGTGGTGAAGCTCCAGGCGTCACAGGAGACCATGCGACACGCTAGTGATAAGGTAAGAATTCTAGAGTCATTGCTACAATGCCAACTAGTGATTTTCTTGTCCACACGCCGAGGTTGCAGTGCAGGCTGCCGCTTCCAAACAGGTCAGATTTGTCATGACCCACTGACTTGATCTCTCACTCCAGTATACAGCAGTAGCTACTACATATTTATACCCTCATATGGAAAGTGTCCGAGCTCACGTTGTGGCTCCACAGTCTGCAGTCACTGTGTTGATATAAATAATATTATTAATAATATACAAACTGGATCCGTAAAATGTCATGGCTAAATTTAGTCCGTGGTTTAAGTGATACCGGAACACAAGGGCAGACACTGTTTACTGGTTACTTCTGAAAGGTTAACCAACATGAATTGAACTGAGATTTTATTTTTTTCAGCAAATAAATGAATTATGTGTTTGCCTGCTCGGTCCATAGAATAGGATTATAATTATAATCTGTATTGTCATTGTACAGTGTATAATGAAATAACAATAAAATGAATAACAATCAACAGTAATTGCAGCACATGTAGTAATTACAACATCATGTTGTGCACCTTGGGTGTCACCATTTGGGTTCTTGTAGTTACCTGATAAAGTATTAAATGCTAAGCCTTGGTCAAATTCCAAAAACATATTGCACAAGACCTGTTATTTAAAGCTCAACCGACATGGTGGGAGCTCATTTAACCTCTATAGTAAAGTCCTTGCAAGTTCCCTCAGCTTCATTGGATTTTGTATTGGTTTGGAATAAGAAGCAGTCAACAAGCTCCCGCCTGGAATTGGTAGCTAGCGCTCTCAAGTGGCTCAAGATGTTGCACTTGTCATTACAGGTGCATTTTACAGATGATGTCGAAAGTCGCATAAATGCTCTGGAAGAGTCGTACACGTTGGCCCAGAAGCAGGCGGAGGAGGCCTTAGCTACCGCAGAGAACCTCAAAACGTCGGATCTGCACGCTCAGGTGCTATCACTCCACACGGAGTTGAAATCCCGCCTGGCAGACATCCAACAGACCACTGTGTCTGTGGAGCAGCTAAGCCAGCTGCAGGCAAGGTTTGAGGGGAAGACTGAGGAGTTTAAGGGGGTTGGACTTCAGGTAGAGGCCCTCGCTACGTCCAGCGCCAACTTATCTAAGCAGGTCCAAGCCGTGATGGGGCGCTTGGAAGAAGCAGAAGCCATGTTGCATGATGTTGCCACTTTGAGGGACAACCTGAAGCAGCAGGCTGCACAGCTGATCGGTCTGGAGGTGCAGCTGAAGTCGTACCAGACCGAGATGGCGACTATCAGGTTGGAGAAAGCAGCTTTTGTGCTGGGAGGGAATAACTCCTATCCTTTGACCCATAACATGATGTTTGCTTTGTCAAAGCCCTGCTGGCTACGGCTCTGTGTTGCTCCAAGTCCCTGTTGGTAGGCTTCATGATCACATTGCAAGAATGCACCAAGCTATAAAAACACTGGGGTTGAATATTTGATAAACATGTTTTAGCATGCATCATCTGCAACTTTTGACACATTACATGTTTAATACTCAGGATGAAGCCTGCAAAGGTAAAACCAACGAAAAGCATTCTCATGCTCTGTCCTCAGAGAATTGCTGCCAAATGAACGCTCCAAGCAACTCACAAAGGCCGACATGGAGGAACAGATCAGCGCACTTCGAATGAGTGTTCGGGAACAGAACTCAGCCAGCCATAGCCTTCACGCCGAACTCAGGGCTCAGCTGGACAACCTACAGTGGCAGGTTACACAGGTAATATAGTAAACAAAACAATCGAAATGATTAATGTTAGTTATATAGTGGGTGAACACAGTGCAATGTTTGGCTGTGCCTTATTTTTACGGGCTATAAGTCACACTTTTTTTTTCATAGTTTGGCTGGTCCTATGACTTATACTCATATTAAAATGAAAACTTAGACTGGCAGTGTCTGGCACCCAAATTCCCCATTTCTTAATTGTGTTGCCTTTCAGTGTATTACCGTCACCTTCTTTCCACCGGCGATAATGCACCAAAAGTATTCGCTCACTGCTAAAAGACAGAAGAAGTAGTCACGCATTACTGCTGGTGGCCACCTTCTTTATATCATGCTAGAAAGGGTGGCGGTAATGCACCAAAACTATATGCTAACCGACAAAAGAAAGTACAATACAAGTTTATGTATATAGCTATATTTATGTATATTGCACAATAGCTACAGCTGGAACAAAGCACTTAACATACAACAACAAAATAGCCATAATACAACAAGTGAAAGCAATGGGCCTTCAAAGATGTTTTGTGGTTGAGGCCAAATCACCATTTTTGCCATATTTCATCAGTTGGGATGTCAAACTTGCTCAGATTTTAAAAGGTTAAAATCTCAGATGATGTGCTTGTTGGCTATTGGTTTTACTTCCGAGTGGTCTTTCAACACTTACTTAAAGTTTGGGGTCAATATATTTTTCTTAAAAGGACAATGTGTAGAATTCATTTCCATCTAGTGGTCAACAAAGAGAATGCAACAACCTAAGATGGAAGCGCGTTCTGAAGCACATGCACTACGGTGCACAATCAATGTCAATGTCACAAATTTTGTTAAACACCAATTTGAACGTAAACATAGTATGTCATTTCATACCATAACATAAGCCACAAATGAATCATAAACAAATTACATAAATTAACCCCAGTCCAGTAGACCTAATTTGGTGTTTTGATTCCAGCTATTATTTTCATGCTGACACGGTTGTTGGACTGGGAAAAAAAAGAAATCACATAGTTCAAATGACCGTCAATAATTTAGCTACCAGCTGAACCTTTTTGTGAGTCAGTTGGATGGAAAGGGTTCAGAAGGCTTCATCTGCCCATCACTTCCAGTATCATGGATGTTTTGTCTCACTGATGCAAAACACCTGATTCAAATAATCAGGTATGTTATCCAGCTTCTGCTGACCTTGCTGATTAACTGACCTTATGTATGTCTTCTTTAAGATGGTAGGAGATGAAGCTGAGGCTCTACCAGAGTCCGTAAACCAAGCTGAGGGAGAGCCATCTCCTTTTGTTGAGAGAGAGGATCCAGCTACAGAGGAGGAAGCCGCCCTTGTAGCAGCAGAGTCTGACTCAGAGGAGCCGGCGCAGGACGCTTCTGATGACGAGTCTTATACTGAGCAGACGGAACAGAAGCTTACCTCTCCAGAATCCGATGCAACACACAGAAAAAGGGAGAAGCCAAGTCTGGAGGAGATTCTGAGTGATGAAGATCAGTTCCTGGAGGCACTACTACTTGATGAGGGTGATGCTATAGCAGAGGCCGATGATCATGATGAGGTCTTTGTAGATGCTGAACAAATTGAATCAGACGAAGAGGAGATCGACAATGAAGTGGAACTCTAGGACGAATATGCATCAGAAGATAATGTTTGTGAGGAAGTAAGAGAAGCAAATTATAAAAACTATGTACAGCAGTCTCATTGATCCATTACACCACCACATCGCTGCTAATGTTCTCCCCTTCTTTTTTTTTTTGTGTCACCAGAGGGGAAGAACTTCCTCCATCAACAGTGACAGTATAACAAATATTGAGGCGTCTGTGCTTGCTGTGTGTGCAGCATGCATCAGGTGACACGGGTACTCTTTGAAAGACAGCTAGTTGATAATTCAGCCACTGAACTGAAGTCAGATTACAAGATTTCAGGTTTATCAGTCAATAACCTCACAAACCTCCAAAGCCTTATTCTGTAAACCTTTTCTGTCTTTCAGTTAACTATGTTCCACTGCTTCCAAAATCTGGGTTGTGCACTACACAACAACATACATTAATAACTGTAAATAACTGTTAACTGTATGCCACCGTGACATGGTTTCCTTGTTTCCACGTCTGCTTTGTGAGTGTGTGAGGAGAAACAAATATGAAGAAAGAAGAATAGTTAGCCGTAGAAAGAATTTGAAAGGAATAGCTGAGACAATTGTAACCTGATCGTAGCACCTCCGTTAACGGATGTGAACAATCAAATAATGACACAAACTATGCAATGCAGGAAAAGCTGTGATTTCTGGTAAACATTCTGAAACAATATTGTATTAATGTTTTATAGACTGGTTTACTGTACTTACCGTACAGTATTCCTTTTAAGCACTGCTGTATGTTATACCCAGAATTCAATTGAACTAAGATGAACTCTAAGTTCAAAATGTCTTCAAATAAACGAAATTGTTCAGTTTTGTAAAGTGACTCTTTATGTCATATTCACTGTATGGTTTTGTTGATCATGTTGTATTCCAGCTCACCTTTAGGCGGGTGGCAGGGTAGACCCTACAGTCCTACTGGTTACCAGCCAGTCACAGATCACGTATAGACAAACAACCATTCACATTCCCACCTATGGACAATTTAGAAACTCCAATGAGCGTGCATGTTTTTAGATGTGGATAGAAGGTATAGTCAATAAAATCTCTTTGAAAATGCTAGCCCTTATACCACCTTTCCCTAGCATATGCTTGGCATCGTAGTTAGTGAAGCATTTCACCATCTGCACATGCTTGGTGAAGTAGACGCTATCTTTGTGTTCCATTTTTACCGGTTAGCGCCATGCCAGTCACAAATTTATCAAATTCGGCCCTGAATGTGAAGAGGCCTTGCACAAACTCCACACAGGAAGGCTGGACTTCAAACTCCAAACCTCTCAAATATGAAGCAGGTGTGCAAACAGCAACAAGAAGACCACCATAATGCCCGCATTTGAATATAAAACACATTAGAATACCTTAAAGACGTAATCAACCCAAACATATTTTTTTCAAAAATATGCAAACACGAAACACGGCATTCTGATTAATATTGCATTTGTGGAATATAAATGAATCCACCCCTTTTTAGCCATATCAGGGGGCGGCCATTTTGTCATTTCTGTCGACTGCAAATGACATCAGGACTACTCAGGGCTCAGGTAACGACCAATCACAGCTCGCCTATTTTCTAAAGCTGAGCCGTGATTGGTCGTTACCTGAGCCAACTTTGAGGAGGATGGGAGCAATCCTGGAACACAAAAAAAATACAAATGTCCTGAATTGCTTTATGGCATACTCACTTCCTCCTTTGGCTATAAGGACGGAAGTCAATTCGAACATCTACGCACCATTACTGGTGTCATAGCAGAAGCCGGGCACGGTGTCCGACTGTTTAGCATATTCGCCTCACAGTTCAGAGGTCGTGGGTTCGATCCCGGCTCCGGCCTGCCTGTGTGGAGTTTGCATGTTCTTGCATGGTAAGTTGATTGGACACTCTAAATTTGCCCCTAAGTGTGATTGTGAGTACGGTTATTTGTTTGTCTCTGTGTGCCCTGCGATTGGCTGGCAACCAATTCAGGGTGTTCATCTTTCACACAGCCAATGGAAATAGAAATGTAATTCAGTCCAACTTGCAGGCCAGCGGGAGATCAGGATTTCACGACACTATGCGCTGGCGCGCATGGGAAATGTGGTTGACTTTTGTTAAAACACTACCACTTTTGTCCACATGGCGCCGCCATAATCAACAAAAACTGACATGACACAGTTTTGCTTTAAGAACATGACACCGAAATAACACAATTTGAAAGACTGAAGAATCAACATAGAGAATGACTTAGAAGCACTGCAAAGACACACAGATTTCACTGTCATGTTGAACAGTCACTGGCTTTTGGTAAAGAAAATACCATCTCCAATGTACCTACATTCCCGTTAATCTAATTCAGCAGCTGATGTTGTAAAAGATGAACACCTCCATGGTGGAGCCCTGGCAAATTAACACTGATCCATTTATGTCAAAGCATTACTGCAGATGTGAGCAGTGAGCCTATTGTAGAAATAATTACATTTATTTGGTCATATAAGTCTGGATTATTTGTTGAAATATGGCATTTGTCCCAGTAAAGTGTGAATGTGACTCAGACTTTGGTAAACAGGAAGTCAGAATTGATTGATTCTGTAAGATACCACTCCCCATGCCCTTTTTCCCTTCCAAGCACATTGATCGATCTCATCCCCCCCCACCCCCCACCCCCCTCTCTCTCTCTCACACACACACGAACACGTCCCGTCCCCCCCCCCCCCCCCCCCCCCCCCACGCAGGCACAGCCTCTCCCTTTCATCGCTACTGCAGTGCTTCACTTTCTGACCTTCTGCTCAGAGCATGCATGCTTTGGAGCCCAGGTACGTTTCATGACGGAGATTAGCTCTTCCCTTAATTATTATTTACAAATATACCGTGTTATAGTTTCTTTTTGTTATTGTCGTCGTTTTACAACACTCTAGTTACTCTTGTATGCCTGTGCAGGTGCTGAAGGCTTTTTAAACAAATGCCATGTGAGGCATTACTACAGGAAGTGAGATGACATTACCTGTCGGAGCTGATGATTAGCTTGTTTAAAAAAAAGAATATACATATCACTAGCCCTTTAAGTCCAGCAGCTACAGGTGTGGACTACATTTAGAGTTATAGCACAAGTGAGGCTTTTGGTGGAATGTGGCATCTTTTGTTTATATTTCATACGGGTACGGATTAATGTGACTCTTTACTGCATCTGAACAGCTGATGAATCTGAAGCCGTGTGCTTTCCAACATTTAATGCTATCGTTCCTTTGATGAATGTGCACAGTCATGTCAGTCTACTCGAGCTTGGCACAGTTGATTCAGCAGAGTGCGCTGCTGACCAGTTTATCGATTCTAAGGATTCGAAGTCACTCCATGACAGGCACTTAAAGCCTAGCATAGGAGAGGTTGGGAAAATCTAAGACTCTCCCATCATGCAGATTTCTCAGATCGTTTTCTCCGTGGCGCCCCAAATAATGATTTTGAAGGCCTCATTAATATCCTTTATATTTGCTCATACACATTGTGTTCCAACAGTGAGGTACAGTAAATTACTTTATTTATCCTGTAGACTTAAAACATCGGTGTTAGACACCAACAGATGAATATAAGATGCATTTAGCATTTCATCGTTCTTGGCATTTAAATCTGGTCGTGATGGAAAATTGCGTTATTTGTGATAAAACACCACTTTTTTTAGGAGGGCAAAAGTACTGAAACAGATAAACAGACAGATAGACTTGCTTGCAGTAACGGCACCAAGCCTGTGTGACCCAAGGACATCACCAAACATTTGCAGGCTTGTTTTGTGCTACTTTACAGCAGCCTCTTTTAGCTACTATAGGTTTGGAGGGTGATTCCTTTCAGTCTACATTTTAGCTGGCAACATGCATGCCCTAATAGCATGGATTCCCATTTCCCAACCACTTTGCAGTGATTCCCTACCAGTGTGCCATTAGAAATCAATCATCAAGGGTACTACGGGGAATTATCCAGCTTCACTTGATAAATCCAAATAGCAGAGATGGGCACTTTACCCTATTTTGCAGGCGTTCTGAAATTCCTTCCTACCCGTCGAGATGTCCTACCAATGCCTAATGCACTTGCCCGGGCATGCACACAACACCGAAGTGTTTTTTGTGGGAATTTTGTAACTTTTGGCCCTGTGGTACGTTCAGTTAAAAGGGGGAGTACTTACTACTACAGTACTTTCGTTTTTATTGAGTCTTATTTGACTTTTTCATTGCCTCAAAAATACTTTTGGCGTGTGTTTTCCATCATATCGTTAATGACGCATATGCCTTTTTGACATCTATCTTACTCCATATCCGTCTTAAGTATTTTCTTAAGGCATTTTTTTAAAGTTTTACCTATCAGTCTGCATCCAAACAAAACAAACCAAAAGCGCATGGTAGTATTTTGGCTGTCCTTCGGGAACTTGCATGTTGTTTAAAAAAAATCTGTGTGGCTGTTCTAGTTCCAGACTTTATCTGACACCCATCAGGGATGAAGAAGCTGAATCTCAGAGGAGGGCGAAATCTCGTCATGCCAGACAGACCCGCAGGTCAACACAGGTAATTTCTCATTGAAGTTCTCTGAAGTACAGAAGCCAAAATACCGCTGGTGTGTGCGATTGATTGATTCATGAAGCTAAGTGAATGCTACGCAGGGTGTAACTCTGACCGACTTGAAAGCGGCTCAGAAGATCAACAGTAGCTCAGAGGAGTTTCTACTTGATGGGAAAGTTGAGGACAGAGCAAAAGAAACCAAAATCAGCCCAAGATGGAGCAGCACAGATGAGGTTGGTGAGAATATAAAAGATTTCATGCTGTCAGCTTCATGAAATTAATTTCTAAATTCAAGATTTGTTTTCAGTGATCAGCATGTTTCCATTTAAATGGAATGTTTTGGGAATGTATAGCAGGGGAACATAAGATCCAAGTTACAAAGTGTTGCTGAGTTTACGGAAACCTGCTGCTGGCCGACATCCACCATTACAGCAGGTATGAACTCCATCAGAGGTCATATTTCTTATTTGGTTTGATCCTCAAAAAGGTGTGAGTTTATTTACAGTCGATGAAACTTCGTATGTGCAGTGGGTGGAAGAAAGTGGAGAGATGAAAATCAGAACCCTCTTGAAGAAGAACATCTTACATTTGCAAAACACAGGAGCAGACGACATGGATTGGATGGATGCGATGAATTAGATGGCACCATCGCAGAGGTATGCAGATCACATGACAAAGCCACGCACTGATAGCTACTGTGCACTGACCCTATAGTACCAATCATTTCAATTCAACCCAAAAATAAATAGGCGCCTGCTTTGAGAAACAGCAATAATCCAGAGAAGAGCTTTGGCAAGGGTCCTGAATGTCTGACATTTGGTACAATACAACTCACTCTTTGAGCTGTCAAATAAAAACATTTGAAGACATTCTGCATTGACAAAAACATATTTAGTTTATAACTATCCTGTTTCTAACACTTGCAGAAGATTGGCCTTCTACATCCACAAATTCCAATTCCAATGACAACCATCTTGGTATCGATAGAGTGCAGAACACCATTAGCAGAGCCATCTATAACGGGTGGCCAAGTCCGGTCCTCAAGAGCCACAATAATCCAGCCTGTTTTAGTTTTATCATTCAAATAAACAGGCTCATTGTCAGGTTTTTGCAAATCTTGCTGGCGAGCTGATCATTTGAAACAGGTGTGTTGCCGTCGGGATAAACCTAAAACAGGCTGGATTGTGGCTCTCAAGGACCGGACTTGGCCACCTCTGGTCTATAACTTCTGGGCAGTATTTCCGGGCCGGCCCGTGGTCCCAGTCCGTCCCTTGTCGGCGACAGCCAATCGGCGTCACGAACATAAATTTCACCTCTCGGGGGCACATGTCATTGCATCGGTAGGACCGAAAGGTATACAGCAGTGTTTTCTTTTTTTCTTTATTTGGCTGCGTCTCAGGAGTGGGGAACCTGTGTGTGACGTGGTACCGGTAAAGTCCGATCTTGACGCCGTTTGGCTGACTCGGACTGACCGGGCGGCTGTGAAATATAGACGGGAACTCATAGACGGACTAAAGCAGAGACGAATGCTCAGCTCTGACCATTAGTTACAGCATGTCAGTAATAACATGCAAGCAGCATCACACTATTCATTGATTTTACAAAAACAAAGGTTAAAAAAGCAACAATGACGACAACTGGAAAAAAAAAACCTCATTCATCTGCAAAGAAGATGACATACGGTACATAAATGATGGAAGAAAATATGACTAAGATTTGAATTCACAAACAGTCTTGAAAGGGTTTAGTTTCCCTTTTTTATGTTGTTCTCACTAATACCACTAGAGAGTGTTACAGGACCTTTCCTCACCAAGCCCAATTGAAAAGAATATACACGATTCATCTTATACAAATAGATAGTATGAAGACCCCTGGGAAGAAAATTGTTTTATGGCATACTTAGGTTTTAATGGATGATGTAAAACCGATATCTACTTGTCGGTCACAAACAATATGATTCCACCTCAGGATGACTGAGTTTTCATTACGGCCGTCATTCCAAATTCTCATCCATTCCTCCGTCAGCCGAAAGGCATCTGCGCTTCAAAGCGACTAAGCTCTTATCTCTGACGCAACATTTGAAGACGCGCTGCAACCGTAGTTGCGAAGCACACGTGCTTTCAACTTGTTGTGCCGCTTAACACCTCACAGAGGACCCAGCTCCCCTCCCTCTAAGTGGCTTTGCTTCTTCACATCACATGGCTGAAGTGTCTCAGCATTCCATACCATATTGGGCAAAACGCAGGCGCTCCCTGTGTAGTCCGAGCCTTCGAATCAGAGGGATTGCCTCTCTGCTTTTACCTTCTTAGCTGATACTGTGCTATATGGCTGAACTTTGACCCTGAACGTTATTGATTCCTCCCATTTACTGCGGCGAGGGATGGATCGAGCAGCACAGTGTCAAAGAGCATAATATGAATGCCCATCGCAGTATGGAAGGAAAGCGATTTTTTTTCCTCAGAAGCTGACCTCAGGTCAGAGGATCAGCTGCTCTCCACGGTGACATCAGAAACAGAAATCAGGCGGTGGTAACATGAGAGTCTCTCAGCATTACAAAGAGGACTATATCTGGCTGTGATAATCACAGCCAGGCTTCATCAGTTGAGTGGCCGGCTGCCTGTAACTAGTGCCCACCGCTGTTTGACTCCATTATGATCCCAACAGATTTTCCACATAGCTTTTCAGTAACAAAGAGGAGGACAGGTGCAGATGGATTCAGCTCTGTGATCTCGCCACCTTGGAGCTGTAAGAATGTTTGGACAGTTCATGTGTTAGGCTGGAGCTAATCTTATGAGATCTTGTACAACGTGTATATGACTCCATTGCATTGCGACTGAAATGTCTGCGGCTCCACATCTTGGACTACATGAGTATGCAAGTTCAATTTGTATGTAGAAAGGGGTGTATGTTTCTGTACATGTTGGGGGTGGGGGCAGCGTTGGACACTCCAGTTGTAACCTTTAATAGTCTGCACCACGGCCAGTCTACTTCACTCTCTGTATACACAACGAATACCATTGCTATTATTCTGATTTGGAAATTCAGACACAGTTATATAGGTCCACAGTTTATACAATGACATATTGGCATTATGCGGTTTAAGTAATAACGCTGTGCAAATGCTTACGGAATTTGCAAATGTTTTTTTTTCTGTCAGGGTTCATATAAAGTGGCAAAAGGTTTCAAAGATGTTCAAGACAGTTTTTCTTGTTGCCAAGAAACTCTGAGCATTCACAATAATTCGCCGCTCAGTAGCTCACTGAACGGCGTATGCTTGTGAACATAGTGAAATTTTGGTTTCGTCAGGGTTTGTAAATGGTTGCAAACATGCTCGCAAACAGTTATACTTGTCACAAAGAAATTGTGAAAGAACTTCTTGTCGCAAGAAATACACTGTTTTGCTAACATGGCAAGTGTTTGCAAAAACAGTCATAAGCATTTGTAAACAGTTGTAAAACGTGTCGCCAAAGTGATTTTTATTCACTAATGCTAGAGACTACGCGACCATGGTTCCAGTATATGTCAACGATGCATTCGTACATAGCATTCGCCACTCAGTGCGATATCCGCACTCATTCTCCACAGTGATCATCATGCTAGGGGAAACACGCTACAAAGAGGAAGGTAATGAGAAGCAATGCCTCATTGAATGTGTTTAAGGACTTTGTGAAAGAGAAATTTGAAGACAAGGGCCGGCCTGTACCAACCTGTAAGTCAGGGATGTCAAACTAATTTTTGTCTGGGCCACATCATAGTTACAGTTTTCCTCAAAGTGCTGTTAGGACTGTGATACCATAAAAATGTTTCAACGCTTCATCGTATTATATACATGACAAATTGAAAAACTAGTTTTGAAATTCAAAGTCAAGAATAAGACAAAGTAGTTTGCTCAACTATTAATCAAGTTACTGTAAAAAACAGGTTTAGAACCAGAGTTTCCTCCATAAAACCTGCTAAGCCTGGTGGTAGAGAAGCCGACCGGCTTCATAATAGATATTTTATTGTAGTCAGTGTACTGTACAGCATTGACATTATTTGTTGGTAGGCCGGTCACAATAACACATTTTTCAGGGCGATATATTTACCCAGAAACTATCACGATAAACTATAGTATTGTTTGTGTGTTGGTGTGTTTTTTTAAAGGCCACTGATATACTGATGAAGTTAGAGCAAGTACATGCTTTTTAAATACAATTATCTCTCAATTCTCAAGGATATGGAATATTTGCATTCAAATGAAGAACAATAAAATATCTTGTATCAATAAGTACAAAATTAATTAAGAAACAAAGAATAAGGCTCTGTTTTTTTAACAACAACATTCAACAATTA
Source organism: Filicampus tigris (assembly GCF_054856515.1). Taxonomy (NCBI): domain Eukaryota; kingdom Metazoa; phylum Chordata; class Actinopteri; order Syngnathiformes; family Syngnathidae; genus Filicampus; species Filicampus tigris. The sequence continues at coordinate 28,224,563 of NC_141217.1, read as the reverse complement.
TTAACATAACACATATACTACATACAGTACTATCTGTAGTGGCAGAGTAAAAGTATGCCTTTTATTTCCTTCCTTTCCTTCTTCCTTCCCGAACAATTTATCTTAATTTTCCTATTTTTAAAATTCTGTCACATTACATTACAGCATGACTGCATGCCGGAGTGTTTTACTGTATATATATACTTAATATTAATGCTTGAAAGAATAAAGCACTATTTACTTAGCAGTGATTTTTCAACAATGCCCATTGCATACATACATGTGTATACGTATATGTTTTTAAAAAATGCAGCAGCCTAAACTTTTTTGTGCTGATGGTCAATTTCATGTCAAGATATTTTCAAGGACCAAAATAAAACCAAATGATTAAAAGTATCATTCACCATAACAACAATTCAGTGAGCCGTGACAATTTCATTATAAGTATTAATTACTGTTATGACCGTAACAACACAGTGCAGTGTCATAGCGTTTGCTATCCATCCATCCATCCATTTTCTGAACCATTTATCCTCATTGGGGTGGCAAGCGTGCAATAAAGTTGTCGTTAGTTGTAGTCGGTGCATTGGACATCATAATCTGGCAATGAAAATTCACTTTGTGCCGTGGTTACACTCCGGTACAGTTGCACTGAAGCGTGGGGAATCAGGTTGCCGCGATTAATAAAATGCAACAGTCCCGAACTCGTTGTTCCAGATTATCTGTTTTGTGTGTTATGGATCTGGCGTCGGAGGTAGAGAGGCTTGGCAGCGGAGTTTGAATGGTCAGCATTTATTTTAGCCTAGTCATAGCCCGTCTCAGCAGCCCCACTTTTGTTTACGTTCCCTCTGCCGACTACGGCATCTGCCAGACCCGACAACAATCCACGCTAGTCCCATTGGTCGCGCTCTCGTTTGGGATGTTGAATGTGCGGTGAAAAGTGGGTACGACTCGTCTATTTGTACTGTAATCCAATGCCGAAATTGGGCACACCATAGAGTCCTGGCATAGCCTTGCTGGTGGGCAAGAAAAGCACCAGCCCGATAACGCACTGGGGGATGTTGTAAAAAAAAAAAAATGCTTGCAATAACACAATGTTATGTACAAATTTTAGCAATAATCATGGAAGCTGATATACATGATTTGCTTTCGTGTTACACATAAAATGTTGTGGCAGGCCAGAGGTGGCTCCCGGGCCTTGAGTTTGACATCTGTCCTGTAAGTAATTAAGTTTTTTGAGTTTTTATCCTCCAGGGAATACGATACAAAACAGTCAAAATCCATTCCCTTATTTTGTGACCAGCTATCTACTTAACGCAGGGAAAACTTGTTTGGCCAACTATAGTTTGAGAGCAGGTGAGAAGACGACTACGGCTTCTCTCTCCCCCGTATTAAAAATTTAATCTGGCAAAATAATCCACATTTTTAATAATAATAATAATTGTAATGTTTTTCTTCTGTAACTGTAATGGATTGCAGCTACATTTTTTTGTCTGTGTCTTCAATACATAATGCCGGTACATGTATTCCGTTACTCCCCAAGCCTCCTTATCTTTCCACCTACCGGTAATCTGTTTGCACTGAACAGTGAAAAAAGACGTCACCATGCAAACCTCACTATATATGGAAGGCAGCAACGGTCCAAGCTATTGCAAACTGTGGGTGAGCATGTCTGTGTCAGTGTGTGTTAAATGGAGTACTTTGACATTTAAGGCTTTGCCACTGTTGGCATTTTGGTAGAACAAAACATTTATTTTCTAAAGCGCAAATTTGAAGATATATGTGTTTGCACGTATATATAAATGCAGTTTTTCTCCCTGTATTATTAAAGGAGAAAAAAAAAATAACCTAGATGGCCCTGTGTGAAAAGGTGTTTGCCCCACCTGTTAAAACATAACTGAACTGTGCTTTATCATACCTGAGTTCAATTTCTCTAGCCACACCCGGGCTTGATTACTGCCACACCTGTTCTCAATCAAGAAATCACTTACCTGTAAATAGGACCTGCCTGACAAAGTGAAGTAGACCAAAAGATCCTCAAAAGCTAGACATCACGCCGATCAAAAGAAATCCAGGAACAAATGAGAAAGAAAGTAACTGAGATCAATCAGTCTGGTAAAGGTTAAATAGCCATTTGTAAAGATTTGGGACTCCAGCGAATCACAGTGAGAGCCATTATCCACAAACATGGAACAGCGGTGAACGTTCCCAGGAGTGGCCAACTGACCAAAATTACCCCAAGAGTGCAGCGACGACTCATCCAAGAGATCACAAAAGACCCCACAACAACATCCAAATAACTGACGGACTAATGGACCGACAGACTCTGACGGACTCTAACTGATGGACTGACTGACAGACTGACAAACCGACGATTACGGACTGACAAATGACCATCAAAATGTAGTAAAATGCCCACTTTTGCCAGCTACAACATATACTGTACACCTGCATGTATCATAATGATTCCCAAAAGTTTTATAAAACATTCTGCTTTTGCAAAGCCAATATTGGTTCAACGTCAATGTCAAATTCTTGAACAATGTTTATTGCAATATAGCGGTTGTACTTTGCCTCATGAAGATAAGTAAGATAACCTAACACCTCTCAGTGTGATTCAGTAAAGACAACAACAACAATAAACAACCACAATAATAAACCCATTTTCCATTTTAACTGATTGATACATCTGTCAGTGTCAATCAAAACGGAGCAATAGCATTGTGAAGATCATTTGTTCATCCCCCCTTCATTGGACCTTATTAGCAAATGTAGCTATTGCGTGATGTCTGTCTTTATTTGTCTACCAAAAGGAAGCAAATACTTTTAAGCAAATTGTTACATCACTTTGTATAACTCACGCAGCAAGAAAAACATTGTTGCAATGTGAGAGGACAGAGCTCATAAAACCATCTGGCCTATAACAGTTGTAGTAAATAAAACACATTTTGGAAAAAGTCCCACATTTTGCAAAATCAACTTCATAATGGATTCCCATGTTTGGCAAAAAATCTTCTTGCGCAAGAAGCAACAAATGAAAAGTAAAGCTTGACTCGTCTGTACTTCCTTTGCGTCACCTGCCAGGTCGACTGGAGAAGCTTGTCACCAGACGGCTGCTGACGTCACCTTAGGTGACCTTCTTGGTGTTCCAAAATGAAAACTCCAGACTCTTAGTCAGTGCTCCGCCTCCTCCGTGTCGTCCCGCGCTTAAATGGACAATTTTAGGCCTCAGTGGCGCGTCCCTGTTCAGAGCCTCTGGCAAGATGCCACAGAAAGCTTGGGGGAGAAGCAAAGCGGAGAGAAGGGTTGGGAGGGCGAGTGAGCCGTGAAAGAAGAAGGAGGAGGGAGAGAGAGTGAGCAGCTGATGAAGAGAGAGTATAACTTTGAGGGATCACAGGAAGGGGCAGCACAGGAACGTTTTGCTGCTTTCTTTTGGGCCTTTTTACATGTCACAGGCATCAGTTTACAGGCTGAAGAAAATGAGAGATTGCGTCAAGACTTTGCTGAAAGTTTGCATTTTTATCTAGCTATTTAACTGACTATTGAAGCTTGGAAGAAGACAAGGAGCAGAAAGTCTCTGCAAACTGGGCCACAGCTCTCCCACCTGTTTTCCCAAAGGCTTCCCTGGAGCGCCAGCATGGGCTCTGGTGCTTGAGGGAATCTTTGCATCTGTTATCTGGAGGCGAGGGAAGCTGTAGGAGGGAGATGTCATCCTACTTCCCCCGCACCAAAGACCTGACTCGTACCAGGAGGTCAGTCACCGACTCACCGCCATCGTCTCCATCCCCTACAGACAAAAGCTTCCGAGTAAGAACTTTCCTTCCTGAGAAAATACATTGAGCTTTTCTGTCCTCAACCATGCTCTCACCACCTCCTCTATTGACCTGCATGAAGGGTTCGCAAATTAACTTTGTTTCTTCAAATCCAATCAAACCGCACTGCCCATCTGCTTGATGAAGCCAAACAAAGCGTTCTTTATCCTCAAGGCATTAACGATAGATTAATGCACTTGTTGGGGATTTCAAGGAATGATTCAGGCTAAATCTACATAAAACCTGAAAGCCAAATTTCTCTGCAAAGAATTTGTGACTTAAGTGAAATAGTGGTTGGAGTGCTACAAGCGTTTTTTTATTTTATTTATTTTTTTATTTATTTATTTATTTTCGGATTTTCTATCACTGCTCCATTGTAATATGTAAAAAGCCCCCCTCATAAAACAACAATTTAGTGTGTTAAAGCGTCATCTCTGCTGAATTCAGTTTGTGGAAAAGAGATCTTTCCTTCTGCAATTTCCTGTTATGTTCCCCACTCTAAGTGGACTATTCTCAGTGGGCTACTGTTTATGTCAGTGCATCTGTGGGACTGTTAAAGAGACAGAGACATCAAACACCAGCGAGTTTGTTTGCTCCTACAAAGTCAAAGTGCTACTATAGACTGTGTTAGTGTAGATAGTGTCCCAAGCCCCAAAAGCCTTGCGAAACTTGGCCATTCATTTGCAATGATGCATATGAGAGAGAATGTGATGCATTGATTGGTTGAGTGGTGCACAATTTCTGTAATATGAATCAAGTCTAAAAAGTCATTAGAATTATTATAATTTTGTCCATTTGCACCAGAAAAAATTGGTTTATATTTAAAGGGAGGGGTTGGGGAGGTAAGAGTGTTTTTGTGCAACACACGCAAACATTTTCAGACTGTAAACTCCTCAACAAGTTCAGAAGGTTGAACGTTGCGACAAAAAGGAGGGGGGGCGGTGAGGAGTCCCCTAATGATGATGTCATTTGTTGTTGACACTGCTTTCATACTCTTGGGAGTTGTGTGTGTGTGTGTCGTTACCACAGCGATGGTGAAATTTTGTGTTGAGTCAGACAGAATCAGCTGAGAACACAGATGCACAGAAATAATTGCACGTCAAACATACGTGACTTTGTCAGTCAAAGCTAACCATTATTGTCTTAAATGTGCAATTTTTGCTCTTCCAGCAGATTGCGCAAATGTACGTGTTGTTTAAAAGCTACGCTACCACCTCCTCGTGTTGTAATGGAAATCCATACTCAAATTCCATCCATCCATCCATTTTCTCTCCTGCTTATCCTCACAAGGGTCGTGGACTCAGGAGAGCTGGAGCCTCTCCAAGCGGACTGTGTGTGCGGCAAAAGGCGGGGTAGCAGCCAAATGCAGAGCACAGATAAACAAACATTCATTCATTCATTGATGCTCACATTTACAAAATTACAATTTATATTCATCAATCAACTAAAGAAGGACGTTTTTGGAGTGTGGAGGGAAACCGTTGTAGTTATAACACATCCATATGTTAACTTAATTGTTGCTTTAGCAAGACATAAGTGCTAATGGACTGCTTTTTTCCTAAATACTTGGATATATAAATAATAACATTACAATGGCTCTGTTTTATTATCATCATTGTGGTATTGCAAGACACCACATATTTTCTTTTTTGTCAGTTCCTACCTCTGCTAATGGTCAACACAAGTGCCAAATGAGCACTAAGAAGGTCATTTGGATGTTTTGAAGTTGGATGTGCCTTGCTCTTGCCTTCATAGTTCTATTGTGCAGAAAGAAGACACTTTCTGTCAGAAATTGATGAGTGTCAAGGGAGCTTTGTGGCTTTAAGGGCAAATTGACAATCATGCAGAATATGTGGTGTCACACACGTGCTTCTGAATGAAAAAAAAAGGCAGATACATTTAAAAAAAAAACATTTTTGATGCAGGTAATGAACATGCTCTAAATCACCTCAATGGCTTTCTTTTGTCAGACATTAAAAGATTTAGCGTGTGTGGGCTCTCTCTGGAGGGGTGGAGGCCTGTGTTTGGTCAGCTCTCTTCAAATACATGACCACATAAGGACACACAGCGCTGGCTCGGTCGTGTAAACACATGCTAACGAATAGCTCCTTTGACGCGACATAACACCCTGTATCCTCAAACACGTGAATAAATGTTGGCTCTTTTGCAGTAAACATTGATTTCACCCCTGCAAAGAGTACGCTTTCAACGCCATGCACATGTGCTTGTTAGTTTTTATTGTGAACAGAGGTGTTAGAATCAGCAGTGTAAAATTCATAGCAGATATTGCACACAGATCCGGGATCAGCTGGGCTTTGCTCCAACCATTAAATGGTCGTAAACATCCACACGTGTCAGGTTTACAAGCTTTTTTGTTGGGCAATGGACAGTCATAACATCAATACTCTTGACACATTTTTGAAAACACGAACTTTCATAAAACAGTCGTCACTACAGGCATGACAGACCTTAAATTCTTTTGGAAATGAAAGGAAATGAGTTCAACATGGGATCACACAACGCTGCATGTTTGTAGTACTGGCAAAAGCTCTTCCTGGAGATTTCTACAATCTCTTGTTTGACATTCTGATTACTTTTGATGTGATGATGTTATCTTGATACAATTGGGAGTAGTGAGAGATGAACTGGCTACATCAGCAAAGTTTGACCTTTGCAAACTGTAATCGTGTTGATTTCCCTCAAGGATGCTGTGCACTCTGTTATTATTTACCTGAAGGTTGTTCTCAGAATGGAAAATATTTCCCCTTTATCTAGCATAGACTAACAGATATAGAACAGCTGGCTCTAAACACACTTAATTGTTTCCAGTGTTCTTAATGATCCCCAATTAAATGGTTTCTTCTTTGTTTTTCAGCATGACAGACTGTCAAGGTAAATGTTTTTCCCTTTTGCCTACAGTTACACAACGATGAAGTTTAACCCTTAAAAGGGCACGCACCGAAGTACTTTATTCATGTTTTCATTTTTTGTAATAAATATAATCAGTACTAGTATAATACACATTTAATTAAAGCTCTTTCCATGACAATCTATAATTATAACTGTAATGCTGCTGAATGAATGATTGAAATCATTTGGTACACTCTAAAAACAGTTGGGTTAAAAATATCACAATTTGGGATCAAAAAATGGACCAATCCACCAATTGTGTCAATTTGACACACCTTGTGTTGTTTTTTACAAAATAAAATTTTTTGGGGAGTTGTTTTGTGCAAAAACAACCCACAAACTTGTACACAAGTAGTGGATCGGTCCCTTTTTGACCCCAAATTGTGTTGTTTTTAACCCAACTGTTTTTAGAGGGTACTCTTTTATATTCTGGAATGAGGCTTCCTTTTTTAATTAGCGAAGAAAGGTGCTTGCACTATAAAGGACTAAGCACTACCTTGAAGTAGCATTGTGTGAATGTGATCTGCTGCATACTGCGTACGGCACCCTGCGTTCAGATTCGACTCTAGTGGCGAGAATGTCCCTGACAGACTGGGCAGGACCAGCTCCTACACTCGTAGGGAGACCAGGCTAGCTTCTCTGAACAAGCTGGAGCAAGACACCACAAGCAAAGACTATAAGAAGGTGAAACTTAGTCATGTTCTATGCTCTAAAAGTTGAGATACTTGATGCTTCAGAGATTTTACCACAATGTGAAAAAAGACACATTTGATTTCCAAAAACATTTTGACATACATTTCACATCATGTTTTATGATGTTTTCTCTTTATAAGATGTATGGAGAGGCGCTACAGGAGAATGAGCGTCTCAAGTCCAGGTTGCAGGACAGCAAAAAGGAACTCGTCAACATTCGTTCCCAGCTGGAGAAAGTGGCTCAAGTAAGTGCCTTCGTCATAGTCTTGTCATCTTAAACCACGGGTGTCCAATCTTGTTCTTGTACTTTGATGTTCTTCACCTTTACTTAAAAGAGGTAGGTGGTGAAGTAAATAGTCAAGGATTTTTCAGGGTTTTGAGGTGCTCAGCAGCCCTGTAACCCACTAGAATCGATCCTCTGCCCCTGTAGTGATCAGATGGAGAATCCTATGTACACATTCAGAAGCAAAAAAAAAAAAAAGAAAGAGGGGTCTCTATTAAGCTTACCTTGACAGCTTGCCTTGTTTTAAAAAACAAAGCAAAACTGTGAAACATATATAATCAAACAAATATGAGTTAAAGATGACACAAACACACATATGTGAGAAGGTTAAACGTCCTTATAACTTCATTCATCAAATGTATTGCACCATGCAATGCATTCTGGGAACCAAGTGGCTTTACTGTCATTGTCATAGACATGAACATTAGATACAGTAGATATGAATCCCGTGCTGCCGAGATGTGAACAAGTTATGATTTATTTTCAGCGCACATGCATTGCCTTTGAAGGAACGTTGCCTGTCACCAGCATTGCAGAGGTGGGCTGCTACTGTGCGTCATATAACGGCAGTTGAAGGGCGTGTGCTTTTGTAACAGTTTAAAAGCTTTAAAAGACGTAATTGACAGTCTCACATTAGCATTAGCATCTAGCTTACGATCAGTGCATGTGGAAGCCTTCGATCGCTGCAAATTGTTTTAAATTGTGCAGAGGTCACTGTCTGGGCCTGTACTGGACATTCGGGTTTGGTCCGTGTTGTAATTCTCAACAATCAGTCTTGCATTTCTGTTTTTCAATTGAAGTTATTTCCTGTTCAAGAGAGTGCTATGACATAACGTCAAATTTCTTCTTGTCACATACGTCATTACGTGGGTGCCACCCAGTGTTCAGACTAAGATGCCACAGTTGAATTCAACAGTGACAAACTTGGATTGCCAAAACTCTGGCTAAATGGTGTATATTCCTAAATGTTACATGAAGCACAGGTGTGTTCAATTTAATTCTTTGCACTTCACAGAAATCTTGTACAAAGGTTGTACAAACCACATATTTTGATAGGGACTTTTTCCTGCCTCAGGATATTGGTTTTGTTGTATCTATTTATTTATTTTAAATTTATTTTATTGTGTGCTCTGTACAAACTATGTATTTTATCAACAAATGGAAAAAAGGAAAAAGGTGATAATTACCATTCACACTTTCATGCACAGTGGTCACTACAGTGGACAGCTATTTAAAAGTTGCTTTTCGCAATCTAAAAAATGTATTTGTATTTTAAGTAATTACATCAAATCATAATCAATACATGAAAGGGTTAAAATATTTTTAAAATTTTAGATGAATTAAGATAGGCGAAAGCGACTTTTAAATAGCTGTCCACTGTAGTGACCACTGTGCATGAAAGGGTTAATTTCATGCAAGGGACAATGCTATATTTAGATTTATAGGTCTTTCTTTACATTTATCTTTGATTGTGTTTTTGGGAAAAGTTTATATATTAAAAGTTCTAGTGGTATCGGTACTTGGTATCGGTATTGGTGACTACTCAAGAGTTGGGTATTCATACTGGTATCGATCTGAAAAAAGAAGTATCGAACATCCCTAATTATTCTTATTATTACTATTATCAGTTGTTGTAGGAGTAGTTAGTAGTAGTAGTAGTAGTAGTAGTAGTAGTAGTAGTAGAAGTCATGAGCGCCGCACACCACAATGAAAGGCTTCAGTACACACACTGTACACACACGTACGCACGCACATACTTTTTAAAAATGACACACTAGCGAAAAGATCTCATTCATTGCTGGAAACCAGAAGTGAGGGAGAATAAACATCTTCTCTTCTCCCGCTTTGCCATGCAGTGTGGAAAATAAGTAGGACAATGCAGGCAAACAACACGGGCTGTGTCAATTATTAATCTTAGTGTATGGCGCCGGCCAATAAACTTGGAGGGCGCACCGCAAATGGCCCTCAGGACATAGTTTTGGCACCACTGTCTTAACCATTGGGGCACACATGGTATTTCATGTACTGTACACACATTTCTTCATCAACATTTGCGTCCATTATGTCATAATGAAGTAACACTCTTATTTGTAGAGGCAAGACAGGATAGCAGAGAAATCTACTCTGCTTGAATCTGAGAAAAAGGTACAGTACATCTTTGCGGTCCAAATTCATGTATTTTATTTCACCATGCTTCTTTGCTGCTATTAGGAAGGTTGGTTATTACTTTATGCTCTTCTGATGCAACCTATTTTATCACCTTTTTATTTCCAGGAAAAACAGGCCCTTGAGAAAAGAGTCTCGGGCATGGAAGATGAAATGAAGGTCAGTCTACTCTACGTAAATCTGTTGTGTATTTTGCATCACAAGTTATGGTATCTTTTCAACTGATAAAGTGAGACCTTAAAGCCGAAGTCAACCCAAAAATGTTCTTTGCAATAATATATTCTGTGCGCCTTCGCTAGATTAAACACGGCATTCTGATTAATACTGCATTTGTGGAATATGAGTTAAGCAGTAAAATCCACCCATTTTTAGCCATCTCGGACCTTTTGTCACACTGAAAATGACATCACGATTGCTTAGGGCTCAGGTGACGACCAATCACCTATCTTACCTGTTTTCTGTAGCTGAGTCATGATTTGTCGTTACATGAGCCCTGAGCACCTGTGATGTCATTTTCAGTCGACAGAAAGTGGCAAAATGGCTGCCCCCTGAGATGGACAAAAATGGGTGGATTTTATATCTTGACAAATATTCCACAAACTCAGTATTAATCATAATGCTGTGTTTATACTAGTGGGGCTGCATAGAATATATTATTGTAAAGAAAATTTCTGGTTTGACTTCATCTTTTAATGGTTAACACTTTCCATCCTTTCACTTCTTATAGCGCTTGTCCTCATTGAGTTGGAGCCTATATTCAGATGACTTGAGTGAGAAGTGGTGTATATCTTGGACTCGTCGCCAGTCAATTGCAGGGCACATATAGACAAACAATCCTTCATTCTCATATTCACACCTATGGCAAATTTTGAGTCTTGAACTAACCTAACATGCATGAATTTGAAATGTGGGAGAAAGCCCACAAAGCACTCCACACAAGATTCAAAGTCCGAACCTTAGAACCGTGAGGCAGACGTGCTGCCCGGCAAGTCTATCTTGTGCCAGCTAAGTCAGACGCTCGAAGTGTTATATCAATCAATCAATCAATCACATTTTATTTATATAGCACTTTTCATACATAAAAATGCAACTCAAAGTGCTTTAAAACATTCAAAGCAAAACATAGAATTATACACACGAATGAGATGCATACAGATTGGCCAGGTGGGATGGAGTCAAGGAGAGGGAAGGTTAAAGCTTCAGGCTCATTAGCCACACTGCTCTGCTGGGTCACTTCCTGTCAGGCTAAGGAGTCTGCGCCACGGCTCCCTAGCTCTGCTTATCCCACTGATGGGGTTGAATGTTGTGACCTAGTTCCAGTTGAATACCAAACCCGGTCCAATAGCCAAAGACCTGCTTTTGTGAGACATTCCTGCTCTGCACAGAGTGTTCCACTTCACAAAGAGACACAGTGCAGCAGATTGTACGCCTGTGCAGTTTCTGCAGGGTGGTTTAAATGTTGCAAGATAACACTGATGCTTTCTTATACTATGCTAAGGTCAAACATGACATAACTCAAACACAATTGGAAGGGCTTTCAAATTGATTTTTTTCCTGACATTTTTTTGCACAGTTTTCTACAACATTGATTCAAAATTGTCCTACACTAAATCAGCGCGAGGACATCCAAATCTCTTTTTTACTGTGTTGAATAATCCTGATGGTGATTTTCAAAACAAAATGGTGAAAAGAAATCTAATACTGAACGATTAAGATGATGAGCAGGCTAGCGTCAGATGTTTGACATCCATGTTGTCATGGTTCCCTCAGCAGGACCCCCCAGCACGGTTCCGCTGTGGGTACCAGCCCTGAGGGGAGGGGGTGGGGATGGTGAGTGGTCGTCATGACACCAGAGTTGAAGATTGACACCTGCCTGTCACCTAATGTGATTGTCTTCTGTCAAAGACTGGGGCATGTTTTCACGCGTTGACACGTTACACAATCATCTCAAAAATATGTCCACAAACCTCACCACTCTTTCACAGCCTCAGGCCTCCCAGTGAGCCTTTTACACTACGAGCATCAAAAAGCTTACATCTCACATTGAAAAATACAGTTAGGGAAGTATTTGGAAAATGGATGTGCTTTGAGGATCTTTCTTTTATGCACTACCACAACAGATTTACAATAGAATAATTCAGTGTAGACTTTCAGTTCTATTTGAAACGTCATTTTTAATAGTTTGATGACGTTGCCTGAACTTGAGCCAATGGACACAAATTTTGTCAGGTCCTTCATTACTTTCCTCCCTTAAAGAGGAAGTCAACGCATACATTTTTTTTTCAAGAATATGTTCTATGCAAGCCCACTAGTTGAAACAGGGCATTCTGATGAAATGACTGAGACGTGATTGGTCGTTGTGAGCAGTTGTGATGTCATTTTCAGTCGACAGAAGACAAAATGGCCGTCCCCAGAGATGGCTAAAAATGAGTGGATTAACTTACAATGACCAATCATGGCTCAGATTCACAAAACAGGTCAGCCATGTTTGGACTTTGTGAGCAGTTGTGATGTCATTTTCAGTCGACATAAGACAAAATGGCCTCCCCCAGAGATGGCTAAAAACGAGTGCATTTTGCTGCTTAACTTATATTCCACAAATGCTAAATTAATCAGAATGCCGTGTTTCAACTAGTGGGCCTGCTGGGATCATATTCTTGGAAAAAATATGTTTGGGTTGACTTCTGCTTTAATATGCTAGCCCAGGTTTTCATGAAAGCCACTTCCAGTTGCTCATTTGTGGAGCTTGCATTTTAGTCTTCAGTAAGTGAAAAGCATGCTCTGTTGGCCTTGCATCACGCCACTGAAGAATATTCAATGTATTTGCCTAAAAAGTCTTGAGTTGCATTTAATGTTGAGCTGAGTTTACTATCATTATTCATTTGCACTGTGACATGTCACCCTATGACTTTTGTAGCATTCGGCTGAATGTAAGCAGAGTAAAGCCATATACACAATTCATCCCTTACTTCTGTCTCTCAGGCTGTCCTATCTAGCCGATGCACATGGACTGATGAAGCCTGCTTGGAATGAGAGGCGAAACGTCAGTTGTGATCGATTCAATGACCTGGATGAATGAGAATATTCACAGGCATGTTACTTCTGTCAGCCGCAACATCGTCATTGAACAACAGGGAGCCAGTTGCATAGATGCCATGCATGCTCGTGCTCCAACACAGACTTGACACATGGTCCTATGTTGGTAGAGTGGCGCCTGTGCATAAAAACAGGCGTAACTTCATTTTCGTGCCAGCGCAAGTCTAGTCTAGTGTGTTAGGGGCTGTGTTGAGCCTGTCTGGGCGTGCCTGCGGATAGAGCAGCCTCGCACCTGCTAATTTGGTGACAGAAAGTTGTCTATGCTTAGTGTAAAAACAGGCCATCTTCATTTTTGTGCTGGGGTAATATTGTCTAGTTTCGCGTGTTTGTGAATTTGATAAACGTGCTACGCCTCATTGGGTATTACTTTTGCGCCCCCAGCAGATCTCGTAATTTGGTGCTTAAAAAGTAGACTACATTTTAGACTGGCAAAAAGGTGGTCTATTTTGTAGCACAGGTGGTCTAACGCAATTTTGGTGTATTAATCGAGGCGTAGGCAGAGAGATTCGGCGCTCTGCAGACGTGCGTGGTGGACTTCATGGTATTTTATTCATAATATTACACCAGCGTAGGGCAATCCCTCTGAATCACTGTAAAAATCAATTCATTGAATGAATTGTAATCATTATCCTCATAAAAATATTTTAAACGCAACCCCGTCACTATTGGGGGCGGTGGGGGGCGGGGTCACACCCGAATGCACGATCGTGAGGCAGTCCCCAACTTCCCACACGGCCGACTACATCATCCAAAAGGGGAGATATTCCAGTATATGTGCCAATGTTATGTACTAACTCCAGAGAGTGTAATTTCTGTTCCTGCATGTCAAGCAGGGCAAAGCCAGGCGTGTGCGCCTGATTTTGATGCAATTACGGAAGCAGCAAGGATTGGCGGGGAAACCACTATGTTCCATTCCACAATGGCATACAAAGGAGCAAACGCCCCGTTACACCCAATTCTACCGTAACAAAGGCAAAACAAAATACCAAAAGAAGGAAAACTCCACCCATGCGAACAATTAGACTGCACTTTGTGCTAGACTTGTGCCTGGAAAGAAAATAGGGCCCATGATGTTTACATGGATCTGTTCATTTCCTTTTCCATACATTTCTCTGATTCTGATGCAACTTGACCTTGATTTAATCTGTCCCAAAAACTCATTTGAGAACATTTGATGAGTTCGCACCTAGTTGTAAAACTTTGTAGAGTAGTTACATTTATGAAGGCACATCATGATTGTAGATTTTGATTTTGAAACTTCACCCGTGACCCGAGTATTGCAGGCTCCTCTCATTTTTTTCTACTTTAGTTGTTACTGCAATTAATTGAAAAGCAAGTCAAGACTTTTCAAAGGCAAAAAAATGAATATTCTTCAGTGGCTAAACAAGTGAGTGGCCTGATTTCATGCCCTTCGAGCATGCTTTTCACTTAGTGAAGGTAAAAGTGAAGGCATCAAGAGAAGCAAACAAGGAGCAAGTGAAGGTGACGGCAATGAAGGATTTCTATCCAAGTAACACGTGGTTATTATAATCATGTCAAACTACGAAACATCTTGAATTACATCTTGAGTGCAAAGACTTTGAATGAATTTTAATTTTTGATTGGTTGTTTGATTTAAATCCATTGTGGTGGTGTATTTATAAAGGCAAAAATCATGAAAACCTCTGTTCAAATACTTCTGCACCTTACTGTATTAGGCAGTTGAGATGCAACCGAATGCACAAGATCACGACTATATACGTATATGTAGCAATATTAAGATTATAATGACACAGAGCATCAAGAATTCTCATCACACAACCTTCCCCCCCACCCTAGCCAAGAGCATTTGTTTAGAAAATCAACATTATATGCATGAACTGTTTAATACGAAACAAGGACATTGCCTTAAATCACTTATATAATTGTAATTCAGGGTTGTAAGAAGCAGCCGGATGTCCTCCTTATTCCTCATCCTCGGCCGCATTTGTGTCTGTAAGCGTATTTTGTGTGTGTTTGTTATATGCGACTGTGTAATGCATTACCTTATGTGTGTGCGCTGAGTGAAGTACCGTCAGGAATTGCCTCAAATCTCTGGAACAACTTTGCGGTTTGCCTCAACTAATCAAATCCAGACAGGGTTGTACAAATCTATTTGAATGATTCCAAACCATCAGGCTTTAATTATAATCAGGGCCGATTTGAATGTTGAAATTAATAGGATTAGGATATGATTGCTTATATTGTTTTAAATTAACATTTAATATCACCTTCTGCATGCACTTTCTGGAGCCCCCTTCATGAGTCGCTTTGCTTTAGTTAGTTTTTCTTCCATTTTTTTTTTTCTGAAGGTTTGGTTTTGCGTCCCTCAGGGCTGCCCTTTGTTGTCACCCATCCTATTCCTTGCACGCTTTCTCTGTCCTTGCTTCTCCGTATCTTTCTCCTCCTCTGTGCAGGCTTTCCCTGCTCTTGCTCAGGCCCAGGCCTTGCGGAGCGTCAACGAGCGCCTCCTGGCCGAGAACAGAGCCTTGCTGCGCACCCTCGCCCGCCTCTCTGAAACGGCCTCCATACCGGAGACAGAGGACCTCTGACCTCACTTGTCTTCCTCCCATCCCCTTCCTCAGCAACATAACTCTCCTTTTGGTGCCTCCACAGGCCGCTCATCCTCTGCCGTGTTCCTCTCAGGCAGGTTGTGCACCGCTCACTACCGCTTAACCCCTGCACTCTCCCTCTTTGCCCTGCATCTTTCAGCGCACTCTTACTTTTGTAACCCCCTGTCTTTACCACACTAATATTCCAAACATCCTCATTTAAAATATTTATCGTCTTTTCTTACATTCACACATGAGGCGTCACATCATGTCCACAGTAACTGATCTGCTCAATCATAAAGCGAGTTCAGCGTCGTGTGACCGTGACTCAATGAGATGTTGTTTGTTTGTCTGCATGACATTCCGGGGAGATTTTGTGTCAGTCCGCCATGTTATCATCATCAGTCTTCATAAGAAACAACTTGTGTCAAAGTGAGCTTCTGGCACTTAAAGAGGAAATCAAGTCAAAAATCGTCTTTACAATAATAAATCTAAACACAGCACTGTATTCTGATTATTATTGTTTGAACAGAAAAATCCACTTGTTTTTATCCATCTCAGGGGGCAGCCATTTTGCCTCGTACTGTCACTTGCTGTCGACTGAAGGTGAATTGTTCTGCTTAATTCATATTCCACAAACTCAATATTAATCAGAATACTGTTTTACACTAGTGGGGGTGCACACAACATATTATTGTAAAGAAACATTTTGACCTGACTTCCTCTATAATGGTTTGGCTTGTATTACATAAGTGAAAACAAATGTCAATAATGTACCAAAATGGGGACAAAGCTCATCCATCCATCCATGTTCCATATCTTATATACTTATCTCACTAGGATTGCTGGTGAACTGGAATGTATCCCAGCTGACTGAATAAGAAGCAGGCTACACCCTGGACTAGTTGCCAGCCAATCACAAGGCACATAGAAACAACCACTCAGACTCACATTCACACCAATGGACAATTTAGGGTCTTCACTTAATCTAAGTTACATGTTTTTTTGTGTCATTGTTATTATTTTTTTTTTAGTGGGAGAAAACCCATGCAAACATGGGAGGAACATACAAAGTACACACAGAAATGCCGGAGCCGAGATTCGAATCTCAGAAGTGAGAGTTCCAACATGCAACTGCCCTTAAAATTTGATCAGTTTCAGTGTGTCATCATCCCCTCTAAGTAACCATTGCCGGGCTGAGTGAGAGAAGATGCCGGTAGAGTACTGCCAATAAAACTTGCAGAGACCTTGATGATTTCACTGAAAACAACTAAGATTTTTTCACATTTTTGAGTTATCACACAATCTAAAGTCACCTCTAGGGTCCGATGTAATGATGTTACTCAGCAGGGACGACAACTACACTCAACAAAAATATAAGCGCAACACTTTTGTTTTTGCTCCCATTTTATTTAATAGCTGCTTTTTATTGTGGGCAGTCTAAGGCACACCTGTGCACTAATCATGGTGTCTAATCAGCATCTTGATATGGCACACCTGTGAGGTGGGATGGATTATCTCGGCAAAGGAGAAGTGCTCACTATCACAGATTTTGACTGGTTTATGAACAGTATTTGAGAGAAATGGTGATGCTGTGTATGTGGAAAAAGTTTTACACCTTTGAGTTCATCTCATAAAAAGTGGGAGCAAAAACAATAGTGTTGCATTTCTATTTGTGTTGAGTGTAGAATCTTTGTTTGCATTTTTGCTTGAGCAATGATTCAACAAAGTGACTTTTGGTGTTATAGCGTGTCCAGTGAGGAAATCAAACATCAAACTTGATATTTTCTCACTGTGACTATTTTGATGAGAACGTGACAAAGAAAAGTGACTAGAGATTGAACACTGGTGGCTCAAGCAGCATGACTCAAACACCGAGTGAACATATTTAGTAGTGAACAATACAAATTCTGTCATTATGTTGGATGACAGTCATCACCCAAAAATTTGTCCTGACATGAACTGTATCCCAATTAAGAGGCTGCGTTTGAAGGGCAATTACAGCATAACGGCACGCCTACGTGCTCCTTATTTGAAATCTCCTTCACATTTTTTGCAAGATGCAGTGCCTCTACCCAGTACTGCCTCCCATATCCCAAGATTCATTATATTCATTCATTGTTACTGCAAAGTCATGCAAAATATTTCAAGTTTTGACCTCAACAAGTGCAAACAGCGTGTTTTTACTCAATTGAATAACAGTTACGCGATATTTTGCTGGACGTTGAAAACTTGAAAGGTTATTCATATGTCTATTTGCTCATTTAACCCGTTTCAGTGACGTGTCCCGTAGAGCAGAAGGTTATTGTGTATCTCCAGCAGAGAGGAAACACTTTGACAAAGAGGCTGTTTATTTTTAGTCATTGCCCCTTGTGAGGGACGCGACCTAGATTTTTAAGATGTCTTCTTGTTTCTCTCTTTGACCTTCTTCTTACAAGTTCCTCCTCACTGCATGATAGCGTACCATGAAGCATGTCCATGTCGCTCTGCTTTAAACCTCAGTGGAAATGAGGTTGTTTTGGTGCCGCTGAGCTGTGTGACTGTACTGTCAGCCGCTTTGCATTCCACAATCAGTCTGATTTTCACTCTCCATGCAACTGTGATCTTGTGATGATTTCATTGCTTGCATCCACTTTCCCAGGTCTTGACAGAGCTCAAGATGGACAACCAGAGGCTAAAGGATGAGAACGGCGCTCTCATTCGGGTCATCAGCAAACTGTCTAAATAAAAGGATGTCACAACTTAAAGCTCCTTGTTTGCAGATGTTCAACCCATTTATGAGAATTCTTGATTCCCGTGATCAAGTACCTCCTGTTGGGCAGAGCCAAAAAGAAGTGTTAAGATGAATGGATTTACTGTAGAACAATGACCAACCCTGATCATTTTCAGTGATGTTGCATGCAGCTTGATTGATATTTGAAAATAATGACTGCATGGATACCTCAACACATAACATCAGAATTGTTACACCATTGTGCATACAGAAAATGTTGTACAGTATATGTTGTCTTATTTATAAAATTAGCAGAAGGAATGCAATATCTAGGGGATTTGTGAAGATATACTTTTAAGATTCAGTGATGGCTCCTCTCATTGAATTGGCACACAGAATCAAGCACTTCAAACATAAATACAGAGCAATAGTAAATGACTGAAATGATCCTAACCTAGGTGACTTAAGAAATTCTACTGAAGGTTCACTTGGGATTTTTATGATTATTTAAAGTGTTTATGTCAATACAGCAGATGGAAGAAGCTTTATAAAACGTTTTGCAGAGTTTACACTATGTTTCCTGTCCAGACTGATGCATTTACAAAAGTCATGCCATTGCGCAGATAAAGAGTGGTGGGTTCTAGTTTCAGCACTGTCAATATGTTTCAGGTTTGGCAGTTTCCTCCTCCCTCAGCAGAGCCAAATTGCTACACAGAAGGGTCAAAGAGGCTTTATATATCTATATCTATATATATATTTATATATGTATATATGTTTCCTTTGGTTGCTTGGTTTTCATTTGAAAATCATACACCCGTTATTCTGTCAGAGGAAAACATAAATCACCAAAACAACCAGCATATTTATATCTTTCACAGCGGACATTATATTAAATGTGTAGCACAATCCTAATGGTCACTCTAGAGGACCACCTGCATTTGTTATTATGTATGCCATAGGTGTTGCTACCTACCGTAGTTTGTTTGTGTGTTTCACCGTGAACAAGATCAGTTGCCCTAAACATTTCTTCTATCATTAGCAGCATTATCTTATACTGGGCTAAGATTAAAGTCTGTTGGTTTTGCATTGCGCAATTACCACAACTGCGGTGTTCTGAAAGTAAAACAGGTACATTGTCAACTTTTAGAAATTTGATCTGTCATCAGATCATTTGCAATTGTGTTAAAAGCATTAGTCAAAATCTTGCTATAAAGCCAACAACTCCAACATTTTTTGATAGGGACATTAAGAGTTTTTTTGATGCTTTTGCGTTGGAGTCAACAAAAGCATTTTAACTCATTGAAAATCAAATCAAATCAAATTTTATTTATATGGCACTTTTCACACATAGGACGTAACTCAAAGTGCTGTACATTAAAAACGTCAAATTATAGCATAAAAAGAGAACCCGCTCCCGCCTTGCCTCCCTCGCAGTATACACAAAGACAGGCATCCACAAACACACTTGCACTCACTCACACACGCATACACATACCCCCCCCCCCCACACACACAAACACACACCCCGACACATATAACCTTGGCATGGCAAGGCACAGAGAAACCATATGAGGAAAGAGTACCCAAGGAAAGCTGATGCCGTGCCTTCTGATGACATCCCCAAGGGGAAGCATATAAAGATTAAAAAGTATTGGACCTAAAATTGAACCTTGGGGAGCCCCACATTTAATTTCATGGGTTTAGGAGGAACAAGTATCCATGCCTACGAAGAAACTTCCTGCTGTGAGATAGGAGTAAAACCAGTTAAAAGCCGTACCGGAGATGCCCACCAGGACAAAGACCAGTTTTTCTAAAATCTTACTTAAAAATTGTAAGTTGGATACTTGGATACTCGGATAATTGTTAAAAACGCTGGGGTCCAGATTGCTCTTCTTCAGAAGGGGCTTCACCACCGCCATTTTAAAGGCGGCGGGGAAGGCACCCGTCTGAAGAGAGCAATTGGCTATATTTAAAATCTGTTCCTCAAAAAAATCCATAAAATGTCTTTGAAAGAGATTTGGGAATTAGATCTACAAGGCAGGTTGTTGGATTTACTTGTGAGAAAACTCGACCAAGTGTCCTTGCATCAACCAGGGCAAAACTTTCCAGTGTTTCCTCAGGTAAAAATGACTGTCCAGGTGTATTAAAATTTATGTCTTGACAGGCTAAAAGACTGGACCTTATGATTTTACTTCTGAAGTGGTCTGCATAGTCCTCACAGAGACAGCGTCTGTTGGCCTCTTATTATTAAAATTGGAGTTGGTTAAAAGATCGGAGGTGGAGAAGAGAAATCTGGGGTTGCTTTTATTAACTGTGATGAGGTTTGAGAAATAAGAAGTTCTTGCCTGTTTGACTGATTTGATTTGAGTTGTATTTCATAGTGCACTGTAAGTCCAGTTTTTCACCACCTCCTCTCTGCGCTCCTGCATTTTCTTTTTGATGTCTTGACTGCATCATCTCTCCACGGGGGTACAGTCATTATTTTTATGTCATTATTTTTATAGTTTTTATGACCAATTCTCCTGGTGTGGTGTGAGTTGCTCCATCGGTGGTCAGGGCCGAAAATCGTAATATTAAACCTGTTCAATATTTCCAATCACAAATAGTTGTGTGTGCGGTCAACACTGAGTTCGGTCATGCAACAGACTATCATTGTGACATGGAACTGAACAATAGCCAATTAGAAAGCAACCGGAAGCTGGCGTTGTTGCTGGATTTCACCAATGGAGGAGCAACTGGTTGTGTTGAGTGTAAAACTTGCCTTCCAAGTCATTCAAAGGAAAAGAGCAGAGCTGGGCACTTCACCCTTTTTTGCCGGTCCGTCCTCCATCCGGTCCGTCCTTCATCCCCATCCTGGGTACAGTTTCGTCCTCGTCCCTCCGTCCTTATTCATAAAAATTATCTTCCCCCGACTCCTCCCGTCCTCGTCCTTTTAAAGCGCTCCCATCCTTACATTCTGTCGGTTCGCCCCCCGCTGCCGTCCCCCCCAAAAAAGAAAAAAAAAAAGCGTCCATGCATGACATTATTTCAAGCTCATTTTCTGGCTAATTTCCGATGCACATCCACTTTACCGGCTGGGAGTATCGTGAGTGGGTTGAATTGTTTACAACTGTTTAACTAAGACAGCTTTTTTAGCTGCCAGCAACCACTATCGTGATGTGATGATGAAGATGATGATGACGCGGACATCACGAGAATATTTAAGATTGTGTAATAACACAATGCTATTTTGTTTTGTTGCACGTTTTCACGCAATGTTATTTTAGGAGGAGAACGAACATCTTCCACTTTCAGTGTTTTTCTTTCCCCTCGTCAGTGAAATGGGCATCCGCTAGAGGGCAGACTATGCCTTTGAGAACAATACTGCAGGTAGAGAACACACATGAAAAAGAGCACTCCTGTGTTGTGCAAGCTTAGCAAGGACGTCCTTGCCCAACACAACACATCAGCCTGGACTTGACCTGACCCGGTTAGGGACGATTAGAGTGATGGACGAACACCTACCTCCATCCTTGCTTAGTCCGTCCTTTTTAAAAGAGTTCTCATCCTCCATCCGACCGTCCATAAAATTGGCTGTCCCGGACGGACGGACCGTTCCGTCCCTGGGACGGAATGCCCACCTCTGGAAAAAAGTTTGCAACTGCAATGTTGTTACCGGATAATGTAACAGGCAAGCTTTTCTTTTCTTCCTCTACTTTTTCTTCTTCCAGCAGTCTAGATGCCCTGTCAGCCATCGCGCTTGCTTCTCAAAAGTCAGTCTTGGTACTGTGACAGACATCTGTTTGGACTCGCGATTGTCAGTAGAAGCATCGTTATGTGTAGCGTTCTGTGCGGATCATCTTGAGTACCAGTCAGTAAAGTTATTAGCACATGTAATGATTTTCACCTTTGCTTGTTTGCGGTTTGTTAAAAAAAAAGGTACAAATATCAAAGAGCGGCATTTGTTTTTCTCGTTTAACACAATTGCACCACATATCAGACACAAAGCATCATTGTACTTAAAAGTTCTTTATTTCCTATTTGTTTTTTTTTGTTTTTTTTACAGAACTGGTAACACATATGATAAATTTGTAATAAGTTATTTGGCTCCCTTGATAATGTAAGGATCCCCGACATTTGTCCACATAAGGGTCAAGAGGAGTTTGTGAGTAACGTTTGTGTCCAGTCAA
This sequence comes from Filicampus tigris, assembly GCF_054856515.1. Taxonomy (NCBI): domain Eukaryota; kingdom Metazoa; phylum Chordata; class Actinopteri; order Syngnathiformes; family Syngnathidae; genus Filicampus; species Filicampus tigris. The sequence continues at coordinate 28,202,172 of NC_141217.1, read as the reverse complement.
GGGCTAAAGCATGCGATCCACAGTAGGCACAAGTACTGACATGAACACGCGCACCACGACACAAGACACGAAGGAACACAGCTAGAGGACACAACCTGACCGTCCTCCAATCCATTGCTTTCAAAGAGGATGAGGAAGAGAAAGAAAAAATAAAACATCTTGAATGAGAGGTGCAAGTGTTCAAAAAGGGGTCAGGTACGGGAATTTGGCAGTATACACTATATCCACGTTCTAAACATGGAGGCCAGCATTCTTTACGCACAGTAAAAGCTGAATTTGGGGAAGAACTCCATGCGCCCATTTCTTCAGAAGAATGATTGATGATTTACACAGGAACAGGACAAAGACACAAATATAAAGGCAACATTCAGGTTGACAAATGCACACAGACAGTCTACATCTGAAGACTACATCACAGAAGGAAAATAAGTGATTGCACATTTTGCTAATGAACAGCACGACTAAAAAAAAGTGAGTAATGAGAGTTGAATGTGTGTTTTAAATTGATGGATGTTTTCCCTTTTTAAATCCCAGAATTGAAATATGTAAAACAGTTGTGCACATAGTGTGTTACAACCAAAGGTAGTGAGAAACATTGGAATAAAGATGCACATTTAGGAATGAATGTTGAAGTTTGGCGCGATTGTTGCACCATGGCCACTGAGGAAGGTTGTTACTTCAGTTCCAAACAAACACACAATCCTTTCTGTACCCCCAAAAGAGCCTCATCAATCGTGACAAAAGCAGAGTAAAAATCTCGTCACTGTGCTTGTTTCTCCAGTCACTTTTGCTTTGTCATCTCACGTTTTGCTTTGTAAACGAGTCTGGCTCTGCGAAATCGGGCAACGAATGCAGGCGGTCATTGCAAGGGACTGGCAGTCTTTCCACACACACTGAAATGTTTGCACTCAGATCATCAGAGCAGCAGTGAAAGCTAAATGCCTTTGCTAGTTTTTGTACGTTTGGAAACATTAACGGTTTATACATTAAGCTAACGTCCTGCTCATGGTTGTATTTATGTCTACGATAGCAGCATTAGCTAAAACTGGGAGAAGGTAACCCTTTCCTACAAGTGTATTATTCGCTAAACTTTGCTTCAGATAACGGGGCCAAAGCTCTGGCTCTGGTGCTAGTATTTTTCAGCATGAGCCATACTCTTTAAAGCTATAAATGCTAAGCTTTAACCTAAAGCCAAGCTTGAACCTCTAGCGAAGAAGATCTAGCGAACCTCTTCTAGTGAAGATGACAACACTTTTTGTAGAAAATAAGCTTACTGCATCCAACTAGAAACAGCGTTGTTTAGTTTACATTTTTATACGCAAGCGAGCATTATAATGTCTGCTGTGACAAGTTTGTTCTTGGTTTTGTTAAAATGGGTTTGAAACCACTTTGTTAGTAGTGTTCATCAAAACTATGCTAAACTAAAAAGCAGACAAACCCAGTTTAGTCGATACATTACACTTAATGCCCTCTGTACATCATTTTGGAAGGGTTATGAAGAACTTGTGTGTGACATGACACTTATAATGCAGTCAGCCTACCTAGTTAAAAAATACTGTAAATTAATAAATCAAAACACGTACATCTGCCATAGGAAAGTGTTGTGAATGCTCACATATGTGTAATAATCTTGCCCTCTTAATTAACAAAGACCACTCAACAGAATGTCGGGACAATTAAACTCTACTAGCTGAGCTCTAAAGAGTTAGTGCTTGAGTTTTATGGCTTTAGTTTTATCATTTAACTTCCCTACATATATTGTATAATAAACACAGTTGAAGACACATAGCCGTGAAGGTCATTTAAATGCAAAGAATAAATCAAATGTAAGGAAAAGGGGGATGGGGGACTCCAAGTCATTTGTGTTCAGTGGAATAGAATTGTTCATTATTTTGGCCCCATTGGAAGAAATAACCCAGACATGAATTTATTCTGGATCGCCATTGGCACAAACACTATAATACAGGTCTAAATTGTAATAGTCAGAAAGGACATTTCGGAAAATTATAGGCTTGAAGACTTGGATACCCTTGTTCCATACATAAAAAAACTAAAACCAAACAATACTCAAAATGAAGACAAAGTAGCTTTCATATAAACCTTGAACCAATATGTATGGTAAGTATGTTTTTTCAAAATGAAAGCAAATCATAATACTCGGACCACAAAGAGTTAGATAGCAAGCATGCGGCTATATTTTCATCCTACATGAAGTCACGCACAGTACTGGACGACACACTTGCTTAAGAATTTCAGGCGTGGAAAGGTTCCTTGTAATTAGTAGTAGTATTACTCTAACATCTGGATGACATTCTCTCCAATGACCCTCATGGAAAATAAATATTCATTTGTTTCATTTAGAAAATATACAGTGCATCTTTTTTTAACCACTTTCAGTGTTAATAAAATGACAAATGACACCCATTTAAGTACACGAGATATTTTTGCTCCGTCTCTAAAACATGCTCTTATGTACAGTATTTTGTATAAACATGCAGTATCAACGTGGATGAACTATGTATATAGGCAAAATTACACCAACGGGTTGCTTGATTGCTTCCATGTCGCCTTTTCTTTAGTGTTGTCAACACAAAAAAGATGAACAATTCTTAATAATTGGTGGTTATAAAGAAAAACGATGATCGATTCCAAAATGCATTCGATTCACATTGACAAAGCACAGTCAACTGGTAGTTTTTGTTGTTAGCACTGGTGCAGATATAGACCAATTGTACTCATGAGCTGAAGTCTCTGCAATTCAAAAACTTGAATTATTTAAAATACAGCGAACCAAACACAGAACCAGAAACGAATGTGCCCAAAGCATTTCATCCCCGAGGGAAAAAAAAGAAAAAAAAAATCTGACCAAAGAACAACTTCCAGACAGAAAGATTCCCAGTTAGTGCAATTAAATTGAGTTGTTTGGTACACTGTGTATGAAACACGCGTGAATCAGTGCTGTGTTCCATACATTATCTTTGCAATCCAAGACAAGTTACACCCAAACAATTGAAAGACACACAAAACTGAGGCATAAAATACACACAATCAACTCCACTAATTATCCCGTGAATAATTCTTCATAAAAGTAATAATTAAAGCTCTGGTTTGGAACAATGTTAAGATGAAACATTTTTAGTTAAAGTGCTTGAGGAATTAAGGTGTTTTAAATAAAATAATGGCATGAATCAAAAAGAAAGCGAGCGAGAAACAAAGAGAACAACAACACTAGCGGAAGGCGTCCCTGGTAGTTGAAAATTGCTTATTTTGATACTTGGAAGGCTTGTCTCCTTTATGACTGTAGGACGGTACAGCGGTGAAACCCTTGTGTGGAGTCCATGACTAATGGCAGTAGCACTGAATGAATGAGATACGGCGCCGTTGGGACGGGAGTTGGTAGACGGCAGGCAGTGACAACCGACACCTTGTAAATGTCATGTCATTGGTGGTAGCAGTCAAGTCTTGGTCATTGTCGCCACTCTGATAGTCCCTTCAATTGATATTTTGCACAGTTAAGGACAAATAAAAACACACATTTCCCCTCATCTTTGAAACTCAAGATCCATCTACCGATCTGCATGGAGAACAGCCTTCCTGAAAAGCGATCAAATGGTTTCTCTCTCACCGTGTTTTGATCATAACAACCCGTGTAGAAAAAAAGGCGTGGAGTCTCCTCTCAGTATTCCTGAGACGATGGGTGAAAAGTGAACTAATCGAAAAGGCAGTGTGTCTGTGGGTAACTGGATATGTGCCTACCACTACTTGCTACCCAACTCTAGGAATGTATGTTAACCTAACAGAATGGTCGAGTAATATAAGTGGCAGGTGTGGCGCGTGGTGCACAATACACCCAAGGAATGGACCTGCTTGTGTTATTCCTCTATCATATGGCAGTATAAAGCATTTTTATTATTAAGCACTATCCTAAGCAGACTGTGTCACTAAAGGGAAAGGTACAATATAGATGATGAATGGGTGTTTTATCCCCCCTCTTGCCAGATTCCCATTTAGCGCTCTAACTGTTCTTCATAGTTGACGCTGTACTTTCAGTAACAGAACCACAATCCCAATACAAAAATAGATCTAAAGGAAAATCAACAGAGCATCTGTCCATCCTCTAACTTGTCGTCTTTTTTCAATGACATGATTTCATATTACATGATGCTTTTTTTTTTTTTTTTTTTTTTTTTTTTTTTTTTTTTTAAGCTCTATTTGGCATCATGTACTGTATCTATGGATCTTTTGAAAGATGGTAGAGAGGAGAGGCAGGGAATTGGGGGGATGTACATTTGGGACCGGAATATACATTGACATGTGGGCGCTGTGGACCTGATCGGAAACATGTGGGTCGTTCGAGGGCACCGTGGGAATGGGTTAGGGGTTTACTTCTTGGCAGCCAGGGCTGCGAGGGCGCCATCCACCTCCTCCTCTGGCTGCAGTGGATGCCACTGGGCAATGGGACGTCGGGGGTTGGCCAACATGTCGGACCAGTGTTTCAGCCCGGCCCCGGTCGACTTGCTACCCACCCAGATCTTTCCGATGGCGTCGTTCTTACCAATCTTGTCGTAATCCAGCACTGTGATCACAGCTTGGATTTTCTGGTAATTAAAAAAACAAATACAAGAGAGTATGTCACAACCAAATTAGAAAAAAAACTAAACAAGAAATATCTTACAGCCTTCCTATAGTATCTATTTACCTACCTCTTATTACATACCTGGCTACCAACCTACCAAACCCTAAATACTAACATACCCATAACCACTATTTGTAATCTACCTACCCTATTGATCAATAAACTACCCATTAACTTCCATCTATTCCACCTATTTATGTACTTCCCACTGGCCGTCTATTTAACTACTCATCATGATAGATGCCGACCAAATTGACTAACTACCTAATCCACTAACATACAAGCACCCACCAACTTACCTACATCCTCCTAATTCCTATTTACAGGGATGCCTACATACCTACTCACTGAATCAACCAACAAACAACATGCTTCACAGATATCTCTCCACCCATCTACCTAACCACTTAACCAATTAATAACCTACCCACTGCCTTCCTTTCTACTTTCTCACCTACTTCCTCTTGCCTGTCTTCTTACATACATAGCTACTCATCTTGATACATGCCTATCTACCACCAACTTCCCACCTACCTAATCAACAAACAAACCTTGTAGCCCCTACTGCACTTGTCAACCAACTTACCTACCTCCTATTAGATCCTACCTACAGGGATAGCGCCTATGTACCAACATACTCATCAAACCAACTAACACCATACTAAGTACCTGTCTTTCTATCTATCTGACCACTCATTGAACAAACAATTTACACACCTACCTCCTATATTCTGCCTACCTCCCAACAGTACCTCTCAATGTATGCCATTACCCACCTAACTAATCAACTATCATCCTAACCACTACTTACCTATCTAGGTTCATATTAGCTCCTACCTACAAAGATACCTACCTTACCTACCCACTGAGCCAACGAACAAACAACCCACTACTCACCTATCTTTTTTCCCCATGTACTGACCCACCCAACAAACTATCTCCCTATTAACCTACCTAAAGTATATACATAACCAACTGAAAATGTACCCACTACCTGTCTGCCTACAAACCTACCTACCACCAGAGCTGGGCTTTATACTAAAAATTGAGCATCCGTTATTCGTCATCCGTCTGCAGCGTGGGTACCCTTCCGTCGTCGGTCATTCGCCTTTTTTTCCGGAGGAGAAAAAAATAGTACCCGTCTATAGGCTGGTCCGCTTCTGATTTTAAATAGCCGTCTTCTGTCGGCGAGACCGACTAAACTTTCACTAGCAACAACCACGCACGTTCAAGACACCCCCGGTGTTCGATGAGGTCTTACCTCACTCTGACGCTGGCCGCCACCTTCACTCGCGCGGCTGCACCTCCACACGACAGTAAGGAGCTAATGTTGTTGTGCTAACGCCTTTTGTTTTAACGGCCTGAAGCTAGTTATTGCTATTAGCTGTACCGTTATTCTATTGTTAGCCAGGGAGGGAAGGGGGGTGTGGAAATAAAGATCCATGCTTTCCTGATTGCTAGCCCGTCTGCCTCCTGAGAGTTGACACGAGTTTAGCGTCGCTAAATGTCCGAAATATAAGCAGCCGGGGTTCGTGTGCGCATTCATGATCTTGTCCGCTTCAGCCTGTGTAAGTGGAGAAGCGATCGCCACGGTATTTTTGATTTTGGGGAGGTGATCATGACAACATCACGTTTTATGTCAATAAATCCAAACTATTGTGCAGAACACTTTTATATTTTCACAGGTTGAAGTGGACAAGAGTAGTAATGTGCATTTGCATTTTGGTGGCGATCGGTCAACTGAACTGACAAAGCGAGCAATATTACCACGCTTGCCTCCTCCCGTGACGTACACCGCTGAGACAGAAAAAAGAGGCGGGGCAATTTGTCGTAAATCTAATCACAAAAAATGCCCTTACATTACTACAGAGTCTTTTGGGGGGAGCATTTTAGTACTGATGTCATTTTCACATGCAAACCTTTTATATAAGTGCCAATGTTAAGTTCATCCAAGTATCCCTTTTAAGTGGTGGCAGCTATGTGCTGACTCCTATTCAACATGAGTTTGAATGTGACTGGTGAATTCTGAACACATCCACCTCCCTAGTTTAAAGGGGGTAGGCACACTTGGTGCAACCACGGTATCTCAATTGTTTATTATTTATTTCCGTTTTCTTAAAGATCTAAAGAAGAGGGTGCAGCATGGCTCAATGGTAGAGTGGTCGTTTCCCAACCCGGAGGTTGTGGGACCGATCCCCGGCCATTGTGACCATGTCCAAGTATCCTTGAGCAAGATACTGAGCCCCCAGTTGCTCCTGATGCATCACTAGGTAGATGAGGTACAGTGTGAAGCGCTTTAAGTACCAAAGGTAGAAAAGCGCTATACAAGTGACAGCCCATTTATCTTTTTTTTTTTTTTGCATTTCACTAGTACAGGTTATATGGTCACGTTAATGGTAGAAAAAGTTTTTCCAATTATTTATATTGGTAATCTCACAAAAACCTGGCATTTGAAACAGGGTATATAGATTTTTTTTTATAAGCACTGTACCTGCCTACTTACCTAATTCTCCATATAAATGCGAATGGGATTATTTTAGAATTGAAATTAAAGTACATGCCAATGTATTGTTTACATTGTCTGTAGTTTAGAGGCTATTAAACAGTAGGCTCCTGTTCTCACCTGCATTTGCTCAAGAGGAATCTCAAAGCTGAACGACTCATTGTAGTAAGGATTCAACGTATTCTTCTTAACTGTTGTCTTCTTCTTCTTCAGCCTCTTTCCATTCTGCAGCAAGTTAATCTTCACATAGGGATCTGAAAGACGAATAACACAATGAGCCGTACATACAGTATGCCTACTTGGGCTGCAATGTTGTGGTGTATCAACAGATGGCGCCACAGTTGAATTTGGGGGGAGTGCGAGGTACTGCTTGGTAGGTATTGCAGAGTCTGCGCATGACACAGTCTTGTATAAAGTTCCTGAAAGCAATAATTAACAGCAGTGATGACGTTAGGTCTATTTTATTGGGCTGAAGCTCCCCTTAAATATTCTGAAGCCCCCCTTAAATGATTTGGTTGCATTTTTATTTTATTTTTATTTATTTTTAACAAAAGGTACCAATGTAATTTATTATTATTATTATTATTTTTATTTTTTCTACTGTTTTTTTGTTTGTTTTGTTTTGTTTTTTTATTTTTTAGAAAAAATACCAAATATTCAATATACAGTGGCCAGAAAATTATTTCAAATAAACAAACACATAATCCATCAATATTCTCTTAAATATGGTCATAAATCTGTGCGTTTCCAGTTTTCTTCAGGACGCCCTTTGGCGGTAAGTCATTATCCAATCCGTTCCACCAAATCATATTGTCAGCGTTCTTATTACTAAACATCCAGTCCAAGTTTTCTCTGCAACCAGACCCTGGATAGCACACAAGAGTTGGCCACGGACATACTGGTAACAAAATTTGTCCTGAGAATATTCTTCGAGCGGGGGTGGGTGGTGGTTAGGGGTGAACACCGGCCCTAAAAATTCTGTCCGGGAATCTCCCGAAAGGCTACCACGCCCCTGAAGATGACTCAAAGGTAAAGCATGTGAAGGATGGACAATCATTATTTACTTAAATATGATCAGAAATCTATGGTCTTCTTTCACTTTATGATCTAAGCCATGTAAAGAGCCCTTGCCGTTATCCGATCCGTTCCACTTACTTTGTGATTGAATAGAGAACGTCCTTATTTACTGGAAATCCAGTCCATGAATTCCCTGTGACCTTGCTTGCAGCGGCTACTCACGAATTTACAGTATATATGGCAATGTAAGATGGCCGTCGATGGCTTCACTTCTCCCAACAGCGAGTAAGCGGCATTGTTAGTCCAGTCATATATAAGTCTGTGCCCTCCCCTCACTATTGCTTTCTTTTTTTTGGTCACTGGTGCTACAAACATATTTCCTCTGTTTGTGTACTCTATTAAATACAGACTGAAATAACACTTAGACTAGACTGAAATAACACACAAGATTTTAAACTTTTACACAGTATTATCAGTCTTCGTTAGCTGCACTCAATGCGCTTAAACTACATCAACCGTCAATCAAATATAACTACTACGTCCTGGAAAAATGAATGCTACTTCTTCTAGCAACTTTCTTATGCCTAGTATTGTCTACTCACAGGCCATGGAAATATATCTGTTTGGTTATTACCACCGGTGGCTGGAATACACTGTATCTGCGACGAGCGCCAAAGCTGCCAGGCCAGCTCAAAGACCCAGTCCACACACTGGGCGAAGCACAGCATCTTTCCAGTGCTTCCTAACACTATCTTTAGCAGTTTCCATTTTCTTAGGAAATTTTCTGACTGATTCTTTGTGTCTTACGCCATGGAAGGATACAAGTTTTCAGATACCTAGTTTTCAGTTACAGCAATGAAGGCTTATGTAGCGCGAGAAGAAGCGGAACATAGATCAGCCACTCATCCATTCGTATACTGAAAATAGTACATGAAGAGGGGTCATTTTTCAACACAAATGTTGTGCGTAGAGCAAATTGTTCATAAAGAGGATCATTCATAACCCGAGGTTCCACTGTATTTTCCAGGATGAAGGGATAGTTAGCTAGCTAACTGCAAGTCACAATTGCATCAGATATCCACTGATGTCAATATTGGTGCCTAAATTCTTATATAGTTGGGGAGGGGCGACTCATGCTTTACAAACCTGAAAGACCCCCCACGTCCATTTTCTTCAGGTTCTTGGCCTCCAGAATGCAGATTGTGAGTTTACCGGCGGTGGGTACATAACGAAGAGAGATGCAAATGTCACCCAGCTTCTCCGGCTGTTTTATGGATGAAAGGTGAGAGAAAGTTAAATCCAGCTGCCATGATCTTGAGAAACAGCAGGACAGAATGATGTAGTGTCTCAAATACTAAAAACTGAAAGTGTCAACAAAAACCTCCATACTACTCTGTTTATCTCTTGAGGGACTCTCTTGATATAAATCAACCCTATGTGAACATTTGCGAGATCAATCAAAGGAAGGGCGGGCTCACATTGCCATTGTAGTTCATCTAAAATGTGTTTGATCAAGGTTAATGCCAGGGCACTCAAATTATTCCACATCAAAGTAATCCATACCTTTGATCCTTGCTTTGTGCAGTTTGTTTACGCAAATTCCAAAGAATCGAGATTTGTGGGGAGCATAGGGTTCGAGCCCAATCCCTAACATGATTAACTAATTGAAAATGAATAAGGTGCATCCAAAGATTTTTCTCTACATAGTGTCATTAGAAAACTATTCTTATTAATTTCTGTGCCTGAATGTAGAGCAAACTGTAGGGAACACAAGAAGCTTTAGAAACAGGCAGTGGCTTTTAGGGGAATAAAGCTGCAGGATAGCACTTTCTTTCTCGATTCTATTACCTCTTCTTGGTCCGCGCTGTCTAAATCTCGCCACTCTTCAATTGGCTTTGCCAGGTCTAGGGTGTTCATGGGTATTTTAATCTCGCCGATGACATCATGTTTTGAGAAGCGATCAAAGTCATAGACAGACATGACCAGAGTCTTCCCTCCCATCTCTTGGAATGGAATCTGGAAAACACAAATAAATCCTAATTTAGTCATTTAAAGCAAAATCCAGATTTACTGCATTTTCAGAGCAGAACAACATTAGATGTGACTTGGGTCTGGACCTTACAAATGGTTGTCTTAACACACAGCTTCAGTAGAGTTGGCCTGACTTTGACAAGCTGTTTGAAGTGTTTGTGTTGAATTCATCGAGCTGTGTCAGCAGGCACCAAAGGTGGCCCTCTGCTTTAATTTAATTCTCGCCCACATTCTCCTTGTCGGCCACCTTCAAAATGTCTGCAACCTTTTATTGCCAGTGGATGAAAGTATTAGGGCTAAGCAGGGCAGCAGGCACTGAACTCTCAGAGGAAAGGGAAGCAATCCAAAGCCAGATCATGACCGGTCAACCAGACACCGACAAATTATTTGAAAATAGTAATGAGTACAAAGAGAACTGCAAGGGCTACCTTAAAGATAAACGTCTCATTGAAGACTGGGTTGAGGGTTTTCTTGTGAACCTTTGTGTCAAACTTCTTCTTCTTGTCAGGTAAGACAAAGACCTTGACATATGGGTCAGAGGTACCACCACTGTCCATAGAGAGGAGATCAGCAGCTTGCAGGATTCCCACAGTCAACTAGAGAATGAAAACCATATGAGAAAGAGTCAGTATAGATGATTCTGTTAGTGTATCAGACTAAAGGATCCTTCCTTTGGCCTGATATTTGATCAGGTCAAGTGCTGCATGAATACTATGAAAAGAATGTGATACTGAAACAGCATTATTTTGTTATGAAAACATTGCAATGCTGTACACAGAAAGCACATTTTGAAAACTGAGGTTGTGAAGCAGGTCAGCATGAATCTATGAGTCTGAACTTTGAATTCTGCCATTTTAAACATAGCATTACAATATAATTCTTTTTACTTTGACATTGAAACTTTGTGGAGGACTGAAAAGATATGACTTCCAATTTAAATCCTCAAGATTGTTATTCTCTTCCATTTTCTTTATGAGTGTTAAGGGACTGATGTTCTTGCCTTGTTCTCCTGGAAGTCATAATCAATGGAGTACTGCAGCTTTCCTAGCTTCTCTTTCTCCTTCACCTCCTCTTCTTTCTCATCTCCAGTCAGTCCAGGTTCTACATCGTCTTCCTCGTCGTCATCGTCCTGTTGTTTCTGCAAGACAAAGGGGTGGAAGGCAGTAGAGAAAATAGTGAGCAGATGCTTTTAAATCTGAGGTTGTGCTGATCAACAACCCTCGGCCATCAACAGTCGGGTTAGTCACAGCACCTACCTGTCACTTACCCGTGCACACACAGGTGTTACTAGTCAATCTGTTCATCGATGACCACGGTTGCAACCTGACTTGATTTCACTATTTCTTGGGTGACACCATTTGCTATTAGTCAGTTAGTGTGTTTGTCTTTTTTCTATTAATTAATTAATGTATAGTATTTAAAAATGAGTCGGTGAAGTTGTCCTGACCTAGAAAACACTGAGTTAATACAGGGGGAGTGGGAGGGATCCATGGTGGTATTTATACACGCACTGAGGTGCACATCCACTCTAATTAAAAAAAAAAAAAACATGCAATAAAATTAACAGTTCACAATTGTTGCTGTGTTGAAAAAGCAACTGCCTTACTAAAAATGATTGTTAGAACTTTCATATGTAAAGGGTCTAACCAAGCAATCATAAAAATTACAAAATTTGTCAAATGCGACCTGGAAAACAACACGATGTTCCCGTTTCATGCCATTTAAAATAAAATGTATTATTTGGACCAAGCTGAGAGGCACTGAAGGACAGAGCAATGAGGCAAAGCCAAGCATTTGACACGGTGATATCTTACTTGACTCCTGATACTGAAGGCTGTTTGACAAAAGAGGGTGACCTTAAAGCAAGACATCATTCCTGGTGTCTGTTTAGCTTCTGACACCCTCACATATTCCCTTGTTTACACTGCTACTGTTTGTAACTCTCAACTGCTCCGGGTATTGGGTATTTATGTTGAACATGACGTATAGCATAAGCTACATGATTGGTCTGTGGGTTTGGGAAATAAAAACTACTTCCACCTCCTGTTTGGCAGCAGGTAGTTTCATGCGGCTGAGAAATTACACGCTAGTTTATCATGTGACTTTAGGTTTGTTAACGTCCAACTTAAGTCCAATACAAAAGACCTACAGTCATGTTTCTTATTCTTGGAGCTTGAGCGCTTTGCTCTTAATTCGTCCTTTCAGTTTGGATTCAAGTAGAGTATTGCTGGCTTTCCTATGGCTGTCATCTTGAGAAAACACAGATGTCTTCGTAAAAACCGGACGCTCCAGCTACTCTCTGGTCAGCTGAAAGAGGTGAGCTGGAACAGGGCGCATACACAGATAAAACACACATTCTCACTACACTCATCTTTCTCCCAACATACGCAAACACTTGTCTTGCTTGCATGCGGTCTATCGTGCATGCTTGATAACTCACGCCCTCTTGTAAACTCAACGATTGTACTTGTTTGTGGCATTCTCTATTTTTGTTGTGGTCAGTGCGTTTCATTCAAACATGCCAGGCCACAAAATGCAGGGTATGTTTCTATCTGATGGCCGATGTAAATGAATTACCTTGTAGCTTGAGCATGGACAGTTTGAAAAGGGCACATTTTTGTCAGGACCAAAAATGTCTGAACTCATCATACTGCCTTGAGAATTTTTAGTTTTCCCCAAACTACCGGGGAGGGCTCTGGGATAAGGAGGTGGTGTGTCTGGATGCATGTCCTTTGCCCAACATGGGATGGATATCAAGAAGAGGTTTCACCTGGACAATAATGCAGTGACTCGCCTAATCTTTGGATGGACTGAAATCAGGATTGTGATTAGGACAAATTCTGGGCAAACATTCGGGCAAAATGTCTGAACTCATCATACTGCCTTGAGAATTTTTAGTTTTCCCCAAACTACCGGGGAGGGCTCTGGGATAAGGAGGTGGTGTGTCTGGATGCATGTCCTTTGCCCAACATGGGATGGATATCAAGAAGAGGTTTCACCTGGACAATAATGCAGTGACTCGCCTAATCTTTGGATGGACTGAAATCAGGATTGTGATTAGGACAAATTCTGGGCAAACATTCGGGCACACCATCTCTTTCTCATCTGTCACCTTGTATGTCAGCAGCATGGGTCATCCAGGAAAGTTACTCTCAAGTCAAGTTGTGGCCATTCAATGTTACCTACTGAAAGGGCATACGCTGGTCTTTGTCAAGAGCTACAAAACAAACAAGTCTTGTCTGTCGGCGAACTCTGAGCATGTTTGCACAAGGTGGGCGCCAGTGAGTAAATGTCAGAGCTCAAAAGCAATTAGTTGTGAGTCATTCTTTGATTTGCGTTGCACTATAACGGCCCATGATGGTGGAAACAAGCCCAAAGTTCACTGGTGGGTTGCCTTTGTATGACATTATCCAGCTTAGCCCTTGCACATGCATGTTAGTGATCACTAGTGGATTGCCGAGTGCACTAGTCATTCAAAAGGCTCAATCAAAGGAAGGGTTTCATATTCATTTCAAACCATTTGCATTAAAACAGGTCTTTGCTGGGTTTCACATATCTGAAGAGAACCATCTCTGTATCAAGACATAGCAATTGGTGCGGCATGTCAATTCAGTGGATTTTGCGAAGCAGCTTAATTGCTCCCAAAGATTCCTCAAGCACCAGCAGCACCTAAGCTTGCAAAGAACTAAGAAAGCCATAGCACTCATAGACATCATCACTGCAATCCATCCCTTCAAGCCCAGCCCGCCCCCCCAGCTCCCCCCTCTGCACTGGTCTGCGCTTACTCAGAGCGGCCAGAGAGGGGCGCCTCGTGCTATCAGACCTACCGTAGGCAGAGAAGTCCACCACAGTCAAGATACACGGAGCACATATAAGACACAAAGCAGGAAGGAGGAGAGCAGAGACAAAGGAAGAGATTGAACTCACAGCAGACACCAAAGAAGGGTAATCACAGCAAATGCAGTCAGCTAAACTGTCGGGAGTGAGGAAAATGACAGATAGGCCAACCTCCTCATTAGCACAATCATATCTTGTGCAGCAGATCCATTGTGCCTTAAAATAACTTGACTTTTAGATGTATTGTTACCCAACTGAATGAGTCGTCAAATCATCACTGAAGCATGTAGAAAAATAATAATTGTAAGACCTGCACAAGAGCAATTGTTCAAACTGCTATTTTTATAATCACTCTTGAAAGGTTGTGAAAACAGTGTTGGGGCTGAGCTGAATAGATAGGACATGTCATTTTCCACTCAAATCCCAAAGCACAAATGAGAGTGAGAGCGAGAGAGAGAGAGACAGAGCAAAACATTTACAGTTTGACAAATCACACATCACATAACAAAGGAAGAGAGAAAAAAATAAAACAGATAATTATGGTTGGTAAGAGTGTTATTTTCATCTGGGGAGAATACACTGACCTGGTTACAAAGCCACTGAATAAAGTCTTTACTCATCATTTACTGGATACTATAGTTCAAAAAGTGGTAAGAAACATCTGGCCAGTGGTCAAAAAGCCATTCTCGGTAGTTACTGCAGGATTTTCAAAGTGGTAAGAAACATGACCAATTGACATGGGCATTTTTACTTCGTCAAAGCTTTGGCTGCCTGCACCCAGAGATGGGAATCAAGAAATACATTCAACATTGCCATCCTGCTTATGACCTCAATTTTCCTGATCACCAACCAATCACAAATCTTTTCGAAACTGAGAGCTACTTCATGGGTACTGATTAACCCATTAAGGCCGGGAGCGCATAACCGCGTCTCTACCACTAGAGATGGGAGCGCTGTTGCTACTTTCTACCCTTCGTGAGTCCGTGGATGATTTTCCGGAATTCTCTCGAGTCATAATAGAGGACGCCGTCGAACCAGTAGAACCAGTTGAACGTGATATATAGTTAAGATATATGTTTGTAGACAATGACAATATCGATGGATTTGTAACAGAATACAGGATGCTAATTACCACTCGATTTTTAAAAATTGAATATAGTGCTTCTCTTGCACTGACACTTTATGTTTACATCTTCGATTGAAACAGTAAAGATTAATAAATTGTGTAAAAGCCACATGTCTAGGTTTTCAAATGCTTTTGAAATTATGTCTATCTGCTGCAGGAGCTGAGATATTAATTATTTTGTAGGTATTGAATTTCTGGGAAAACGTCAAGTTTTCAATGGTAATTCCAAAGACGATCTTAGGTTTTGGGGAGCTGTTGAGCCAGATGCTTTAGGCATGGGTTAATGGGATGGGCTACCAGTTTGAGACACTTCTGAAATAGCACATTTGCTCAAATTACCTTTAATTATGTTATTTATAATTAATGGTATTTCATTCATCTATAAAGTATGTGAAATACACCAATCGTGTTAATGATTTCTCACAATATTTCTCAACACTGATTTACTAAGGTGGGAAACAGATAAATATCAACATGCAGTACATTATTTCTTGTACATTTCTACAAGTGTTTACATTTTCAATCGATCACTACTACAACATTCCTGGCAAATCAAAATGTTCCATCGCTAGTGAGATATTTTTAGAACAGGCCTGCGAGCTACAAATGAGGTAATTGAGGGGCTACCTGATGCCTGCGGGCACGGTGTTGGTGATCCCTGTGTTGGACCCATTTGTCTACACTTGCGGAAAAACAACAAGAGGGCCATTTTCACAAAACCGTTTTCAAATGAAAATGGACACAATTGTGTCATTTTAGGATTTTCAAATCTATCTATCTAGTGATCTATCTATCTGTCTGTCTGTCTTTCTGGGTGCAGAGCTTTAAAAATTGACATTGCTCTCAACTGCCTGGTATGCTTATCACAACGCTTACAGTTGTGTTTCATAGAAACATTTTGAAAACATTGTCGTCAGTAACAGTTGTATCAGTAACTTTTACCCGTTTTTACAAGTCTATGATACAAACCTAGGTTTCATTTCACATGTAAAAGATGACTTTTGAAGTGTTAAGTCGATTTTCTGCAATTTGAAACTTAAAAGACAGGTTTTGAATCTAGGTAAACCTTGCTCAAGAGAATAACATCTTCACTAGTAGAATAAAGTCAATGAAAAGAAAGTGCATTTATCAATCAAATTTAAAGAAAATATTTTGAAAAGCCCGTAAAAGATGACAAAAACTTGGGCCAGGATAAACTCCTAAAAGTTAGTCTCAATCAACCCAGTTAGAAATGGCTGACAAAATTACATCTTCTTGGAGAACCGTCAACTCAGCTGATGACAGGAAAAAAAAAAAAACGTTTGGCCTAAAATCTGATTTGTGTAAATGCATGAGTCCATTTCCCAATTACAAAGCCATATTATAAACCTTGTAGTAGTCATAATCAAAGGCTTAGAAATGGGAAAATTCCCCAAACTCTCCCATAGTGTCACATACCTCTCCTCCCTTGAGGTTCTTCATCCCCATGTCACCCTTTCCCTTCTTGCCCTTCTTGTTCTTCTTCTTCTTGCAACAACATTTTTTGACGATGCAGAAGCAGCACGTTAGAATAAGTAAAGCAGCGACCACAGCAATGGCAATGATGGCCCAGGACGGCACTGAGGATAGTAAACAAATCCACGTATAGGTGAAACATTCCTTGCCCGAGAGCAAAGAAACAAATATTTTGACATTTGACCGACCACTTGTTTAGCCTGGTCCGTGTCATGCTCTGGGCCAAATATATTTAGTAAGAGGTGCCACGTTTGCGATTAGACTGAGGGAAAATTAGATTTCTGTGCCATTAGAGGGGGCAGCCTCTGATCAATACTGAATAAAGTCGTTATGAGGCTGCCAATGCCTGCAGCAAAAGCAGAAAATCCAATTCCAAAACTGCTGCTTCGTCATCACAAGTTGATTGGAAGTTTCTTCAGTACTCACGTGGGATCTTATCGATTTCATTCAGAAACTTGTTTTTGATCTCGTCAAAGGCATCGTTCTTGCTGACTGGCTCGGTGGAGTTGTCTGCAGAGACGAGTGCGACAGGGGCAGGAGTCACAGTCAAGGCACTGGCCCCTGTTGGCTTGGCAGCGACCATGGGCGTTGTCTGGTCCTTGAACAAGTTCCACTTAGTCATTTAGGCTGCACACAGTCCCTGAAAGAGCATCGGGAAAACAGTCATTACCCCTGCTCTCTCTAATGTTTTGTTAGTATTAAGCATGCAGAGGTACTGTACATTCATTCATTTTCTGGGAAAATAAATGCATGGCTGTACTTCTGTTCATGTAGTTTTACCAACACCGCTTGATAGTAAATTACACTTAACAACAGAAAAGAGAGAGAGAGAGAGAGCGAACACAGAAACAAAACAATTTGTGGGACCCGCTGTGAGACTCCATCAGAGAACATTTGATCACATTTTCAGTTTCGCACTAAGATGAGTTTACACAAATCAGCAGGGGCGAGCATTCTGTCAGACTGATGGACTGGTCCGTCAGTCTGACGGTTGAAGAATGACGGAACACTTTTTAAAAATGATGGACTAAAGCACCAACGGAAGTGGGTTTTCGTCTGTCAGTGTAATCTTCACTAACCGCATCTGTCAGTGACGGACACCCGTCTTGATGTTTTTTTTTGGGTGGGAGGACAGACTGACGGACCGATGTACTTCTGATGGACTGACCAATTGACAATTACAATGCGGTTTGGCTTGAAAAATGACGGACTGACGAATGACGGACAGGTACCCATGCCGCTGAGTGATGGTGAATGATGGACCAGCAAAATGGCCACCTCTGCAAATCAGTATGTTATGGTCTGTGTTTTGAGTTTTGTTTTTGAGTTTAGTTTCATGCTTTTCCTTGTGTCCTTTTGTCTCTCATTAAGTTATTGAGTCCACCTGTGCTTGTCATCCCAGTCCCCTGTGTTAACCAACCAGCTTCCTCCTACCCTCTGTGTCTTGTCCAGGTGTTCCTCGTTGTATCATTAACTTGGCTGTATTTATTTGCTAGCTTTCATTCAGCCCTTGTTGATTTGTCTGTTCTATCCTGTCTTTGTAAGTCTTGTCAAAGTACATTACAGTCCTAGTCCTAGTGTTTGTTTTGTTCCTTGTTGTTTTTTGGAGACTACAATATTTTGTTAGTTTATTATCCCAGCATCTTGTTTGCCTTTTGTTTTAAATTAAATACTCAATCTTGCACACAGTTTTGCCTCCTGCGTTTGGGTCCTCCTCCACAAAAACCTAACACAGTACAATACAGAAGCCTACAAATTGCAAGGGTTCTCGATACTAACGGCACCTGTTTGCACCTTATGTTTCAAAAGTGAGTACCGGTCTCCATGTCACATACCAAGACAGAAGAGAAAGTGAGAGTGTGATTCGAGCCATTCATGCATTGGGGTCGCTTGAGTGGACAGCTTATTCAAAAACTGGTTTCTTCAATCAACAACTACAGTGCGTAATTGCTGAAAAGTACTTTATTATTTTTTTATGTACTTGCTTGCTAGATTTTAACTACAGTTCAAATTATTTAGACTTAAAAAATATATATATATATTATACAATTTTATATATATATATATATATATATATATATATATATATATATATATATATAATGAATTATGAAAGGGGAGGCTATAAATACATTATAGAAAATAACCTGACTATGTATGACTGTGATTCAATTTACAAAGAAAAATGTGTTAATGGGGCATTATTATGGATGAATTTGTGAAAATATTCATATTGCTATATGACAAAAATTGTTCGGTTCCTGAAGTTCACACAGACAATAAATATGATATATATAATCTCAAAATGTTTAAAATATGCTTGTAAATCTAAAGAATAACACTTTATATCAAGAATGTGTTAAACACAGAATGCAGAAGTGGAATATAAGTATAAGAAATATAAAAACAAGAAATTAAGTGTTCTGCGGATATGTAAACACTAATGTTATAGTACAATTCTAGAAAATAATAAAAGTAATATTAAAAATATATGGACTATATTGAATAGTACGATTAGATACACCCTGAAACATACCACTTAGCATCAGTATTTCAGTGGAAACTATAAGAATGAAAACAAAATGGAAGAGAGAGAGAGAGAAATTGTACTTTTATTTCTTTTTTAACTATCATTTTATCAATATTTTTGTGAACATGCTTTAATTACAGACAATTAATCAACTTTAATCTACAATTATCATACTTTTTAGGGTGTGAACTAATTTCATTAAAATGTAACAATTAGAATATAACAACTGGATATTCCTTTTGTGCATTCTACTTAAAACAATTTTTTAAGATACACTATTGTAGCATCTTTAGTCACAGGAGAAAAGATCTTCTGGATAGATGTCTATTGTAGTGAGATTTCAGTTCAAGTTAATTTAATAGCATTGGAATGTTTTAAAACATGAGAACACGTTAATTAAACAACATTAAAAACATGAAGTATTTCATAGTTCACAGTTTTATTCACTGTCTTAAAAAAAATGTTTCAGATAGTATTCAAACATTGGTTTCAGCTGGAAGAGTAATAAAAAGCCTTCCTGATGGAGGTTGCCTTAATTAATGCGTACAAAGGGTTGAGGTCATTGCTGGAATATTCCATCCATCCATTATCCAAACTGCTTATCCTCTTGAGGGTCGCGGGTGTGCTGGAGCCTATCCCAGCTGTCCGCGGGCAGTAGGCGGGCTACACCCTCAACTGGTTGCCAGCCAATCACAGGGCACACATAAACAAACAAACATTCACACAACCAATCACACCTAGGGACAATCTTGAGCGTTCAATTAAACCTAACATTTCATGTTTTTGGAATGTCGGAGGAAACCGGAGTACCCGGAGAAAACCCACGCAGGCACGGGGAGAACATGCAAACTCCACACGGGAAGGTCGAAGCTCGGGTTCAAACCCACCACCTCTGCACTGTGAGCCGGACGTGTTAACCAGTCGTCCACCCTGTCGCCTGCTGGAATATTAATGAATCTAATGATAAATTGAGAAACTTTACAAATGCATGATGAAGTAATTTCTATTCCCTTGAACACTGACTTTGGCCCTATGCCATTGCATCCATTTTTACCAACAGACTCGTCATATTCTGTACAGTGATTGACTATGGCAGCCAGCGCTATGGTTTGATACTGCACTGGTTCCAACATATTTCACAAGGCAGTGAGGTCAGTGGGCAATGATTTGAGTTCACTTGGCAACAATATTTATGAGAAATAACCATCAATCCTTAGTTCTACATCACTTTTGCTTTGTTTGCTTGTCACCTAACGTTCGAGCCAATTGTGCCTGACCATGAAAGGTGTTAGGAGAAACAAAAGAAACATCCACACACCATTCTGCCATGGTGTTTCCACGCGCCAAACAAATGTTCAATCAGAGCTCTTATCGGTTCCAGAAATCACCGTCTGACAAGTGCAGCTGGAAGCAGCCTGCCGACAGACTGATGACTGATTGGGCAAGAGCAGGGAAGGATTAAAAGAATAACAAGAGTAGACTCTTGTCGATTTTATTAATGTCATGGTGATATGGTAGAAAAAGCGGAATTTTTCCATTTCTTAGGTGCCAATCCTCAAGTTAGAGGAGGAATTTCAGCCGCCATTTATTGCCGCATATGAATTATTCAGATTGAGTCAGACATTGAGAAGGATGAGCTCATGGTAACCTCAATAACTGTATATGTCTTTAAAACTACTTGTGCTGCTTCTGCTGACATACTACCTGAAGGAGGAATGAAATAAATACATTTATTAAGTTGTGTTTGTTTTGCCTTCATGACAATGTATTTCTGGTTGTCCGAATCTAGCCTGTTGACCAATTGTATTTACATAAATGGATATGTGCTCAACCATTAATCTCTACTGCTCTGAGGGTAACAGCAAGGACGGACAGAGAGGACACAGACTTAGTTTTTATGACTGCTATGAGAGAGAGCTTTTAGCAACCATTGCAGCAAAATCAACAATTTCATTAGCTTTTTCTTCGGCGGAAGCAGTCACACTTCATGAGCCAATTCCCGAGCTATGAGATGCACTCACTAGCGGTTCTTTGGGTCAAATCTTAATATGTGCATGTTAACATTGGCCAATTAAGCCTGAACATAAAGTACAGCCAAAGTTCTTCAAATAGTTTGCTCCACCAACGCTCCACCGATTCAATCATGAACCAAAGAATAACCAAAAGAAGCAGAACATCAGTCGATGTTAATGACGATTTGGTCGAAGAGAAAACAAGGTTTTTAACAATCCATCCATTAAGTGTGACATTCAATGAAAACCGAAAATGGTAACCTAATGATGGTGCTGGAGGAAATGTCAGAGAATCTCCAGAGTGATTATGATGGATCCTTTGGGCTCCTTGAACATTTGTATAAAATCTCATAGCAATCCATCAAAGTGTTGTTGAGACACTGCAGTCTGCTGAAGAAGCAGACGAACAATGAGAGACAGTGCTTTGAGCAAAATCATATCCGAATAGGTGAAAGAAAAGGAAGGACCGAAAAAGATTTATAAACGTGTGCGTTAAAGCTGTTGGACAGATGTGAAATTGGCATTTTGACCACGGAGCAGCGAATTCAATCCTTATCTAGGCCTCCTATTCGGTCGCTGGTATGTGCTTAAGCAAATCTCTGAACAGATCAGACTGTATCACTTTGAAAGCTCATTCAGTGACATACAATGAAGTATGCATATTATATAAAACGTGAAAACATTCATCTTTCAGCATTTTGAACTTCATCTCGCTGTGTCAATAGTGTTTCTGTGATTCAAATGGCTGTTACCATGGCGATAGTAAATTAGAATTATACCATGGCACTAGAAAGTAAAGCACTTCTACCTCTGGTGTAAAATTTGGCATTACAACCGTTTTAATACAGAAGGTTTAGTAACACGTCTTAACCCTTACAGCTACTAGTACCTAGTACATGGTGACACATTCTTACCCATAACTAACAACCTTAACCGTGTATATTGTATTATTCTTTTCATATGTAATATATTTAAAGATAAATAGAAGCAGTGTAATAGACCAATCGTTTTGGTTCATTCTTTGTCATCACAAAGCACATTTATGTGGTACATACTTTTTAAAGCTACCATAACAATATGACATCATACCTGGCTCCTCTTACAGTGCACCAAGCCTGAAGCAACAAGCACGGACGGCAAGCATTTGCTCATTGAATGAAAAGAAGAACTGCATTTGCACAATGCATCTATGTCAGGAGGCCAATTTGATTGCGCAGTCTAACTCAGGAGACAGCAGTCATGTCTGAAATCACTTGAGTCTCAGCAAGCTTTAAAGCGGAAATCAACCCAAACACATTTTTTTCAAGAATATGTTCCCAGCTGGCCCACTAGTTGAAAGACAGCATTCTGATTAATATTGCATTTGAGGAATATGAGTTAAGCAGCAAAATCCATGCCTTCTCAGGGGGCGGCCATTTTGTCACTTCTGCCGACTGAAAATAACATCACAACTGCTCAGGGCTCAGGTAACGACCAATCATGGCTCAGCTACAGAAAACAGGTCAGGTCTGAATTGGCCCCCAGAGATAGCTAAAAACCTCTGGATTAACTCTTACTCCACAAACGCAATATCTATCTGAATGCCTTGTTTCAACTAGTGGGCTTGCATAGAACATATGCAAGGGGTGACTTCCCCTTCAAGTTAATTAATACAGGTTTTATGATGGCAGATTATTGGCATTTGCCATACATCCTATGTGGACGCCCTTTGAGAGTCCACTTTATATTTGTAGCCTCAATGGCTATTGCAACATTTGTGTATGGATAACCACAAGTTGCGCTTTTGAACAGACAGAAATGTCATAGTTGTAGGTGCAGCCTGATGCTGAGTGGCCAATTGAACATGCACATAAAATTCAGCATCTGCATAAAGTACGTTCTTCATATCTTGCAGCAATAGAAAAGCCTTCCGAGCAGATGACATGGCTCTAATTGTAGGGGAGGGAGTTTATAGTTAGCCTATTAGCGTCCAGGTTGGATCCGCAAAGAGAAAACAACCCAAGGAGGGTGAGCTCAAGTCATGCAGCTGTTCTATTACACAACAACAAGTACCCTGCACAACAATTAATTAACTATTTGTCCTTTGTTTCCCCGACCCTGACAGCGACACTGCTGTACACAGCTGTCTGCAAGTGGCCAGTGTGTGTGTGTGCAGATTAATGAGTATGTCAGTGTGTTAAATGCAATCTTGAATTTGCCATCCATACAAAACCTTGAACCACTTTAATCCTTACTTTCAAAATGGCTTCTGTCAACAAGGAGAAAACTGGTCATAGGACTCATCTGGCTGCAGCTGAGGGCAACATTCAGGAGCAGTGGGGCGGCAAATTAACTATTGAATATTAGGCACTGTGAAAAGGTTTCCGTATTCAAAGGGAGACAACGGCAATGGCTGCTCGGCTGTCACAGGTCACCAAACGAGCAGGTCCTCAAAGATAAAGAGCAATCTGTGTAATGTGACCTGCTCAAATCACTCAGTCCACACAGACGCTACTGCTATCTGTGACATTACTTGTTTATTTGTGGGTGTAGTGCATGGCCTTCACTTCAACCGTCTGTTTTTTCGTTCAACTCTCACTAATTTGACTGCTACTGTACGTTGGTGCTTAGAGACTACAGTTCATCACTTAATTCACAAAATCAAAGTGGTTGGCAAATTATCGTCGAAGCTCCATGTGTATGCTCTAATTTCGTGCTGGCACTTTTCATGCTTGGAAACTCTTTCATCCAAATCTTATTGAGCTTTTTATGGAATGAAGCCGGATAAAGCTGCAACCATCCTTTAAATTGTCAAATTTCAAACATATAATGAATATAGGCTTGACTATGCACATACACCATATGGCCTCTGACCTCTGAACTGAGCTCTTCAACAGATCCTTGGAGTTGTGTGAAGTCCTATCCTGCTTCAAACACTCCAACTTCACCCCTGTCACCCAAAAAAAAAAAAAACCTGCAATTTGGGACTAAACGATCTATGGTCATGAAATTCTTTGAACGCCTCATGCTGGACCCTCTGCTCTTTGCCTACTGAGCAAACAGGTCAGTGGATGCAGTCAACATGGCGCTGCACCTCATCCTGAAGCACCTCAATGGCGCAGGGACCTACACGAGGATCCAGTTTGTGGGCTTCAACAAGATCATCCCTGAACTCCTCTTCTTCACACCCGTCCAGCTCAGCATCTCTTCTGCCATCTGCCAGTGGATCTAGAGCAGTAGTCGGCAACCCGGGGCTCTGGAACCGCATGCGGCTCTTTCTAACTTATATTGCGACTCTGTGTGGCTTGGGAAAATAAATTATAATTCCAAAGGCACGACGTCAGATATAGCTTAGTTATCTCCCTTTTTATTATTCCAACACAGCTGCCTTTTTATTATTCCAACTACGGTGAAACAACAGCTCTGTCGTAAATACACCCAGATCTCTTCATCCTCGCTGTTTGCTCATTCCTCACTCGCACACCCCTCCCATCCAGAAAGGTGCGTGATGCATTCAGGAACCTCGGAAACAACACAACTTGGCGAAACACGAACATCACCACAATAGAGACTTTAAAGTACTCGGATGTTGCCGGCTTGGTTTTTAAATTCTTTGAATCAATTCAAGCATCAAATTACCGATTGTATGTATTTTGTAGGTAGTAATATGTGGATGTGAGTGTGCAATAAGGTTAGGTTAGGTTTACAGGTATATTAATGCTTTGAGTGCATTATTAATGTGT
The DNA here is from genome assembly GCF_054856515.1 of Filicampus tigris. Classification (NCBI taxonomy): domain Eukaryota; kingdom Metazoa; phylum Chordata; class Actinopteri; order Syngnathiformes; family Syngnathidae; genus Filicampus; species Filicampus tigris. Next base: position 28,177,264 of record NC_141217.1, on the reverse strand, counting down.
TGCTACCAAAATGTATGTTTATTTGTTAGTTCAATTTCTGCATGGCTGAGTGTTTTTCTTTTGTGTTTTTCTCTTTTGAATTCCATCCATGTCTATCCTGACATGCACACTAATATGCAAGTTCTTTATATGGAGGGCATTTTGAACCGTTGTGGGATGGAACACAGTGGATTCTTGGCCAATCGAAGTGGCTCCCCTCATTCCCATTAAAATCAGGGTGGTGGAAGCGCACACATTCCTTGACATTGCAGAAGCAGAAATTGACTCGCTGAGGTCCGTGCATGAGAGTTGCTCAGAGTGCTTTTATACAGGTAAACTGCAAGATCTCCCCTTGCGGATGACGTAGTTGGGCGCGCATGTGTCGTAGGCAATTGGAGACAGCCTTGCCCCCGTGATAGTGCATCCGTGTGTTAGCCCCCACACATTCACAGTTGTGCCGTGCGGCACGCGAAGTGAGGTGCAATGCGGTCCCAAACACGGTAAACTAGACTTGCCCCGGGACAAAAATAAAGAGTTTTTTACGCTGAACGTCTGTCTACAAAATTGGGCCCTAGGAGTCCGTTGCTCGGTCTAACTCTCAACTGACCCCATACCCATAGCCCACACCATAAGAAAATCGTTAAGAGCTGTTGGACAATTGGGCCTTTGCTGACGTTGATCGGAAGGTGAGTTAATGCTCAAATCCTGCCTGATTATCGGTGTGTAAACCCCACCTTGCATCTTTCACTGAGAGCATTGATCAATCAAGAAAGCAGAGTTGAGACGGTTACTTTGTTTCAATTACAGATCATTTGCAGCTTTGTTCCTGAACTCTTGCTACTACTCTATAGTAATGCACTCCTGCTGAAATAGGCTGGGAACTCCCAAAGTCGCAATGGTTTCATTTTGTCAAGTTCTAATAGGATTACAGGGAGATACTGATGGCTGCATTGCTTGTTATTTACCACTGAAGGCTGAGATAATGTGAAGATCATGGTCTGAGCAGAGTGCATTCAAATGGAATATGGAAATTCCAATCTCTCAAAAGGAAATGCTCCACTGCTTCTATCATCAGCATTTATTACATTTTGAGAAATAAGCAAATATTTAGACTACTTTGACATTGAACTGAGTAGTGTCTTTTGAGCATTTCACAATTTACACTCTGGCCACAAAGCTGCCTTAAACGCTACTTTTCTATGTTTATGCCTTGAAATGTCTGTTTTGAACTACATTTCTGCACAATAATCCCAATATGTCAAAGGTTCAGTCGTACAGATTAAGATGACATTGAATAAATGCTGCAACAGAGATAGATTTATGCAAGGTATTCTACTGTAGTTGCAAACTTCTCCCTCTTGTCGAGAGATAACCAAGAACCGAAAAAAGCTCTGCCAAATTCACAAGGTGCAAATCATGGGCCCGTCTTGGTTCTGGAGCTGAACAACACAAATAAATAAACTGTAATGTGACAAATTAAACCTTGAAATCGGTAAACACTTTTAGTTGTAAGAAAACGAGAGGCTGAAGCATCATTATGTGTGATGTCACCAAAGTTCATGACCTCCAGAACTGCATCTAAAGGATTAACTCCACACCTGTGTTTAGACTTATTTGTTTATATGTTTATGTATTTATTTATTTATTTATTTATTTATTCATTTCTTTTGCGAACAGACCAAAAAAGGGTACACTTGAAGTCGCAGAGGTAAAAGAATCGGAAATCAAAACAAATAAGCTGACAGGACAACATCTGGAGGCTCAGGAAAATATGAGCAATGAAATGAAATGAATTCCAATTAAATATTAATATTTATTTAACCAATGAGAATTACACAGTATCTCTCTGCAAACACATTCCTGTTCCAGTTGCTAAATATTTTATAATTAAAATAATTTGTGAGCCCAATTCATTAACTTCTTAATACAGAGAGTGGGGAAAATAGTTTTGAAACTAAAACAACTGGAAAGTCCACCAGCGTCATTCACAAAGTAGGCTCAACACACTCTGATTCTAGTCCTGAAGTCTGAGTAGATCTACTCTGAGATCCAGAACAGTTGATTTGAATCAGTTTACTACTCAACTCAAAGTATCTTCACCTGGAGTTAAGCGTGTGCACCACAACTATGAAAAGACAGGAGGCCCAGTTTTTCACTAAACCTGCTTTGTGAAACGGATCTCTGATTATTTGCAACTGAGGCGCACTGTATAGTTTACCTGCATCTGCAACACTATTCTATTGTTATTCTATTCTATGTGAAAATTTGTGTCGACCTCTCACTTTATTCTCTTTGCAATATGTTATCCTGTAAAAATAGTATTCTGTAAAAATAAAACTGGTAGTATTCAAGTCCAAGTGATTTTGGATTTGTGTTGCTATTTGAAAACCTTCAAGAACCTGACTTCTAGTTATGTAGCAATATAATTTCTCCCATTTTCTGGTTAGAAATTATCCAAAATGAGCATGCTGATTATGTTTTTGACTGTGCTCTTTGGAATAAATATTGTATGTGTGTCTGCATTGGACAAAAATGTAACGTGACAAGATTAAATTATTGAATATTTATTCTTGAATTTTCGCAACGTTGGTACACTTTGTCAATATGGATTGCTTTGTAGGGAAGTACAGTACATCATATTTGAAACAAACTTTCCGCATTACTTCTTTCTGCTTATGGAAACCAATAGAAGCCAGAATGATTTTTCTACAATGTACTCCAACATAATATGATATATTGCTTGTCCACTGCAACACAGTCAGCAGAGTTGCTTATGCAACCATTCGGGGTGAGGAATCTACTTGGGCATCACGCCCCCATGCTTCCCTCAGGGTGGCAGATAGACTGTACGTTCAAGATGCAGGCTCAGAGAGCAAAAAAAAAAAACAACAACAGTCCACAAGAAAAGATTGTGAGCATGATTCAGTGTGGCAGCTGTGTCAACATAATGCAATTAGTTCAGGAAACCCTGCCAGTGCCAGCACTGATCTGAGGGCAGCAGCCGAGATAAGGATGTCACAAAGGTGTCTTGCATATCACCTCACTGGAGAGCGTTAGAGGAACGCCTCGCCTCGTATATCTTGCTGTGTGCTGACCCGAAGGGTGGTCCGGAGAGGCTTATTTACAAACGTGCTAGTGCAGATAAAACAACGCTTACTCGCACCTGCAGCTCAATGTGACTCAGCTATTGTCAAGAGGGATTCTTGAAAATGGGTATGGGAGGTGCCCGGGCTTGAATGCTGAATGAGGAGATGTTGGGGATCATTTACAACCAGTTGCCATACATCCTCCCCCTGGCCCTCAGCGCAACCCTTCTCTCTGTCCCCTGATAGGTCGATTAATCATTCTGTCACTGATATAGTGAACCAATCTGCATGTAAAACTGTGCGGTGAAAATGTGAGCAAGGACAGGGACACTGCAGCACTACAGATGGGCCACATGAAGAACCTCAATATGGAAAGAGTGATCAATGAAAGTCACTGAGCAACTGTGACACTTTGGTGAATAATCCATTAATTCAAAAGAAAACAGCAACAACATCGTCAGACTTAAAATTCGTGAAGATGTTATAAAACTTCTCAAGCTCACAGTTTTACAAAATGGGTCCCTTTTTCATTATACTGTATAAAGTTTATGGGAGGTACTATTTTTGGCCTTGAGCAGTTGCCAGGCAACCAGTCCAGATGACAGGAAGATACAAAAAAAGTGTTTTTTAAACTTTTTGTACTCACAAACCAAAGAGAGCGAACATGGAATACAGAGGCATTACTTCATGTAGGTCAGATTTGTTGCAATTGTTATGCAATTGTTACTATTTTTAATCCAATTCTTGGTCTCCTAGCCAATGAAATGCATCAGAATATACACGTTACAATGTCGTGACCCTTCGAAGGATGTCGCGGAATTTTTTCGAGCATAATGGCGGACGTGTAGATGACCGCGAGGGCTATGAAATAAGTAACGGCAGTGATATCGATGACGCACTTGTGGATTTTGAACCAGTGGAACCAGTCGAACGTGATATATGGTTAAGATATATGTTTCTAGACAATAGACAATATTGACGTGTTTGTAACAGAATAGAAGCTGGTAATTACCATTCGATCTTTTTTTTATTAAAAATGGTGCTTCTCTTGCTCTGACACTTTATTTTTACATCTTGGATTGAGACAGTAAAAATGAATAAACTCAGGCCTGTATGAGGGCCGCATGTATAAACTCTCAAATTATTTGGGAATTATGTTTCTATCTGCTACAGGGGAGGAGATATTATTTCAGAGGTGTTGAATTTCTGTGAGAACCTCAGGTTTAAGTGGATGATTATATACTCGCCCTTAGGTTTTGGGGAGATGTTGAGCCAGGCGCTTTAGGTCTTAATGGGCTAGTGAAAATGTCAAAGTATTACACAACTACTTACACATTTTGTGTGCAGTGAAAATCTCTACCTCAAAACATAACTTTTGTTGTAAAAGTTCATTAGCTGTGGCGTGACAATTTTGAATTGCGACATCTGCAACGTTTTCGTTCACCTGCGATTCAAATTTCAAACTGTAGCAAAACTATGCCACTCGTGAAAACTACGTAGTTGCAGAGCCCGCACACTGCAAAACAGTCACGTTCTGACATCTTGCCAGAATATTTAATCATACCGTCCGATTAATATATTGTAGGTGCTTGTCTCAGACTGTTGTATTTAGGATGATGTGGGAAATTGATACGTACTTGTTAAAATAATGGCTACGTTCTCACAAATTATGTCTTTTTCCTTCTCATATTATTACCATAATTTCTTGAGAATAAAACGCACTCAAATATTATACGCCCCCTCAAAACTGCCCTTCAAAAGCAAATTTTTATTTGTACTCGTGTATTATGTGCTCCCGTGATGTGCTAGTATCCATACTCAAAAACTAAAGTAGCATCCATCCATTATCGATACCGCTTCTCCTCACAAGGGTCGCAGGGCGTGCTGGAGCCTATCCCAGCTGTCTTTGGGCAGTAGGCGGGGGACACCCTGAAATGGTTGCCAGCCAATCGCAGGGCACACAGAGACAAACATCCGCACTCACAATCACACCTTGCGGCAATTTAGAGAGTCCAATCAACCTACCATGCATGTTTTTGGAATGTGGGAGGAAACCGGAGTACCCGGAGAAAACCCACGCAGGCACGGGCAGAACATGCAAACTCCACACAGGGAGGCCGGAGCCGGGATCGAACCCTGTGAACTGTGAGGCGGACGTGCTAACCAGTCGATCACCATGCCGCCCCTAAAATAGCATCTGCATAGTATTTGATAGATTGGGTTTGTTATGTTCAGACAACTATTTTTTGTGTAAAGAGAAGTTTCCAATTTGTTAACAGTTCCTGCTGTCAATACTCGAGCCCACAGATATGAATAAGTAGATACGACACACCGTTTTTGAGATACAACTTGTGGCGCTAAACTAGGAAGGTTAAAGTTGTCAGCGCATTTGATGTGTGTGGACGGCAAGAAAAACAACTTTTTTTTTCAAATATTATGTATTAATAGCACATTGACACAAAATAATCCTCATGAAAATCAATTGAGAAATGAACAAGTCAACCTCCCCAAAGAGAACGCGGCGTAGGCACGTCGCTGAGCTGACTGCCTCAGTCCGCTGGCGTATCTAGGGTGCGCTCGGAAATTCACTCTGATGCCCTAAACACCGCTCTGTGTGTGTGTTCGGAGAGGCAGAGCGCGCTCCCCTCCCATTAATTTCCGAATGCAGACTATGTTACAAAGCAATCAGCAGCTCGTGCTTTAACTGTTTCCATCTCTAGGTCCCCAGTTGGAACACAGAGAGCGCTCTCTGGCACTCCTTTTTTGGTGCACTCTGACTAACCGAGTGGCACATTTGAGCAATGCTCTGGCTTTCCGAATGGTCCGAGCGTAGCAGTGCGCGCTCTGAGCATATGTCTGTACGCATCCCTAGTTTTCATATCTATGCTTGAGCTGCTTCCTGATTGTGAATCTGGAAAAATAGCTTACCAATTGTCAAATAGAAGACAAACTTTGATTTTTGATTTGTATTTTTTTGTTCTGAGGCTGAAACTGCTGAAATTGCACCATGAGCACAGTCAGGAGGTTTGTGCCTGGTGACACATCTGACAGTTTAACACAGAAGTGCCTTGGCATTGTGACGAATAAACAATCACGCAGGTCGGGGCAAAACAGCAAGCGACATCTGGACAAGTGGTTGCGTGAGGGCTCAAACACCCAAACAATACAGGGAGTATAGAATCATTAAGCATGAGCTTCTTATCTTTCTTATTCATGGAGCAGACCAAGCATTTGGGCTCCAGCTGTCCTCTCAACGGGATTCAATTGAAAACAGAAATAAGATTGGTGAACTTCAAAGCATCCTCATTTTTCTGGGTTTGCATGAGAGACTCGGAGAGTGTTTGTCTGTGTGAGAGCCACAGGATGCGGCAGCCTGCGGTTCACACTTAATGAGCCCGCCTGAATGTTTTACAGCCAGAGAGCTCAGCATCAAACGATGCTCTGCTCCTTGCTACTGCAGAGGTAAACATATGCTGTATCCACTAAAAATATGATCCTCTGCGTGATTCTTTACTATGTTTCAGAAAGTTGAGTGATCATGTGACCACTCCTGGTACCGACTATTGACTGCCTCCAATCATTTGCACACAAGACAGGGGACAGACCAAACGTAAGTTATGCTGTATTTCAAGATGCTACCTCATGACATACAGTAACTAAGTTACAGTATTGTCTTTGAAGAGAGATTGTGAAAATGAAGCCATATTTGCTTCACAACCGCACAACATTCCAACCCTGCAGGCTCTCAATAACACTACATAGTTATTTATAGCAAGTGAGATTAACGTAGCAATGAATTTGAATTTAATTCACCAAAATCTCTTCTAATGACAGGCCTAATGTGGAATTACAAGCAGCCCAAGATAGGCTTTGTCCTTGGTACTGTCACCTCAGTGCTGCCAGTGTTATACGTCCCACGAGAGACAGTGGGGAAAAAAGAGCATCCTGCAGCACTTTACGAAATCCTACCTCTCGTTCTCCCCTCTTTAGCACAACTGTCAGCCCCAAGACTACTTACGAGAGTAATAGCGCATTCCCTGCTGCGTGTTTTACAACATAATGTCAAAATACAGTGGGGATGAATTATTCTAATGTCAGCTCTTTTAGCTCCACTTGTGTTGTTTCTCACTGATCAAGGAGATTTTGTGGGATGCCGTAATTCTCTTTGTGTCAAGCGAAGCATCTCTAAGCAGGACACACTCGTGGACACTCTTCGGGAAAGAGGCGTGTCACCCGTCAAGTGTGCTCAACCAAATCGAGACCCCATCCCTTATCACTTTTCTTGAGTAAAGTTTGCATCACATGCATGGGCAAGAAAGGAGGAAAGTAGGAAATGCAAGGATAAAGCCTATCTTCCCCCAGGAAAGTGTTCAAGCATATGCTGAGAAGCGAGTTAAAACACACCCTTACCAGCAATGCTGTGATTCCGTATTCCTGCTCCCCACAACAGCCTATCCCATTCACCAAAGAGGCACTTGGGGTTAGTGATAAAATGCCTTAAAAATGTCCCCAGACCGCTCTCCCATCAGTACAAGCAACTGCAGTCCTCTTCGCACTGTTTCCACTGCACCACTACATGTCCCCCCACCCACACAGTCTTCCGACTACCCCCACCTCTGTTTCTTTCAGTCCCCTCCTCCTCTTTCTATCTCTTGCATGGATCCCCCACCCCCACCCTTCCTCTCCGCTTCCCCCTCTCCCTTCCCCGCACTCTCTTTCCATCCCTCCCTCCACTGTAGTGCTCGGTACTCAGCTGATTTGCGATGCTGCTCACAAGGTGCTGTATGCAGCACTCTGCATCCCACTCCGATGCATGCGAGCAACCCAAATGCATTCACATGCTCCACTGACAGAGTGTTACTTGCTCTAACGTCATCACTGCTCGGAGAGCTGATGGCGTTGCACCAGCATAAACAAACGAGCGGCTGCAAAGAAGTTCAAACAAACGACATACTGACGATGAGACCTGGAGATAATAGGAAGAAGACAATCATTTGCTGACTGCTTACCACAGCATCCATCGGCTGCACGCTGTCTTTATGCATTTATTTGTATTGTGTGTTTGGACACGCACCACTCCCACTGTCATCAGAGTTTCAGAGTTTGAACTCACAAGCACAGTACAAATATAAACAGGGTAAATGGTGCATATAAAAGACATTTTTATATGGAGGTATTCAAATGACAAGCTCACATTACAGTCATTTTATCTTTTGTTCATAAAAAAGAAAAGGCTCCAGAGTCTGGCTTATAAGATTGAAAATCCTAAACTCTTAAGACTCAACCTGCCCAGTTACCAAAAGGCCATTCAAACCCACTTGCTCAAACTGTCTTTTTTTCCTATTACCGTGGACAGGACATGTGACTGTATAAATCTGCTGGCTTAATGACAGGATGTGACACACGCATTAGCTTAACACCGACGCTGAGCCAGACACTTTGGAGCCCTTTGGGTGGAATAGTGTGTCACCAAGAATTATCATTGTCTCTTAACTGAATCACCTTGCTTATTGGAAATGGGCACTTGGACCAGAAATCAATAAAATCACAATCACTTAGAATGAAAAAGCAGTGAGACACAGTGAGGCAGCTTTTTGTAATTTCCAAACATATAGCTGCAAACAGAGGAACCTAATTTGTACCTTGCCCAAAGGCCATATTTCATTTCTCAGAGCAGGAGACAGGTATTAGTGAGCTATTTAGGCTTGATTAAAAAACAAACAAAAAAAGGTTGGCTGAACTAAAATAAACAACATTTTTGCCCCTGGGCGGTATGTCCTTCAATTTTGGGTCCTCTGCCAGAGGCCTGGGAGCTTGAGGGTTCTGCGCAGGGTATTAGCTTATCACAATATTGCACCCTTCTCCACGGAGATGTCAGATGTTCTTCCTGGATTCTGTCACAGCAATCCACCCAACTTGGGGGTTACTGCCCAATGCCTAATTGACTACTGGTGCGATGTTTCTGTTATCCTTTTCGTGTTAATTTTTCCAGATGTTGCTATTATTTGGGATTGCTACATCTATCACGACTGCTGTCTTCTGATGTTTATCCACCACCACTATGTCAGGCTGGTTGGCTATCACCAGTTTGTCAATCTGGATCTCAAAGACCCGCAGGATCTTGGCCTGGTTGTTCTCAACCACTTTGCATATGTCTGCCATTTTGATTCTGGGACCTCTAGTCCATATTTAGTACAGATGTTCCTGTACACTATTCCTGCTACCTGGTTATGCCACTCCATGTACGTCTTGCCTGCCAGCATCTTACGCCATTCTGTGATACGCTGCAAAGTCCCTGGTGCTTCTTTGCACAGCTTGAACCTGGGGTCCTGATGTGGTAGACCCCAGCCTCTATTGATCTTGTGTTTAGGGCATGTTCCTGTGCTGCCATGATTAGCGCCTCCGTACCGTCTTTCAGTACAGCCTTTTCCAGCAAAGTCATGCATTATGTCAATGTGTTGTTGGTACATGCCATGCAGTGGCTTGTCTTTTCATGACAGCCCATCTGGCTCCTTCTCCTTACAGGGCTTCTGTTGTCTGAGGCATTCACTTAGCAGGTCATGCCAGTAGGTCATCATCTTGATGTATTCTTGGAGGCCTGTTGTTTCTTCCTGGATAGTGCCCATGATGCTCAACTAACCAACCCCCATACCTATCTGTTTCGTGTACAGCCTCAGGATGCTGGACTTGGGCTGGAACTCTCCTTACATTATAAGGAACGTTCTTTTCTTCATATTAGTGGCTTTCATCTATTCCACTTGCCAGCGTATAGACCCTTACCACTCATGTCATTTTACCCACAATGCTTAATTTTGCGCGCCATAAATGAGGACAAGCACGCAAAAAAAGAGAGATAAGAGCTTCAAAAGCTTATCTATTGTTAGCATTATCGTACATTGGTCTATTTATGTCTAGTTTTGTGAAAAAGGTCCTTATTAGGACATCTGTCCATTACATTATATTATTATTATTATTATTATTATTATTATTATTATTACATTATAGCTTTCAAAATTAGACTGGTCAAATCAAGCCAGTGCGTTCTCCAAGGTGAGCTATCACAACATCGTTAATTAAGTGATTGTAAAGAAGAGTGCCTAAACGTGGGAGGACGTTGATTCTGTCAAGTGCCTGGATTCTTATAATGACTTTGTGTCTACTCTGGATGGGTGAACGATGTTGGCTAGATCTTTGTCTCGTGACACAAAGCAATATTTATATTTATGTTGCTTTTGGTTGACTAAGGCCTTAGATCACGACTTCAATGGTGTAAAACGTCATCCATTAAATTGTTTGTATCCGGATAAACATCTCAGCATGTTATACGGCGTCAAAGCCTTTCAAGCTATCGCTTAGCTTGCTAGCTGTTAACAAAGTAAAGCAAAATGTTGTTTGCCATACATCGCTCAGCAGAAATCAAGTCTGGGTTTAAAGTGTTGGCGTTATTGAGTGAAAATGTGTGCAAAAATGTTCTATGAAATTTCATCAGCGTGTAAAATTGGTATTCCTACATAACTAACAGATTAATGTTGAATGGCGATGCAAACTAAAAATTGAATGAGGATTCAAACAGATAAGCATCATATCTGCCTCAAATTTAAAGTCAACCCCAACATTTGCCTTACAATAATATGTTCTATGCAGCCCCGCTAGTCTAAATTTGAGATTCTGATAAATATTGTGTTTGTGGAATATGAATTAAGCAGCAAAATCCACCTGTTTGGAGGTGGCCATTTTGTCACTTAATTGCTGTTGACTGAAAATGACCTCACAGTTGCGCAGGGCTCAGGAAACAACCAATCACGACTCAGCTTCAGAAAACAGGTGAGACTGCAGTAATATCCACCAGAGCTGTTACCTGTCATTTCTCTCTCATTTATCGTCAACCTTTTCCAAAGGTGTTCCAGGGAATTTGGAAGTATATTTAACTGACCACACAGCCACAGTACACGTGTAACCACAACAGCCCAGCAAATCCACATTCAGCATCTTCACCCCTACGATCCTTTGAGACGAGCCAACCAGGATTTGCAGCCGCAAACATTTCTGTACAAATTGTCTGTAACCGTCTCAGGCAATCTTGCCCTCAAAGGGGTCTTGGGTGGGGCAGGGGTAGTGTTATGGACAACAAACATAGCCGTTCATTCATGACCGCCACCTCTTGTTGCAGCACGATAATGCACGTCTCCACGTTGCAAGGATCTGTACACGATTCCTGGAAGCTTACAACATCCCAGTTCTTGCATGGCAAGCATACTCATTGGACATGCTAGCCACTGACAATGTTTGGGATGCTCTGGAACAGTGCATACGAGAAAAGGCACCATTTCCTGCGAATATATAACTTTACGCAGCCAGTACCAACATCGCAGTGGTCATAATGACAACCTGATCAACTGCATGCAAAGATGAGTTGCAATGAATGAGACCAGTGGCGGTCACACCATTGTACTGGGTGTTTTTCTGACCCTCCCAGACCTTTGCAATACAGTAAAACTGCACATGTTAGAATGGCCTTTCATTGTGGGTAGCCAAGACACAACTGTGCAAAAATCATGCTGTCTAATCAGCACCTGTAAGGTGGATGCATTATCTTGGCAAAGGACATGGGTTTACTAACAGATTTAGCCAGCCTTGTGAACAATATTTGAGAGAAAGACACTTTTTGTGTCCATAGAAAAAGTATTTTTTTTAAATAATTAATATCATGAAAAATGGAAGCAAAAAAAAAGTGCTGTGTATATATTTTTGTTTTTAATGTAGGAAAGCTAGTAAATTGGTTATATGAGTTTGTGCACTTGCCTGCACATAGAAAATGATTTTATTCTCTTGTAGCCTGAACACAAGCAGGTAGGTCTGTCCAGGAAAGGTGATATTGATCCAAGCAACATCCAGGGCATGCTGGGTAAGCCCTAGTGGATCTGTAGTGGCACATTTCCCAGGAGACACAACCCTAACTCACAGATTGATAGTGATACTGTATGTCATGACCAGTAGGTTTCCGCGATAGATATGTAACACTCATTTCGTCTGCTACGGAAAGTAAATAATCCTATAATCATGTGTGTAATTTTATTTTGTGAGCAGTAAGAGAAACTAACGTTGCTGGGCAAGGCTCCAGAGGAGGTCTGGCCAACCCGTGGCTCGCGAGCCGCCAAAGCACTGGCCAAAGAGCAGCCGGTTTCCGGCCCTTTTCTTTTTGAATAAGGCTGAAGTCATTTTGAAAAATGAGCTTAGCTAGGCGCAACGCGCCGTCAACCCATTTCATTCACAATTTATTGTGTATGTGGTGACGGGTGGCGAGCACGGAATGGTGTGGTAAAAGGTCCTTGCTATCGTCCTGGTCTTTTTGCAGCAAAATAATGAGCTGGTCTTCTTAAAATGAAAACAAAACATCAGAGATAAGTTGCCCTCCAAATTTAAGCATCTCAGTAAGCAGAGAAAAAGAAACCAACAAGGTGATTATTTTATTTATTGTTACTTAGCTTTTAATATCTGTGTTGCCTTTATTCAGAGTGTTCCTGTGTTTCTGAATTGCAAAGCAAAAGAATCAGTTAGTGGGCAGTTTCACATTTCATATGCGGTAAATAAGAAATATGATACTGTCAAATTAGTGAGCAGACTGTGTACCGTGAACTTTCCAGCAGTACAGTGAGGTTTATTGCAGTGCTGTGAGCTTTCACACAGTATTGCAATAAATATCATACTGTGAAAAAAACAAATCGTGAGCTCTTGATGTTGTTGCAGCAGGTTTGTCTGATCAAAATGTAATTTTGGCCATGATAGGATTGTTTGGAAAAAATTTGGCCTGCCACCAAACTAAGTTGCTGACCCTGTTTTACACAAAGTGAACAAGTGCAGTGGATGCGAGGGCTTGTTTAAACGGGGTGATGGAATTACATTTGTCAGTCAAGTTACCAAGTGCGTGCATAACCACGCTTTGACACAATTGAAAAAAAAGTTGAGTAGTGTAGGCCTACCAAATACATAATGGCAATCCATTCTGCCTGGGCTTCATTAGAACCTTTCCAGGATTCAAATCTTCAGTGGGCCTTGAGTTCAATCCATTCAAACATCAAGCAGGAATTTCAAAAGGGGAATGAACTTCTCAAACACAGGTTGTTCACTTAAAGGTCAGGCGAAAAAGTAGACATACAGTAGCTGTTCCCAAAATGTATCAAGCACTTGAATCAATTTGCTTAGAACGTTACAATAAATTGGGGTTTGTCAAAACATGCAAAGGAAAGTAGGGGAGTGAGGGGACGCGACGAAGCAGTTTATGTATGTTTACGTGTATGCTGTGGTTCTTTGCACAGTCAAAATTGCAGCTCTTTGGCTTTGAGTGGTTGGCTACCCCTGCTCCAGAGGTTCAGAGCAAGTTAGAATCCATCTTTTATAAGGCATATATATATTGCGAAGACGTGGAGCTTACAACAAATGGAAGCCACTGTAACATTTGCCGGTGTACCAAAACATTACATGCAAGATCATAAGCTTCTTCTGTGATGTGTTTTAACAGCCTGAGAGGATGCTTATGTCGCATGAACCCACAAAACAGAAATTGAAAATAGAATAGAGTCGGAGGAATGGCAGAAAAAAATAGATTATTTGTGCTGCGATAAAATACTCAGCGTAGACATGCCCAGACAGACGAGCAAATCTACTTGTTATCGACTCAACTCTCAAGATTGATTCTCCAAATATGAAGCAGTGGAGCATTGCTGCAGCTGGAAATCTGTGACTGCGACACTTGGGTATGTGAGCCAGATATCAATAGTGGATTAGATGTGGCTCTCTGCATGCGCTGGTGCTCAACATGTGAGAAGGTGCAACAATGCTGTACTTTGTTTAGTTGTGATGGCCCTTTTTTTTATCTGGCATAGTGAGTAGAAAAGCTCTCTGCTATGGAATTCTGTTACCAGAATGTACTTTCTCACTGCAGCTATTCTTAATATGGAAACAGAAATGCACCCAAAGATTTTTGATTGATGTTCAGTATTGCACTTGTCTTTAGTCATACATGTTATTATACTACTCATACAGATAATAAAGGCATGTTGAAGAACAGATACAATTGTGGCCAATCCAAAAACTACCAGACTAATCAACCTAAACTCAATTTCCAAAGTTGATTTTAGGTTGAGCTAAAAAATCTAAATCTGGCTCGTACCTGAAATTTGTCTTGTTAAACAACAAAAAAATAAAAATAAAAGAAAAACAGCACTTGTAAGGCAATTGCAAGACTGATGTTGTTTTTCATTTCAAGTTTCATTTCACTTCTTCTCATCCCAACCTGCAGATGAGGTTGAATTACACACCCTTACAATATATCCATAAAAAGTTCCCGAATCTCAAACGATGCAAAATACTCTGAACCACATTATCCTAAGGCATGCAAACTCATTCAGTGGAAGGAGCCATGATCAATGTTAACAATAAGAAAAAGGCACAATGGGCTGAAACATGGTGACCGACTACAGCAATCGGGCCAATATAAGAGCAGAGTCCATCCTTCCTGGCACGGCGGCTGTCTGCGGGGGTTTATTGGTTTGTATTTGCCCAATTCCATCATTCATGGAAATGACTTTGATGAATTGTCTGAGTGCTAGACTGTGCAGCTGATGCAGGCAACACACACACACACACGCACACACACGCCCACACGCACACGCACACGCACACACACACACACACACACACACACAAAGCCAATCTTACAGTAAACTACACTTGTTCACAGTGCAGTCACACCTCCATCATCCCTGCCTGTGCCTCCCACGGTCACTACCAACTGCCGTCAGGGCTGGACTGAGACAGAAAATCGTCTCGGGCATATTTATCTGAGATTGCCCTCGATAGGCGATCTGGCATATTTGATGGCACGCCCCAGGAGCATCTGATAATTTGGTGACCAAAGGTAGACTAGATTTTTGACTACATAAAAGCTGATCTAAGGTGTGGCACAGGTGATGTCAAGCGATTGTGGTGGATTTAAACGAGAAGCAGGCAAACATGTGGGGTGGATGTCATCATATTTCATTTATAAATATGACAACAGCATGGGACGATCCCGCTAAATCATTGTAGAAATCAAGTCATTGAAGGAATTATTATCATTATCATCTTAAAAATATGTTAATACCACCCCCATGTCCGCGTGGCACATCTATGGTTGGGCAGTGGTTGGTTTTCAGTTAGGTTGTCTTGTCTCTTTCAGTGTTTCTTTCACCTAGCGACACACAAATAGGGGGTGCAAGGCGGTCTCCAGTTGCCCACGTCACAAGTGTGGCCGACTACAGCATCTGCAGGAGTCTTGCAGTTTACCTTTTTGCTGCACTTGTCAGTCGCTTGTCAGTGTCATGCACGGGTTTTAATTTCTGCTGCTGCAAGCTCAAGCACTGTGTGCGCCTCAACCAACCTGATTTTAAAGGGAATAAGGGGAGCCGCTTCGGTTCCCGGGATTCGGCTCCGTTCCATCCCACAGCGGCGCACAACAGCACAAACTCCCTCTCCCACCCGTGTGCGAGTCGAGGAAAATGCCAAAAGAAAGAAAACTCCACCCATGCGCACAGTTAGATAGACTGTGCTTTGCACTAGACTTGTGCTGGGCATGAAAATAGGGCCCAATGTATCATCATCGCCCTAAATTCCAGAAATGTAGCATCATTTGTTCACTCAAACCCTTTTGTTTCCTCTATTTAATTCAATGGATTCCTTTACTGAAACCAACTCTAAGATGTATCTTCTGGATAGCTCTGATATGTCAGTTAAAAATTGCTGCCTCCTATAAAAAGCTATAGTAAGCAATTTGTAACAACAAAAAAAAACAGGGATAAAGCAGCCCTCAACCAAAACAACTAAGATTGTAGTTTAAAAGCATTTGACACCGTCTTACTCTCAGTCTCAGTGAGGGTATACGATTTGCAATTGTATTCTTTTATACTTGTTTTTATGCTTACATTAGACATGTTTAAATTGCAAAGCTTTTAATGATCATTTCTGAGTGCTTTTTGAAACACGTTTAACTATAGCATCGAGGATTGCCACTAATTCAAACTGATGTGCAGCCTTTCAACACGCTTTGAACAAAAATATCCGAAAATATCAAATAAATGTTATGATTTTGCCAAATCTGGACAGTTGCTGCTTATCCACAACTTCACAGCCTTGAAAATCTGCTATATTATTAGAAAAAAGGTGCTGTGATTGCAAGATTTGGGGGAGAAAAAAAAACATGCAAGTATAAATGCTGAACTGCTCTTGAGGAATGGTGATTGATTAGTATTACTATTATTCAGTAATATTAATTGATTGCCATTGCTAAAGGCATGAAATGGAAGCCAGCTAACGTTACCTCCATCACCTGGAAGTCCCCCGTATTAATCAAATGTTACAACCTGCTTTCCGGCAGTTCCACTTTCCCGTTTCACTCTGTCCTGCGCTTTCAAAAGCCTGCATTGTCTGAGGTTGCTCGCTGCTCCTTCAACCGTCCATTTATCCAAGCTGCAGTTTTACTGCAGGTAGAGCATTGCTGTCACAATAGTGGAGGCTTCAGCAGCCCCTCCAGCAAATGCATCTGTGATTTTTGCACGTTTTGCAGCATCTCCAATAAGATTCTTTCATTTCTTTGCACTCTTTCTCATTTTTGGTTCACATTTTGCAACATGTGTTCAATACATGCTCTTTTTATGACTGTGAAACTAACATCGGGAGTGACACGGGCCATGCGGTATCCTGACTGGTTCTTTGTACTGTCTATGTTGAAACTGGACCAATGGGCCGACCCCTGTCAGGGTAAAGGTTGAACGGGTTTCATCGGCTAATACAATTATGCCGATTGGTTCAGTTTACTGTCTATATTGTAAATGTATTAATCGGGCAGTCTCTCTAAATTGTGGACTGGTCTCTTGGGGGGGAAAGAGGAGAACAAAAATAAATAAATTGGACCTAATTGGCTCAAAAAAGATGCCGGTCAAGCGGGCATTTGCCTGCTGTGCCTGATGGCCAGACCAGCCCTGACTTCCGCTGTCTTCTTTATGCCTCATGGAACCTTTTCCCCTCCAAAAAGATTATTCGTTATTATTCTGACATTGTTGTCAAATAATTACATAGGCTTTAGTAAACGTGTACACACAAAAAGTGCAAGGCAATACATTTCAGAATTGATTTGGCTAATCATGGATTGTCATAAGCAGAAAAGTTTGTAAATGAAAGTGGTAAAATAACAAAATGTCTTGGAATTCTGTTTGGGGCACAGTTTCCCTGTGGCATGAATGACCACAGCAAATTAAGAAATTAGATTGCATCCGTGCATAGGTGGAGAAGGAGAAGAGGGTCAAATGCTGTCATGGGAGACCACTGCTCACTTCCGTCTGTGAGTCAGCTCTGCACACTCAAGGGCATCACAAATGAATCTGTTGGGTGTATAAATAGATACTTCACAAGAAACGAATGTCTAGAGATGAAGAAAGTCAACAGACTCTCTTTGTATTGAGGCATCTTAAGTACATTACAATGATACATGATTGTCAAAAAGAAAACACACACACACACACACACACAACCATGGTGAGTTAGCCACCCGGGCCATGCTTTTAGTAGACACTCAGTAAGGCCAGAAAGGCGGGACAGGTCTTTGCGATGACCATGATGGATGATATTCTTTGCGCAGAGGATGGAGGCTAGTAACACTGTACAGTGATGTGTGCCCTCATAAAGAGGACGGTCACAGCAATGACACTGGACCGCTGCGATGAAGTGGAGAATACCCCCTTCCTCCCGCCACTCTACTTCTCTCGCAAGCGTTAAGTCCGCATGCCACACAGTGTTGTCAAAGAGTGTGCCACATAGAGGTCCCGTGCATTCATGCACGCAGGATCTGTGCTAGTGGGACACTTACAGCCAAATGTTGAGTCTTGAAGGAGTGGCTGGAGGTATTCACAATGAAAAAGCTGCCAGTCTGATATCCTGCAAAGGAAAGACGGTGTGAGCTCAAACAAGCACATTCATGTTTGACTAAAAGGAGCAGTTTTATATTAAAAAGCACATATATGCATGCATAGAATGTCCTGAAATTCCATTGATAAAAGATCCCCCCCCTTGATTTGCTACTTCCTTCTTGATGAACTTAAAATGATCTGTCTTGTCCCAAGCTCCATCAGTTTTAGTCTACCTGCTCATTCTTACATAATCATACTGACACAAAACCCAATTTCCAGCAACGGAAACCTACTGAATTAAACAACTTTTGACATTAATTTTCATTCAATCTTTCCTGAATTAAAATCAAACAAGGATTAAAAAAAAACTTCCCATTTGCACAGCAGAACCTTCACTTAGAAAAAGTAATTAGCACCAGGAGACAATTATTGATAACTGTCACTTTAAACAATAAAGCCATGAATCACAAAACTACAAGGGCGAGTGATTTAGTCCTGACTGCTATCAATTAAAGTGCTGCTCACCAGTTAGTCAACTGATTTCATGTTAATGCAATCTTACCGACGACAGTGGCCCTTGCGTCTCCACGACTTGGCATTTGCAAATTCACCTTATTCACAGCTTTTAAGCCTTTGAAATACAGAAAATTATTATTATTATTCACGGTAACCGCGATTTGCAGATGGGCTTGGCCCCATCATGCGCAAATAGCACCACTATTTCAATTCAATTTCAACTTTATTGTTTTTGCTTGCATACAGTATATCAAGGAAAAGTTTTTATGCTCAAAATTTTTAATTATGGATATTGAGCTGTTCATAATAATAAAAAAAAAATAATAATAATCACTATTTTTATTATTGTTATTGTTATTACCATTATTATTTTTTTTATTATTTTTTTTATTTTTATTTTTTATTATTAGTATTATTTTTATTATTATGTTTAGATTTTGTTGTTTGTTTGTTTTTTGCTTTTCTACAGTGATATCCTCTCCTCCTTTGGGATTACCAGAAATATTATTCCCAAAATGTTGGATAGAAAGTATTAACATAAATAATATTTCAACACCAGAGGAGCATTTACTGTATGTTTAATACATGTTTTTAGCTGTATGAGCATGAGTTTTGTTCATATTCCTTCAACTATAGCTCAGCAGACCACTATATTATATGTCATATCTTTTAAGATGCCAACAACATAATGTCAAAATGGTCAGAAGCGATCTACAGTGTTCTTAAATTTGATTGCTTGGTACTTGTTTGCTGCCAGGAGGGGAAATAATATTTTATGATAAGCCCAATTCAACTGTTCCTTTGCAGAATCTTGGCCCTATTTTTTACGTTGGTAAACCATCAATTTCATGACTCACTGGGCTTAATTGCTTTATTGTAATTGTCACTTGAAATACATCCAAGGGGGTAGATAAGTAAGTCAATTTGTGCATGCCAAGACAAGGAATCAGTTCGCACTATTGAAAATTATCAACTGCCTGAAGAATGTTTATCTGTTACAACAGTTGTCCTTCTTTGTCTGATATCAAAGTGCATCACAGCCAACTGCAAATGCAGTGGTCCAAAAAATAATGAAGCAAATGGCCAACACCAGGAAAGCATTAAACTATGCTTGGCCTACAGCATATACTGTAGCTATAACAGACAAAAAGAAGGTGGGACCGACAAAACCAGGTAAAGTGAATTATAACATCACAAAGACATACCAAACCAAACAACTACTGTAAAGGGTTTTGGGAAATGGACAGTCCAAAATGGAATGATTGTGTAAGAGAAACATAACAACATAAGATGGAGGCAAATGAGCTTCTGGAAGAATTGCAGCTGCATGATAACTTCACTGTGATCACCGGAGGTTGTGGAAGGAAAACTACACAACAATCTATTTATAGAGCATTAGTGAGATAGAGAGAAGCAGTCAGGGGCATTGTCGTTTGATATTGCGGCATCTTTTTCTTATAGTGGACACTGGTAATAGTCTGCGAGGAGATAAAATGACAGTTGAAACAAAACGTAATGATCCCTATGGGAGCCTGCTGATGCTGAAAGCAACATTGTTAAAAATACTAAACGCAGTTCCAATAGATTGTTTTTTGGTAAATAACAGCACCATGCAGATTTTAGACATGTGTGGCTCCTACATGTGAAATACACGCAGTCCTCCACAGAAATAATGGAAAATATCAGCAGGAGTCATTTGCATCCTTCTGAGCGTCAGCTGTGACAGCAGTTTTAACGCTTCAAAATGTCAAACAAAAAACAAGGATTTGTAAAAAAAAATTTAAAAAATTGTTATATACTAAGCGCCCACTATCAGCAAAAATAATTATCATGACGGATGTTATAATATTTGTCATGTGTAGAATGCTAATGAACCATACTTTACCAAATGCAAAAGAAACAAAAATCCCACAAATCTCATATGACCAGAGGAGGAAAAATGTAAGGTCAAAAACATGCCTTGGAAGATAGTAAATTGGCTTCACGGCATGATGGCAGGGGCGACAGGGTCTGTTTTGCTGATTCTCAGATACAATCAGGTAAAATGGAATTGCTTGGTTAACATAATTGGATCATTCCCCTACCTATTTGCGATGCCAAAGGACTGAGCAATTTACTGCAGAAACCAAATGAAATTTAATGAAGGCTCTTGATACCCATTACCAGTCCCCGTGTGAATCACTCAAAATGAACACTGCTGAGCTCAAGCGCAAGGTCAGGACAAGTAGGTGTAAAACAATTCATCCAGGTGTAAAATCCTTGTTGATTAATAATCAAAGTGTGTCTGGTCGAGAAGATAGATAGATAGAAGATCCACACACAACCACAACTTCAGATCCCAAATCCTATGTGATTATTTGTTCATTTGATAAATGAAACTCTATCACTTGTGTGCATTTTTTAGCAAACGTGCACACGTATAATCATTTTATATTTCAGAGATAGTAGCTCGGTCATTGCCGTAGCAACCCCAGATCAACTGCCCACACCCAGCGGGCAGTGGACTGGTACCGGTCCATTAGCCATTAGGTACCGGGCCGCACAGAGACTCAACAAACATGTTTGATTGATCATCAGAGTCTGAAAGCAGTTTTATTTGTGTAAAATCAGGTGCATCTGCCTGGTCCTTTGTACGGATATCAAACTGCTCGTCTCAGTCACATCCCACATAGCAAAGGGCCAGATCTGGCATGAAGCTGGCACAGGTGGCATTCAGTCGGCACTGACATATGGCATGTGAACCGGACATGGCCCAGGACTGGCAAACGAGGCACTGTTTTGACTCTGGCAAACAAGATGTGGGCCAGTCGTTGAGTGAAGTATTTGGCCCAGAAATCAATTTAGAACTCTGGGCCACATATGTATAGCCAGTTTTCTCCCACCCTTAAATGCAGTTTCAGATTTTTTTTCTTTCTACACAAAGTCTTATTTTACATCACAGACGTAAGAATTGCAAACTCTGTATTGGTCTGTCGTGGTGAAGAATTTACCGGACGAGCTTCGAAATGCGGGTCGTGACCGAAAAAAACGAGATCTCGGATAAATAAATGGGTTTCCTCCACAGGGTGTCCGGGCTCTCCCTGAGAGATAGGGTGAGAAGCTCGGTCAGGGACTCAGAGTCGAGCCGCTGCCCCTCTCCCGTTGAGAGGTGCCAGATGAGGTGGCTCGGGCATCTGATGAGGATGCCTCCTGGAAGCCTCCCTGATGAGATGTTCCAGGCATGTCCCACCGGTGGGAGGCCCAGAGGATGACCCAGGCTGGCCTGGGAGCGCCTTGGGATCCCGCCGGAAGAGTTGGAAGTCGTGGCTGGGGAGAGGGAAGTCTGGGCTTCCTGCTGAAGCTGCTGCCTCCGCGACCCGACCTCGGATAAGCGGTAGACAATGGATGGATAATGGATGAAGACTTAAGAATTGTATTACATCATCACACATACACACACGCGCACACACCATTACGTGCCAGGTTTGGTTACGTCGCAGGTCGACTGACGTCCACGGAAGAAGCCCGGATAGCAAAATAAATAGCAAAACCCAGCTGCGCTTGGCCCACATACCTCAATGAATTACGGTCCTTTAGTGGTCCAAAGTAAGCTAATAAAAATGAGTAAAAAACATCTTTGGGGAGCTTCTTAGGAAAGAGGAAAAGGCCAAATAATGAGGAAAACCTTACTACTTCCAGGTAATAAAAGAAATTACATTTTAGAGACAATATCAACAGTCCTAATTAAAAGACGGGTTTATCGCTGCAGATGTGTCAATGATATTTGTCATAGGCACAAAAATTCCTCCTTAAATTACATTAGTTTACTTTTTGGTTCATTGAAAGGCTTATATAAATGCTGGTTCAGTGTAGCACACGGAGCCCCATATATCATTAGTCCTAAAGCTGTTTACGTCATGACCTGAGAATCCGCTTTTCCTCCAGTCACTACAGGCCAATTACTGTCCTGGCAGCAGCTGAAAACATATCCAATCAAACATTTGGGCAAGAACTGGTTAACTATAGAATCCTTTGCAGACGACTATTTCAGTTTTAGGCGCTGCAAAATGCCTTCCACATTCATCATTCAACTGAGGCAAGAAATTCATGACTTTTTGAAGGCCATAACAAAGGCGGACTTTTTGGGTCAGGGAGTGCTTTCATCTGCACAGTAAACATTTGGATTGCTTGCATTTACATTTATGTTGCTAATGTGTGTTTCTTGTTAAATGAAACTTTGGAGTCACCGTGCTCCAAATGACAGGCCCTCTCCATTCTTCACTAAGATTACTGTTCAGCTTCTGAGCCAGCACTTGAATCACTTGAGCCCCTCAGGACCTCGTGTTGTCTTTTCCCCTTTCCCTGGCTCTGTCTGCGTCTGTCTCCACGGCACGTGTCTCTCCATGACAGATTCTCCCACTCAGGCAGGGAAAGGGATTTTTTTTGGTGGTGGTGGGAGGGGGAGGGGGGGGGGGGGTTAAAGGAGAGACCACAGAAGACTATTGGGCCTTGTTGAGTCAGGTACTGTGCATCCTCTGCAGCATAACATATGAGCACTAGGAAATGCGCACGTGTGAGAGTGGGTGCTTTCCAAATGGGAGGGATGTGGCCCAAATTTAATCTCTCTATTGTGACGATGATGGGTTAGAGGGGAAAAAAAAAAAGGAAAGCGCCTGCTGAAATCCCACTGGCAGTGCTGCAATGCAGGGGTTTAACATAGAGCCAGGAGGCAGGCGAACACATCTAAGTAGCCTGGCTGGTAACACCCACATTTTATAGACACACTTAAAGATGGACAGGTATGTGCACCAATAAAATTTGTTCTGCGATGGCTCTTGAAAGTAACTGTCAGGCTGAGTGCGATGTCATGTGCAAAAGGCAGGCTGGAGATTTGCAGCCTAATCGACCCAACCCACGCCTTTAGAGATTTAAGGTAAAAACTGCAAACAAATTCACACAAGTGAGAAATATTTAGCTAACAACTCATTGTACTGTTAGCCTGTACAGTGTCCCAGAGTGTCGTGCGTGAGCTAAAGAGCATAATAGTGGTTGCCAACATGACAGATTGTTGACTGTGGGAGTCTTTTACAGTCAGCACAAACCAGCAATTGATGACACTTCTTTTACACGCTGACACACACACAGTCCTGACACAAGAGATAAACAGTCTTAAAGATCATTTGTCTGACTTTTGCACACATAGTACAGTGGCTATGGTTACTAGGAGAGCAGTAACCACCTACTACTTTTTCTGCATACATTTCCATGATCGTGTATAATGTGATCTTCTTAGAGAACCATCCCAATCCAGTTCAAATGATGCAGAATTTTGTGTGAATATTATCTCCTACTTTGATTACTTGCACCTCTAGGGCTAATGTTCCACCATTTCCAAGTCCATTTGTCATTCACCAGGGAGCATACGTTTATAAAGTACAGAAATATCGACGACAATGTGATCACTATATCACTTGTCCTTGTCTTGCTTATTCACGCCCTACGACATGAACTTATTCAGGTTAAGGTTATCAGCAGACAGAGGTGGGCAATCCGTCCCAGGGACTGAACGGTCTGTCCGTCCCGAACGGACGCCCATTTTGTGGACGGTCGGACGGAGGGTGAGAACTCTTTTAAAAAGGACGGACTAAGCAAGTACGGAGGTAGGTTTTCGTCTGTCCCTCTAATAGTCCCTAACCGGGTCAAGTCCCAGATGAGCTTGAAATAATGTCATGCACGGACGCTTTTTTGGGGGGGCTTGGGGGGGCTTGGAGGGCGGAGCGATGGAATGTAAGGACAGTGGCACTTTAAAAGAACGAGGACGGACGGGGTCGGAGGGCGATCATTTTTATGAATAAGGATGGAGGGATGAGGATGGAAGGGTACCCAGGTCGCGGATGGAGGACAGAGGACGGACCGGCAAAAAAGGCTAAAGTGCCTAGCTCTGCTACCAGATGCGGGCATCGTCAGTATTTCCGGCCGTCCCACGTGTGCGTAGTCCGTGGGTTAACACAGCATCAGTCACCTTTACATTAGGGCCCGACCGAGTTATCCATCGGCCAATTGGAGCCTTTTTCCAAATAATCATAATCGCTGATTAGACAAGAGATACATAATTTTAAAAAGTTATAATAATTAAATACATTGACAATTACAGACAGATACATAAGTTATCTTAAAACTGTAAATGCTGTTAAGTGTCTGAGTAATGCAAAAGGATGTCAGTGTGCCGTTTCTCGACTCGATTTTCATTCATCATCAGATGGATAAACAGTATTGATCATCTTTTTTTAAGCAATTCCCATCCCTACTCATCAGTATTTGGGTTTACTCTTCTTCAAATGATATTGTTGGACATATTTGTTAATGTAACACATTTGTGTATTCTCCATGGCTGCCATTGATGAATCACATTTATCTCAGTTGTGAAAAGCATGAATCGCTTTTGTCACTTCCCCCTGTACTGACATGCTGTGGCCACCACTGTTTTATTCATAATATCAACAACAACATGCTGTTGTTATGATGGCCTGCAAGGAAATGTATCTGATAAGATGTGTTTTGAGAGGCTTTTTTTTTAGTTCTGGAAATTTGGGAGCATCCCACATCAGGCCAAGAAGTATTTTGTAACTTAGAAGTTAGTCCTACCAGAGAAAAATCTAAGTGATAGTCAAAGTGAGTTTCATGGCAGAGCAAAGACTAACAAAATTCGCAAATTTTTATCTTCACATTGGAAGACAGTGGTCAATATAAACAGCCCAACAGACTAGTTAGAAAACCAAGAGTCTAAATTTAGAATCATTATTCATTACAACATACAATGGTACAAAATCCCCTCACATTTCAAAAAGTATTTGTCAAAGTACACATTCAAACACTTGGAAAAATCCATTTAATGTTGGAATGTTGCAGAAATGAGGGTACAACAATAGAATATTTTAATATATTGCAATGTTCATCAATCCGGGTCAGTAGTGATCAGGGGGCGCAGATGGAATTTTGGAACTTGGGGAGATGGAGGACACAGAGTAAAAATGCTTTCGTTTTAACATATAGTCTAAATCTAGTGACTGCCTTTCTTCAGCTACTTGAAGTGTTTATGTGCAAAAATAAGAATCCTCGCCTATTGGCAAATATGCCTGTTTGTGGTCTTCTGAAGCTTTGCGAAAATTAAAACAATATCCTTTGCAAGCAGATAATTCAAGCCCTGTTCGAGTATTTCACAGCTTGCAGTAAGTCAGTCCTTTCTTTAAGACCCAAAAATGGCACCATGCCGGTGGTCCTTCTAACGCTTCTACAAAATAACTAACGCGCCAGAAAAATTTTCGATGCACCAGAAAAAGGTAATACAATGCAATACAATACAATACAAACCTCATGGATATGCTTAAATAAGGAAAACAATGCACCACAGAAACCTGCCATTATTGCGTGAACAAGAATGCCATACAAAAGGGCAATAAGTTGGAAAATACAGAAATGATAACTGTAGATTTTGTGAACCATACCAAGGAGACGTCCAGTAAAACGCCCCCTTCATAGTGACAGCTGTCTATCAATATTTCTCGGGCAGACGACATGCACCCTGAACCAGTCACCAGTCAGTCACAGAGCACATATAGATACAGACAACCATTCACACTCACGTGCACGCTGAGTGGGAACCGAACCCCCACTGCCTGCATACAATCCCTGATATGCAAGTCTTGAAAACAACAGCGTTCCGTCTTGGCATGAGACCACAGAAGTACACTCAGGAGGAGCAAGAGGGACATTCTTTTGGCTCTGTGTAATGCGGTCAACGGCATTGTAGGACAAACGGCAGACAAGCCGCAAGTGACGAGCAGAGTGTCTACTCGTGGGGCTCGTTCAACCTTCACATTGTCAGAGAAATCCATCACAAGGCCCAAACTTGGGAAAGCACGACGCCAGGGCTCCAATGCAAATTGAGGGTGACAGCTCACCCCTCATGATGAGCTATACTTGCGCCACATTAAAAGTGACTCTTGTTGCTGCATAATTATGGCAGTCCCAGTGCATTAATGGATTTCTGTCTCTCACACTGCATGAGCCACAACATGCTGGATTTAATTACAAATACTTGTGGCTTTAATAGGTTGTTTAATTTCCACCATGATGCTCACGTGCTTTGAAGATGGCAACTGTAATTATTCTGCTACATAAAGGAGTGGTTACTTTTGAAAAAAAAAAAAACGCCAGTACCTTATAAATAAAGGCAGTTCTTCTCTGCAGCTGAGTTATCTGACCCACACCGTTGCGATATTTAAGTCATATCTTCTGTACAGTAGACAGAGATGCGTTTTCAATTAAGCACTTATTAAGTCCTAATTTAGCCAATGGCCTCTGAAGCATACTTGCACAGGGAAAAGGACAGAAAGGTAGCGTAATGCATTTTCATGCACACTTCCCTCCCTGATCTAAATTCAAACTCAAGAATGCTGCTGTTGATATCCAATAATTGACTGTCTCAGCTAAAAGTGTTTCAGTTACCCTTAAAATATGACACTGTGTAGCATATATTTCTAGCGTGCCACACGTCCGCTGCAGCAGAATTAATGCAGTTGGTAAGGAATATTTCTGTGATAAATGGCAGGCAGAATGCGCTCAAGGATGCTCCTACGCCCACAGTCCCACACCCGAGTGTGTAATCACCTGCCCTTCTGTAGCCTCGGAATCTGAGCGCGGCATCATGGATCAATGAAGCAGAGCAAAGAGAAGACAAGAGCAATCAATGCTTTTTGGAAACACAACAGTGTTTCTGCACAAAACGCAACACAACAAAATACGGCTGTCTATTATTAATGACACACACTAAATCTTGTTTAGCCCCAGGCTAAAAAGTGAGATTTGATTATCATGATCAACAGTTCTACCCAAAATGAAATTAACTATTCCCTTTGTGACAAAGGTGTACGTTCAGTGTAATGTGAGCAATTTAAGAGGAAAATTAACAGACGATTATTTTTAGGGGAAAGCTTGAAGCAGAAGCCTGATAATAATCCTGATCATTTGAATCAGGTGTGGAGGTGGAGAAGGGAGACATCTGAAACATACAGGATAGGGGCCATCGAGGACGGCTATTGGTGACCCTTCTGAGAGACCAATGTAGATAGGTTCATCATAAAACAAAAATTGTTTCAAAACTGCTAAGGAAACGTAAGAGAAGGAGATAAGCTCTAATCAGTGTATTATAAAAGTTCTGCATTTTCATAAAAATGCTTCACATAAACCATTCGAATGAATGCCACCCATTCAACTGGGTCATAAACGTTCACTGTGATGATTGAGTGTCTCCTTAATTGTTTTTTTTTTTAGCAGCTTGGATCCCAAAATTATGTTTTCAATAACATTTAAAACAAAGCAGTGTCCTTTCAGGGACATTTTAATTATAATCATTTGTACTATTTTCATCATAATCATTCATTGGTGTAAGTGGTTTCCAAATTTGTGTTTTCCATCCCAAGTGAATATTCTACCATATGCTAATGGGTACTTAATTGACAGGCAATTAGAGAAGTATTTTGATACATTCCCAAAGCTTCATAAAGACACAACACCGCTAACAAATGTTAATAGTGTATATAGTAATTACTCTTGAGATCACAGGTGAGTCACAACAAACCACCCAAAGAGCCATCGATAAATAAATGGAAGATTTTTTTGCAAAAGGCTCCACAAACTGAGGCGCACAGTCCAACATGATTTTTTTTTTTTTTTTCGTAGTAAGCAATGTTAAGGAGTGTGTGCTACACTCGCAGCACCTCCATCTCTTGCCAAATTTACGTTGTAGGAAGCGTGACAAAAATATCGGAACCATCCAAGGCTGTGGTTAATCTAATAGAACTTTAGCTTCTCATTTGACAACATCAAACCAAGATACAAGATCAATACAATCTTTTCTCATCATCATACGCTTATTTTCCAATTGGCTTTCACCAACTCATCATTCCTTTTTCAATTAGTAAACCACGGCAGATGAAAGTGAATGCCTTAACAATTAAAAACCACACAGCCTTGACAAAACAGGACACTTTTCACACATGATGTAAAATTCTCCACAGTCACCTCACGGATTCTCATTTATTCAGGAAGAGAAGGGCTGCCAAAAAGAAGTGCACCCCTGGCAATGCAGCTGTAAATCACTGGATAGAGCACCATCTGCTGCATGTCAGAACATTGGAACATTGATCCTTAAGTCTGGCTTGAGTCTCGATGTGAATCAGAGCTCAAGTGCAGACAAAATGCTGGTGCTGAAAACGTGTATCAGCTTGCAAAGTTCGACATTATGCCGCTGTGTCGCGTCACCGCCTACCTACAGACACTAGCACGGCCGTGCCAGTGCAAGTTTCAATGACGTCAATGACGCTAAAAAGTTTAGTGAGCACTGCCTTCACAAAAACATATTTTTTTTATATTGTGCATTGCTGGAATGTCAATGCTAAGTAAACATTTACAGGTGCACGATTAATGGATCAATTGACAACTAATCAATTATCATGATTATTTTTGATAATCGATTAAACGTTTAGGGATTGTCTAATGTACAAATGTCCAAATCCTTGGAATTTCACCCTCACAACGGTATGTATTCTCAGATTACTGTAGTCCTCCATGAAAGCAGACTGATTCTTTGTTTTGAAATGAAATATTTAATTGGGTCTTGCAGTTTTGTATTTAAAGGAAAAAAATAAATAAATTGCCTGCACATGATAGGATGTACAAATGATTATCCCTTCATCTTTAGGTCCGTTGTATGCATTGACGTTCAAAGCTGAACCTTCTCTTGAGACAAAATGTCCCGTATTTAATAATGCAAGACCTTCTTTCTTTGGCTAAGGTCTGGCTGACATTCTATTAATCGTTGACAGAGACATAGATTCAGCTTTCACAGTGCTTGACTTGTATAGCAGAACATCAGTTAGCTCAGATCTCCATGGTCCCTGAAAGAAGATTTGATCTAACCTGACTAATGATCTGTGTCTGACAAAGACCTAATAGCTTGCCCTTCATTATTAGCTCTCGGGATGTTTGCGGCTGCACAAGAGTACTACTGAAAGTGCTGATATGTCAGCAAATAAGAAGTTGTTACCTTGTTGTTTTCATTTAAGTTGTCTTGTTTCTTTCAGTTAATGAGCATTAAGAAGGCTGATTGTGTGCTGAGTTTGTTTTGTTTTTGTTTGAGTGTTCAGAGGACAATTGGACTAAAAATATTGCACTAAGCTGCTGATAGAGTTAAGTGAAGAGAAACATCCTATCAAGCACTTTGTGTGATTAAACATAGAAGGTGATGCAAACCCTGAATTGCTTGAAAAAAAAACAAAAATATACAACATGCATTGCTGTGCACCATTATAGAACACACAAATTCCACACACGATTACAATCCCAAACCTCACAACTGTGAAGTGGATCTACAAACCACTTGCACACTGTGATGATCAAATCAGTGATGCAAATGGGGGACTCAGTTCTACAGTGGCTTGATGCTGCAATGATATGACTGGAAACCCTTCTGCAACCCAGCTGAAAGTACATATTGATGCTTTTGCCAATCTATGCTATTAATGCTAACTTGATCTGCAGCTTTACGGTACGAGCCCTATTTTTGTAGAGTGGTACCCGTACACTCGGCGTAAAAACAGGCACAACATCATTTTCATGCTGGGGCAAGTCTACACCTGAGTTTTTGTGAATTTGGTTGAACGTGCTGTGCCTTGATGGGCGTTCCGGCGGACCCACCGACACACAAAGACGCACGCACGATTGGGAGCGCAAGGTGATGTCCGATTGCGTGGCCGACTTCATCTTCTGCAAGGCGAGATGTTGCAGTTTACTGCTACAAACGCACTTTGCGTATGTACACCACCGAGTTAGTTTCTCCTTCCACCGCCTTGATTCTAATGAGAATGACTGGCGAGATTAAGAAAGTTATAAATGCTTTGGTGCTCTCTCTCCTAACTTTAAACCTTCATTTTCAGTCGACAGAAGTGACAAAATGGCCGCCCCCCCGAGATGGCTAAAAACGGGTGGATTTTGCTGCTTAACTCATACTCCACAAACACAATATTTATTATTGATGTGTTTCAACTAGTGAGCCTGCATAGAACATATTCTTGAAAAAAACTGTTTGGGTTGATTTCCATCTTTCAATAGCATGTCACAAAAGTAGATGCAAACCAGCATGTAAAGTAGTGTCAGCGTCTGACAGGCAAAATGAGATGAGATGGGAGAACTTTCCCACTTGTGTAAACGCTTTTGAAACCCCAAAACTTAACGGAAACACAAATCATTGCAACATATTGTCGATTCAGCAATGTCGATTTTGAAGCTTCTGAATGATCTCAGGGTTGATTTGGAGACAGTCACAAGAAGGAGTCATGCCATAGGTATAAAACTCAACTCTGCATTTTCCTTGCATCTGGGGATCAGAGCACTGTGATAATATTTTAGCACATACCGCACACAGGACAAGGTTTGCCTCTTCCACAAACACTTCCAATTGCATTTCATCCAACTTCATTTTGCACCTGATGTGCTTTCCCAAATATTCTGTTGTGAAAGCCATCAGAACTACCTAAAACAAAAACTCTCTTTTTTTGTTTACGATCTCAGTAAATCAGGTCCTGATTGGAAATTTGAAGAAGACATTTTATAATTATGCAAAGTATGTCATGAAAGAAACTGTAGCCTTGAAAGGAATCAATAAAAGCAATGCAAACCTGTGTTGCTAACAATTGTCTTCATATGTGAGATTTCAATACAGACTGTTAGCTCACAGTAGTGTAACAAAACTCACCGGTTTGATCGGTGCCATCAGAGTTCCCTATTTTCCCAAATGTGCTGTTAAAGATAATGTCATGCAGTCTCAACTTTTATATAAAAGTCATGTCATGTCATCTTCCAAACCGCTTATCCTATATAGGGTCGCGGGGAGTTGCTGGAGCCTATCCCAGCCGTCAATGGGCGAAGGCAGACTACACCCCGAACTGGTCGCCAGCCAGTCGCAGGGCACACATAGACACTGTCACTGAGCGGGAATCGATCCCACGCTGCCCGCACACAACTCAGGCGTGTGTACCACTACACTATCAGCGGACACTTATATAAAAGTGGTCCACAAAAAATTTGAACCCGCCAAGTCTTCAAATTTGCATGTCAAGCTAAATTTTGAGGAAAAACATGCACAACAGTCACTGTGCATCATGCCATGTGAGATGTCAGTATGTCACATAAAATGTGAGCATAACTCCCATCAGCCCCAGTCAGCCAGCATCAAGGCATAAACTCAAAGAAGTAGACTACAGCATGGCTGTAACTGCAAATACACAACAGAAGAACGAAAAAGAAGAAGCACGCAGCATCTATATACCGTAGTTTACTCTTACTGTATTACAAAGGGCTTGATTTACTAAGATCCCAAATTGCGTTTTCACTCTGCCACATTGTGGACACTGTTAGTGGGCGTGTTTTGTTTGACATACTAGGATCCGACACATACCGAGCGATGCGGACGAAAATGGACCATCATTAAAAAAAAAAAAAAATGTCTGCAACTAGTCGCTGCACACAACGCGAATAAAGCGCCACAAATCGGCCAACACAATGCAACAGAAAAACTGTGACCGTGTACCCAGAGGCTTCACATGAATAAAGATTGAGCAAGAAAAACGTGGCACAATTGTCAAGAAAGAAGCGGTTGGCCACAAAAAAGAGTGTGGATATTTTGCAATGATCGATTGCCTCGTTCACTGACTACCTCTGTGTATTTTGTTGATGAAGACTGCGTGCTTTGCTTTCTAGCCACAGGTTATTATCAATATAATTAGGTATTTGGTGAGCTAAATTACCTGTTCATACACTCTAACAGATTGTTTGCTGTTGGCAACAGGTTTAAAAGTAGTGGAAACTACCGTAATTAAAGTGGATTTTGCACTTTAAGTAGCGCTAATGGTTTTCACTATGGAACATTTGGTGCAAAATGAACTCAACTCAACTTTATTTATGGAGTACTCTAGAAACCAAAAGCATGCTGTACATGAATAAAATCAAACATAAAACAATTCAAAATAGCGGGCCAAAGTCTCTCAGATGAGCTGGTGGCATGTTCCAGGCTGGCATCAATGCCAAGGCACAACAAAGAGAAGGATAAATCCATGTCATGTCCGTAATCAGCCATGTTTCTGTACTGCCTCTTAGCCCACGGTCTGTATACTACAGCCCATGGTTTGTCCGTTTTGTTGGCGAGCAACCTCACGTTCCTCATAATGATCGATGGAAAAAACGGCTTTAATCTCCTTTTCTTCTCAATCCTCTCTCTCACTTTGGCGCCGGCTCTCTTCCCTTGTGAGGCGCTCTCCATATCTCCTCCAGGAAGCACGTTGCGGCCGGGAGCGCCAGCTCCGTGTTTTAAGCAGAGCACGTCCGTCCAGTTGGAGGTGAGCATTGAAACAAACTGTGAAAAAGTATGCAAAATACCAATATTCTCAGACAATAAATATCAGGACAAAAAGGTTGTAGTAGTGCAACCAGTTTAGAATGACACAATAAAAATATTGAATGGTGAAGTTGGAGATGGGGGAGTTACGAATAAAAGAGAAAGTTAACAGAGCTGCTGTAACAGGTTGCCAAATCATAGCGCCGCTTTAGGCGCTTTTCCATTGGTCCCGCTGCATAACGTGACGGCCTCGCTTGGCCCCAGATGTTCGCTTTTCCATTAGACTTTTTCCGGGCTGAGCGGTTACAATGGAACTGCTTTTCAGAACCATCTTGAAGGTGTTTCTACAGCTCTGCCAGCCATGTGGCGCCAAGCGGGGGCTTGTTGTCACTGTCATCTGATTGGGCAACAACGATGCAGCAAGGAACTCCGCCATTTCCTGGTTTTAAAATACAGTATATGCAATAAATATAATTTTGTTTGACAACAGCACTGAACCATATTTACAATTTCATATGTACGAATGGATGCATTAATGGTAAAAAAAAAAAAAAGCTTTCACGAGCGCACACAGCACTTGCTTGCCGGGTCTCATTCAATTGAAATTCAGGTCTCCA
Organism: Filicampus tigris; assembly: GCF_054856515.1. Classification (NCBI taxonomy): domain Eukaryota; kingdom Metazoa; phylum Chordata; class Actinopteri; order Syngnathiformes; family Syngnathidae; genus Filicampus; species Filicampus tigris. Next base: position 28,143,696 of record NC_141217.1, on the reverse strand, counting down.
GTAAGCAGAGAAAATGCTCGCTGTTACCCCAGCCCAAGCGATTGCGACCCCAGCCTCGGAGGACGATGAGCCGTTGACTCGGAGAGGCGGCGAAATGAATGGGAGTGAGCTCTCCATTCAGAATGAACGAGTGCTTGCGGCGAAATCGCTATCGCACTATTTCATCCATGGTACATATGAAATTGTAAATACAGTTCAATGCCTGTATAAACTGTATTATTGTCTTGACCGTGGCCGCGGGTGGCTGCCTCGCTGTCTTAAACCTCGAAATGGATTTTTTGTCTATTTGTGAAAGCTTTTATGAGCTGTACTTTGTGACGTCGCCACATCATACAATGGCAATTCATATTTTGAATTGCCCCAAAAATAGTGGCGCCGCGCCGCCTGTTGTAAGGGAAAAGCAACGGAGGCTGAGTGGTGTGGTGCCGGGCTTAGCGGAGTGGTGTTGTGTGGGGCTGTTTGGGGCTAATGGAAAAGCGGCATAAGATCAACTCAATAAAAAAAGAAACAAAAAACAAACAAACATATTACTGAGCTACACAAAATACATTTTGGAGAAGCCAGCAGCATAAAAGCCATTATTTGCTTCATTTTAACCATCCCTAGTGCATGGCAATTGATTGCATAGGTGCAATTTCTTGCAAATTGGTAGTTATGGCTTGCAAATAATGAAAACCTACAATTTGTGTCTTGGAAAATTACAATAGTACATTCAGTGGATATAGAAAGCAGAAACAACCATTTTTAAATTCCAGGTTTTTGTGATATAAGAAAATGAGCCAGCAGCATAAAAGAAGCCAGCAGCATAAAAGCCATTATTTGCTTCATTTTAACCATCCCTAGTGCATGGCAATTGATTGCATAGGTGCAATTTCTTGCAAATTGGTAGTTATGGCTTGCAAATAATGAAAACCTACAATTTGTGTCTTGGAAAATTACAATAGTACATTCAGTGGATATAGAAAGCAGAAACAACCATTTTTAAATTCCAGGTTTTTGTGATATAAGAAAATGAGCCAGCAGCATAAAAGAAGCCAGCAGCATAAAAGCCATTATTTGCTTCATTTTAACCATCCCTAGTGCATGGCAATTGATTGCATAGGTGCCATTTCTTGCAAATTGGTAGTTATGGCTTTCAGATAATGAAAACCTACAATTTGTGTCTTGGAAAATTAGAATAGTATATTCAGTGGATATAGAAAGTAGAAACTACCATTTTCAAATTCCAGGTTTTTGTGAAAATAAGAAATTGAGACCAATAAAAATATTTTCAAGCAGGGCTGAGTGATAACTGAAAAGCATATCATGCTCTAAGTGTTTCATATTGGTTGATATCAATATACTGTGTATATATATATATATATATTTTTTTTAAGTATTGAAAATAATGACCCAGAGAAAAATGAATTCAGGTTATTTTATTTTAACATAACACTTAACCTATAATAAGAGGTCAACAAATCTACGAAAGAGTGAAATAAATTGGTGAATATAAAGATGAAATAAATTCTGTTTTAAACATAATGTGCTTTGTAGGGTGGGCGATATGTCTAAAAAATTACGTATTTCATATCAGTCAGTATTGATAATTATTGATTTTGTTTTAAATCTATTTTTTTTTTAAAAACTGTAAACTGTTTTTCTGTACATCTTTATGTGGCGTAATGTGAAGTTTGTCTTCCACCAGTGCATTGTAAATGTTTATTTGCATTAGGTGCTATACCCCAAAGCAGTATTGTTGATATCCATACATTAGCCTTCATTTAATGTTCATGCAATGGAAGTGAACTAATACTCTCTTGCAGTGCATACATTATCGTTGACCAACCGTCTAAGGAAAACGTTATCTTTTTAGTGGACTCATTAATGCCAAAGTTCATTCATATTTTACTGGGTTGATTTTAACTTGAGTGCGATGTCGAGCGTCGGATATGGCTAACTGGCATTAGCATGTCAAAGACGGGGAACTCCTTTACTTGTACACCACGTCCTCATAATATCATTTTATTGTAAGAGTTGTACTGAGTCGACTGGTCAATTATTTGAACATGGGTTAGCTGCTTCTTCTTTGTTGGTTTAGCGGCTTCTTCTTCGTTGGATTAACCTCTTCGTGTTTGGAGGCGGATGCACACCGTCTACATCACGCATCATGTTGCGATCGGGTTTGTTTTATCATTTTTTTCTATCGACCGTTTTATCGAAGGCATTTTCTATTGATAGCGATCACGTGTCAATTGCGATATATATTGATATTGAATTATCAGTCCAGCCCTATTTTCAAGACGTTTTTTACCATTAATACAACCGCTCACCTTCATCCATGCATTTTCTTAAATGCTGATCCGCATAAGGGTCATGGTCCTAGCTGACTTTGGGCGAAAGGCGGAGAACACCCTGGACTGGATAGTAGCCAATCGATCGGCACATATATCGACAAAAAGACTTGGGTGGTAACAGAATATATATATTACGTATTCAGGATACCATTTTTTTTTTATTGTAATCCGTACCAGTTTCAGAAAAAAATACATATTCAGGTTATTTATTAAAAATGTGGATTATTTTGGAGCATTTCATTTTTAATGCAGGGGAAAGAGACACCGCAGGCGAGTGCTCATCCGCTCTCAAACTAGTTGGCCAGACAAGTTTTCCTCGAGTTGAGTGGATAACTGGTCACAATATATGTGGCTCAATGGACTGTTATTGCTCATCCCGCAATAAGTTCATTGATTGGGATTTGGAACTACTCATAATTGTTTCCACTTTGTCTAAAGCCCCAGTTTCAGCTGAAGAAAAACAGTCCCCGTTCATGATGCTTATCTGCCCATTTCCAAAAGATGTGTGTGTGAGTAAGCAGGTCAAAATTTTGCCCGACTGTATCTTCTTAACAAGTGTATCTGTCCCAAAAGTAGTGATATGCCATTTGAACCAGATACTGCAATGTTAAAGGCAATAGGGTAGCAAGGGAGCATTGCGATTTAAGATTGTGATAAGCGGTTCACACTCGCTTGTCCAGTGAAGTTCTCGTGGCTTTACTTGACAAGTAACAACTGCTGAAAATATCATATCTATGGTCTAGTTTATGAATTCAGATGCCATGACCTCACACCCCATAGCCCACTCTTATTACAACATTGTCATCAACCACGTGACGAGCAATATGAGCATGCAATTCGCAGGCGACAACTCTGCTGCGTTTGTGTTTGCTCTTTCAAACTTCTTGGCATTTTGTTCAATGAAGGTATTTTTTTTGCTAGCATTGAATATCATGTCATGATGCACACCATACACAGAACACATATCAAGGAGTTGCTGCACTACTATGGCTGAGGACCACCAGGTCATCTGCATACATAAGGTGGTTCACCAGTGTATCTCCGACCATGCAGCCAGTGTTGCAAACTCTCAGTTGAGCAGACAGATCATCCATATATAAATGGAATAAAATTGGAGACAGAATTCCCACCTGTCGGACACCATTACTAACCCCAAAAGGGGCTGAGATACTCCCATCCCATTTCACATGCATGATCTGGTGAGAATATCAATAGGCCAGGACCCGCACAATATATCCTGGCACGCCTCTATGCTTCATTTTTATGAATAACTTGGTGTGATTTACACGATCAAAAGCCAGAGACGCATCAACGAAGCACATGAGGACTGACGAATTATGATGTCTGTATTTGTTCACAATTTCTTTGAGCGCAAAGATACATAGGTCAATGCCGTGCTTAGCTTTGAATCCAAACTAGTTATCTGCCGAATTGACATAATGAACAACTCTATCCAGAAGGATTCCCTCCCTAACTTTGGAGAGAATGCTGGCTATGGCTATGGGCCTATAATTACTGAGGCTACTAACTTTACCTGCTTCGTCTTTTATTACTGGGACAAGCAGAACTGAAAGCATTGAATCAGGCAGTGCTCCATGCATCATCAAGCCTGTAAAACAGATGGACAACAGAGGAGCAAGCCTCAGACAGGCATTCTTCACGTGTTCTGCAGAAATCGGGTCCATGCCACATGCTTTGTTGTCAGACAATTTGTGCATGGCTTCAAATACCTCATGTGTTTTTATTACTATATCATCATTGCTCATGTCTGCATCCTCCACCAAAGGGCCACACAATTAAATAAAAATACAATTAAATAAGGAACAGTAAAGGCGCTGCAACAAGGCCACAATATTATCAGCTCCTGAAATTCCTTCCACAGAGCGAGGTAAGCAGGGTTGACTATTTGTAATTGCTCTCACATCTTTCCAAAAATCATTAGTGTTATTGTTCAACAGCTTGCTGGCCATGGAGTCTGCCCTCATGGTTTGTTCATTTCTCCAAATAAAACGTACAGCATACTTCTATCTTGAGTTGGTTATTTTTTTTAAGCTCAAGCTCAGGCCCCTCCCTCGTCCTTCCCGCTCTAGCCCACAGCTTATTGGCTTCCCTGGCCTCAGCATGGAACGTTGCTACATGCTCATTCCAGCCTGGTCTGATATAACATTTTACCTTTCTCTTAATGAGGGGTTTACCACTTTCCACCAAGGCAGTGACTATGCCATCATAAAAAGAACAGAGGGCAACCTTATGCTCAACACTTTTACAATTAGCATTTTTGCAGTTAATAGCTTCCATAGGCAGATCAATGTTACTTAAGCATTTCTGTTTACAAGCATATATCCTTTACTATAATTGAAAGTTTTAGTGCGTACTCATACATAAAATGACAACCAAAAGCTGACATATTGAAGTCTTTTGTTTTCAAATGTTACATAATGTTGTGTAACAGTTTGACAGGCACTCCTATTTTGGACCACGCTCAACGTTCAACTGTGTCAATCTCTGCGTATGCGTGACAGTGACCATTTTGTAATCTAAGTGTGCTCTTGAAAGACCGAAAGCATCGTTATTAGACAGCCTTTCCTGTTGTGTGTAAACAATCTTTGAGACATAACATGGCGCGGTTTGGAAACTTGAGTGTGGTTCCCCAGGACAAGGACAAATCTGCACGCTTGGCGGTAAAGGTTGTGCTGTTCTTTCACAGAAAAACTGGGTAGCGAATGGAACCTTCTAGGGTCCAAACATTGAGAGCGCTGAAAACACTCCTTTTCAAGTCATGCAAGGCTTCGCTGACTTGATGTCTTAAAGCATTTAAAGAACCAAAGACCAAGTTTGCACCGCTAGAGAGAAGGAAGCGGTCAAGCCCTCATCTGCACTGATGATGAGGTTAGGTGAAAGAAGGGGGAAAGTGATGCATCACAATTTAAAGGTGGCCCGCTAAGTAATATTGCTGCTGGGAAGCCATTTCTGAGCTCTGACAGCACTGACAGGGAACACACTCATACATATGAATGTCTGGAAACATTTCATACATCCACAATTGGATGGTTATTTCAGATTCAAGAGTACCATAATCTTCACAGCCCCTCAGGGCCTCCTTGTCACATGCATGCACATTAGTGAGCGCATTGCTTGAAGAGACCATCTTTCCTCGCGAGAATGGGTATCCTCTTAAAACCAGCCCCTCTTGTAAACAGCACAGAACAACCTAGATTCTGTAAAAGAAAAAGACTAAATATAACACTGTGCTGCAGAGGCAAACCACACCTCCTCCTCGCTGATGGTCCACCTCATCTGGTTGAGTTGCACCAGATGTGTCATACAGCAAGGTCTTTGGCGACAAATCAGATGATTAACAGAGCTGCGGAAGCATCGAAGTGTTTGCCCATGAGACTGGACTGGGCTCGCCGGAGTGACTGGCTCGGAGGGCCGAGGGAGCAGATGGGACGGAGACGCGAGATAGAAAGGACGGCCGGTGCAGCCCTGCTCTGGCATCAATATTTCTCTGTGTGCACTCACACTGCTTCGGCAGGAAACGACAAACTCGTTCTGCTCGAGCGATATTGCAGCGTCTTGCTCTGCATGGCAAGTTATCACTGCCTGTAGCTCCGCCCCTAAACATGAATTATGCAGCTTAATGCAGCAATCCGAAACCCTGCTGCAGCTCTCCCACACTACTATCCTTGACTGATCCCCCCCCCCCTCTCTCTCTCTCCCTTTTTCCATATATAATGAACACATTCAGTTTGACCATGTGACACATTTGAATTTGCTGCAATGGCTGATCTGAACTTGCACGAGTGCAACTGACACACTTTTGCTCACAATAAAATAAATCATGTTTCGTCACAAAAAACCTGCCCCGCCCCTTCTCATTTTATTCCGCCTGGTAAATTTAACATAATCCTACTGGAAAGTGAACCATATCCTCCTTCTGGAGTGATTAACTATCCGCATCTATTTTTGCCTTTTCTCCTGGCACGCTGCTGCTGCTTTTGTGCAAATCGGTGGCAAACAAAGTGTGTGATGTCATACATTTAATCGCTTCATGACATCTCTGTGGCGATATGTGCATCGGACGTGGCAACTTCTAAGGGCAGCAAACGCGACTGGACCTTGAGCAGAGAAAGTCCACAATACGCAATGCGAGCCATGCAGTCACATTGGCGAATAGAAGGAAACCAGAGAGGAGATAATGAGGGAAGCTCTCACGCAGCGCACGGCCGTCCCGCCGCGGGCAAGCAGTTGGATGCAAATGTGGCAGCTGATTATGGAAGCGGAAACAAGCTTTTCCGCCGTTTCCTCGAGCTTTGACATGATTATGATTCATTTCACATCGCCATGCATGTGTTAGTGCGCCTGCATGTATGTGTGAGAAAGAAAATGTTCTTGCCCTGTCCAAAACTGTACAATTAATCCGACTGGACCTAAGTTATGAGGCATTTATGTGTGGGCCAGTCAGGGATAGTAGCTGACTTGAAATGAAATAAATTGCCATTTTTCTTCCTTTTAACAAGCCTGCATGAGACGAGGGCAGCAGTGGATCATTACTTGTATTTTGCTACACGGGGGTTTCGCCTTCAAAATGTCAAACCGGTGGCATACAAACAACAGCTTTTCGGGGGTTAATGTTGTTTGTAAGGCTTTTGGAGCACGTTCAATAAATTGCCAATGTGTGTTTGCAAAGATGTCACCTCTGGAACATAAGCAAACTACGAGGCAGATGTTGGGAATGAGAAAAACATGGCCAGCGAAGGTGGGATCATTCAGATGTGGTGAAAGTGTTACAGGCTTACATAATGCAGGGGGGAGCGTGCGTTGCTCCCTCTTACTACATGACAGTGCGCTAAAGGGCTTTTCTTAAAAGAAAATGTAAAAAGAGAGACGGAAAGAGAGAGAGAGAGAGAGGGAGAGAGAGAGGGAGAGAAAAGAGCAGTGCTGCCCCTTTCAAAAGGACCTGACCAAAGCTCTTCGTGAGATTCGTGCAGCAGGAAGCCGGCTACAGTGTGCATCTCTGCTGCTGCAGGGGTCTCTTCAGTGCACGGAACCGGATGGCGAGCACAGAACGCAGCGGGGGCTGGGCACCGCAATGTGCTGCAGTGCTCTGAGCTCCGTTATGCACACCCACTCTCTGCTCTGCCTTTGAACATGTCTCCATCTCTCTCGCTCTACCTCTCGCATACATTCGCTTTCCCACGTCTTGCCTTTCTGCTTTCACCTCTCTCATGTCGCTGATTTGCTGTTTTGTAACGTTTTCGGAAGACTTGAAGAAGCCGCATCTTTTCTAGTCCGCCTTTAAGCATCGCTGACTACTGTCCCATTTGCACAAATCACAATCGTCGTTCATGGGGGCATGCGTAGCGTATTCCGAGCTTACACTTCAAGGTCTTTGGCTTCATATCTTCAAGTGTGTATTTCTCTTGTAATCTTCAGATCCATATTCAAATGCTGTAGTATTCAAAATGCATAGGCTACCCCATCCCCCCCAACCCCCGCCCCCCGCCCCCATTTGCCCTTTTGCCCCGATGTAAAAGGTTTGATGTTTCCAACTGGAGCACATCCCGCTGACTTCATGCTGAGCTCCCCATCATTTTCCAGGATGCACTAACGCTGTCTCACTGCCTGGGACAGAACATTTCCAACAAAGACTCCCATTTTTTTCTAATGCGCAGAACTCCTCGCGTTGCTCCGACAAACATAATGCTGTTTGCAATTATTATACATTTAGTCTCTTCCTAAACATACTTTTCACTTTTGACAAAGAAATTATGTGAAACCCAATGCTTTGGCCGACTTTCATTGCAGTAAATCCCAGGACACGGATGTTTAAACCTCCTCATTGGAGGCACTCAGATACTATCTTTGCAAAAGATACATGCTAATTTATGGGATTAGTGAGGACTGTCTTTGTCGTGTGCAGAGTTTTATGATCATTGCGATGTGTGCTAGCCTCATCCTGCAGACGCGTCTCCACTTCTTCTCAAGCATGACATTTAGTAAAGATTGATGTCCCTGCAGTTGTCAATTCTGTGACAGCTGCAGTCGTTATGTGAGGGACATATTTTGTTAAGAGTTTGCGCACAATTGCTAGAGCTCAAACACACAGCACAACGCGCAATTAGCTGCAAGGTTCTATATCGTGACATGGACATAACATTTTCTGGACTTAACATTTTTGATGGTTAAAGGATAAGTGTGAAAACGTTCTGGAACATTCAAGGATAAATAATGCAGGTGAAAACAGTTCAGGGGTTTTCAAGCTGACTGCACCAATGCAAGACATGTGGGTACATGCTGTGTGATCTAAAAGGGAAAAAAAAGTGCATGAATAATTGAATGTTTTGTCCGCGTCAAAGATGGATGTGCAAAACAAACGGCAGTTTCAAAGCAGAAGAAAAATGCAAAGGTGATGCATAAGAGTAAACTGGGTCTTCTGATTTCAGTGCTCAACACTATGCAAGATAGCATATTTGTAACAATTTGTAGCAAGTGCTCGTTACTGTAGGATCTGTCCATGGTGCTGAAATTGGGAACGCTCTCCTCCTTGCAGATAAATCACTCTTAAATAATGAAAACATCATCCGATCCTGCTTATATGATAGAACTGATTCGTAAAAGTATTAGCCCTAAATATCATCAAGTAAACACTATACTCTTCAAGCTAAATCTATAAAATACAGAAAGTCTATCCATTTTTTTTTCTCCTTTCAGTTTTGTAGCAGGGCATCTGTAAAGATTGTGTCTGAGGAATCACACAGTGCCCACTGCTGGACAGTGTCAAATCTTCAAGATGACATGTTCATGACAAGCCATGAAGGTCAGACTTCCCACCCCCAAAAAAATCCATGGAGATGCAATAACTACGTATAACAAGTATAACAAGTATAAAAGTGATCCTCTGTGCCCAGAAAACTGTGCATTCCTGTGTTGACTATTCATATGTTTTTGTGGCACTTATATTCAAACCAAATCCTGTAACATCTGTAACATAAGCAACCCCACTTATTCACCAGTAGAACATGCAGGGTCACAGCAACCCGTCCTCAATCTCCAGTATCATGTTGAACTTTACTGCAATTCCAAAAAAAAGTACTTTTCAAAGGCAATAGCTGAATTCAGCCCTACGCCTGCACTGCAAATGATGAGGCAGCTCCGCTCAGGATGAAAGGGGGATACTGCAGCACCAGAGAACCGTGTGCAGAGAAACTTGCCTAGAAGCATCAGGGAGTCCCACACTAACTCCCCCAGACCCTCCCCCCCCCCCCACCCCCACACACACACACGCACACACATCCTCGCCTGCTTCTCCCTCTGCTTCTCTACAATGGCTTTGATTCTGAAAATGTCAAGAGTCCATACAGCAGCAAACTGAAACAATAAAGAAGTTTTAAAAGTGTAAGACTGCCAATTTCCAAAAAGCAAAGCAGCCGCTTACCTTTTAATGTTGCTTGCTTTCTCCCGGACACAGAGCTCTTCTCCACAGACAGCAAGACACTTTGAGCTAGAGAGAAAAATAATCAATGTCCGCTTACTTTCTCTTATTTCCACTTTGACAGAATGAGTCTAAACACAGCCTAATAGACACACCTTTGCTCTGCCCTGCTGTTAATTACACACACACACAGAGTGCACCCCGAGACCGGAGCCCCCAAATTGATAAAGATCTGCTCAAGGGAGGGATACAAACTACACACACTCACACACTGCAGTTTTTTTCCTTGCTCTTGCCCACTCGCTCTGCTGCTTTTTTTCCTCTGCTGTCTTTGCCTGCACTGCGTCCTGATTGGCCAAGCTGCTCTTCAATAACACAAGCTCTGTTCATTAGTTGGAAGGGGGTACCTCCCGCCCAGCTCATCTCTCTTTCCCCCCCGCCCCCTCCCCGCTTTTCCCTTAGAGCATGTGGAGAAGAATGCTGAACTTTGCAATTTTATGCGCATAGAGCAAAGAAAAAAAAGCAATGGAGGACAAGCGGGGTTGGGGCTGGATGGCTGGGAGAGGCAAAACGGTGGGACTTTCAGGAGTGGTGGGGTGGCGGGATGGAGACCGGATGGAATGAGTGTGCTCCAGCGGGACAAGCCAATGCAACATGGGGGACAAAGAGAGGGCAGAGTTGGATGTCGAGCGGCACCAGCCGCAGCATGTGGAGGGAGATTTCCTCGCGCTCACTGCAGCCATAAACTCTGCTGCAGTGTGCAGCCTGATTGCCAGGCAATGAGGGGGGATGGGAGGGGAAGGGGTGGGGGAGCTCGGCTGCAGTAACGCCGAAATAGTCATCCAGCGAGCCAGGCTGTGTACAGTGCGGCTTGAGAGGGGAGCCAGTGTGCACAGCGGTTAATGCCTTCTCCCTATGAATTATTGAAGGTGCCCCACAGCAGAGTGGGCGTGTCGCAGCTAGCAAAGTACCCTGATTGTTGCTCACAATCACACTGCGGTTTCAAATCATCATCTAAGATGTACAGAAGTGTCAAATTATTCATTGGACCCTCATGACTTGACCTACTAAAAATGTTGGCAATCACACCGAATGCACAGTTCGCCCTCAGTTGCACAATGGGGTGGAAATAAATGTTCAGAGCGCTCGTCCCAAGTCCCCGCCCCTTTTTCTTGACTCACATTTGGTACCGCCATTGTGTCCTGGCAGCATGAAAGTACAATGCTCTGGGAGATCAATAATAGATCATACTTCACCCATCTGCGGCAGCGACAATGAGCGCTTAAATGGTTCCCACACAGTCATGTGGATGTGATGTTTGTTCAATGAACAAAGAGAACAGCCTGGTCAATCAATGTACAAATAAAGGGAAACCTGATATTTGGGCACAGAGTGGGATTGTGGAAAAACAATGCAATGCTGAAGCCCAAAGCACCTACTGCAGTTATAAATTAATGACCACATCGATTACGTACACCTCAACCGCAGAGATGTAGTATGAGAGCTGTATTAAAAGTGTTCCCTTTACAAAGATAATTCTCCATTTTGATTGGCATCTCATGTATCATATTTATTATTTTTGCCGGGGTTTGCATTAGTGCGGAACTGCACTATCATGCTGAGATCTGTTTCTAATAATTGTAACTCTTATTTGGCATAAACTCGAGTGATAACAGTGCAGTTCTACACCACCGCAAACTCCAATAACAATAACAACTCTCTGACAGTGTCAACCTAAACTTAGCATCATTATGTCTTTGCAAAGGCAGATTAATCTATGCAGCTCTTGCACTGATCTGATTAGATTGTGGTGTACATAATGTTGTAGTCCATCATTGTAGATAAGGGGAAAAGTGTACAGTGGGAGGAAAAGGTACATGAACCCTTTGGACTTGTTTGAATTTCTGCATAAAATGGTCATAAAATGTGCTCTCATCTTCATCTAAATCACAAGAATAAACAAAAAGAGTCTGGTTGAATTAACACCACATAAACAATGATATGTTTTCATATTTTTATTGAAAATAACCTTCACAGGACAGGGAGGAAAAAGTAAGTGAAGCCAATTGACAGGCTGCGCCTCCTTTGGCAGCAGTAACAGCAACCAAACATTTGATGTAATTGCACATCAGATGTGAACAAAAATCAGGATGAATTTTGGAACATTCCTTTTCACAAAACTGTTGCGGTTCACTAAGATTCCTGGGATGTCTGTTGTGAAGGGCAGCTCTCTTGGGGTCATACCACAGCATCTCAATCAGGTTGAGGTCAGGACTTTATAAAGTTGAAAAAAGCTGAAAAAGGTTAGAAAACTTGAACAAGTAGAGTCACTTGGAGCAATTTTAAAACAGCTGCAGGTCCCAAGAGCACCAGTGCAAACACATTTTTCCAAGTATAAAGTGCATGGCACTGTTTTGTCGCTGCCACAATCAGGTAGAAAATACAAGCTATTGCCTGCTGCTGCGGGAAAATACCACAGCATCTCAATCAGGTTGAGGTCAGGACTTTATAAAGTTGAAAAAAGCTGAAAAAGGTTAGAAAAATCTCTGAAAGTCTTGGCAGTCACTAGTCCATGGTTCGACAATTTGTAAATGGAGAAAGTTCAGCACAGATGCTTCTCTTCCAAGCAGTGGCTGTCCTGTATAGATGACTGCAAGAGAACAGCACAGGCTGCTCAATTAGGTAAAAAAAAAAAAAAAAAAAGAAACAGAGTGTCAGCTGAAATATTACAGAAATCACTGGCACATGGCAACATGCAGAAAAAAATATAAATTGAATTGTTTGGGAGGAACACACAATGAAATTGGCACAGCACACCAACATCACAACCTTAACCAACCGTGAGGCATTGTGGGGGTAGCATCATTGTATGGGCATGCTTAGCTACGTCAGGGCTTGGACAGCTTGCTATCATTAGCCATGTGGTCATCATGGTGTATTTGTTTTTATTTCTAAATCCCTTCATAACAAATACAGTCAGAAAAATACAATTGATGACTAGAGAACATGAGCTATATTCTACTGTTTGTACTGCTCTTTTCATGCAGCAGCCACAATGAGCACTTAAATCACTGGTGTCACAGTGTCTGGCCCGGCAGCCAGATCCAGCCCGTGAGGTTGCTTTTTTGTGGCCCGCGAAGGCAAATCATGTGTATTGACTTGATGTGTTTCTTTGAAATTGTCTTCACTGTTAACACAACATATGAGATATTGCAAGCATTTGTTACCAATCCCTCCTTTAAAACAAACCGAAAAGAGATGAACAAACTATTTATTGGCTTCTGATTTCAAAACTAGTTATACATCAATTTGTAGGGTATCGGTGCTAATATATGGCGATCATACATTTCTATGGGTTCACAGTCGTAACGGCCCTCCGAGGGACACCACAACTATGATGTGGCCCGCGACAAAAATGAGTTTGACAACCCTGACTCAAATGGTTCAATCATGTTCAATTTGCGCTATTTAAGTTGACTTTTTTTAGGGCAAGTGATGCTGCTAAAAATGTCACTTTGTGTAATTTTGATGCGCCCACTTCTGTGCCCTTTTATGTGAATATTTTTAGCTAAACCTGTCAGCTAATCAAAGAAAGGGTTGCCTGAGTAGACCAAGCGAAAGAATAGTAGATGTGGACATCGGTGCGACACTCTTCTATGCGAGTACTGGCATTCTGACACAGGAACAGGTTACTGTGTTAGCGTTACCATGACAACTGTGCTGACAATTTCAAATATATACATATATGTGTGTATATATATATATATATATATATATATATATATATATATATATATATATATATATATATATATATATATATATTTATAGTTGTGATCAAAAGTTTGCATTTGCTTGTAAAGAACATAATGTCATGGCTCTCCTGACTTTCCAGTTATCTCTACAACTCTGATTTTTCTCTGAAAGAGTGATTGGACCAGATACTTTCTTTGTCATGAAAAACATTCATGAAGTTTGGTTCTTTAATGAGTTTATGATGGATTGATGGATTAACAGAAATAGTGACCAAATCTGCTGGGTCAAAAATATACATACATCAACATGAATTAGCACTTTTGGTGACTGAGAAAGTTGTGTCAATGGAATGAACTTTATAACGTGGCCTCTTAACTTCTTGTGAGTGAATACAAGTCAATATAGCTGTTGACTTCTCTCAGTCCATTTAAAGAGGGCTCATTGGATACAAACGCCCACAACGCTACAATGGGAAAGTCAAAGGTGCTCAGCAGGAAAGGCGAATCATTAACTTGAACAAGTAGAGTCACTTGGAGCAATTTTAAAACAGCTGTAGGTCCCAAGAGCACCAGTGCAAACACATTTTTCCAAGTATAAAGTGCATGGCACTGTTTTGTCGCTGCCACAATCAGGTAGAAAATACAAGCTATTGCCTGCTGCTGCGGGAAAATTGGTCCAAAGAGTGAAAAGCCAACTTAACAAATTAGAAGCTGCTGGAACACAGGTGTCTGTGTCCACAGTCAAGTGTGTTTTGCATCGTCATGGACTGAGAGGCTGCCGTGCAACAAGGAAGACCTCGCTCCATAAGGTTGCATCATTTTAATCAGCAGTGTTGCTGCCGTGTTAAAAGGCATTGTTAGGAAAGAATCCGTTCAGGTACATACATGTACATTTGCAGTTCAAAATCGTTCTGTAAATGGAGTAAATATCACATTTTTCAAAATAGAAGACGACTTCATGAGTTTCAGCGAAGATGATTAAAGTGACTTGTGATTTCAAACACAGGAGAAATGAAGATAGATAAATACTGTTTATTTCTCTTAGTTCTGTTCCGTTTTGATCATCAAAGTTGCTTCCGTGTTAAAAGGCACTGTTAGGAAAGAATCTGTTCGGGTACATACGTGTACATTTACAGCTCAAAATTGTTCTGCAAAGGCAGTAAATATCTAATTTTTCAACAAAGATCGGTACGGCTTATATAAAGGTGCGGTTTATAGATGGTTTTTTTTTCATTATTCATAGGTGCGTTTTTGAAATCTATCTTGCCTTGTCAAATTGTTAACAAAATAATTCAGACTCAACTTATTTTTGAGGGAAGTGTTAGAAATGTATCACAACCTGTCACTCTTTAAACTGGTGGTATAACTGGATACCGGTCAGAGAGGTGCTTGGCCAGACTGGACGAACCATTGCAGTTTTAAAACAAGCCTTACAGACGGACTTTGTCATGTGGGTCGGCTTGCCATGGCTGTCGGCCATGTAAGCAAAAAAGTTCAATATGATAATTATATAATTAAGACACTTTGCACGTCATGCTTTTCAACGAGGAGCGGAGGGGCAGCCAGCGCTTCAGTGCTTGAGGCCATCTTCCTCACACGCAGAAGGAGGCGTTTTCTTTAGGTGTTTCTCATGTCATTGGACAGGCGCCTTTAGCATATGTACAGTATACTTGCCTTTAAGACAGAGTTGGAGAGCTCTGTGTTCTTTTTTTAAATTTTAAAGACTGGGGTTAAAAAGAAATGGTATCGAGACGTTTTTGACACCAAAAAATCACAGTGCGGTACTGGTAGCGATGTCCCGTGCAACACTAATTGGATGTTTATCAAGCGTTTCTTAAATAATTTTTGGGATCTGTAGAAAAATAAAAGTTCCCCCCGAAAAAAAATGATTCTTATTACTATCCATCCAACCATTATCCAATCTGCTCATCCTCACAGGGTGCTGGAGCCTATCCGCCCAGCTGTCTTTGGGCAGTAGGCGGGGTACACCCTGAACTGGTTGCCAGCCAATCGCAGGGCACACAGAGACAAACAAACAACCACACTCACAATGACACCTACGGGCAATTTAGAGTGTCCAATTAACCTACCATGCATGTTTTTGGAATGTGGGAGGAAAACGCAGTACCCGGAGAAAACCACACAGGCACGGGGAGATCATGCAAACTGTATTCAGGAAGGCCGGGGCCGGAATCGAACCCACGACCTCTGCACTGTGAGGTGGACGTGCTAACCAGTCGACCACTATAATAATAATAGTAATAATAATAATAATCCATCCATCCATTATCTGTACCGCTTCTCCTCACAAGGGTCGCGGGGCGTGCTGGAGCCTATCCCAGCTGTCTTTGGGCAGTAGGCGGGGGACACCCTGAACTGGTTGCCAGCCAATCGCAGGGCAAATAATAATAATAATAATAATAATAATTATTATTATTATTATTATTATTGGCGGCACGGTGGTCGACTGGTTAGCACGTCCGCCTCACAGTTCAGAGGTCGTGGGTTCGATCCCGGCTCCGGCCACCCTGTGTGGAGTTTGCATGTTCTCCCCGTGCCTGCGTGGGTTTCCTCCGGGTACTCCGGTTTCCTCCCACATTCCAAAAAAACATGCATGGTAGGTTGATTGGACTGTCTAAATTGCCCCTAGGTGTGATTGTGAGTGCGGATGTTTGTCTCTGTGTGCCCTGCGATTGGCTGGCAACCAATTCAGGGTGTCCCCCGCCTACTGCCCAAAGACAGCTGGGATAGGCTCCAGCACGCCCGCGACCCTTGTGAGGATAAGCGGTATGGATAATGAATGAATGAATGAATTATTATTATTATTATTATTACTGAAATGCATTATTTTTCATGTTTGTGCACATTTAACAAAATCCATTTATTCAAAGAGTGTCTTGCAGGAATCCCCCGTGTTTACCAGAAACAGTCACATGACTGTTGGTCACAGTCAAAGTAAATCTCAATAGTAAATTAGTAACTTTCCAACTGCAATGATGTCATTTCAACTTTTCATTCACGGTCCCTTGCTGTCACATGAATTCCTGCTTTCATTTTCGAAATATCTCATCAGTCCAACACGTGACAGGCAGGAGCTGTTTAACTGTTTCTGAGCTATGTGACTTCATGTGTTTCACTCTTCACGATTCCCATTACTCACTTCTTCGAAGTCCTACTCTTTGTTGGGATAGAGTAGAGCTGTATATCTTAAGATATGACCTGGATCAGTAAGCTTACTCATAAATGGAAATACACACCGATACACGTGTACACATTGGGATGCTGTGATAAGGGGAAAGGTGGTCACCTCCCTCCACCCCTCCCTTTCACTTTATTTCTAGTTTTAGGGGATGTTTGTGTTTGAAGTCACATGCACTCATGTTATAAATACACTTGCATGCCTTCACTTTCATGAAACAAGGTAAACATCCAGACGACGGCAATTACCATGATGGTGGATCTTGATGCAGCCGGTGAGTTTTCTATTTCTATTTACAGATCAGTAATACATAGTCAAATTTGATTTTATATGATTTGTAGTATGATATAGGTATTTTATTTACAAAAATAGTTATTTAGCCACTACATGAATTCCACTTTAGGCTTTTGCTCCTTTCATGCAGCAAACAAAAAAACACAAAAAAAAAATACAAAAGAAACACGTTTTAGTATGATGCAGTACAGTTGTAATAATAAATGTATTGTTAAATGTTTTTGTAAAATTCTGTGTTAAATAAGTAACTGTATCTTATGTTTATGTTTGTTGCTGCCTCCGGGCCAGGACTCCCTTGAATAAGAGGTTTTTAATCGCAATGGGAAATATCCTGGTTATCTTCCGAGAGTGTCAATCAAAAACAAGCATAGCATATATTTATGCAGGCAGCTTTTGTGTTGGATATAATTAGACTGCAGGTTTACTTACTGTTGTGTGGCCAGTTAGCATATAGGTCATGAAAAAAAAACAAAAAAAAAACAGAAGCAGTGCATTCTTGTCATCAAGAAATGCTGCATCTGTAAACCAGGTCATTAAAAAAAATAAATGACTGGGAGTTGGATTCATGGCCTGTGCTTTGAAGTGCAGATATCATATTGGAGATAACAGGAAAGAACATTGTCTACAAAAGCTTAGCATTCCCTTGATGACTTTATTGTAGCTCAATTGGAAGTTTATCAGAACAAAGGTAATGAATATTATACTGTACTTTCAGACAGTGGTATCGCACCAAAATCAGTGCCCCCAGATATTTATCACAAAGCACCACTGCCCCCTCATTAACCGGCTTCCACAGATTCCCCAGCCCCGTTTTTATGATGGAACTTTTCCAAAATGAAACCGTTTGAGTTGTAGCCAAGTCATTTATTGCATCGTGCATCTAATCTTATACAATTTATCTTGCAGATGTTGAGTCAAAGATGTCGCAAAGATGTGGCTTCCAGTGCCTCAGCCCTCTGACATTCCATCAGCGGGCCGTAGGAGACATGATCCACCTGAGTGAGGGGTGTTGCCATGGAACGAGGTCAAACTGCACATTCAGAAATGGCCTTTTGTTCAGCAATCGTCCCGTGAGGGTCCGGGAACGGGTTCGGCTGCGGGTGGAGGCCGAGTCTGCCCGCTGGCACGGAGCCATGCGAGTGGGCTTCACCAACATTTCTCCAGATTCCCGATCTCTGCCCCTGCCCAGCATGGCCATCCCTGAGCTGACTGAAACCCCCGGGCACTGGGCCGCCCCCGTGCTAGAGGAGCTCTGCAAGGCTGGAGCAGAGCTGCAGTTTTGGGTGTCGCGCTCAGGCAGCTTGTATGTTTGCAACCAGAGCGGCTGCAAGCGCAAGCTATTAAGAGGAGTGATGCTTAGGCAGCCTCTGTGGGCCATGGTGGACGTTTATGGGCAGACGTGCTCTGTTCTTCTCTTAGGTAGGTTTCATGTTGGCCAGACAGCCTGAATTTAGCTCAAGGGGATTGAAACTTTGTTCCTTTCAAGGGTCGTGTTGAGGAAATTGGAAGGATAAGGGCCACATTGACATTCTTCACCTTACATCTAACACCCTAAAACCAATCCATCACTGTAGGTTAAGACAGAATTATACAGTATATTGTTTTATATACATGAGGTTTATGATATGATAAAGCAAAAAGT
This sequence comes from Filicampus tigris, assembly GCF_054856515.1. NCBI lineage: Eukaryota > Metazoa > Chordata > Actinopteri > Syngnathiformes > Syngnathidae > Filicampus > Filicampus tigris. The sequence continues at coordinate 28,125,035 of NC_141217.1, read as the reverse complement.
CAAGAATATTTGTTGTTGGCCTGAGCCCTGAAACCCAATTCAATAGATCCGTCCCTGTACTGAGCAGCAGAAGTCCACATTCAGAACCAAAACAAAAGCAATCTGTAGTACGATACCCTTGGCACAGAACAGAAAATGTAACAAACATTTAAATTTCAAGCCATTTGCTACTGTAATTGAATTGTCTTTAATCGTTGGGGTTTTATAAATAGAAGTGTTACCATTTTAGTTGTTTGCATTATTTAGCTTTTCTAGAAAGTCTCCGGAAAACAGGAAAAAAAACTCAACAGAAAGTTTTCGATGTTCACTTTTTAAAATCAACTGCACGAATGCAGCGTGCCTAACAGTCACAGCCAGTTCCCTGACACGCATCTTACTGAATGATTGGTGGAAAACAAGGAAATGAGAGATGAGAACAGATTTGTTCTGTTCTTTGCCTTCCTTGTCAGCCAGTGTAGAAAGTACAGTAGCTACAATGCAGGCAAACGACATGGGACATTTCACAATGTGCTATCGGACCACGAATAGCTCCCAGGCCACAGTATGTTCACCAACGGTGTAGCTGTTTGAAGTAGCTGCCTTATTCATAAGAATCGCCTGCCTTTTTGCTTCAGGCTCTGAGAAACGCACAAGCTTTTTCACCAGGAGGTCACGTCAGAGACTCCTCTCGCCCGTTTCTGACACAGACCCCTTGACATGTGATGACTTCTCCTGTCTCAACCCGCTGCTGACAACAGGTGGGTAGGCTTTCTTGAAGCAAGCGGCGTGATTGAAGCACTAACTGTGATGAATATCTGTTCACGATACTCGCTGTCTCTTGATGACAGATGGAGAAGGGACGACGTGTGTGGTGTGCATGGGCCAGGAAGCCAACATCTCTCTGTCTTGTGGCCACCGCTGTATGTGTCGCGCGTGCGCTAGCAGGGTCTTTCACGTTTTTGGTACGTGCCCCCTGTGCAGGTTGACCATGGAGTCACCACCGATGATGGCTTGAGAGGTTGCTACTGACAGACAATGACAATCTGTCATGGTACCTTGATCTGTAAATCTGAATCATGTAGAAATTTTAATTTGATGTTTGATTTCTTGAACATGAACAAAGTAAACTTTCATTTTTATTCATAATGCAATATGTATGTTTGTGTTTATAGTTGTTCTTGTTTTGTTTTTAATTGGAAGGAAGAGCTTTGTTTGGACTGTTTATTCTCAGTTTTTATATTATTTATGTAATACATAAGTAAGTATTGTGTGAAAGATCTTTGTCAAGAAAAAAGGTCTCCGTTCCGATATTGCTCATTGTGACAACAGCGAATAACTCAGCGGAACGTTCACGGTTGAACAGAATCTGTTCAGCGACGCTGTTGGATGTCAAGTTTATTCTGATTTCCAATAGCTACAGTTTTGCCCCTTAAAAGAACACCAGAAAATGGATTCCTCTTCGATCGAGCTAAAGAGCTGCTGGCACGGAGCCATGCGAGTGGGCTTCACCAACATTTCTCCAGATTACCGATCTCTTCCCCTGCCCAGCACGGCCATCTCTTAGCTGACTGAAACCCCCGGACACTGGGCCACCCCCGTCCATTCTTAATGGACATACAATGTGACAGACTCCAGTTACCTGCCTCGAAATGGATGGATGGATAGTTTACTATTACTGTAAATATGTTCAAATGCTCACTAAATGCTGAGAAATGGTGAGGGTGTGAGTGTGTCAACGATATTGTTATTTGTTTTAACATTCTTTACTGTCACACAAGTGTAAAAAGAATTTGGGAGCTAGTTTGCTAAAGAGAACGCTTAACTTGAAATGATGTTTTGGGTGCAATTCAATCAATCAATCAATCACATTTTATTTATATAGCACTTTTCATACATAAAAATGCAACTCAAAGTGCTTTAAAACATTCAAAGCAAAACATAGAATTAGCTTCGATCAAAAGAAAAGATAAATTATTTAAAAGTTGTTGAAAGGTGTGTCTTGAGCTTCCTCTTAAAAATATCAACAGTCTCTGCAGACCTGACATCCTCTGGCAGGCTATTCCAAAGGTGAGGACCAAAACGGCTGAATGCAGCCTCGCCATGCATTTTGGTCCTCACCCTTGGAATAAATAAAAGGCCGGCGCCAGAGGACCTCAGGATCCGCGAGGGCTGGTATGATAAAAGCAAATCAGATAAATAAGATGGCCCAAGACCATTAACACATTTATAAACTAATAAAAATACTTTAAAATCGATCCTGAAACACACAGGGAGCCAATGCAGCAATTTCAGAACTGGCGTAATGTGCTCCCGCCCTCTCGTTCTCGTCAGCACCCGAGCGGCTGAATTCTGCAGTAGTTGCAGTGGTGAAATGCTCTTTTTCGGGAGGCCAGAGAGCAGGGCATTACAGTAATCTAAACGACAGGAAATAAAGGCATGCATCAGCACTTCCGTGTTAGCCTGAGAGAGAAACGGGCGGACTATGGCGATATTCTTAAGGTGATAAAAACCAATCTTGGTTACATTTTTAATATGAGGAATAAAACTGAGCTCAGAGTCAAAAATGATACCAAGGTTCTTCACACAGTGTGAGGGATTAAAAATGTGTAGTTTTGGTAAAAGCTTCTCTCTCTGACCTTCGGGACCGATAACTAAAACCTCAGTCTTGTCCTGATTGAGCTGTAGGAAATTATCTGCCATCCATGACTTGATATCTAAAATGCAATTTAAAAGGGTATCAATGGGTCCTGTGTCATCAGGAGACACGGCAATATACAGCTGCGTGTCATCAGCATAGCTGTGAAAGCTGATGCCGTGTCCCCTGATGACATCCCCGAGGGGAAGCATATATAGATTTAAAAGTAGGGGGCCTAAAATCGAACCTTGAGGAACCCCACATTTAATTTCATGAGTTTTAGAGGAACAAGTATCCATACTTACAAAGAAATATCGGTCTGTGAGATAGGAATAAAACCAGTCAAAAACAGTACCAGAGATGCCCACTAGATTTTTAAGTCTATTTAATAAAATTTGGTGATCTACTGTATCAAAAGCAGCGCTTAGATCCAGTAGCACCAAGACTGTGAGTTTTCTCACGTCTGCAGTGCACGTAATATCATTTAAAATCCTTAAAAGAGCAGTCTCCGTACTGTGGTTCATCCTAAAACCAGATTGATATTTCTCCAAAATATTATTTGTATTTAAAAAATGATTCAACTGGATGAAAACCAGTTTTTCTAAAATCTTACTTAAAAACGGTAAGTTGGATACGGGTCTGTAATTATTAAAAACGCTCGGGTCAGAACCGCTCTTCTTCAGAAGGGGCTTCACCACCGCCGTTTTAAAGGCAGCGGGGAAGACGCCTGTCTGAAGAGAGCAATTGACTATATTTAAAATTTGTTCTTCAAAAAATCCATAAAATGTCTTAAAAAGAAATGTGGGAATTGGATCCAAAAGGCAGGTTGTTGGGTTTACCTGGGAGAAAACTCGAACAAGTGTCCTTGCATCAACCAGGGCAAAACTTTCCAGTGTTTCCTCATGTAAATATGATTGTCCGGGTTTATTAAAACTTGTGTTTTGACGGGCTAAAAGACTGGATCTTATGTCATCGATTTTACTTCTGAAGTGGTCTGCAAAGTCCTCACAGAAAGCATCTGTTGGTCTCTGTGGGGACTTATTAAAATCAGAACTAGTTAAAAGTTCAAAGGTGGAGAAGAGAACCCTGGGGTTGTTTTTATTGACTGTAATGAGGTTTGAGAAATAGGAAGATCTTGCCAGTTTTACTGTTTTATTGTAGGATTTCAGTTGTTCGCATAAAATTTCATAGTGTACTGTAAGTTTACTTTTTCTCCACCTCCTCTCTGCACTCCTGCATTTTCTCTTTGATATTTTGATAGCATTGTTTCTCCACGGGGGTACAGTCTTTGTTTTTGTTGTTTTAATTAAAAGTGGAGCTACTGAATCTAATGATGATTTAAGATGTAGGTTAAAATTGTCAACAATAAGATCACAGGGTGCAGGTAAAATGTCAGCAGGAGTGCTTTTTAAGATCTCGATAAAATTTGCAGCCACCTCAGAAGATAGGTAGCGTTTCTTCACTGTTCTGACCGGGACTGCTAGATGGTTAAAACTGGCGATGTTAAAATAGACACAGTAGTGGTCTGACACTGCCAAGTCAACAACAGAGGACACACAATTGAAATCTTGTGAGTCTTTACTGGACTGACAGTGTTTTTGTAATTTTTTTTTAAATTCCAAATTGTAGGATAGTTGCCATGTTTGACTTTCGACCTTCCACTGACAGTGTGTTGATTCAGTTTATAGGTCTCATATATGTCACACGTGTGTGCACAGAGCCAGTCTGGGTGCACTCAGTTTCATTCTTACGGTTTTGGGCCATAATCACAGAGATAATGATTGGCAAGATAAGTGGCATGTGATGCAAAACACAAAAACAAGTAACTAAACAAAACTACAAACAACAGCGAATGGAAAAAAAACAAAAAACAAAAAAAACCACAACAGCACACTAAATAAAACATGAAAAATATAACTGCAAATGGAAAAAGAGGCAAACAATAAAACATTGGCACCCTTAGCATTCACCTGCAGTGTTGGGCAAGTTACTTCCAAAATGAAACAAATTACATATTACTAGTTACTTGCATGTGAAAGTAATACGTTTCTTTACAATATTACTCTATTTGAGTAATGCGTTACTCAAGTTTAAGTTACTTTTAAGTTACTTTTTCAAAAATCAGGGATTCATTTATTTAATCATGATTTCAAGACCTTAAAAGGAAAATGCAAAATTTGCTGCCATACTCTAGCTGGTCAAGTTAACTTCTGAGCATATTTAACTATAATATATACCTATAATATTAAACGTTTCGACTCTATGGTGTGGTGGGTCATCACTACTATCAATATTTGTATCAATAAGATGTATTCTTTATATATAAATATTGGAACTGATATTTTGTCCAGTAAATAAATAATCAGACTGTGAACCACAAATGAAATTATCATTATTCTCAAATTAATTTACACACTGGGGGCGGCATGGCTCAGTGGTAGAGTGGTCCTTTCCCAACCGGCAGGTTGTGGGTTCAATCCCCGGCCATTGTGACCATGTTGAAGTATCCTTGAGCAAGATACTGAACCCCCAGTTGCTCCCGATGCTGCATCATCAGGAGGTAGATGAGGTACAGTGTGAAACGCTTTGAGTACGAAAGGTAGAAAAGCTCTGTACAAGTGACAGTCCATTTGCCATTTACACACACATAATAGTGATGCATAACATACAATCTAACAAGATAGATAGATGGACAGATGGATAGATGGATAGAAACACACAGACAGGGCATGTGTAATAAAAGCAAGAATATGTATTGAAGTCAAAACTGACCTGACTAAATGTTTTTTCCTTTTTCATTATCATTTTTTCTATTTATGATAATTGAAAGTTGTTAGTTCTAATTTTCTTTTACTACATGGAGACAAAGTTTCGAGGTGATTTAAAAAAAAAAAAGGTAAATAAGAAACGAGCGCATCAGACTCTAATAATGGCGTCTATTGTAGTTTGTCCGATTGATGGTGCCTTAGCGTGACGTCATTTGTCACCGGCAGATGATTTTCATTTTGATTGTGAACAGCCAATCAGAAATACTACGTTTTACATATGGCAATTGATGGCACTAAGTTCATTAAATCATATCTAAAAAGCACAGTGACTTTTTTTTTTTTTGCAGTTTATTCGCTTCATTTTACTTAGGTTTGTTCCTGCTTGTATTTTGTGTCTCTGATTTGCATTTTATTTTATGAAATCGTGACAGTGATTATTGTCACAAACAATAACTTCTCAGCCCTCTTGGGTGTTGTCAATGGTGTAGAGACTATTAAAATGTTTGGCCGAGAGTTGACTCGCGCACTCACCTTGGTACGTGAAGCTCCAAGTACGACAGGAACATTTTATTTAAATACTGCCAGAGGTAATAATTCATGATCAAGTGATATTATAAACAGATCTACTTGTTCAATGCAAAATACAGCTGTCAACATATGAATTATAGTCCCGAAATTCGGAACGCGCTACCAGCTCAGTAGCTCTAATAACGTAAAAAAAAAACATTACTTCGTTACTGCCTAAATGTAATCTATTACTGGTACTGCGTTAAGTAACGCGTTACTCCCAACACTGTTCACCTGTCACCTAATGGCCAAGCTCAAGCTGTACCGTATTTAGTCAAATTTCGGTTCAGGGAGTTGGTGGATAGCTTACTGATGTGCGTGACCTTAGTATTGTTTCAATTACAACTGGTTGGCCTTGGTGCAAGTCCCTTGGGTTTCGTTCAATTTTTATCAAAATTGATGTGTAAAACGAACTCGATCATAATTTTTCATTGTGCCATAAACTTTTATCAGCATGTAAATGCATGCCAGTGTACCATGAAAACAGGCTCCAATAAAACCTGAGATTAACAAAGTGAAAATAACACCATCCGCTGTTTTGTTTATTGTACGACCTCAAGACACGAGGTTACTGTTACCAAAGGAGGCGAGACCAGCAATTAAATCCAATCGTTCATGGATTTTTTTCATCCTTGCCCTGCCAATGTTTGCGTGTTATGCTCTATAAAAAGATGAAAACATAGAATTACTTGTGTGGTATTAGTTTAAAAGCAGATTTTGTTTATCCTTGTGATTGAGATGATAAGATTACAATTTATAACCAATTTATGCAAGAAAGTTAAGAAATCTCAAAGGGTTCACATACTTTTCCCTCCCACTGTAAGATAGCTCACCAACAGATGCTCAGTAGAGCTAATGGAGAAAAAAAAAAGGCCATGCATCCTTTAATATCAGGGTCAACTATTGAAGAAACTCAATCACACTAACTGTAAAACATTTCCAAAAATCATCTACGTCCTCTCCGTCATCAGCAAGGTCTCAGCTCTGACAGGGAGGCTGTAGACTGTGACTGAGATATCTGTGGGCTCAAAGATCTCTTCCAGCATCTCTGAAACTCTTTCCCACTTTAGTCGATCCAGGCCACAGCCAATACTGCCGGGGAGACACAAACATAACACTGTTGACAAACTTTAACATCTTTCATGAGAATTGTTAGACACATTGCAAATGTACACAGTAAATTTCATAGAGTACATTTTACTCTTAAAAAAGTATTGTATTAGTTTATTTTTTAAAAAAGTCTCAATAATTGAGGAACCCACAAACTTCAGGTTGGAAGACAGCCACCCTATCACCTGAGCCATTGCGCTTCTAATGTGACTTTTGCAAATCACTGATGTCAGGCGGAATATTTTTGGGGGGGGATTTCACCTTTTGGAAACACGAGTAATTTACTTGCTCACAGTAGGTGTGACATGGCTCATGTGGTAGAGTGACCGTTTCCTAACCGGAAGCTTGTTGGTACGTTCCTAAACCCTTGTGTGCCTTTTTAAAAATAAACTAAATACAATGCAAGTAAAATTGACTCAAAAACTCTCCTTGTGTAATTTACTTCGAATTTTTGGGTGAAAAAACTTAACTCGTTTTTGTTTTTTCAAAGTAAAGAACTATCTCCAAATGTTTTTCTGTGTAAAATTTACTATGAATATGATTATTTTCCAAGTGTAACTTTTACTCTGTTTGGACTGGGACCAAATACTGTATAGTCTTTTTAGAGTAAAACATACTCTACAAAATTTACTGTGTATCCACTGTGGGGCGAATAAAGTTGATTTAATCTGGCCGCAGTATTTATTGTACGCACTGGACCCATGATACTATGATTCTTACTTATGAGAGATTGTATATAATCTTAAATTTTTGGGAGAAAAAAAATAATTCAAACCGAGGCATGGAAATTCGTGTGACTGCATTTTGGATACAGTGCGCTCTCATGTCCTCCAAGCTCTGTCTCAGGTTGTCATAGGTCGGCTTTTGGCTCACCTTTTTCTTCGTGATCTAAAAATTGAAAAATACAACAGCCACAGTCTATTCGAGCCTCAAATGTGCAAACATAAACTTATTCTTTTAACAATTTCATGGTTACCAGATAGTACACAAAACGTTTGCCTCTCTTCAGTACAGCACACTGTCCCACCAGCTTCTCTGGTTGGATAAAGTAAAGATACTGTTAGGGGTGAGTGGGATGAATCTAAATACAAAAGACAAAAGCCATGAGACATATCCCCCTCAAGAGTAAGACCGTTTCTTATATAAATAGTGGCTTGACTCACTCTGTCCCTTGAGCTCCTCGACCCCTCTGAACTTCTGCTTGAACATGACTGCGATGCCTGCCCCCATGCGGCAGTCCTCACTGATGCAGTGGGCCAGAGCCTCGTCCGTGGGACACGAGAACAGATCACCCGTGACGTGATTTAGCCTCCATTTGTCGTTCGCCAGCTAACCACAGGAGGGTGACATTTCAGTTACAACTGTTTCTAAATAATAGCTATATTAATAATGCTTACGAGTAAATATTTACCTGCGCTGTGTCAGGCATGCTTGGTTGAGAGGACATTTGGCTGTGAAACGATGAAGCGCTTGAAGACACGGAGGCAGCGCGTGACGTGACCTAATATTATTGATTTGTGGTGCAACGTCACTCGCCATAAAAGCACAATAATGTCGTCCTTTAGCCGAGTCCCGACTGACACTTTAAAAGAAATGTGTAACTTACAAACAAACAGTGTGTTTGTTTGCCAACTCAACGCGTTGATTCGTTGTCCATAGTCTCGTTTTATGTCGCTCTATCTCGCGAGATTGGTAACGTTTAACCCGTCATTTTAAAAATAAAAGGATTTGATACAGCATCTTAGATAAGGGGTTCACAAGAAAACGGTCCAAGGACCGGCACCGTCCTGAGGGTCATTTAGTTCCGCGGTGCAAAGAAAGGAAATAACTTTGTTTCAAATCATAGTTGCTATTTTATTCTCAATCTTCTGGGTATGTTATTTTGGAAAAAACAACCACTTCCGCTCTCTCGTCCTTGTTTATGCATCAATGACCCAAACACAACACTTTAACTGTAGCGTTCCCCTGGACAGCGGAAACGAACCAACGAAGTACAGTAATGAATATGAGACAACTGCACGGTCATAGACTCATAATCGAAGTGGGATATGGGCAAAAAGAGAGTCATATTTAAGTGACGGATTCGTCGCATCACAAAATCGTTAAGCTTAAAGTTCATTCAAAGACAGGCCTAAGATTTTTTGCTAAATAACGTGAACACGAGACACACAAAGAACCCCATATTATGTCATGCGCTGAAAAGCATCATTCTTATTGGTTGCCTGGACATTTTTGTGTGTGAAATTTTGTCTTCCTGTTTCCCTAACACCAAAACTAAAGCTGAGGGCTTTGAGGCTCACAGCTGTTTCAGCATTATGGACATTTTCTAGTACTGCTGCACTCGCCCCGCTCCTAAACACCCTCAAACTCTGTCCGTGGATATGCGTGAAAGTGATCCCTGGTTCAAAAAAAGGTTACAGACCACTTAGTCATAGGGAATTGGATTCAAATATTATTTTTAAATGTTTTTTTTGTAAATGTATTAGCTGATTAAAAAGGTGATAAGAGTGGGAACTGGTTTGAGTAAAATGGTTTGCCATATTTGATGCCCTAGCTGCTAACCTTTTTTTTTTATAAGTACAGTATATTATGTTTGATTCTCTTATGTAAATGTAAATCTGATGAGTACATTTTATCAGGCGTGGGAGGAAAAATACCATCAAATCTTACTCATATAAATAAAAGAAAACTGAAAAAGCATTTGGCCGCATGCTACAGTTATACTTGTATAATTTAGGCCAGGGGTCACCAACCTTTTTGAAACAGAGCTACTTCTTGGGTAGCCTACTGATTAATGTCAAGGGCTGATATTCATTAATGTGAAGACACTGACCATGATCGTGATGTCTCACAATAATTAAGAAACAGATACATTGATATGCAACACTTTATTTCTATAAAACTTTCCCAGTGTTTAAATTTTCAATCACTTCTAAAACATTCCTAGAATGTCCCATTACTGGTGAGCTATAATTAGAACAGGCTTCTCATGTGGTCCTCTTGTTAGCTGCAGGCACCACGATGGTGACTCCTGGTATAACTGGTCAGTTGCATACCTAAGTCTGCACCAAAACAAATTAAATCCGAATATATACTCTTTATAACACCATATACTATATGTATACATACACATGCTATACTGAGTGTTGTACAGTATATTTACATTCACGCAAGCTCAGTGAAACAAAGCAGAATTGGTGTCATGTCACACTAAAGCTTTGTACAAGTGACAGACTGACAGTCCATGCCACAGCCTTTAGAAGTTCACACTGCGCCTTCGCTCATTGATCCAGTCCCCAGGGTTGACATCCATCTGCAGCATCTTCATCACCCACTTGTCCCTCCGTGCTCCGTCAATGAACTCGTCTAGGGAGAGTTCGCCTAAGTGTGCACAACAACCGCATTAGCATCCAGTGTACACGCAGGACATGATGAGTAGCGAGCCTTTCCATTAACGCGCCTTAAAGGCATTCAAGCTAACACTGAGCTCTTAAATCATCCACACAGTGCTTTAAGATGTCAGAGAATTGTTACAAGTACTCACCATCTCCATTTTCATCAACCAGCTCAAATATTCGATCCACTACTTGGTCTGGAGTCAAAAGATTGCACTCTTCATCCAGCTCTCCATGACAGGCTTTCTTCAGTCGATAAATAGACTTAGGAGTGGTCGGGCAGGATGTTTGGATAAGTGTCAAGTTAAAATACATTTTTATACACGATTACAATATTGAAAGTATTTTTTTAAATCAGCAATAACACAACTGAAATTATGGATTACCTCCACAATCTCAAGAAGCTCTGTTTTATCAATGCACCCACTTCCATCTTTGTCATACATTTTGAACGTCCATTTCAATTTATGCTCCAATTTACCCCTAAGGACCAAGTTCAAAGCTGCAACATACTCGAGAAAGTCAATGGTGTTGTCCTGTGAACATGAGAAATAAAATGTTAAAAACACATAATAGATTTATTCTTTAATTTGCACCTGCAGGAGGTTGGTACTTACTCCATTCTTGTCAAAGGCCCGAAACATGCTTTCGATGTAATCTGAAGCCTCCTTGTTGTCGGTGACCCCAAAAAAACTCTTGAACTCGTGCATAAACAGTGTTCCACTCGGGCATTCCACCACAAACTTTTTGTACCATTCCTGCAACTCTGCCACATCTATTTCTTTGTCTGGGTCACTGTCCTCGCTTAGGCGCTGACCCATTGTGGAAACATTAATCGGAGCACCCTGAAGACCACAACAATTACATTACATAATCCACCTTGACCCGCCTATTAATAATACATCAATGTTTGTAAACTAGTCAATTTAAATGATGTGAAATTACACGCCAGCTGCATTGCTGAAACTTCGCCTGGTGGTAGAATCCCATCTGAATGACAGGATGAGGAAAAGATTGTTATGGCTCTCATGAGGGGATTACAAATGTTCACTTGTCACAATCAATCGGTCCACAGACACATCATGAGAGGATTGTCATTTGGCACTGCTTCGTACCCACAGTAGGCTACACATTGTTGAGACTATATACATTGTCTTTCCCTTGTGTTCTCATTAAGCTTATCCCAAATTTGACTTTCATATCAGAGGTCACTTATCAAATCTGTGAGAGAAGTCGATGTCAGTGCAGAGAGCTGGGCAATGTAATGGAATACTTTTCTACATCTGTTTGATCTATCCTCCCCCCAAAAATGCAGACATACATTCGAAAACCTGTTCAATAATCGATCCCAAGATGGAGGGCTCTTGAGTCGGTTGACTCACACAGGTTTCAGTTTCTCCATTAGCTGTTACCTTCATGTGTCTGGTTATTTAACTGGAGCTTTTACATGTCTGCGCAGGTCTCTGACAGAATCTAGACATTTTCTAATCTTTCTAAAATCACGTGTACTCGTTTGTAGCCACCTGCAAACAATCTTATATCCTCACAAAGCGCTGCAAGTACTCTTAAGCAACTCAAATATCACAATATTGTACTGTACATGCAAGTTGAAAGCTTGCCCTGGCCAATACCATCCCATCCCTCCATACCTGCTGACAACAGCGATTGTGTTAATCTTAGCTGAGAAATGTCAAGGTCATCATGGATTTCACTCCACTGACGGTGAATCACACCTTCAGGTATTTTAACGATCTAGCCACCTGACCCGTTTATCCTCATGATGGTCACGGGCGTGCTGGAGCCTATCGCAGCAGTCTTCGGGCAGTAGATGGTGCTGAACTGGTTGCCAGCCAACGCAGATATTTCAACTACCGGGGTAAACACACCTCAATACTGTGAATCAGTGCTGTTATTAGACAGCATTTCTGGTTGTACTGTGCAATGGTTTTAAGGTACTACTACCGTCTAGTTAAAAACTACAGTACATAAAAAAAAAACATTCACCACAGCTGTAATCGACAACGCAAAACTAAATAGAGGGAATTAGAAGTAACATAAACTAGTGTTCAATTGCATTAAGATTTTTCGAGAGGCACGTCCATTGCAACTTTACAGTATTGTACATTGGTCTTTGCCTTTGTCTTTTGTAGATGACCAACTTTGTCACTGGATTCTATGAAATGAAACATAACTGTGTATGTGGAAATGAGAAAAAGGGGAGGTCACACTAAACACTTGCGTGATAATCTTGTAAGAGCAGATTTTGTAATTGTATTCTATATTAAAGATGAAGAGAAATAATTGCATTGTGAAGTCAAACATAATGTTGGTAAGACTGTGGCTATGTATTTTTTGTCGATTGTCCAACACATAATATGCAAACATGCTCATACATGTCCCATGCTTACAAAGTCTTAGCAATATCGATCTTAGCAATACAAAAAAAGTTAGAAATTGTTCACCTTACTTGTTGTAGTGATTTATGCAGGATTTTTTAACTCTCCTTAAAACTGCTGATTTAAACTATAATTGTATTGTGAATCAAACTTGAACCGAGACTAAAATCCTTGGCCAGTGGGTCTGATGTTCAACATCAATTACATTACACAAATGTTCGGTTATTATCACAACAATTTAGACTTATATAACTCCCTTGTCCAAAAACTAATTGTTCTGCATATGGTGTAAAAACCAAATTCACTGCATTATTTGCAGGACATGATCTATTGCTTTCATGAATATAATGAAAGAAGCATTCACTTTCCAGCTATTTTTACTTTGTGCCATGGACACAGATGACAAGTGCATAAAACTGATTTGCAGGCATGTACAGTTCTATAAAAATCTCAAGTTATCAAAAAACAAGGCATGGGTACAACTATGTTATCAGAGGGAAGAACTTAAAAGGACTCTTAAGACAATGTGTTGCTGAAATGACTTTACTGAAGTTAACTTAATCGTCTCTATCCATCAAGGAACTCGGAGTGCAATGTTAATTTAAAAAAATGTTGTTTTTTTTCCATAGAAAAGGTTATTAAGGGGAGCCAGATTCTTGTTCATCTGGAGGGAGCCGTTTTCCATGTCAAAACTATGCTTAGGCTAAAAAATCTCAAGCTACCAAAATATCTTTAGGAAACGCATGCCAATGATGATGCTATTAAACTAAGCTCATATGAGGTGTACATGTTAAGGGTCATATATTAACATAGTGGGCGGGGGAGTAGAAAAAAGAGTCCACGGTAAAAATACTCCATGATTTCCTTCTTAGTCCTTAAGACTAGCTGATATTTGACCAAGCAATTCAAACTGAAGTGGACAAAAGCTTCTTACATGAGGAACCTCCAGGTCCACATCACTCCTGATCCTGCAGCCGACAGTTCCACAGTGATAGAGTCTAGCCTCGGTGTGGTATCATACAGTGTCAAGAGTCACTTATGTCAACTGGCTCATTTATTCACTTTCCCCAGGCGTGATTTCAGTCTTTGTGCACTTTGAATTGTCTGCATCGCCCTCTGTTGACAAGTTGTGTGAATTACCAGAGGAGGGGAGGGCCAATTTAAGACTAGGCAGGCAGTCTCCATCACTGCTGCTGCTGTCCCCAGTGTTGTGTTCAGTGAGTGCATTCTCCTTCAGTGGCGGCTCCGGTTGATGAACGGTGATGTCACCGTGGGCCTTCTCTTCAGCTCCCTCCTTTTCACATGGCTCTGTCTGTGTGCTTCTGGGCACTGAGGAGGAAGACAATGAGAAACACTGTTGCCAAATATTTTGATTGTAAAATGGCCTTCCTCTGCTTTTGGCTGAGGTAAGTCACAGTGGAAGCTACAGTCATCCTGAAGTTTAAAACACAACATCGAATAATTACTATCATGTCTGTAGAGTTCATGTACACCTACCTGGATCGTCTATAACGGATTGTGTTCGACAGGATGGTTCACTTTTGTATGGTCGATCGCAAGAGTCTTCTATAGATTCACCCTTCGATGATGATCTTTCTGTGCCTGTACATGAGGATTCCTTGTTTTCACTTGCTATGTCGTCCTCCCCCAGCTTTTCGTTGACCTTTAGCCTCTTGCTGTTGTGCTTGTCAGCATCAGAATCCTCCTCTTCCTCCTCCTCAGTGTGTTTATTCTTTGTCCGGCTCAGAGTGATTTCACCTCCCAAGAGTGAAGGGTCAGTACTGTAAAAATAGAAATATGCATTAATTAAAATTAGTCCTGTCAAACAATTAAACTGTTTTAACTAATTAATCGCAAAATTTTCCAAAATTGATCGTGATTAATTGTATTTTTCAACTACAATTTTTTTACGACGCTTGGAACCGATATTTACTTGAGTAAAATCTTGGAATGTGGGAAAAATAAATAAAAGTACATTTCGATTCAAATCTTTCTTTGATCCTTGAATACGATTCTTTTCCTGTAAAACACAACAGTTGAACAATACACCAACGACGTACAACTAATATGGTATTTGAATTTGGATTTGCAAAGAGTGCACATTATTTTGGATTTCTCCAATGAGCCGTCAAGCAACTTTTTAAAGTAAAACTACGTAAAAGTCCGTCTTTGCAACAGTGACTCTCCTTAAGTTTGGCTGCTCAGTGAGCAGAGGTCAGCTGCTACAGGAAGTAAATAAAACAGAGTTCACTGAATTAATTTTTTTTAGTGCGATATAAAAATTAAATTAATCCCCATAGTTAATGCTTTAACTTTGACAGCTCGAATTAAAATTAATTCTTCATGTATGAAAAGCAAATTGTTTCTTGAGGTGGGAAAAAAATACTGATTGTGATGTCGTGTCTGATGTCTATATCAAGGTAAAATACTGATACCACTGGATCAAATATCGATACCATCACGGACCGATGTCAGACTTCATGACCACTTTGCCTTTTTAATGATATGAATCGCTGTCATCCCCCTGTATACTTTTAACACTGAATATTCCAACAACATATAGTGATGACTGTGAAAAGATCACTTACATTTCATCTGGTGCCTAATCTAATAACACTTGGTGAAATGTTGTGGACCCTTATGTGGCTGGTAAAGCACAACACTGCAATGCACTTCAAACCCAGCATCACCCACAGACAAAAACCTGTCCACAGGGACAAAATCTCAAGCTCCAGACATGTATTTCCAAACCAGTGGTAGAGGTACGCGAGCACTTTGTAGGGGCTGAGTGGCAATGAAAAAAAAAAAAATTTTCCAAGATGATAAGTAAACATTCTCTATCATTTCATAAGCCTATCAATAAAATGTCATGTGAGCGCTACAACTTGTTCCACTGGGGAGAGAATTGTTTTGTTCCTGATAATTAAAGGTTAAATTCCTGTTTATAGGGGAGCTCCAGTTTTTGTGATAAATGCTTTAAGATTTGCATATAACAAAGGCATGTTTATTTATTTAGATTTTAATGTTTTCCATTTATATTTCGTATTTATTTGCAAGGCAACATTATATTTGTTTAATTTAAGTGAAAAAGACAGTGCCTGAGAATTGAATGTTAAAATTAAAGTGGGAGTCAAGCCACACATTTTCTTAACAATAATATGTTCTATGCGCCTCCACTAGTCTAGACACGGCATTCTGATTAATATTTTGTTTGTGGAATATGAGTTAAGCAGCAAAAGCCAAACGTTTTTGTCTATCTCAGGGGCGGCCATTTTGTCGCTTGCTGTTGATTGAAAATGACATCACAGGTGCTCAGGGCTCAGGTAACAGCCAAATTGACAATAAATAAAAGAAATACATTAATATTGTACTGCAAATGTGCGTTAACTCATTCAATGCCAAAGACACACCGGTATTTATATGTATCGTACCCTGCACCCTACCTGCCACAACGCTCCGCCTTGTCCTCTGCAGTGGGCTCTGGCTCCTTGCCGATTGCACACTCAGGGAGGCCATTAGTGGAAAGCGAAGGCGAAAATGACAACTTTGGCCTATTCAGCTGTTTTGGCAAAGCTGGTCCATTTATATTTCGACTGTAAAAGAATAGCATGTCCATTTCTTACACATAAAGTCCCTAAGAGATTCATTCTAAAAGTAACCAACTCGGCCACTTGACGACATTTTCAAGCTGTACAACTTCTAGTAGTGGCTCCCACCTGTCTGAGTGTAGAGAAGAAGTGCCAGGAAACATGACCCCATTCATTCTGTTTGAACTAGTTGTCCCATTTTTCCTGGTGAAAAACAGAAAAGCACAAAACCGAGTTAAGGAGCACATGCTCAGCACAATATGTGAAGCATGGCAGCTTTTGTACTTACTCGGATGTCGGGTACACACAGCTGACCACCATTACATTCTGTAAGGCATATACAGGAGGAGGATGATTATTTAATACAGTTCATCTCAAACACTCACTCATTATTAATACTGAATCAGCAGTAAACTGCCAACCTTTTCTATACCCCTGAGAAACTTATCTGTTCCTGTATAGTTTCGCTTGGGGTCAGTGAGCAGCTCACACAGACGCTGAATGGTGAATGGGATTCTGGGAAAGTTACCAAGAGATACGTTTAGAAGGAAGCACAGGCAACCGCCAGTATCAACACTGAACTTGAAACTTTGCCAAAACTGGCAAAGACATAACAGGTTAAACAAACAGGACTCATCTCAGCCTGACACAATCTTTATGATCTTATTAAAACCGATTAAAGTCTGGTAAGGCTATGGGATCAGTGGTAGATGTTTCTGTCCTTGTCAGTTTATTGCTTCCAGTTCTACAGTAATCACAAATATACATGTTATGTTGTAACAATAACTCCCTTAGCCACAGCTAGGACATTTATATGTGGGAGTGTGCCATGTATCTTAGATCAAATCAACAAGCACTCTGATAAGCTAGAAAGCTACTTTGACTTTGATAAGTTGGAAAGCTAGCACATACCGTCTATTATGACAATCATTATTTGACATTGAGGATTTGTTTGAAATGTATTTGTAATTACATGATGTGCACGTGCATCACTATTACAATTTCATTTCAACTATTATGATGCAGGGTTAATTATCATAAATAACACTCAACTGTGTGAGAGGGAGAATATTATAGCATTTTTTTCACTAACCCATTATAGCTGTCAACTATTTGTAATATCCTTTTCTTCATCTCCTCGAAAGGAATGTGTTCTACATTGGGATTGTGCGTGCCTCTCTGCTCAGGTGTCGATGAGTGAAAATCATCTATGACATTCTCCAACTTAAACATGAAGTAGGATTTGAATTGTGACCACGGGATCCTAGGAGAGATCAGACATTTGGTCACATCAAGTCCGCAAAAGAATTATCATAAACAATTGTTATACCACCCAGACTAGGATGACAATGGAATGCAGGTTCTGTATTTGAGTGCAAATTTGTAGAAACTCACATTGCTTCTCCTGTCTTGGCAACATGACACAGGAATTGCTCCAATACTGGACTTATATCCCTTTTTACTTTCTTCTCAAAATCTGTATATGACGACATTGATAACTTTTTCAATGATTGATAAGAATTAAAACACATAAAAAATAACTGTACATTTCGAAGACGACTCAAAAGGTTAGCGACAAGGATCAAATAATTAACTAATATTGTTTTCAGCCAACTAAAAATAATTTCGGTGTGACTTGAAAAAAAACCCCACACAAATACGTACTGTAAACGCCACACCATGAAATCGTATCACGTCAATAACAAAAAATAGCGGTTCAATCGAAAGTTGTCTAATAGCGCGTTTACTACAATATTCAGTTCTTGTCCAGCCTTTGCATCATTACTTGATATCGATTCCCCAATCAATGATGAAGTTATGGAAATTGCACAGCTTGCAAACTTGCTAGGATGCAAGCTAAGTTGCGATCACGTAGTTAGCAACCATTAGCGATTCCACTCGGTGCAAAAAAAATGTCAAAAACTATCACGAATGCAACATCATTATTTTTACTAAGTGTAAACTTTGCCTTGAAACGCTTCCAATAACGCCTCAGTGTCCATCGCTGCCTCCGGTAACCGAAGGAAATACCGTATTTGCTAGTTAGCAATAACAGGCAGCAACATAACAAAGCTGGTCCGGGTGAAGACTGCGCATGTCTGTACTGACGTCATACATTTACGGAAGACAAGTTTCTTTTGACAAGGTGTCAGTTATGGAGGGTACGTGTAAATGATTCCTAACTGAACTACTACAACGGTAAATACTAAATACAACGTATGGTTGCCCGTGCACGTCAGACGTCGAAACCTATGGTTTGCATATCCATACAGAACGCGTCATTGTTGTGTTGTTCTTGTTGTGAGGGCACACTGAAAGGGCTGATGAGTCATCGGCTGGTCATCAGGTTTACTTTCTCCTAGCAAACGTGCATATGTAACACAGAAGCTGCGTTGCAAACAGCGTCTGAAGACGGCTGCTTGTTTTTTTTTTTTGACAAAGCTATTAGAGTTCTTCGGCAAAAACAACAATGGCAGTCCCGGTGGTTGCCACGTTACAGTTGAGTTCTCCATCAAGCTCGATGGCTCTCCGTGAACCCAGCATTCACATACGAGGACGAGACACAGATTTGGGAAGCTTCTTTCACGATAGAGAAAGCGACATTCTGCCCTTACATTCTGCCTGGACCTTCTGGCTTGATAGGTAAATCGCTGCATATTTGAAATGAAATATTAAAGTTATTATTCTGACTTCAACAGAACAAAGATTTATCGAAATGATATTAACAGTGAGTCGTTGCTGGGGTTGTATAACTTATTATTCTAATTATATAATAATAACAGTATTAATCATAATAATCATACAAGTAATAATTCATCATCACCATAAGCACAATAATATTATTATTATTATTCAAAAATAATAATATTATTGTGCTTATGATGATGATTAATATTAAATTATATTCATAACGCCAAACAAAAGTTGCTACTGTCGCTTTTCTGCCCTGTTTTTTTCTTTGACCTACCCTTGTGAGGATCCTAGAATAAAAAAAAATGTTCTCACATACTGAGACTAATTTCACACAAACTTCTCTCTTCAGATAATGGATGGACTTTATATGTAGTTTAGGAAGTTTTAATGCTAAAAGCCTTTTTGCCTTTAATAATACACGTGACTCATGATCCTCACTAGGCTCCGCTTAGGCACTTGTAATTTCAGATTATATTTCATGTTGAATCACGACAAGAGTTACACAAGCCTCATCCTCCACGTCATGTACATGTTAGAGGGTACTGTGTTGAGGTCAGAGTTGTTTACTTGCTGATTTGTTATGTGATTCCCACCTCCATGCTGTCTGTTTGATTAACAGCACACAGGAACGTGACACATGCTGGGAAAACATTTTATTTGCAATATGTTAAATGGATGATTTTATTTTATTTTTTTAGAACAGACATTTTTTAAATAAGTATCCTTTTTCTCAGATCTCTACCAGGAGCTACAGCAGCTCAATGTGAGTCCAACCTGAAGAAAATCTACACCGTGGAGACAGTCCAGGCAAGATTTCCAGTCTTTTATACACTTGCTACAAAACGGCACGATCATACACAGTGTTGGTAACATAAAAGAATTGCGCCATAACAAGATTAGAATTTACTCATTTAAAACTCAAATGAAAGTATTCTCTTGTCACAAATTTAAGAATTTGGGGTTTATTCATAGGTTACTTAAAATAATTGCTATCATACTCATTTCAGTATGAGACATGCATGCTCTGGCAAACAAGATGTTGCATCTCAATTGCCTGTTTGGAATTCCTAGCAACAGCAGAGGTACTTGACCCAAAGACATATTTATGTGTCTTTTCACAGTCCAGCCATCCAATCCCAGGAATTTATTTATATATATTTTTTTCTTTTTTTTTTCAAACGTTAGGGTTGAAGAGGGTCTGAAAATGTCTGGTACTGAATGAGTAATGAAGGGCAATAAAAGCCGCTGGCTGGAGTTTCCATACAGTAAAATGAAAATATGAACAAGCTGAGACTGTCTATACTTCCTCTACCAGGAAACAATATTAAAAATGTGCTTCCTGTAGAACTTTTGGAGAGTTTATAACAACATACCCAGTGTTGCCATCTTGCCACTGAGGTGCAGCTATCACCTGATGCGAGGGGAAAGAAAACCACTCTGGTGAGTTCTATCAAAGATGAATATGTGGTGTGAATACTTGAGTATACTTAACAAACAACTAACAAAATAATGTATAAATGATGTAACGTAAAATATCTAATCATTTACGCACAGGGAGGAAGAAAGTAATGCTAAAGGTGGTGTTTGGAGGTTGAAAGTACCAAAAGAGTGCACAGTAAGTGATGTGATTATGAACGAAATATCTACCGGTAATTTTGTCAAAATCGTGTCATGAGCTATTGAAATTGGCCTTGTCTTCACAGTCTGCTGTGTGGAAGGAATTGCTACTGGCCACCATTGGGGAACAGTTCAGTGATTATTGTGCCGCAGGTAACCTTTCATTTCAGTAACTCGGTTGCAAGGCATATAATCTATCGTCAATATTTATCCAATTTCCTGTGACTCACTTCACCTACAGAAGATGAAGTTGTTGGTGTCAGCGTCAGTGTACGAGACAGAGAAGATGTTGTTCAGGTGTGGAATGGAAACGCTTCCTGTGCTGATGAGTCTAAAATTTTAGGGAGGATCCATGAGCTTCTTCCGCAGACGACATTTAAAGCAGTGTTTTACAAACGTGAGTATTTCCTCACATTGAGTGTTTCTGCAATTATTTCATGGATTGTGAAGCTTATAATTGTAAGTAATACTCACATTTGCTTTGATTTCAGCTCATAAGGATCATCATGCTTTCGAAGGAGGTCGATCACAATATTAGCACATTTGCACTTTAAAGCACATCTGGGACCATAATATGTAGGCACATTTTGAAAGAGTTGAGTTGAAGCTCATATGTTTAACCTCATCATAATCAACTCAAAATGTGGCCGATATATTATGGCAAGGAAATCCCTCATCCTTTCAGAACTACAGTCATACTTATACTTTATCTGAAACAGTTTTGCTTGTGTTTATTATTACTAACTCGTGTTTTTATAATGCACACTTTTACAAAGATCTATCGAAAATGTAGCAGGTTATGTACAGTCGTATGTTTTTATCCATTATAGTATTTACATTTCAGTTTCTGGAGCACAAACAAAACTAGGTATTTAACTGAGTACACCTTTAAAATTACATATCTTTTCACTCTTTCGTACGTACCGGCCAAAATCAACTTCCCTAGACCAGGGTTTCCCAACCTTTAATGAGCCAATGCACCTGTTTTCCATAAGAAACATCTCCTGGTACACCACCAAAACAAAAATACTGAAATAATTTTGAAACATTTTACACACAAATTAACTTACTGTGTGTGAAATATGGGTCTAAATGCCATATGCCATATGGGTCAAACGGACCCTAATATACTTCAAAGGAAGCCATGACCTATTCTGTTTATAGCAACTCCAAAAAGCCTTATCGCTTTTGAGGATAAAGGTTGGGTCCTGTATCTCTCTGATGCGCTGATTGTCCTAATACTGGCTTGACAAATAGAAGCACACTAAGTTCTGAATTTGCATGAATAATTTCATAAAAAACAGTGGCTTTCTCTGTTACACACACACACTGAATGGATTTGTGTACACTGAATGGCACATGCAACGAAGCTTATCGTAGCATAGCAAAACAGTCAACAAAAAATACGGCTCTCCACCTTACTACTGGTAAGCGCACCAATTTAAAGTACCTGGCATTCACCACTTATGTCATGTGACTCAAGCACACGCTTACCTCAACAACCCAAATACCACATGACATTTATTAGATTATGGTTCCTGCACTGTTGCATGCATGGCACCAGGTGGATATGCAGTTTTGTTTTTTTTAGCTTCTACCATCTAATGAAAGGTCATTTCCTTGCTCTGCTAGATGATAGGTACATGTCTACTCAGTTGAGCTAGTGTCGAAATAAAATAGAAAATAAAACCAAAAAAAGGCATTTTAGACAAAAAACATGCTGCCGAAAGGGCACTACTGTTTTCAGTTTGTTGTGTTTCTTGCATTTAGTTTGATAGTATCTGCTAGTACTTTAAACGAAGCATTTCATTGTTTTCAGTGTGTCGAGAAGAGGACCTACATTTAGGTGAAACCCACGCTTCCGAGTCAAATTTTAGTTCTGTCACCTGAAATGTAGTGGGCTTTTTTGTGATGACTGAACATATTAAATGTTTAATTTCAGACTTTTGAATATTAGCCATCAGACTCAGAGTACCATCCATCCATCCATTCATTTGTCATGGTTCTCTCATGTGAGGGAACACAGACCTTCACATTTAGAACAGCATGAATTCATGTCTGCAAGGACTATTTGGACACATTTCAGCATAAATGTGGAGTCATAAATCTTGGAAGTAAACAAACTACCACTATCATAACCAAATCCAAGGTGTCCAATATTAATATTGTTGATGGTTTCTCGTGGGTTCTCCATGCAATGCAAGAAAATGTCTTTAAGGATCAAACCATTGACAGGCTTTACTCGGCTTAATCAGGTTTATCTTATCCTTATGTTATTGAGTAATTCCATCAAAAGAACATCATATGTGTGAATGGAAATCTGTTTGCATGTAGGCTATGCAGTTGACCTTTCACTTCAAGATTTTGACCTTTGTATCTGTTGATGTTGGACGGTGCCTTGTTTGCCAGCAAACAAGAATGTTAGCATCTTATAGGCTCTGTCTGCATTTGTGTTTGATTTACTTTGAAAAAATAAACCTGATGAAACTTAAATAAATACTGTACCAGTGACGGGGGACTCCAGTCATATGACTTGTCTCGAGTCAGACTCGAGTTGCTATTTTTAGGACTTGCTTGCCAAAACACTGGAATGACTTGACTTGGTATCTAAGTGACTCGACTCGACTTAGACCTCATGATTTGACAAGTCATTCTGTTTATATTTTTAAATTTACATTTGAACACAGTTTGCCCTTTTAGGAAGTAAAGCAAGCACGAAAGAAAATGTATTTGTTTTTTGTTCATTCATGCCAACCTGGCAACCCTGTCGGCGTCACTTGTTAGTGTGATGTGGCAAGGTAAACACCAACAGCGTTGGAGCAACTTCGACGATGACTAATTTAAATTAATGGATTATTTTGCCCATGACGTTGACAAAAATAGGATGAAAAAACGCATGGTTTGCACCTCACGGGATGAAGACACAACGACAACGTCTAACCTCGTTCATCATTATTACAAAACCCACAGAGAGGTAAGCCACCCTTGTTTAGCTAGCGAACACTGGTTTGGGACCAGTAAAAAAAATGATTTCGAACATTTAGGTTCAGTAACGTAACTACGGGTGGGATGGTTTGTGAAAACTGTCCGAACCGTTCTTTTTGACTGTGGCGTTTCCGTTCGCATATGCAAAAGTTTTCCCCGCCCTCTATTTAATACCGAGGTGAAGTGTTGTGCACTTCGAAAGTAGATTCTGTTCATCAAAACAACACCGGTAGCACCGGCATGTTGCTAGCATAGAGCACTGTAGAGTGCAGAGTACTTCTCTGGTCGCGAGCGTATCCGCCATATTTGATGTGGCAGCAACCCCCTAAACGAATGCATGTCAACCACTCAACTTCAAAACGCGACAACCTACCAAATCCACAAAGTTAATGCAATTCGTTCAACCATTAACACACACCAATTAGATTTGGGTAACAGATTGGCATCTGAAACAAAGTATGTAATTTTCAAATATGATTATTATGCACATTTTACAACGTATTTATTACATTAACAATGTGCCATTCATAAACGTCAGAATGAAAAAATAACATACATTCTTCCAAATAATCTAACCGTTGATATTCATTTTTAAAAAGTTAATTGTCTTTCATTTCATTTTAGAGCTGTAAATGTTCATTACCTTTTTAAAGATAATGTACTTTTTAGAGTAGAATCAGTAGAAAAACCGTTTTTTTTGTTGTTTTTTTATCACTCCAACATCTTTTACTGAGCAAGATTTGATGACTTGATTTGCTTGAACTAAGTACCTCTAATGACGACTTGCTTGAAATTTGGTGGCTACTCGACTTGCTTGATTTTTTTTCCCACAGTGACTTGGGACTTGCTGGAGAGTTGATGGTTACGACTCGAGACTACCTTGTGATTTGCATATATGTGACGTACTCCCACCTCTGGTAAATACACTTGGATTCATTTGTGTTTTTGCCAACAGCATCTAATGACTAATGACTGCCAATGCACTGTGCAGAATGTGGAGAGTGGGGAAATGTCGCCATCTTGTGGCTGTTTGCGGGTCATTGAAAGGTCTTGCTTTTTCTTGAGTTTTGACAATTCTGTTAGAGGCTCGTAAATTCTATACGATATGTTGTTTATAAAACAACATATTTTACAGCATATTTACAATAAACTGAGATACGCTGACCTACCACAGTATTATGATAACACATTGTATGATAATTCAATACAATAGCTGGATCAAATATTCTGCTTGTACAAAGGTAGTAACAGTCACCTTTGTCTAACACTAAAACGACTAACTAGTGTAGAATATATTCGTTGCTTGACTTTTGTAAACGAGTTGTGTATCCAACAACATTTCCATTTACAACGAAACAAATGAATGCAAATCTACAGAGTCTAAGCGACCTGTGAGATCTTTTTTCCCAAAGCGAGCTGACGGCCCCGCGTGTGGACATGACGTCACCATTGTTTACTTTTACCGAAGCCACGCCCTCTGTTAGCAACTTGTGGCTAGCCCCACCGCCAAGCAAGTCACTCCGAGGTTCATTCTCCCGACACCACACCGAGTCCAACTTTGTCTGCCTTACACAAGCTGGTGAGTAAAAGTTAACGGAGTCGCACGCCGATGAACTTGTGTTGATCCGAACGTCATATTTATTGCCTATCACCGTTGGCAAAATGAAGAGATGATTCATTTCGGTTAGCGGCTAGCTTTTGTTGCACATCGCTACGAAGCTCACGGTTCGTTTGAAAACACGTCCATTATATCCGGAGGAGAAGGGAGAAAATATAGCCTATGAATAACACGGGCCCATTCGCATGTCAAACATGCTAATTCGCAGTTCCTCGTCCCCCTTGTTACCACTAGCTTAATGTTCGGGTCTTCACTAGAAATCTCGTACGGCAATGGCTGCGCGCGGCGGATGTCCATTCATTTTGTGCCCAACACATAGCACAACTATTAATAGAGAGCAACATTTATTTGACAAATGGTCAGACTTATTCAGATTGATAGTATGATATTATTTGAATGTCGAGCGTTGAGTTACTTGACCCGTCCTCAAAAGTGAAGTAATCACAGCGTTATAAACAGGATACTACCAGTGTTCTTCTGAGGCACATTTGTGCACAAACAAGTAACAAGACTGGTTAGAACGATTGTATCGACCGTCCAACCAAGATGAAAGCGATGCAGACACGTTGCAATGTATTACAATCACCTTATGTGCTTGCGAAAGTTGAAGCCATATGCCAACACCACCAAACCTCACACATATTATTACTAATCGTGAGTCCTCCCTTGCAGCAGCTTTGCCAATGTACTATGTTTTTACTATCTAATGTGTTGATGGTAATATACGTAAATATTTTTTTTGAATGCACAATATTTGAATTATCATTGCTGGTTCTACAAAGTTGACTCCTGTCTTCAGACATGACAACAGTAAACTCAGCTTTTCGTCTTTTGTAGTAAGCCTGATCCTAAAAGCATGAGTAAACGGATTGGAAACTTTGCCTGCAAATGCCGGATATGGTTTGGATTGGCTTTCATTTGCAGGAATCACTTCACTTTTTTACCATTTTTGCAATATCCCTTTCATTCATTTCATAATACTACTCTGACACATCTAATGTAGGAAGTACTCGTTTCTCATTGTCAACTGAGTGAAGTTGAATCTGTATCATGGACATTAGTCCCAACAATCGAAGTAATTTGCTTTTGATTCATTTGTGAGCCTAAATGGCTGTTGTATACTTAACCGTTGCTTTGCATGTTTGATTTTTAACTTTGCGAGCCTTGAAACTAATGACGTTCTCCTTGAGGCAATGCGACCTGTTTCATCTGAGCTTTTCCATCTGCTCACATTATCTGTTTGCCTACTTTATTTACTTTTGTTTATGCTGCTTAGCTTTCGACTCAAACACTCCCAAGCTGTACACATAAAAGCCTTCTTGTGCATTGTACTACTTGACACGGCCGTTTATCGCACCACCTGGTTAATGGTAAATTGTTCCAGAAGGAAGATATGTTTGCACATAAACACAGACCCAGGGCCCCTGTGTTTACAGTAGCCATGGCAGCACTCAGTTATTCAACAAATAGACCAAGCATGTTCCTCTCGCAGTTTCAGACGAGACTGTTTGCAACTTCTACCTGAGTTTGTTTGTTTTTTTTACATTGTGACCTGGTTGAAAGTTAACAGCATTGGTGATTTCAGGTAACAGTGAATAATAGTATTGTGTTTTGCTATTCAAGTTCTTTTTGGGATCTTCTTGGAGATTAGCTCTTAGCAACAAACTTGTTACCTTGAAACATGTGTTTGTGTCCGCGCCTTAAGCTCAGGCAGTAATTTTAAAGGCCCTTGACGCAATTGTCCCTTTTCAGTTTCAAACGCATGATGACAGTTGGGGAAAACGTGTTTGAACAAATCTCCAAGCCAACTTTTATTTCCGAAATGTAAAATGCGCGGCCACGGCTCAGAGGTAGAGCGGGTCGTGCAGTAACCGAAGGACCCGCTGTTCGAATGCCGCTCTGTCTGACTGGTGTGCTGTTGTGTCCTTGGGCAAGACACTTCACCCACCTTGCCCCCAGTGCCACTCACACTTGAATGTGAATGTTTGGTGGTAGTCGGAGGGGGCGTAGGCGCACACTGTTAGCCACGCTTCCGTCAACCTGCCCCAGGGCAGCTCTGGCTACATACGTAGTTTACTGCCACCAGAGTGTGAATGTCCAAGTGTATGAATAATGCATCCATTGTGAGCGCTTTGAGTGTCCAGTGTCCACAATAAGCTCCGTATAAATTTGATGAATTATTATTATTATTATTATTATTTACAACAGTCTTCTCCCAGTCACCTCTTACAGTTACGCTAACCCCATCTCTAAGTACCGCGTAACTCCTTTAGCCAACATAACATCCTTTTTACACTTGATGCCTCTTAACAAGCCTTTTTTGCCTCATTTTCTTGCTGCATAATTCTTCAATGCCCTGCTGGGGTGTGGTGCTAATATAGTCTGAAAGGTCAGCCCAAGTGTCAATATTCTTTACGCATGGAAAAGATTGTGAAGATGAAGCGTTTCTGTGGCTTTGCGTACTAAAAAAAAAAAAAACATTATCACTGCTAAGTTCTGTCTGCGCTCCACGGGGAACCAATTTAGAACCGCACCTGAAATATTGAATGGTGCAAAGTAAAACTAGTGACTATGGTATTAATTCATTCACTCCCATGGAAGAATTTACTTATCTTTTCACAGTCCAGCCATTCAACCCCAGGGACTTAATTATATTTTTAAAAATGACAATTTTTTATTAAGCGTTAGATAAATAATATTAAAACCATTAAGTCAATCCCTCCCCCGTGCTCAGTATATCACCACCAGGTTCCTGGTGTGTGTATAAATGGTAGATGGAATTCATTTATCTTGCTCCTGGACTTGACTTTTAAGTAACCTCACCATTGACATTTGTCTTTGCCATATTCCATTATGCCTCACTTTTTCATCCAGCTGTTTCCATTTACGCAATTTGTTTGTTTCTCAGGTCAGTGGAGTCCAGATGCACGAGTCTGGGTCAGAACCAACTAGCCACGCCATTCCAGCTGTTAGGACACAGAACGGGAAAAATGCTGAGAATGACAGCCGACTAAGGAGCGGCCATACTCCTCCCCCAGAGTCACCCAGGGTCAGTTTATTCCCGTTGCTGTCCCTTTATTACACAAACACTGGTTGTTCAGATGCTCGTTTTGGGAGCGTTACCTCAGTATTGGAGCGTTGCTAACATTTTGGGAACGCTTTTGTTACACAAACGTGTTGCGCACACTGAAGCTTACCATGTGACAGTGTGTGTGAATTAGGTGTTCTGATATATCTCCCCACTTGATGGATAGATGGATATTGTACATAAATGCACTATGGATGTTTTGAATATCCTGCAGAAAATAGAAGATTGTGTGAGGATTTTGTTTTGTAAGTGAAGGTACTGTATAGCCTTGAACCCCTCACTGTGTTATATATTTTTGTTGAAAGTTAGCACAGAGAGGGGGGTAAGGCATTTAGGAAGGGAGGGAGTTGAGAGGGGGATTTTCTTGTTGATCTTATTCCCCCCCCCCCACATCACTGATGCTAACAAGTCTCAGAGAGCAAATTGTGTTGTTCTTTATTCATTTATTGGCTGCCAGGTGGACTTTGGAATGGAGATCAGTTTTTCCCTATTTAATTGTAATGCTACTTTCAATCAACATTTACATTTTTGTGCCCGGTTGTGTGTTTGCCAGGGAAAGTCACATGTCTGTGATTGTGTAATATGATATCGTGGGTGTTTTTGCAGATGCTTGTACTTTGCAGGATAGGTATTCGTATTAGGTTTTAGTGCTTTTTTTTGGGGGGGGGGGTTGTTTTGCTGTCAGTCATCTCGGAGTTCACAGGACCAGTCTTGCAGGAACGAATGTGTGTTTACACTCGGCTGCTCACTGGTATGGCTCTCAACAATAACAACAACACAAGATGTTTGGACTTGCTGGCTGCCATGGTAACAGGGATTAGCCAAAGGCTGTTGTTGTGTTGATGGTGTCCACAGAAAAACAGAGGGGCCAACCAGCTCTGTCTGTCTGTGGGGTAGACCTGTTTTTTCATCGCTTTTGTGGCCACCTCCACTGCATTGAATCTCATAAGAAAGGCCAAACAAGGAGGCTGTCGACTGTTATTGTTAGCCCACAGCCTCTGTGAAATTCTCCGTCAGTTTGTTTACCCGACTCTAAACAGACTGTGCCTCAGAGAGAGATGTTTGTTTGTGGTTCAGACCTTAATTAAAATATGAATCCTGCATTCTGTTTTCGTAAACAGGCTCTGCCTGCTTTTTATTCATTATTTAGTCTCTGTGCAATTTTGATGACTTTGTTTATGTTTACTGCAAACATTGCCAGAGCAGTGAGGCATCGACAGGGAGTGGGGGTGGGGGTTGGTAAATTGCAGCCTTCTCAGTAGAGGATGTTGTTTCTCTGGCACTGGTTGTTGTTGTTGTTGTTTTGATGGCAGTCTAATTCCCTTCAGCCATCTGTTGTTGTTTGGTTAATTTTGAGCTGAATCGGCTTGACAGAACTTTCTGCACTAGAGGGTGAGTTGGAAAAATAATCAAGCGCAAACGCTACTTTGTGCCGGCAATTGTCTTTGACGGTGGGTGTATGGCATTGCTTGTGTGCACTCGCGTCATGCACTCCATAGCACTCATACACGTGTGTCAGACTCTCGGGTTCACATGTCAGTCCAGCCCGGAGCCGCAACATCATTTTACGTGGCTTGCAACTTTGAAAACAATAATGAGTCTTTCAAAATGGGTTCTATGCTGCTTTACCAACCAAAGTGTTCATTAACATATTCCTAAATGCATCTCGACGTTTTGTGATTTTACACAGTTGCAACAATCCTCCAGGTATGGGCTAAATCAGTAGATGTTAAGATGACCTAGTAAGAGGCAATGTTAGAAAATAGCAATAGTCCTAAAATGTCACAATAAACTATTGATCGATGTGAAAGTAAATACATGTCTGCTCTTTAAGGACACTGAACGGTATGGCATGGCTCCTATTAAACATGGTCGACGTTTAACTAAAACAATTTGCATTTGTGCACACAAACACAGAGCCAAGAAATGCCTGCTGTGAATGTGCATTTGTTGTCAGAGGAAGGCAGTGTCCCAAGTTCAAGTCAAATCGATGAACAGACATGCTAAACCCAAAAAAAATAGTCATGATGTCTTGAACTAGACATTTCCTGATTATTTCATTGTACAGCAACATTAGCACAATTGCAAACTAATAGTATAGTTAGGACTGACATTTATGCTAATATTTAAGAAGTTCAAGCTGAGCCACTAAAATATGTGATTTTTAGTAGCCACGGCAGCTTATGTTTTCTTTTTCAAGCTTTACTTCATATCACCGCATTGGTCTGACTTTAATCATGTTTCCTAGTGTACATTTTATTTGTTTATTTGTCCTTTTCATGTTTGTAAAGCGTATTCAGACACGCGTGACTCCTCACCACCCAACCAAGAAGGGCATTCTTATCAAGTGCCTTCGTAATATGTTTACCCAACCGTTTCATCTTGTTTTTCTCTCTGTCAGTGTTTTCATCAGTGCGAGTGACACCACACCCGTTTTCCTTTGTGCTTTGTGTGTGAGTCTTAAGAGTTCACATAAACACCCATTGGCTAGCAGTGAAGACGTCCATTTCCTCTGTAAAAGTCCCACGTTGTGTTGCTAATCTTTATGCACGAAAGGATGGATCACTGCAAATACTGCCCCTAATTTACTAAAAAACAATGTAATGGGTGCTAATGTGTGTGTTCGCTAGGGATGTAACGATTCACTCCAAGCCCTGGTTCGATTTCATTTTGAGGTCCCGATTTTCCATTCGATTTTTAAAAAATCGCTACCACGCTTGTCTCTGTGCGCTCGTTTGGTGCTGCAGCCATCCACAAACGCAATACCCACTGATGTTTGGTGCAAGCTAGGGCTCCCACAAACTATTATTTTGCTAGTCGACTAATCACCAACAGTAGTCACCATTAGTCAACTGATCGGATCATATGTAAATCACGGCATAATCGCACCAGGCTCTTATATGACCATCGCTAGCTGACAGCAAGAATTCTTAAAGGTATGTACAAAAGAATAATAAAGAGAATTAAGATGAAAGTACATTCTTTCTGCCTTTCTGTTAATGTAGAAGAGAGTGAAATCGTAGTAGTAAACTTTGGGAAATGCACTGTGCTAAATAAAACCAAACCAAACACTTGCATTGGTTTTTAATTATGTTTTTATTAAACCTTCATCCAAAAAGTTTTGTTTGGCCTCTCTAATATGCGTAATTTGAGCTACACATTCAAAATATGGTATGCACCCAGAATGAACAAAAAAAACTTTAAAGATTAGGAGAAACATAATTGTTTTTATCACTCTAAATTAGTATATTCTAATGACCTAGGTAGGTTATGTCTTTAATTGTTAGGTGTTGCCATTAAGGGTTTGTGGAAAATAGGTCACCCGGTACGTGGTCACAGTGACCGTGAGGCAACACATGTCCCCTCTCGCTGTTTGATGTCAACCGCGGGTAGGCTATACAAAAAACAGCATTTTGGTTTTTAATAAACGTGAGTTTTTCTGACCAATGCCTCCATAAACTGTAGTAGACGCTACAATATGTTAGCGTACCACAACAGGACATGCGTGTGGCAATCCATCAGACGCACACGATAGCCTGTGCGTGCTCACTAGCTAGCTTCCAGAAACGACTGACCCAATGTGAAAAATGAAATCGGGCTTCAACCGCAAAGCGCTTGCTTTTTGTCACATGAAATTAACATTGATTTAAGGACATTTTGTCACATGCGCCTGGACTTTCGGACTCTTTTGCGAAAGCGAACAATGACATCATTACCTACAATGCTTCAAAAACGTCATCATTATTTGTATGGAAATGTTTCCATTTTTATTTATTAAACTGATATTTGGGCCTTTTCCTGTTGTGATCATTTATGAACAATGTTATTAGGTCACTGTGACCTTCTCTGTTTAGTCATCCAAAAAAAATTGCATAACGCAATGTTTTTAATATTAAGAGACCAAAACGGCCAGCAGAAAAAGTTCAATCCTTTTTTTTTTTTTTCTCCCTTGATTTTCTAAACGGTTCAATTTGAACACACAACATGACAGAATGGTTGAAAAAGGTTTCGTTTCGTTATAAAATAATATTGACAATATTAATAATTAGTCCAGTAGTAGTAGTAGTAATAATAATCATGTATACTTATTTTTCTTACTAAGGTTTGTGGTTTAAGGTTAAGTTAGTAGTTAATCGTGATTAATCGCAACAACCTCATCCGCTTAATTGCAATTAAAAATTTTAATCATTGCCCAGCCCTAATATTTTCATGCGCTTTATATTTGTTCAGTAGTGCATTGTTAAGATAATAAGATAATGGCATGTTTGGTGGTGTCAGCGACAATTTCTTTCTCCACAAAGGTGCGCCGACATTGAGTCTGTGGTGTTAGACTTGACACTCTGGTAGGCCTATGGCACTACATCTGAAGACCGCAAATTCACGGGGTCCACTTCAATGGCGCATCTTCACCTTACACACGCACACCCACACACACAGAGCACGGTGAGCTGTTAAATAAGCAGCAATCGTGTTTTAGCTGGCCACTGTATGCAGTACGGGGCAGTTGACTCGTATAGAGGCCAACTTGTTCAGACACAATGTTGCGGTTGTCTCAGGTTCCAGCATCGTCATCCATGATGACCCCACCAGCCGAGGCTCCGCAGCAGCTCCAGCAGCAGGCGCCGCCGCCGCCGCAACAGGTCCTCAGCCCTCAGCAGATCCAAGCCCTGTTCCAGCAGCAGAAGGCCCTCATGCTGCACCAGGTATAGTGCTGCAGGGCGTGTGTGTGTGTGTCTGCCTTCAATCGGCAAGCTAAGGCAAGCTTTATTGATAGAGCGCATTTCATACACAATGTGCTCGGCACAAGCAAAGGCACAACACCTACAAGCATTTGCAAACACGACACTTACCGACATTGACAAAGCAAAGCAGAGGAAACAGAAGGAGGAGCCCAACCTTTCTGTCGGGCTTAACCTGACGCTTGTTTTTATCCACGTCCGCAGCAACAAATTCAAGAGGTCTTCAAGAATCAACAAGAGCAGCTAAATATGCAGCTGCTGCAACAGAAGAATGCAGGGATAGTTAGCCAGGAGGTAAGTTTGCATATTTGCACCCGTTACCTTCGCACTGATGTACGCACATCTGTGAATGCGCCGACAGATGCCCGTTGTGACAAACATCCGCGATGGGAGCAACCGGGAATCAGAATTATGCGCACCTCGGCCTTGATAAGTAAGAATGTGGTGGATCAATACTACTTACTACATTTGTCCCTCGAGCACTGAAACTGGAATAGTTTGGCGCATGGTGGTCAGTGTGGCGTCACTATTACATCTTTTCTGTCCAAATTAGGGCTGTGCAATGCATCGAAATTCAATCACAATTACGATTATTACGCTCCACGATTACAAAATTGGCATAATTGTGAAAAACGATGATTAATATTCATTTATATTAAAAAAAATACGTTAATGGGGTTTCCACGTCACAGACGTTTACTGACCATTAACGTGAAATTGTTTTTTAAAAAATGACAAAAATTGGCCATGCTCGTTTTGCACAGGACAGCGACCTGGGAATGGGGAACTCAACGGTTCCGACTTCCAGTACTTTTTGTGTGTTTATGTGGTGATGGAACTCAGAATGTTACAATTTTACATGAATTTTTCAACATGGAACCTGGGACAAATTTAACAAAAAAAAAAACATCCTAATTTTAACTAAGGCAGCACGGTTGGGTCGCGATTAGCACATTTGCTGCAGTCGCAGTCGCCGGGTTTGAATAAATCCTGCGGCCTTGCTGTGCGAAAGAGAATTTGATGTTCTCCGCTCCAGCTTCCTTTCACATTGCAAGAACGGTGTTAGGTTGATCGAAGGCTCTAAATTGTCCATCGGTGCGAATATGTTTTGAGCGGTCGCTCGTCTGTATATCGACATTGTCTATATGGAATATCCTGCTTCTCGAAGAATACACAAATAAATAGGTGAGATTAATCAATGGCACAGGAGAACAAAGTCCCACAGCGTGCTACCTGTTGTATTTTGCAGCGGAAATTGATTTGGGTGACACTTGGCTCCGTCTTAAAAAAAAATCTGCCTCTCGTGACGCCAACATGCAATTGCCGGAATGTCATATTATCGAGAGACACACTTGGCTGAGAGCAGGTGTGGCCGTGTGGATGCAGGAAATGTTTCTTTTCTTTCTAAATGTGCTCGTCTTCCAAATATGCAGACAATTGAGGGAGTATTTCTGACCGCATTAGTTGATCCTTCGGGAGCACTGCAAAGCTAAAGTGAAATGAATAGCATGGGGGTTGTCGCTCAGCTCGAGCGAGTCCAGCATCTTTTCCCAGAAATGTCGTCAGCGCTTGTCAACCGCTAACTGACGTTCTTGCCGTCTTTGGGCAAGAATTTTGGCAACAAAAAATCTCAGCATTATTAAAAGTGAAGAAAATTGTGGTACAGATTTTATTTTTCTTTTGTTTGACACCTGTGTTCCAATATTTGTTGGTTGGCGTGTGGCTCATGATCAGTTAAAGGTCCCAACATTGATTTTTGCCCTTTTTCATGCTTTTCTCGTTGGTCCAAAACAGATGAGATGGCTGGACCTTTCTCATTAACATACAATACGGAAATAAGCCTTGCTGTGACTGGATCACTGCTCTGCTCTGATTGGTAGTACGCCGTATATCGGTTTCTTGTGACAGCCAAGTGTTCATACCTACTGGTGTTGTCACGATACCAACATTTTGACTTCGATTCTATCCCTGCATAAAGTACCGCCATACCGGTACCAAAACGGTGCCTTGACTAAAATCTAAAATCTGCAAAAGCAGCAAAATTAAAACCGACAAAAGATTAATTATTGATTTATTATTATTTTTTTTTAATTCAATATATTAGGATATGCATCTGTTTAATGGGCCTGTGGGGGAGTGAGATAAATATATTACAGTTTCTTTCTATACTTGATTATTTATAATTTATAGACTACATGCAAATTAAACTTTAAGAAAACGAGTCCCCGTTTATTTATTCTTTTCCAACATCACAAGCAGAAAATGTGCACAGAGGTTTATAGAGCCATTAGTGTGAAATCTACTGTAATGCAGTATTGAGCAAGTTTTGATCATTTTCATGGCCAGATATGCATCTGCATAGCCTCTGTCCTTTTTGGACACACAATTCTGATTTTAAGAATGATATTTTTAAAATAGTGAGATCATTTAAATGTTTGTATAAGCATAATTTATGCATTTCAATGTATGTACATATATAATTATTCACTTTATTCAGCTTTTACATTACATTACTTGACCTATTTGACTGCATTTCATGTCATCCATTGTTGATATTGACAATACATTTGCACCATTACGGTCAAGCAATTATATTCATTTAATTGATATTGACTCAATGTAATGTTGCTTTGAGTGTGTGGGTGGGTGTGCGTGAATGTCTCCTCAAATGATAGAAATTGTGAACAAAATAATTCACACGGTACTTATTTTGAGGAAAGTGTTAGAAATGAATCAAAACCGGTAGCTCTTAAAACTGGTGGACTAACTCTGGATGCCGATCAGCAAGGCGCTTGGCCAGATTGGGCGTGTTCCCGCCTCGAGCCACGTTCGTTTTAAAACGAGCCTTACAAACGGGCTTTTTTGACATGTCGGTTGACTTGCCGTGGCTGTTGGCCATGTACGCAAAAAGGTTCCGTATTTAGAAAATGAAAAAAAAAAATGGTACCGTGTAGGGATAGACCGATTATCAGCCGGACCGATTATCGGCACTGATATTCGGCATTTTGATGAATATCGGTATCGGTCTTTTTTAAAATCTTATGGCCGATAATAAATCACATTAAAACTGTGTTAACTTCAAGGAACTATTTGTTTACATTTTCAGTTAACTTTATTAGAGATTCTCCTGACCCTGGGAACACTTTGCACCTTTGTTTTTTGTTTGAAATCAAAACAAAGAGAAGTGAAATTTTAATATTTCTATCATTTTTAAATTCTGGAGAACTGTATTCACTGTAGGGAGCAATTGTTTAAGTTTTCATGTAACTTTTGAAGACATGTTGATGACCCTGGGAGCTCCCTGAACTTTGCTAGAATTTTACAACAAAGATGTATATTGTCATACATGTATAAT
Organism: Filicampus tigris; assembly: GCF_054856515.1. Lineage (NCBI taxonomy): Eukaryota > Metazoa > Chordata > Actinopteri > Syngnathiformes > Syngnathidae > Filicampus > Filicampus tigris. Next base: position 28,088,502 of record NC_141217.1, on the reverse strand, counting down.
AATAAAAAACATCAACATCATGCAAATCTGAAAAAAATGTTCAACAACCATGCGTAAAGGCATTTCAACAAAGTTAAGAGTTTTGGACAATGCTTATTGGAGGTATATCCCCGCTTATTCAAGAATTTCTTGGGTGACATTTTTATTTTAAGTTTCCCCCCCAATGCAGTTGAATGGGCTTCAATTATTTGCGGATTTTCACTATTCTCGTACGGGCGATACGGTACGCCATATAAATCTGACCTAATACAGAAAGGTACTTCTAACTGCAGCTGCTACATTGATTATTCATGCTACCGTTATCCAAATGTGCTGATGATGTGATGTCGTGAAATACTGGACGACTGACGAATATGACCGGCTAGATCTCGCTTGGTACATCAGCAACGGTGCAACCCAGCAATTCAAGTTTTGAATGACAGGAAAATGGACGAGCCTAAGATTGGCAACAGGTGGTGAAGAGCACACTATTTAATGGAGTGTTTGACATTTTATTTGTGAGCACCTGCAATTGAAAAAAGAAATCTATCGCTCTGTAAATAATTGGGCAGCCAGTAACCTCACAAAAGCCACATTTTGTTGTATTTAATTGGGAATTGGATGCATCATGCGTACATTGCATTCAGATGTGAAAAAATGCTCAGAGAGAGGCCAGTTCCAATTGTCACCGTGCACTGAAATGACCCAGATCCAAGGAAATGTTGTCAGTATATAATATAATATGGCATGACTCCTTCTTGTGACTGACAATTGCACTGCGGTGCTGGTTTGCGCCTGCCTTTCAATACACCTTATTTAAAGATACAAAATCAACATTTTGAACTGACCCTTATTTCAATTGATTTGAATTAATTCCCCGTTTTTTTTGTCACCCGATTATCAGCTTCCCCATCTGTTTGCAAGCACATTGAAGTTTGTGCCGTTCCGTAAGTCCGTCCGTTTGTGCCCTAGCTTACAGCCCAGCAGATCGCCATCCAGCAGCAGCTTCTTCAGGTGCAGCAGCAGCATCTGCTCAACCTGCAGAGGCAAGGCCTGCTCTCCGTGCTCCCCACCAGTGTTGCCGGTAAGTCCCCGATCTTGTGTTTGATTTGGCCGCTTGGTGAAGGTGAGACGGACAGACCCTAACGCAGTGTTGGCTTATCTTAGGCTGTGAAAATGGCGGCGGCACGTTATCCGCGGGCGGCGACTCCAGAGAGTCGTCCAATCACCAATCCGCGACCAACGGCAACCCCGCGCTCCTGAAAAGGAAGGAAAGGTGCTTTCCTGTGCAAACGGAACCCTTTTAATACATCCTGCTCTACTGTGGGCGCGCCTGTACTTTCTTCTGGTTTACACGTCCGGAGATGCCGTACTGATGCCGATTATACGTTCTGACTCTTGTTTCAGCGGCTCGCTGGACGAAAACGCACCAAGTAGCCACGCTCTCTACGGGAACGGCATGTGCAAATGGCCCGGCTGCGAGACGGTCTTTGGAGACTTTCAGGCGTTTCTTAAGTGAGTGGCGGCTTGTTGCTCGAACACCGATTGGAGCCTGCAACAAAACACGCGCTGCTGATGCTTATTTAGGGCATTTTGGATCTTGAAGAAAACATGGTGCAAGATTATTCTCAATTGTTTGTTCTAGCGTTGGCACACTGTACAATTTTGCCGCTGTTATTTGGACTTTTATTTTTCTGGAGTACAAAAAAAAAAAAATCTCTCCCAAGTATGTGCAAGATGTCTCACTCATGCCATAGCAACAAGTGGCACCGCAAGCCAATCAGAGACCTGGAGATAGTCGTGTCAGCAAAAGGCGCATGAACAATATTGGCAAATTGAGAAAAAGAGAAATCCTACCAATGTGTTTATTGGAGAGTTCCTGAATATCAGACTCACAATAAGCAAAGCTCCCTAAAACCTTTGTTTCAGTGTACCATACTTGCAGAAAGCTGAGTTTTGAAAAACATGTTGCCCCGGCCCAGAGTTTCCCAGAAAGTCACGTTTCACAGACGGTGAACAAATACAACTAGCGTGCGGATGAAAAGTCAAGAAGCAAAAACAGGTTTTTGAAAGCAAATGTGTTAAAAAAAATAAATAAGCAAAATAGCATCAATTATTATTATTATTTTTCGTTGGCACATTTAGCGCACTCATTTCCAGCCTTAATGTTTGCCGCTCTCAAATGTGTTTTCCTGCAGGCATTTGAACAGCGAGCACACACTTGACGACAAGAGCACCGCGCAGTGTCGCGTGCAGATGCAAGTGGTTCAACAGCTGGAACTACAGGTTTGCTTGGACTTTTTTTTTTTTCTTTCTTGACTCCACACCGCCTTCATATCAAGTGTAAACTTAGCACCTCTCTTTTCCCACTGTGCTTCGAACATAGCTCAAGAAAGACAAAGAGCGACTTCAAGCAATGATGGCTCATCTCAAGTCGTCCGAGCCCAAAGCTGCAGCTCAGCCCGTAAGTTTCCGCCAGTGAACGCTTTGACGTTAAACTTGACGCCCGCTGCATGGTTCAAGAGACACGCCCCCCCCAATGTTTTTTTTTTTTCCCCCCGTCAAGTGGCACAATTTGTTTTCCCTCCGCAGGCGAACCTTGTGCCTAACATGTCCTTCTCCCAGGCAACGCCACCCAAAGGTCCCCATATGAGCTTGTCGCAGAGCGCCACGGCGCCGTCCACGCCCTTGACGCCGCTGTCCGACTCGCCCTCGGTCCTCACGCCCAGTGGCGGCTTCAACGGAACGCCAGTACGCAGGCGCTACAGCCGCTCGGTCAGCCAAGGTGAGTGGATGGCCAAGTGCAATATCTCTGGGGCGCCGCGTTTGTTTGTTCGGTTGCCCACATGTAAACAAAACGTTGTTGCGTGAGCAGACGGTTTGAACCCGCATTGAATCTTGAAAGCAGATCAAAGGGGGACGGAAGTGTAGCGTTGTTGTCTTTCCACAGATATCGTTGATAACAAGGAGTTCTACCTCAGCACAGAAGTTAGACCGCCATTTACATATGCCTCCCTCATACGACAGGTAAAGGCGGCCAAGTGTGAAAATGCAAAACTGCGCGCTTGCCAGAATTTGCAGCGTTCTGTTCATCTTCTGACATTTCCTTCATCTCCTTCAGGCGATTTACGAGTCACCGCGCAATCAGTTGACTTTAAACGAAATCTACAACTGGTTCACGAGAAACTTTGCCTATTTCCGACGCAATGCGGCCACATGGAAGGTATGGATGTCACTTTGCGTCAGCCGTGTGCATATTTGGAACGTTTTGTTTTCTGGAAATGTCCAGAATGCTGTCAGACACAACCTGAGCCTCCATAAGTGCTTTGTACGCCTGGAGAATGTGAAGGGAGCTGTGTGGACGGTCGACGAGATCGAGTTCCACAGACGAAGGCCCCAGAAGGCAGCCGGTAATGGGTGAGTTGGCTAATGCCTTGTTGACGCCACAACCATCTCAGACCCGACGTTCCACCCCAATGTTTTTGGGAGCTTTGGCGTCTACGTCTCGCAGTCGTTTCCCGACGAGCCTTGACTTGGTTTTTTTTTTCTTTTCTTTGCAATTACAGATCTTTCCTGAAAAACCGACAGAGTTTAGCTGGGTCGGCTCCCCAGGTAGGCTCGTGGCATGTGAACGGGTCGTACCGTATTTGACGGGGAACCGGAAAAGTGGATCCCTTCACACTATCAATAATAGTTGTGAGATTGTTTTTTTTTTTTTTTTTTTTTTTTCTTTTACAGGTAGGAAGTTTAGACTGCAACTCCTTCTACAACCCGGGTGCGTTGGGCAGCATCCCATTGCATTCCCTGCCCCACATCCTCCAAGAGCAGATGAACGGCGCCCTCGCCAATGGTTCCGGGTACCAAAGCGACAGCAGCGCGACGCAATCGCCCCCGCAAGCTTTGTATGCACCACACCGCATTTTTAAAAAAAAAATCGAGCTGATTCGGTGCGTTTAACAGCCCATGCTGTCTCTTCCTGCTTTGGTTCAAACCAGCATCAAAGAGGAGCAAGAGGACGAGGAAATCTGTGAAAATTACCCGTACGAATCTCCCGAGAGCACAGATGAGCACGGCCACAGCCCGGAGACGAGCCGCGACGACAACAACGGCAGCCCGGAGAGGCTTCGTCTGGACCGCGTGCCTTCTCTCTGACCTCGAGGTCCAAGATCTCTGACCGCATATTCCAAAATAGTCCAAAAGCAACTGTTTCATCTACATAACCAAACACTCTTGTTGTTCTTTTATTATTTATCAGTATTGTTTTTTTGGTTCTTTTAATCTCGTTTTTAAATCTGTACAGTCAAGTGAGATCACACATGTGAAACTGTCTTTTCATGGTTGATATTTTTTAAACGCGAGCATGAGGAGCAGAGAAGCCAAAGGAAAGGGAACACTGATAGGGAGCACTTCACAATTAAAAGAAAAAAAACAAACAAAAAAAAAAAACGAGTTGATTTTTATTTTAGTCATATTATATATGCATTTGTAGAGAAATGATTACTGATATGTTCACTGCCTCCGTGATCGCATATATTTGTATGTAACGATATCATCAGGTGATTCAAAAACAGAATGTCTTTATACGTGTTGGTATTTTTCACCCCCGCCACAAACATTGCTGAATTTTCTCAAATTGAGCATGTAAGAGTAGATGCTATAGATTTACCTTTTACTGTAGACCAACTCTATGAAGAATAAATTCATCATGCTAACTGTGTCAAAGCTGTGTGGTTTTTTTTTTGTTTATTTTTGTGTGTGTGTGGAATTTCTCCCATTGTTTCTTTAGTAGCCAGTTAAAGGGGGGAGTTTAGTGTTACAAGTGTTAGCGTTATTTTAATGTAGCCTCATTTCGCTACACCCCCGACAAACACACACACGGCCAAAGCCGTGCCCCTTGTTAACTGCGCAAGCTTAATTCTCAAACATGGCTGTTCAAAAATGTATAGTTGTGATAAAACAGAACACATATTCCGCTTCATCAAAATAACAGCGCTAGCAACACTGACCTAGCGTTAGCGTTTCAAAGCGACGTTGGCCACAGCTGCTACTATAGCAGAAATGTTGCCATTGCCGCGGTGCGATTGAATCCTCTCAGGCGCCTAAGGTCCTTTCGTTGTGCTTGTGTTTGCCAGTCTTTTGCTCAATTGTTTGCAAATGAGGGATATGATGTCACATTTGTTTTAATTTTCCAGATGTGGTTAGTCTGCAATAGTTTCCACAAAGTTCAAGGTGACAGGTCTGCAAGACTTCATACTGGGTGTGCCTGCGAGTGCGGCTAATGATTGACACCTTGTGTGTCATTCCTTCTGTCTCCTGTCTCTGATTGGTTTATCTTTCCTCGGGCGCGGTGGTCTTGAAAATCTAATTACCGGTAGATGTACAACATCGGGGCAGAGAAGGTTGTTGTTTTTTTCCCACAGTACTGCTGTCATGTTATACTGTCTGCAGTGTCTGGCAGTTTTAACAAATATAGCACAAAGGGGATTTTTTGGGTGGAGGGGCGTTACTGCATTCTTCCCTTTTAAAGGAAAATGAGATCAAGCAAATACCTGCACACTGATGTACATGGAAAAAAAAACAATATGAATAAAACCTTCGCTGAGAATGTCAGCCGATATTTTTTCATGTACTAAAAGATTAAAACGTGTTGTTTGGGACAGTTTGTATACTTTTCAACACTGGCTGAAGTCCTTTGACACAATCATGTCTATTTCCTATGCGGCTTTTCCATGTAACATCCAAATTTGTGTAGTTCATGAAGCCATTAAGAGCGTTGACGTGTTGTGGGACCATTTTGACTTCTTTTCTGCTCTAAGTGGCTGTACTCGTGTGTGTCATGACGTCACACGCTTCTATGCGTGCCTCCCGATTGGCGAGTGATGATGGATGAGGGAGAGTGCAGGTGGAACAAGATGAGCCCAACCGCACAGAGATCCACACTCCGATGGAGTAATTGCCACCAAAGACAGGTAATGTGAATATTTCATTTGACCTTTTATCATATGAAATTCCTTCTTGACATAATTGACATCATAGAAAACTAATTTGAAGAGTAAGCAATAGGCATGATTATTTATTACACCGGTCAACCAATTTTTATTTGTATTTATTTATTTTAAAATCAGAGACGCGTGTAAGTGAACTTTTTCTGCATTCATCTTTTTGCGCTGATTCCGAAACTGCCCTCATTTTTCTCTAGCACCAGTAACGGCGCTACACTGGGGCTATGGTTGGCTATGGCCCCGTCAGAAATTTGTGTAGCCCGAGTTAAGTCCCACCAGTATTTTATTAGCTATACTCATGGAGCCGTCTCGCACATTGTTTTTTCATAACAATAAATAATAATAACAACATAATAATAGTAACATATATGAACTAAGGGTTAGGTTTAGCAACAGGTAGATTTTTTTTCCCCGCAAACATCATGGCTATAAATTACTAGGCTTGGTATCTGTCTGTGTTGCTTTTATCAGTCAAATTTACAGTTAAACCAAAAAATGAAAATATCTCAAAAACCTGACATGCAAGAAAAAAAAAAGGAAAGACAAATGCAAAGACATTACTTGCTGAAGTTCCTCAAGTACATTTTTCTGTGCTCTGCAGAAGATGACGACTTCTCCCTCAATGACTCCTGAGATTCATTTTACGGAGCTCGGGGGAAAAGCCAATACCAAGTGTGATGGTAGGTTTACATCATCTCGTTTATGATTTGACAGAAGAACCTTGAACGAATGGAACTCGGATGATATACTGTGCCAAACAGATTGAGTGTGTGTATTTACATTTACAATAATTCAGAGTTTTGATTGACACTGACTATAGCAGACAATCATGACAAAAAAGAAATACTGTAATTCTAAAAAGGAATACAGAACTTTACTTATTTTATATACAACTCAACAAAATAATGTTTGTGAGAAGCATGGATGCTCGTTGTGCAGTGGAGAGCTCCCCCACCCGCTTGGGGCAGGACGCACACATCGGGTGGGATGGATCCCGAATCTTGGAAGAATGTTCGGACAGTTTGACGAGCAGCAGCAGTAGTAGTGTGATTTCCTCTGATGACTCACACCAGCCTATCACTAGCGGTAGTGTACAAGTTTTACGGACCCTCAAAACTGTTTCATGATTGAAACAAAACTCTAAGATGTCTCTTTCCCACCCCCAGAGGACTGTGCAGGACTTCTGCTGGCTTGTCTGCATTGTCGCTTCCATGAGTTCGCCCACCTGCTGCTGGACACTTTGGGAAGGGCTGCCGGCCGTTGCTTTCCTTCAGCCAATCATGTCACTGAGTCCAGTGAGGGGGGCCATCAAGAATGGGAGTGCTGGACCTGCAACCTGGGACTGGACGGGGACATCTGCAACTCTTGCCAGGACTCAGCAGAACTTCTGGAGCTGGCCATGGAGATATCAGAAGTATGCTACCGCTGAGAAGAGCTCAGTAAACGACACACTTTGGAAGCTTGAATACCAAAGTAGCACTGGAAAGCTGTCGTTCTAATATGGTTCCCAACCAAGGTACTGTGAGAGATCATTAGGTGTGCTGCAGGAACTTGAGCCCCTGAAAATTAGCACTGCGGTCAAGCTATCATGCTTTGGTTTTTCCGTGGTCAAACTATCCGCTCCGAAATTGTTGCGTGTGCGCGTATTCTAAACCTTATGGTAAATGCTTTCCCGCATGTGTGTACAAAATACAGTAAAGAAATCATCATTTCCCTCACGTTTGAACTTCCATAAAAACATTCCCTCAATAAGTAGAAAATGATTCCAGTGGATTTTCTTTTCTGAAGAGGAATACTCTCACCATGTGAAGTTTGGGATGATTTTACTGAAGAATCTTTTCAGAAATTAGAGGCAAAGTCGGCACAAAATACAGTAAATACAGTAAAGAAATCATCATTTCCCTCACGTTTGAACTGCCATAAAACACATTCACTCAATAAGTAGAAACTTATTCCAATGGATTTTCTTTCCTGAAGAGGAATACTCATTTGGGCTCATATTACTGTAGATTTTTTTCCAAAAATTAGAGGCAAAATCTGCACAAAATACAGTACACACCCCGGGGACGGAAGTTGGCCTAGTCTGCCCCCCCTAAGGACGGAAGTCGAGCAGGTCCGACCCCCCCGGGGACGGAAGTCGGCCGGAGGTCTGCCCGGTCCGACCCCTCCAGGGGACGGAAGTCGACCCGGTCCGCCCCCTCGGGGGACGGAAGTCGGCCCGGTCCCTCCCCTCCAGGGGACGGAAGCGGACCGGGGGGTATTTCCGGTCTGTCCCCTCGGGGGCGGAAGTCGGCCCTGTCCGTCCCCTCGGGGGACGGAAGTCGGCCCCGGTCCGCCCCTCCAGGGGACGGAAGCTGACTGGGGGGTATTTCCGGTCCGTCCCCTCGGGGGACGGAAGTCGGGCGGAAGTCGGCCCGGTCCGCCCCTCCAGGGGACGGAAGTCGACCCGGTTCGTCCCCTCAGGGGGCAGACAATATCAAAGTGTACTTAATTGGTCTGAAAATTCTTGAAATATTGTACATCGTTTGTATGCTTGTCATTAGATGTTGCAGATTTTGATAGTATAACTAATGCTCTATAGTATAATGAATGCTCTTCTATTAGATGGAAGAAAGTAATTAAACTGGATCCAAATTCCTTTTTTTTTTTTTTTTGCCTGGTGGTATGCTGTGAGATTTTTGTCATGTGTCTTCCTCGGCTCGATAAAGGTTGGGAAACATTGCTCGATTGTGGATTGAGTAATCAGTAGACAAAGCCTGTTTTAGTCGTGATGTTCGTGGAGAGACATAAATACTGCATGTACAGGAGATGTACACTAACCAGCCACAACATTGTCACATCCAATACAAGAGCTGGAGCAAAGATAATATGTGGAAGCCGAGGCTCATTTCTGACAGGTAAGTGAACAAGAAGTTCATTACTGTACTGAGGTTGTAGTTTGTGTACAACTGTACTGTGTCATCCAGAGAATTGTTTCATAATGTCCTGTAACTCATTTTTAGATCGAAAGAATACATTTCACTGGAATAAAGAAATGCTGATGATTGGCAGTGAGGGGAAAAGACTGAATGAGAGAGGTGAGCTACACCCTGGGCGGGGTCGGTCAGTCAGCAGTCAATCACGTATACACAAACAACCAGACACATTCGCACCGTGGCAAATCTAAAGTGATCACTGCATGTGTTCAAATTCCTTGGAGAAAATTTGCGCAAGTGCAGGTACAGTAAAACATTGACACGCCAACACAGAAAGAGCCCAGATTAGAATCCAGACGCTTAGACATGCCAAATGTCAATCCCCACTGTGCAGCCTCAATTCAAATCTGTTACAATTGATGTTTTTCCAAGTGTAAAACTTGTTTAATTGGAGATTTTGGTCGAACATTTAGCATGAAATTAAAGCAAAAAGCAATAATTGCAAGAGTTACGAGTATATAAAATGTGTGATATCTTTTTGGTGTGCTTGACATTCATCAACATTCAACATTTATTTTTCACATGAAAACTAAGAAAACTTCCAAACTCTTAAATAAACCTTTTAATGTTTTTCTGCGTGTAATTTGAGTTCACAGAGTCGAGTGTGAACAGTAACTATGGCCACAGCTCTACAAAACGGAGCAAGAAGCAAAAGACATTAGGATGAATCACAGGCATGACAACAAGTACGTAGGTCTACCTTGATGTTTCATTTGTGTGCCACAAAATCACAGCAGGTGCTTTTAATGGAGTATCACTGAAAACTGAATCACATTTGCAGGTTCAGATGGGTTTACATGGTGATCTGGTGACAGGTAGTATAGGCAACATTGTGTTTGGTTACTTATGCAGGCCCACTAGTTGAAATAAGGCATTTTGATAAATATTGCATTTGAGGTAAGCAACAGAATCCAACCATTTTTAGCCACCTCTGGGGCCGGCCATTTTGTCACTTCTGTTGACTGAAAAGGACATCACAACTGCTCAGGGCTCGGGTAACAACCAATCACGGCTTGCCTGTTTTCTGAAGCTGAGCTGTGATTGTGAGCTGAGACTTATTCCACAAATGCAATATTTATCAGAATGCCTTGTTGAAACTAGTTGGCTTGTATAGAACATATTCTTAAAAAAATATGTTGGGGTTAACTTCCTCTTTAAAGTGGAAGTCAACCCAAGCATATTTTTTTCAAGAACATGTTCCCAGCAGGCCCACTAGTTGAAACACGGCATTCTGATGAACTTTGAGTTTGTGGAATATAAATCAAGATGCAAAATGCACTCGTTTTTATCCATCTGTGCGGGGGGCCATTTTGTCTTCTGTCAACTGAAAATGACATCACAACTGCTCACAACGACCAATCACGGCTGACCTGTTTTCTGAATCTGATTGGCCATGATTGGCCGTTGTGAGCAGTATGTTTGGGTTGACTTCCGCTTTAAGGTCCTAAATTGTCACCAAAGCGTTGTCCTCCATAGAACTGAAGTTTTGCATCAAAAGAAGCTTACCGGTAATCGGTTGTCTAAAACTGCTTGAAATCGAATCAAACCAAAGTATTACTTTTGCACTGGATAATAAAGTTGGCCAACGTCCAAATTAAATTCCGCTCCGTTTACATTCCTTCTGGTCCAAATGGTCAACAAACCTTAAAATATTCATTTCAAAGCCACACTTGATTATCATGACTACTTGTAACTACTGTACGGTAGGAGAGTTGACTTCAGATATTAGAGCTATTGTACATCCAGTAACTTTGGCACACTGGCAGCACATTTCTGGCTGTCAGTGATTTGAATTACATTCAGGCAAACAGAAACTACAGTGTGAAATTACAACAGGCTATTCAAATTAGGGGATTATAATCCTTAATGTGTTCAACACAAAATAAATAACACGTCACAAATATAAAGTATCATTCAGCCTAGGTTATTCAGCAAGAGTATAAAAATCAAGACCCAAACAAGCCACCTCTTCTCCAACAGCACCCGTCAATATAATCAATCGCCATCATTCAAACGATTCCATCGATTATTCAATCGATTGACGTGTGGCTGTGTTTGCTGGAGAAGCTTGTTACTTTGACGAACATGACCTTTGTTGTCAGGAGGAATTGCAGTGAAACTAGAAAAAAAATAGTTATACAAAATAACGTTTCCTTTTTTTAAAACACTATATAAAAAGAGAAGGTGTAAAAATATACATTTAACAGGAATAGGTTTAATCACAGATCGATTAAAGGTTGTTTTCCTAAAACATTCTTGTACACCACTTAATTCCGTGATCAATCATTCCAACTCGTCAATGGTTTATTTTTATCACGTGACACTTTTTAGTTCTGATTAAAAAATAATATAGCCATCCTTCTGTATCCGACAGGCTCTGAGTTTTTTTAATTTTTATTTTTTTTATTTTTATTTATTAATTTATTTTTTTTTACTGTAAAAGGTTTGTAAAGCAGCTTGACATTCTCCCTAAACGCCAGTAAACATCCGCAACGGCGGTGCCACTATCTACAGCTCCTCTTACATCAGTAGCGAAACAGGAAACACCACAAGGCACTTACATCATTTCCAAAGATCACATCATCACGTTGTCACGACGTGAGTGGACAGGCACAAAGTCAACCGTTGCCTGGCCGGAGACTTGAGTTGTAACAGGCGAGATGACAAAACCATGCTTACGCAATGTGCTACAAGTGCTGCAAAAACAAATACACAATCTTCATACATGGTCACCAATCAGCAGTCTTAATATAATATTGCGTACGTGGGAGGAAAAGCCCAGAAGAATTGTGACTCAATGCATAGATACAGAAAATTAAAAAAAAAAAAATTAAAAAAGTTTTGATTTGATTTAGAGAGGTCATTCCAGTGTTTCATTTTTTCCCATGCGCTTCATTCGGAATCCATATACAGGCATCTTGTAGTCCTTCACAAACTAAATGGTCACAAATTCTTGGCAAGAGCCGTTTCGATGCACGTTTATCGGGTGACGTTGCACTCGACGGGCTTGACAAGTGAAAGTATCGGAGCCACGTGGTCGGTGATATTCAGACAGGGGGCGAATGAAAGGTATTCCCTCGAAGCTGGTCAGGTGACCCCTCTGCTCTGTATCGGCGTGCATCTCAAACAATCCATTCATGTCACTTGATAAATGATGACATCGTTATTATTTGCTCACTCGTGTTTTTTCTTTGATTTGTCTCTTGTGTTTGTGGCTAAAATAAGCGTAATTGTGAAAAAGTGCGCTGTTCTAGTGCAGCGTTGTCGGAAACGGTTTTCATCAATTTGCTTATTTACATTTTTATATATCATTAGCCATTAGCATAATTGCCCTAGTCATAATTTTTGGGTCAATTGTGTTTTTCTTTGTGACAAGTCATGGTTACGGTTGAATCAAGGAAGTCATCCCCTTTTGTACGTTCAATTTGCTGTGCTTTTCTGAAATTGTTTAAAAACGACATGGGCAAAAATGCAATTAGGCTAACGCTGAATTCTGTTGGGAGGGATCGTATGAACAAATGACTTGGATACGTCATTTGGCTTCACTTTACAACTTAATAATTGGTGAAGAGATAGGTTTGCATTGGATGGAGACGAACAACCGCAGCATGTGCGTAGCGATTCAACACTGATGTCAAAAAAAGGCATCGGCGTGTTCAAGTTCTAAGACACAAGGAGTGTAAAGCACTACTGTAATAAATACATTTCTTCTATTATTGCTATTGTGAATTTTTAAAAAAAGCAGTGTTTTCTCACCACAACATACGTCGTATGTTACCGTCATTTATCATTTCCTCAGATTCTTTGGAATCACCACAAATAGACATCATTTAGCATCTACCCTTAAGATAAATGTGTTTTCTTTTACATATAAAGCGCTAAACATGAAACTATTGTCATCAAAGACTCGATTAAAGCAAACAGACTTAAAAATCAATCCTTGGAATCAAGGTTGAGGGACGAATATCGTAAAAAAGAGAGCCAAAGACTGAAAACATGTAAACGCGGACAGACCCAAAAACAAAACAAAAGAAAAAATAAAATAAAACACCAGCAGCAGGCCAGAGTGTAACGGCGTGGCGGGGGGTCTTCCAGAAGGGGGCGCTAACAGCCCTGCTCATTCTCATCCATGCTTACGCTGCTCTTGCGACTGCTGTCCTTTGAGGCATCCGGGGAGGCGGACGAGAGCAAAGGGTCCCCGCCTCGCACGGGCGATACGTTGTCTTCCATGAGGATGTCGTTGAGTTTGGAGGCCGGCCTGCCGCGAATGCCGTAGTGCCCGTCGGAGAAATTGGGGTGCCCCTCGTTTCGCTCCAGGGCGCCGGGGGGCTCGGGCGTGCGGGCGGGGTGCTGCTGGTGATGCGTGTGGGGATGCAGCGTGTAAAGGTCCTGGTGACAGTCCTCCAGAGCGAGCTCCTGCTTGATCCTGCGGCCCACCAGCTCAGCGGAGCACAGCGCCGAGGACGTGATTGCCAGGCCGTGAGCTCGAGCCTGCATCTCTAACTCCTGCGCACACGCGCGCACACACAAAAGGTCAAAGGGCAGTGAATGGTGACTCAATGATGTCGTGTAGAAGAAAATGATATTTCCTATAATGTGGGAGACTGATTCCATGAACAAAAAAAAACAATGTGAAAGTCTGTCTCAAGTGCTGCCTGACTAGGCGCATTTTTTTCTCTTTTTTCTGTGAAAAGATCGTAGCCTTTTGATAATAATCTCCCAGTCCATGCTCCCAAACCTTGCTCTTTGTTTGAATATAAAAGGTTCAGAGGTTTTTCCCAGGTCTAATTACATTTCTCAGTTCTCGCTCAAATGATCTCAAATTTGACCGAAATCAGTAAAAACGGACTAAGTTCAGTGTTCAAGTTAACTAAGTTCTGTGCAAGTTTAACTTTTTACTGTTTCTTTTAATTCCAAGTTGAAGAATGTCAGGAATGAAAAGGTATTTTGTCTGTTAGCAAACCATATGCTCAAACACGGTCAAACAAGAATGTGCAGTGTGCATTTTTGAGAACTTATTATTCTTGTTTATTTTACCGCCAGCAGATTTTGGTGTCGGCACAAACAACAACGTGGAAGTCCGCCCGCGCTGGGATGTACCTGAGTCAGGAGCTGACACGCATTTAGTCAGCTTAATGCGTGGTGCCGTGCATTTGTGAAACTGTTCTAAAATCTTTATCCATTTGAATATGTCTTTTTTTTATTTTGTGACATGAAACCCATTCGATTGTGTCTGCCTGGGGCACTGGAGATACTTCTATGGAAGTAGTAAAAGTAGTAGTAGTTTGTGTTTCATGGAATCGGCACTTGGATACAACAAGCCGATAAATTAATCGACCTGTTGTACCCGACGGTTTGCAAATAAGTGTATTTGAAAAGTTTGTGATGTTTGCAAATATTCAGCAAATTCACCATAAAGAGGCCCTCTGGAGACAACATCTTAAGAACGATTAATTATTAATCAGGGTTCTGAGTGCTTCGTGTTGAAGTTTTCAAGGCACACAAAGCCAGCAATTCATGCGGATCTAAATAAAAGCTCAAGTCTGTTTTTCGTAGTGAATTGCTTCGAGCTAGACAGCAAACATAATGTGACCAATCGGACGAGGTCTGTATCGTATGCGGAAATCGACTGACGGACGGACGGCAAGTTCACAGGCCGGCAGACTCTTGTCAGTACATTTCACACTGAATTTTCTTTGACACTTTACAGAGCTCATACAGGTCACATGCTTCAAAACGCAAAGTGATGGGATGATAAAGATTTTGATGAATTGATTGATTCATTCATCGGTTAAGAATTCTTAATTGATGACAATATTTGTTATTAACTTCCTGTCTTCCCGGTTCTTGTTATTGCAGGACAGAATTGACTCCATGTACAGACAGAAAGCCCTTTGCATGCCACAATGGTTGTTTGCTGCCTAATGGTAGTTTATTTACGGCATGAAACAAAGTGTTCCTAAAAGGGTGACGGTGACGTCTTGCTCTACCTGTATCCTCAGCATAAGGTGCCGATTGGCATTTTCAAGCTTCCTCTGACAGTTCTCCAGCTCCTTGGCCCTTTGTTGCTCACGCTGCAGCTTCCTGATGTAGTCCACAGACGCCTTGAGGATGGTGCCCTTGTTCCAGCGCATGTCTCTGGGAAGCACGCAGCAGACCTAAGTTAGCCATGCCATTCAGACCCTTGAATATCAGACGCAACTTAACACTACTGAGACCATATTGTTCATGCGGCCTGTCGTAAATGGAGGCGTCTCGTGCCCAGACGTTGCGACACCATAACTCCTACTTCTTTGACGAGTCAAGAGTCAGGAGGTCCCCCCAGGCTTTGATGTTATAGCGTTCTGGTCTTTTATAACAGCTGTGACGTACAATATTACAAGGGTCGTTGTCCTAAACGAGACATCCTGTGGTTCCAGCGCCCTGTTTTTACCCGCCAGACATCAATTTGGCACTGTTGTTACCCAAGATAGCCGCTTATCAGTGTAACATTCTTTGTTTCCCACTTTATACGCTGAAGGAAAACAAGCACAGTGAAGTCTCATGGAAAATAGCCCATTTAGCATTACTTTGAAAAAAAAAGAATAAACAAAAAACCAAAGCTGGGCACTTGTCCCTTTTTTGCCGGTCCGTCCTCCGTCCCCCGTCCTCCGTCCGCGACCTGGGTACCCTTCCGGCCTCGTCCCTCTGTCCTTATTCATAAAAATGAGCGGCCACTGACCCCGTCCCCTTTTAAAGCGGTTACGTCCTTACGTCCGCACCCACACACCCAAAAAAAAATAAAAAAAAGCGGCCCTGCATGATGCACCGCGGGCGAGATGCTAACAGCAGAGGTTTATTTAAAGCCCATTAGCTGGCTAATTTGTTACTCAAACCCGTGTGGACACGCTTCAAACGCGCCACTAGTAGTTACACAACCGCGTGTACTTCCTTCCATTTGGGAGCCCCGGCGGGAACGAACGCTGTGCACTGCTGCACACGTTCGGTCTGCACGGAGGGGAGTGTCGGAGACTTGATTGCGATGTCGAAATCTTTTTTTTTAGTTTTGCCAGTTGTCGTCTTTTACCAAGCAAAGCTCTCCCTCTCCGATGTGCGCGAATGAAGCGGCTGCGGCGTTCAAATTTCCCGCGGTCAAACGCGGTCTTCTTCGCCTCATTCTTATTCTCCTTCCTTTTCTTCTCCCCTCTGTGCAGACCGAACGTGTGCAGTGCACAGCGTTCGTTCCCGCAGGGGCTCCCAAAACAAGTGTAACATATGATTTAGTTGCCAATTGATATTTTCATTTTTGTATATTCATTTTGGGATTGTATGTATTTATATTATTATATTTATATATTTGTATTTATTATTTTTCTAACATGGTGCAATGTTGTGTTGTGAGTATATATTTATTTTTATCCTGCTTAAGTATTTGTTCCTGTCGTGCCGCATGGGTTGTTTTAGTCGTGAAGACGCATCATGCAGCCACACACGTAAGGAGCCAAGCGCAGAGGAGACGAAGACATAATTACGACCGAATACATAAATACTTTTGGAGTCTTGGAAACATTCTACGTGGTCGGGGATAAATAAAAGACTTATTCAATCGATCCAAAACCGTTTTGGTGAGTTTAAAGTTATCTTAGAGTAACTTTCTTGTATGCTACATGTGTGAATGTTAGCTAAATGTTAGCATCGTAGCTTGGCGGAAATGATGTGTACTAAAGCGCTCAATTTCCTCCAAAAATGCGACTTATACTCCAGTGCGACTTACATATGTTTTTTTCTTCTTTATTGTACATTTTATGGCTGGTGCGACCTGTACTGCGGAGCGACTTATAGTCCGGAAAATACGGTAATTGTATCGCGAAAATGATCTGGAAAGTAGTGGCGAAGGGGGTACATGCGGGTGTAGCTTCTTTACACACACATAAGTGACAACACCCACAACGCTGCCAAACGCAGCCGCAATGAGCTGTGAGGTGGATCCTCTCCTCCGTGGCCACAAATATACTGCCGGGCCAAGCCGGGGAAAACTGTACGTCATCGCAACACGTGACACAACGTACCGATCATGAGCGAGAGAATGCGTGCGGCGTTGCATACGCAGCAGCAATTTCTGGCGTGTGCGCGGCATGTGTTGCAGACCTGTCGCCACAGCAGCACAATGCGTCAGTCACATGATGCAATGCGGCAGTTGTCGCCCGGGCAAACTACCGTTATATTCTGATCCGTCTATCCATTTATCCGTCTAATCCCCCGCCCCAAAAAAAACGACATCATATTCGAACAAGCGCACTATTGTGTGGTTATTTTGTGTATCTACAACAATCTACCCAAAGAGTTTTACAAAGCCTCACATGCACATGCCAAAAAACAGCAAAGGGATCGGCCGTATTGTCATCTGTAACAATTAATTGCTTTTGAAGTAAACTAGCACCAAACAAGCTTAAGCCTCGTCCCAGTACGTCCCATGACTGCCATCACTATTTTTCTAGAGCAAAGCGTCTTCCACTAAATTGCCGTTCAACTTGTCTCGGTGCACTGTTGAAGCTTCTCCAGCTAACTTAGCTTAGCATAGCCTGCTCTATCAAAACATCGCCAAGCAGCGATCGAGTGGGAGTTTACCCAAGTAATCGATGGAATACGGATTGTTCAGAGCCGCCATAATTTGTCAGCACAAAGAAAGGCTGTATTTCATGTTACAATCTTTATATCAGTGCAGGAAATGCATACATTTGGAGAAAAGTCCAAAGATTTGTAAAAAATTTAATTGTTAGCTCAGCGCACTTCCATTTGGGAATACTCTGAGACTGGAAGACTAGGTGGAATAAAGGAGTAACTTACGGGTCATTTGACTTTGGAATTAAAGTTCCCAGTTCCTTAATTCGATCGTTGATGTTGAACCGTCGTCTTCTCTCAACTACAGGACAAAAGTCGATGATGTTAAACATAACACTCGAGTGATAGCTGAAGAAATGTGCCCCAAATCAATGCAACACTCACTCAAGTTGTGGTTGTCTTTCTTCTGTCTCTCCTTCGCTAGAGCTCTTACCTCAGCTGCTGGCAAACACAGAGGTCAAAGCACATCCAGCTGATATAACGCTAACATTTAAAACTCAAATGTCACACGTACCAACTGGAAAGCCTTCGGGCCTCTGATAGTTGTCAAATTTTCCACATGATCCAGACTTATCCAACATGTGCATGACGGCCGGAGATTGTGCGGCTGCATGGTAGATGTTGTTTTCGGCGTCATGACGTACAAGAGGCACAAACACAATGGACCATTACAAACGATTCTTCTCATTGACGAGCTGCAATTCTGAGTAAATACCGGGCAAAATTGTACGTCAATCGCAACATGTGACACAACGGACATACGTTATTGGCTGCTCAAAGCCCTGGTGACTCGAACTGAGAATTGATTTCCATTTCCATGTAAACAGGATGAAGCACTGCAGAATTTTCATTCATTTCATCAACTTTATCCTCTAAGCACTTACCTGAGTATTCCCTTTTGATGTTGGGCAGGTTGGCAGGGCAGGAGTTGCTGATGGGCAATCCTTGCTGGGACATGCCCTGATTTGCATACATGTCCATGAGGTTGGCAGGCACTGGGATCTGAGGAATGCAAAGGGGTTAGATGATGGGCAAGATGATGGGTTATTGGTTTCAAATGTAACCCCCAAATGTGGCGATGAGACTGCCGTTAAAGACGTACCGTGTTGGCCATTTGAAGTCCTGGGTCCATCAGGCCGAGGATATCATCGCTGTAACTGGACTCCAGGCTAATAATGTCGTCGATGACATCATCCATCTAAAGCAAAAGGGTGTCATTCAAGTCAAATCTCATAAAAATGGGCGTTTGTTTGGAATGGACTAGAACAACCGCAGCAACCTCTTTCTCGCAGTTCGAGTTCAGGGTCAGTAAGGCCATAGGGCTGTTGGGGGCGCTGTTGCCCGGCCCTGGCGGCATGCCCCCGTGGTCAGAGGACTGGTTGGGGCAGGGTAAGCTCAGTACCTGTGAGCCAAGCTTGCCCAGGTACTGCTTGACCTGCTGCTGTTGGGAGCGCTGGATGTGGTACTTGGTCGGGTTCTCCAGATGAGTCTGCACCTGTCGGCAGCCAAGAGAACAACTCAGACATCAGTTTGGATGACAGACATACTACACATAACTTAAACTCGTCTCAAATACAGTGCAGTGGAGAAAAAACGTTTACACACACCCTGTTAAAAGTGGGGGTTCGTCTGCTGTTTTGTTCTTTTTTTTTTTTTTAAAAGCAGCGGGGAAGTATCAAATATCTCAGTTCGAGCTTACAAAGTCTGAACTCAACATGTTACAGTGAAATACAAAGAAAAAACATGTCGGACAACCACAATAAGCTTGTGATTATTTTTGTGTTAAGGCAATTTGTCGACAATTAACGTCCAGTCCATTTCTTCACATTTGACAGAACATTTTGGGACATCATGTTTTTTTTTTAAAGTTAGAAATTAATATGTAAACCAATGTTCCCTCTAATTTTCCATGCGTCTCAGCATTCACGCAAACTCCCTGAGCTACTATGCTTGGACCACAGTGAGCGACACGAGGCAAGCACAAGGCGACCAATCCAGTATCGCACCAGTCCAAAACCGGAGATCATAACACATTACATGATGTAGTATGTTACAAAAAAAGTCAAACCACTTATATGTCAAAATAAAGCACTTTATTGAATACAGATTTTTGGCATGGATAAAATTAGCACTATTTTCTAAGGATTGGTTAAGGATTTATGACATATTTTATGTTGTGAATAGGACCTAATTGGCTGGTCCAAATCAATGTAAGCACATAGATGGTAATCATAATTGTTAATACATTTTGGCTTCAATATTTGCTATTGTATAATATCAAAACTAGGATCAAATGGAGGATGACACGAAATACGCTTTTCCTCCCAATATTTGAGTATAAAAGTGGTTGAAAAGGTAGACTAAATGTTGAATAATGTTATTACTAATTACTAGGCATGTCACAATATTGGCAATATTGTGATATTGCGATATTAAATTTGCCACAATACATCGTTGTCGTCACGTCACTATATTAATAGCAGCTAATCTGTATTGTATTGTTTAAAAGACCAAGTTGTTTTCCATTTGTGTAGTTCCAGCACCCTGTGGTGGTTAGATTATTAGTGCAGTTTAATTTGATGCCACCTCTGTTTAAGACCCACACTAATCGCTAATCGCCATCACTGGCTAAGCCAATTTCTTTGTGAATGCTGTCATTATGTACAAAAACAGAATATTGTGATGTTTTTTGTTTTTTTTTTAAAGATGAGCTTTTTAGTACAATATTGTGAGCTTTTTATATATTGCCAACCTCCTCACAATATCATGATAATAATCGTATCGTGAGGTTCATATCGTGATATTATTGTATCATGACATTTGGATATTGTGACATCCCTAGATTACCAGAGGTGGGCATTCCATCACACTGACAGAATCGTCCATCAGTTGGACGCTCGTTTTGCTGACGATTGACGATAGTCAGGAAACAAAAAAAAAAGACGCTTTAAGCACTGACGGAAGTGGGTTTTCATCTATTGACTATATGTGCGCGAGAGTGAAAGCTCCTGTTTTCAATAGGATCCCTGCGGGGACTGTGATGGCTAAGGAGGTGGAACCAGAAGTCGTCACTTCACTTTACTATGACAACACAAATCTACAATGTTTGTTTGAGTCTAATATTTATTTTTGCGTATGAACCTTTATGGTTGTGATTTTCTGTTAAATCTTGGTGAAATTATTTATATTCAAGACTTTTTCGTGTGTTTGATCACGGGACATTGGCATACTGTACATGTCAAGGTGTACACTTTCGGCGTAATTTGTGCAGGTGGAAACAACTTTTCAAACATGTACGCCGTACATTGTTGATTTTTTGTTCACGTGACAGCAGCCATTCAAAAACAATGTGTAATGTAAAAGATTATATACAGATATGTAAAGGTAAATTACAACTTTTGTTAGATTCAGTACACCCTGGGGTTGGCAGGTATGCACTGACTAGATATGGAAACGCTTTGCGCTGCCTGTAGAGTAGGTGGCGGTATGCACCTAAGGCCTGTAATCTGTCCATGAACCAAGAAGAAGGAGAAGGAGGAGAAGGAAGGAGGAGAAGGAGGAGAAGGAGGAGGAGGAGAAGGAGAAGGAGAAGGAGAAGAAAAGAAGAAGAAGAAGAAAATGAAGAAGAAAAACAAAAGCATTTATAAACAGAAGTTGGAGTGCGCTACTTGGTTTGGATTTAGTTTAGTGGAGCTGGATTCTGGTTCAGGTAAGCCATTTTAAACTCTAATTGAAACTTTTGGGTATTTTAGGAGTTAAAACAGCTGCAGGCAGCCACCAGTTCAACAGACTGGCAAATAAGTGCATGTGAAACGAACTTCTGATGGACTATAATAATAATAATAATAATAATAATAATAATAATAATAATAATAAATGATGAACTACCTGACAGGCGACACCTGACAGGTTATGACCGCCTGACGGACCGGAAAAATTTAGTAAAATGCCCACCTCTGCTAATTACAGTAAGTGACAATGATTACACAGCATCATGTGCGCTTTGCCTTGCATTTCATCTTTTTTTGTCGCATTTTTCGTTCCCACTCCGTCAACCACATATGCCAAGTGAACTTTTCAATTTCTTTATATGAAGAGAATATCATCGCTGTCCTGTGAAAAACACTTATGTCCATTTTTTTTCAAATTTTCTTGTATATATGTGAATGGTGTTTCCGCATTACAGATTACATCGCATTAATGTGAACGTTTAAAAAAAAAATAAAAAATTGGACATAAGTGTTTTTCACAGGACAGCTGAATACAAAAAGCAAATTCAAATTAGAATTTTTTTTTCTTATGCGCTACACATGCTGCACTGCTGTGCGCTGAGCTGAGAGGCTGAAAGCAGTGCACAGTTGCTCATGTGCGCAGCTTAGTGAACATATTTTATGTAAATTACACTGTGACACAGGTTGTTCTAAACCTAACCCTTGTTGACCAGTAATTATTGGTTATAATGGCCAAGTTATAGTTAAATATTGTTGATAACTATGATACGAGCAACTAAACATCTGAGAAGGACACTTTCTGAACTAAACTAAACTTTCACTTCACTTTAAAATCAACTTTGGAAGCCTGCCTGCTTGCTTTGTCAGCCCGGTCCCTCACTTAAATCTGTCCCTCAAGCAACAACAACTCACTATTTTCCTCCCCGCGCTCGCCGCGAAGCCTCGCCGCGAAAAACAGACTAATGACTGACTGCAGACGAATGGTGGACAAAATAAAAGGGTTTCCGTCTATGCGTAATCCTTCTATTTGCAAAATGTTCCCGTCATTCATCAGCAAAACGGGCGTCCGTCAGTGACGGATAGACAGACCGGTCCGTCACAAAGACGAAATACCCAGCTTTACTTAAACTATATTATCAATGGCACTGTTTATTTAACCAATCGGATTTCAAATTTGTCCTTGCAGGGTTAGCTGGATCCAGCGAGCTGGCCCTTGATGATGTTGGCATTTTTCCGCCCTCTGATTGGTTAGTCAGAGCATAACTTCACACATAAATACATTTAATAAACATTATCGCTTGTGACTATGATGATTCAAATTTCTTGATATGTCTTATGTTTTTGTTACCGGTATGTTATTAGATGAATACTGATGCTGAAATCCTCTACATGATGTACTGTACGTGGCACGGTATCATAGTGTTTTGTATGGTACTACTGCTTTCTATAGTTGCAATGTGATAGTGGTGGTATTAAGTCGGGGATAGCCACACTGAAGTCCCAGGCACCCAAAGCACGACCCACAACTGTTACTGAAATCAGGGTGTTAGTCATTCACCACTTTCTTACTAGCCCGTGCTAAGCATTCAATATGTGATGTCAACCAGGGAGAAATGAATGTGATGAAGCCAAGGTAAGAAGTTTAAAAAAAGAGAAGCCAATTAATGTAGGCCCTACAGGGGTGCCCTTCAGGGGTGCCCCCACTTTTTCAGCCTGAGAGCTACTTATGACATGACCGAGTCAAAATGATCTACCACCTACTAAAAATGCAAAACACATTATTTATAAATACATTGAATATATAAATATATTTTTGTATGTACGGTATATGCTGGTGTACCTTGCATGACTGCATCAACCTATATATAGCACAATACAACAAAAAATGTTTTGTAATTAACTTACTCTGGTGACTTGCACAGCATGGAATTAGCCAGGGACACATAGTCCGGACAGTAGCTGCTGACAGTAGCTGCCTCGAGCAGATTTGCAGCAACAACAATCCGCCCATCCGCTCCATTCGATGCGTATAAAACAAGTCAACTTTTTACACACTATGCTAATGCTATCAATATTGCTGTCTGTAAAGCTCAAGAACCGTAAAAAATTTTTTTAAAAGCCGCCAAGTGAACAGGACGCTGTGTGTGACGTACTATGCCCGATGCTGCCTGCCTGCCGTGAGGCGGAATGGTCCACCGCTTCAAACGCATCATCCGCGCCACCCGCACGCAACCGCGCCAGCCCACGCGAACTACGTTGACTCCAATTGAAACGCACTGCCAGAAACGCTCCCAACGCAGTTGGTGTGAACGTAGGTAGCAATACAGTAGTGAGGACAGATGATAGGCTGGTGATCTACCGATGATCTACGATGCCTTTGCGATCGACCGGTCGAGCGCGATTGGCGATCGACGTAATAGGCACCCCTGATGTAGGGTATGTAAAAGACATGAACAAAACAGCACTGTGTTTCTGATTAGTTTAATGTGCAGCAAACTTTGTAAAAGCACAGCACACACATTGAAACACTAGTGTTAGCAGTGTAGGGTAAACGTAATGTTATTTTTAAACAAACCTAAGCATCAAAAAACAGAACAAAAAAAAAGACGAGACAAACATTGCAGCTGTGGTGAAGGGGAAAAAAAATTAGCTGGGTGTATCTTGTACTACTACATGTATTTCACTCGCCGGTGACGGTTCCATCCAATGTCCGTGGATCACCACAAAATAAAGTTAAAGTTGGAGCAGCTTGTTGTGTTAAACCCATCACTCGTCAAAGACAACCCTATGTCTAAATTGTGCAACATGCTGTGTTAACCATTCAAACTGACAATATAAATGAAAACAAACATACCTCACAAGGGTGATATCCGAGCATCTCAAGCATTCTGTACACTGATTTACACCGTCCAGTCTAAGAACCACAATCTTGGTTCAACTAAGATCTAAGCTATGATGGACCGTCACTGCTTGCTTTCTCAGGACTGAGACGGCTGCGAGGGAAGCCACCGCGGCTTGTCTTTAGATGCAGAGGGGAAAAAAACCCCATCATTAGTTATGCGTGTTAGAGATTGCTGGCGGACACAATGAGCCTTTTCAAATTTGGGTTGTTTCATGTAAAAACTGAAGTTATGCCTTTATGGTGTATCACTTGATGTGAGGATGTTGCAGTAACAGCGAGTGCCTTTGTTTGGCGAAGGCCACCTCTTCGGCTGAAACCCGCCTCGGGCTTTTACTTGGCCCCATCCAGTTGTTTAACCCTGTGGATCCTTGGCAAGTGAGGCCACTTCAGCACAGCGTACATAATGAAGCCTATTATACCTTTGTTCTCAAGATCCTCAATTACCCTGTTTCCTACTTTACATTTGGAACATCAAAAATAGTAATGACTTCTTTTTGGCATGGCTTCATTTGCTGTGATTAGGGATTTAGCTGGCCAAAAGGGCCCCGGCCTAGGGTTGGACACTTGGATATATCTGCCGCTTTTCAGGCTACAGACCCAAGACCAACAAATCCAATATTTCATAAGGTCAGAGTTACCCCAGAAAGTCAATGGAAAAAATATATGAATTGTTCGTTGCATCAGTGTCTATCCTTTCACCTGTCATACAATCAGGTCTTGTGTTCCTGTGAATGTCATAAAAGCACAAACACTCCCCTGTTCATGCTGGGATACAATATCATTGTCCCGGTGCCCATGTGAGATGCGTTAAAACACGTCCTGCAGATAGGCCTCACCTTGGGCAGCAAATTGCCATTACGGGGTTGTAAAAACTACAACGCTGAAGGGGCGGGTGGTGGGTGGGTCTCGAGATATTTACAGTGGAATTTCAAAAACCCCGTGGCAAACAATGGGATTTACTCGCCGGTGAATTAAACTAGATGGAACTTTGTTATCTTGCGACCTAACGACTTCATTCACTTCACTGGTACATCAGTAATAATTAATTCTTCTTTAAATATGAATAAAAGGAAGAAGCTTGGAGTTGCCTTGCATGACATGCAAAGAGTTCCAGCATTAAAGTTAATCCTGAAAATAGACTGAATGTTGTTATTCAGGGGACTATTCCATATACATATATTGTACTTGACCGTCCCATTAAATGTGTACGCCCGAGAGCAAACAGGCATAAACAAACAACACATTCTCATAATTAATTCAATAGAGTTCATAAATTCTAATTGGGTTAAACTTGCAACTACATGTTTTACAGTTTTTAAAGTCATAGCCTACAGTAAAAAAAAAAAAACATTCTTCTAACTTCCTTATATCCGTCTGAATATTGCATCAGTTGCTTGGTATTTATATACATTTAGTCATCAACCTTTAAGAGGAATAAACTTTTTACATAAAGAAGAAAAGATAACCTCTTGAGGATAAGATAAGTAAGACTCTTGAAGGCAAAACCTTTTTGTATACTTTTCGATTCTTTATCATTTTTGTTCAAGCGGTCATAGTAGGACCAGACCTATTAACATAATTAACATTTTTGAGGATTTCATGTAATTTAATCAGCACAACATTTGGGGAATTTAGAGCAACTTTGTGAGTGGAGCGAGTGGGTATAAGTCACACAGGCAGGTCATGAGGAGAGATGTCCAAGAGTCCAAATTCAGCATAAACAGATCATCAGAACTGTTTGTTTTGGCCTCTTTACTGCCGCTTCTATTCTTTTTCTGCCCCCTTTTCCCAGGCTTGGGAATTAGGTGATGACGACCGAATTGGAGGTTGCTGTTTCGATCCAACACAGCAACTGACTGCTACAAGATCGGAAGGCTGACCACATCCTCGGAGGCGCTGCTATGGAGATTTCTACATTGACCATTGGGCAGGGACTCGCTTCACCGATGTCATCTTCCTGCAGCACTTCATTTGATTAACTTTCACATCACTTTAACAAACACTGTATAGTACTGTAATGTGTGTTCATTGTTGCCCACTTGACATCCATTGCAGCCTGATCATCTTGGAAGGGGGATCCCCCATCTGTGGTCCCTTCACAAGGTTTCTCACTTTTCCCCAGATGGGGTTTTCTGAGTTTTTCCTTGCCATCCTGGGGGTTAAGATCACGGGATGTCGTGTATATGATACGGTGCATATGTGAAGCCCTTTGAGACTTTCCTGTGATTAACAGCTATATAAATAAATTTGACTTGACAAATCCATATGTTCGTCCGTCTGTCCATCCATTCTCTACATCGTGTATCCTCACAAGGGCCGCTTGTGTCCTGTAGCCTATCCCAGCCATCTGGGCGAGAGGCGGCGTACACCCTGAACTACAAGAAAAGTGCCAAGAAAAAAGTACTAAAGCTGTGACGTAGTTAATATGTTAACTTAGGGGCATATTTTCCCATGTGCTTGAGTTAGAAAAGACGCTCAGTTGACGGTGGCTGTCTTGTTTTGGCAGTGCGGGGCACACCTGGCCCGTATACAATGGCCGAACGGCTGTCATGTGTCTCTACTACATTACGCCAAAAGCCAAATGTCGACATAGTATAGCATAATTGCCGAAAAACATTCAGCACCTTGCGAGGAGCATTTCTACACACTACGTAATGGCGCCGTGAGTTAAATTTTGAATCATTCGTTTTTGTTTGCTCTATTACAGTCGTGAAATCCGTGTGTGGCGTGACGCACAAGCATGGTTGCTGGGCAATGCTGATTAACACTCAACATTCCGTCATGAGCACAGTATTCTGACGGAAATACTTTTATTGGACGTATTAGGGGTGGCACTGTGAACGACTGCTTAGCACAACTGCCTCTGCACAACTGGGTTTGGATCCAGGCTCCGGCCTGCCTGTGTGGAGTTTGCATGTTCTCCCCGTGCCTGCATGCGTTTCCTTCGGGTACTCCGGTTTCAAAATTCCCCCAAAACATCCATGCTAGGTTAATTAAAGACTCTAAACTCTCTGCAGGTGTTAATGTGAGTGTGAACGTTTGCCTTTTTATGCCCTGCGATTGGCTAGCGACTGGTTCAGGGTGTACCCAGTCTCTCACCCAAGGTATCGCGCCAAATGCCAACTGTGGTCCTCATGCTAACAACATCCTTATTTCCTGCACAGTGGAGGGAAGAGGACACTTTGCCTTGGTAATGATTTGGGGGTCCTAACTAAAAATGGCTAACATACTGTAAGTTAATGGTTTGTGCTCATGTCTGCATATTGAA
Source organism: Filicampus tigris (assembly GCF_054856515.1). NCBI lineage: Eukaryota > Metazoa > Chordata > Actinopteri > Syngnathiformes > Syngnathidae > Filicampus > Filicampus tigris. Next base: position 28,061,044 of record NC_141217.1, on the reverse strand, counting down.
ATTGTAGACAGTATAGACATTTCCGTGTGTTTGAATGTTGATTAAACAATGATTCAAAGTTAAAGCAACACTGGGCAAGTATTCAACCTTAATACATTTTTTTCACAACTCGTTTGATGAAAAATTGGCTTACCACTAGTTGAATGTGACTTTTACCATGCCCTGAGGGGTTTTGTATTGTTTTTACTGGCACTAGGCAACTTTGAGGAGTGAGGGAGTAACCCTGTCACACACAAAAAAAATATATAAATGTCCTGAACTGCATACGTCACTTACTCCTTTCGCTATAAGGACGGAATTCGATTTGAACATCTATGCGCTATTACTGGTGTCATGCAGAAGCCCCAAAACAAACAAAAAAAAAAAACTATTGTTTGAACAAAATTAGTTTCATTACCCTATCGCTATTCATCTTTCACACAGTCACTGGAAATAGAAATGTAATTCAGTCCAACTTGCAGGCCAGCGAAAGCTCAGGATTTCACGACGCTACGCGCTGGCGCTCATGGGAAATGTGATTGACTTTTGTCAAAATACTATCGCTTTTGTCCACATGCGCTGTCATAATCAACAAAAACTGATAAATGACACAGTGTTGCTTTAATATAATAGATAGTCATTTTAATGTGACTATAATTCTTTTCACCATTTTTTTATTTTACTTTTTATTCCCTAATTACAACAATAACAACAACAACAATATATATCTCAGGACCAACTTCATAATATAATGGACATCAATGCCTTGTAGGCAATAGGCTAACTATTATTTTGAAATAGGCCCTTCGAGCAATCACTGTGGCAGATGGCTTGACCTCGACTTTTCAACTGGAGACTGGCCGAAGTCACGCTGATTGAACTACAATATGTAGTTGTGCTCCTAAGTTTACATACCCATATGAACTTATGTATGCATGAACTTATGTGTCTGTAACTTTATGACATTTATACTGTAGTTCAATTGCCAGGTTTTTGTCATAAAAAAATGAGACCAAGATGAATCCTTTCAGACGTTTTTCAACCATGAATGTGCCCTATTAGCTGTGCAAATCAATTTACAAAATGAATTTTTTTGAGAGGGCGAGTAAAAATAACTACATTAGTTCAGCTGTTTACTTTTACTTCCCCCCTTGAAAAGATTTACAGGCCAGCATTCACATAAAAGAGAAAAAAATAGAAATTATCTTGGTCGATTTTTTTGTTTTTTGCATCACAAAAAAATGGCATTTGAAACAGGGTGTGTCGACAATTTTGATATCTACTGTATATTGATAGGGCGGCACGGTGGTCGACTGGTTAGCACGTCCGCCTCACAGTTCAGAGGTCGTGGGTTCGATCCCGGCTCCGGCCTCCCTGTGTGGAGTTTGCATGTTCTCCCCGTGCCTGCGTGGGTTTTCTCCGGGCACTCCGGTTTCCTCCCACATTCCAAAAACATGCATGGTAAGTTGATTGGATACTCTAAATTGGCCCTAGGTGTGATTGTGAGTGCGGATGTTTGTCTCTGTGTGCCCTGCGATTGGCTGGCAACCAGTTCAGGGTGTCCCCCGCCTACTGCCCAAAGACAGCTGGGATAGGCTCCAGCACGCCCCGCGACCCTTGTGAGGAGAAGCGGTACAGATAATGGATGGATGGATGGATGTATATTGATATACTGTATATTGTCATGGACAATAACCGTCTGAGCAATCTTTGCGTTTTAGTCAGCACAAGTCCCAGGACTTAGATAGGTTGGTGAATCTATTTTCTAATAACCACAAAAATTGCAGACTACATCTTTTGTAAGATACTCTAACAGGTAATGTGTGTTTCAGAGGTTCAATATAATGTAATTTCAATGTGTGATGATTTCTTTGTTATGAGCCATTATTATTAAAAGGCTGTTTTGTAGTTCTCCTGTGTCCTTCGTATTTAAATAGAAAATAAACATAGTACACATAGTTTTGCTGGGCTCAATATGTACAGTATTATCAGAATATTAAATCCAACTTTATTTTTAGAGAACTTTTCATGCATAAAAATGCAACTCAAAATGCTATGCAATTGAAACATGTCATGTCATGTCATCTTCCAAACCGCTTATCCTATACAGGGTCGCGGGGAGTTGCTGGAGCCTATCCCAGCCGTCAATGGGCGAAGGCAGACTACACCCCAAACTGGTCGCCAGCCAGTCGCAGGGCACACATAGACACTGTCACTGAGCGGGAATCGATCCCACGCTGCCCGCACACAACTCAGGCGTGTGTACCACTACACTATCAGTGGACGCAATTGAAACATCTAAAATACAACATACAAAGAAAACCCACCTCCACTGTTAGCACACACAAACATATACAGTAGCATGCCCCCGCTCACACACACACACACACACCCCCACACACACACACACACCCACGCCCCCCCCACACACACACACGCACGCAAGCACCCCTGCTCACACACACACACGCAAACACACCTCCACACACACACTCACATCCTGATAAACTATGTTAAAAAGACATGGCGAGGCACAGAGAAACCATGTGAGGAAAAGGCACCCAAGGGCTACAGGGAGCACTGCCGTCACTGAGACCCCCGGCACAGATTGACTGGGGTAGACCCTACACATGATGCAGAGCTCCCCAGTCCCCTGGGCATAAGGAGCCTCCAGGAGGACGCCCCCCGCGAGAAGGTCAGCCACATTTCTCAGCGTGGAGGCCCCCCATGAGGAACCACATGAACTAAAAGCTAAAAAAAACAACAAAATAAAAGAACTAAAAAGTAAAAGACAATGAAGAATAAAAGGAGCTCAAAACTAAAAGCAATAAATTAGATTTTAAAAAATATACCTAAATTAAAAGAGTCAAATAAACCCAATTAACAGCCAAACTAAAAAGGTGTGTCTTGAGTGTCCTCTTAAAAATAGCAACAGTCTGTGCAGACCTGATGTTCTCTGGCAGTCTATTCCATAGCTGTGTACCATAATAGCTGAATTCAGCCTCACTGTGTGTTTTGGTTATCACCCTAGGAATAATTAAAAGGCCAGTGCCAGAGGACTTCAGGATCCGTGAGGGTCCATGTGAAAAAAGCAAGTCAGATAAATAAGATGGCCCAAGAACGTTAAGACATTTAAAAACTACCAAAACCACCTTAAAATCAATCCTGAAACACATGGGGAGGCAATGCAGCGATTTTAAAATGTGCTCCTACCCTCTGGTCCTTATCAGCACACGTGCGGCTGAATTCTGGAATAATTGAAGTAATAAAATGGCCGACCCCTGAGATGGTAAAAAAGGGATGGATTTTACAACTTAACTCATATTCCACAAACACAATATTAATCAGAATGCCTTGTTTGAACTAGGGGGCCTGCATAGAACATATTCTTGAAAAAAAAAAAAGTGTGGGTTGACTTTCTCTTCAATTGAAAAAACAAGCATTGGATTCAACTCACGCGAACAGCCCCTCAGCCCTTTTCAAACACACGCTCACACACTCACACGCACGCGTGCGTCTTTCAGCTGTTCCTAAAAGCATGCTACTGAACACCAATTGATTGGCTAACCTTGTCTTGCTGTAGAGAGAAAATATATATGACAAACACAATGCTGCATTTTAAGGGCAAGCAAGGAAAGTCTATTTAATCTAAGCAGTCTTAGTATGTAACCATAGGATGTATCTGTATGTACAGTATTTATGTATATGCTGCAGCTACGTATGATCTAAGCTAAATATTAGCTGGATATGTGCATTTGTGTGTTGAACTTGTTGGTTCAATGTTGCAATTAGACATATTTAGCCGATTCTGACTTTGGATCATGAGCCGCATCGCGTCATTCTGTGGCTAGGCGTCGGCCGAATGATATATATATACACCTTTTTAGTTTGGCTGTTAATTGGGTTTATTTTACTTTTTTTTTTTTCCTGTAAAATATAACAGTTGAAAGATATATCAATGACGTACAACTAATATGATATTTGAATTTGACTTTGCAAAATGTGAAAATTATTTTGGATTTCTCCAATGAGCCGTCAAGCAACTTTTTAAAGTAAAACTACATAAAAGTCTGTCTTTGCGACAGTGACTCTCCTCTAAGTTTGCACAATGAGCAGAAGTCAGCTGCTACAGGAAGAAAATAAAACTGAGTTCATTTTTTTTTTTTTTTTGTGCGTTATCAAATTTAAACTAATCTCCATATTAAAGCTTTAACTTTGACAGCCCTAATATAAATAAATTCCGGGGATTGAATGGCTGGACTGTGAAAAGACATAAATATGTCTTTGGGATTGAATGAGTTAATATACCATGCGGACGTAGCATAACATTATCCCCGACTGATGATAACGTGGAAAAATCAGGATTTAGGGTTTTCAAGATTATATCCATCCTCAAGGTTTTCTTAATTTATTATATACTTTTTGCGCAAGAAAAATTTCAGTTGACAGAATTTATTGGAGCCCCCGGGGGATGCAGGCTTGAGACTGGAATCTCCCCGTCTTCTCAGTACATATATTGCAGCTATTGTTAAATGTATGTGGATTGAGGGGAAAAAAAATCTTTCAAGACACTGGAAGGAGAAAAGGTTATTTGCATTGTGAATTGACATAGGTACTTTGAAGGATTTACAAATCTCACTTGCTGTGAGCGATATAAAAGGATGCTTAAGATCAAAGGAGCAGCAGGTTTAAACTTAATGTATTCGGTGAACACACGCCACTAACTTGACTGACTACTGATCTGCAGCCACAGCAAACAAGACAGCTCATTGTTCTTCAGATGGTTTTGGAGCCTTCAGCAGCCCTTGCAGGAGTCAGCGACAAGATATTTAGAGTAGGAACCGTGCACAAAGCATGTTGTTGTACTTCAGAAGGGACGTGTGATTATTTTTTTACTTGCATGCTTTCGGCCATGCTGTGATGTTCCTACAGAATACTTAACAAGAAAGAACCATTCGCAAAAGAATGGACCACTTTGTGTGACAGCTAAGATGCTGACATGCTCAGTGGGACTCACTAGAACAATTGTGATCTTTAGGAGAAAAAACACATCAGTGAGATTGACAATCTTCAGTCATTATCAGTGCATGCAAAAGGTATTTCTCCAGGAAAGAAAACCTGAATGGATTCCTTTAACGCAGTGGTTCCCAACTGTTATCACCCTGGGAACCACATTTCTCTATTGTTGCAAAGTCACGACCCATTTATAAAAGTCAAGAAGAAAATGAAAAGAAAATGTATTGTTTGAAAAGTTTCTGAAAACACTTATATTTGATTTCTAAACACGACACCTCTATGCATGCATGTCCAAAGGGCAATTCAGAGTACTGAACATGAAAACGCTAACCTCTATAATTATACTCAACAAAAATATAAACGCAACACTTGTTTTTGCTCCACTTTTTTACGAGATTAACGAGATCCACATACACTATATCACCATTTTTCTCAAATAATGTTACAAACCAGTCTAAATGTGAGATAGTGAGCACTTCTCCTTTGCCGAGCTAACCCATCCCACTTCACAGGTGCGCCATATCAAGATGCTGATTATAAATTGAGATTAGTGCACAGGTGTGCCTTAGACTGCCCACAATAAAAGGCCATTCTGAATGGTGCAGTTTTATCACGCAGCACAATGACACAGATGTCTCAAGATTTGAGGGATGATGGACGATCTGCCGTTCACGAATCAGCAGAATTGATCTCAGATACCAAATACCCAGTTCATACACCTATGTTTGCTCTGAACACTTTGTTGAAGGTAAACTTGAACAATTAGCGACTTTAGAAAATGCATCTTACATACTGTACAAACAATACATATCTCCATTTTCGGTCTATTAGTCTTTTCGTTTGGATCTTGACCTTCAGAATGGTGGACAAACACATTGATTAAACAATCAAAAAAATGGTTATAACCCTAACCCTAAACCTAAACCAAAAGTGCAACACCAATAATTTTCTTTTCTTTTCTTTTTTTTTTTTTTTTAGGAAATTAGCAATGTTAGAAAAGCATAACAGCAACAGTTTGATCAGTCTGAAAGTTTTAGTGATCTGCATCCCAATTGTTTGGGCGTAAACAAAGTAGCCATCCACATTTTCTATGGCAGTTACGGATGTACAATCCAAATATCTCATTAGATTTTCTCTATATGCTCCCGTAATACTTGCAGCAAAATGAGGTAAATTCTCTTCTTAAACCTGGTTCACACGGCAAGATTTTAAAGTTGTCGGCCAACTTCCAAACTCTGAGAGACCCCACACGTGATGAGGAAAAAAATCACGGGTACAACAGTTTTGAATGTACCGTGTGTGGTGTGCAGTCACATGACAAGATCAACACATCACACAGGGACTGATTCATTCAACAGACATTCTCAAATCAAACGGCAAACCTCACAAAACCCCTTGAGATTAAACGTGACTTCTGAGTAAACAAACATAGTGGACGAAATGAAGCAGGTGTCTCTTATCATGTCTTGACGGTGGCGCAGTTTGTGGATCAGTTTTAGTGGATAAAATAAAAGATGTTGAGCTCTGTGACGTTTTTTCTTTTTAAAAAGGACACCGCGTGTAACAGAGAAACTGGAGATATGGGGCAAAATGAATGGTACCGCTGTCTTCAGTGCAAAAAACTGATCTCGAAAATATTCATGTCATTCTTGTTTAGTTTTTGGTGCAGAGCAGTGAGTACTGTTCAAAAACCACAATGGCTTTTGCTATTGCTTTAGCTCCAGGAGAGGCTGTTTAAATGTTGCTGTAAATTGTGTTAGCACCATTCTATGACAGCTGGGATAGGGTCCCTTGACGTGCCACAAAAAGCATATCACTGGTAGTCACAACGTCCGCTAACTAGAACCTAACTGACCCTGACTTTAAGTTGTGTAAATTAGTGACGTCCGGGTCAATTGCACAACTTGCATTGCTCATCCAAGCATTGCTTGTCAAAATTAAGATTTACTTTGTCTTGAAATGGCCATAGAATGACCCTCTCATGAAATCGAATGTTTATAAACGTCACGATACGATCACGTAGGGGTGGGCGATATGACGATATTAGATCGTTAAGCGGTTTAACGTGTTGACGATCTCATAAAGCCGAAAGATCGTTTGATCGTCTACATGGCACATTCTATACAGTTTAGCTCTATGGCGGCGCAAAGCCGCTGACGCGTATCCCCGACCAACCAATCACAACACGCACAGTGCACCGTACGTGACACTCCCCGCCTCCCTGTTTGTTTGTATAGCGGGAAGCTATAGCGGAAAGTCACCACGAAGCAGAGTTGGTCCCGAAAAGAAACTCCACATCCACAGCGTCGATTTGGTTTGGTTTTTCCTCAGAGGAGAAAGCGCAAACCAGTTATTTGCAAAGTTTGCAGAGACTCGGTTCGGACGTGAGCGCCGACAGCCAAAGCAAACGGAGATCAGGCACATGGGAGCCAGTGGCAGCCGCTAGCTCCAAGCTAACGCAACCCACCGTAACACAGTCATTTAACAAGAGCACTCCATGTGAAAAAACAAGCAAGCAGTGTAAAAAAGTAACTGAGGCAGTGACTTATTATCTTGCTAAAGACATGATTCACATTAAAACAGTGGAAAACGAGGGCTTTAAAAGACTCTTCAAAGTACGAGACCTGCATTACGAGCTGTTTTTTTACTTTTTGTGTTTACATTATTTTATCTTTTATGTTTATATTCACTGCACATTTTGATAAAAATTGTAAGTATTCAAATTAAAACCTGTTCAGAAAGCTTATCTGACTTAAAATGTCATTTTTTTTCTTTTAGAGTTTTATACACATTTTAAGTATGTTTTATATGATTAACGTGAAGAAAATGGTCAGAAATGTCCAAATTAGTATTAAAAAAACGATTGAAAAAAGAATCATGATAAAATCGTGATCGTGATTTTATTTTTAAAAAATCGTGATATTATATTTTTGCCAGATCGCCCACCCCTACGATCACATGATCGGAAACCGGGGCCAATGACGTGATTTTCAGCTGATCCGGTAATGGGTGAAAAGATTGGTTTGAAAATAAAATATATTTGTTTTAATAATCCAAATGTGCAAATATGTTGCCAAATAGAACAGTAGTAGCTCAGTTTTATATTACACAATGTTGCTTTTATTTCCCTGTAGAATGTAGTTAGTGTGACACACACACACCTACAAACATGTCTCCTCCGCTCTTTCTCTCCTGCAGGCAGAAACAGAGTGATGGGTTTGTCTTCATAGCTTGTTTGGAGGGACAGGCAAGCCGAAAGATGCTTATTTTGTCTGCCTTGCCTGATATAAAGACTCCTAAATGGCATTGTCAGAGAGTTGAGACAGATGAGAGCTCAATGGACAGGTTAGCAATTGTGACTAGGGGTGGGCGATATGAGCTAAAAAAAAAAAAATCTCCATTATTTTTCAAAAAACTTGATAACGGTAATTTGACAATATTCTCCCAAAAAAATATTGTAAAATCTGCACTTGCTTCGCAGAACAATTACGGATATACAGCATTTGCAAACAACAGCTCTTGTTTATATCCTAAACTGCGGCATACAGCTGCAAAACATTATACAACAATATTCTGCGGCTAAATTTAACAATGACAAACTTTGAATCATGTCTTGACTATATATAGTGTTTTTACTGATTTTTGTGAATATTTCTGCGAATTGAATGTCTGCTATTATTCCCTATTATTCCCGTTTATGCACGCTGATTTGCCAAATGAGGATTTCATCACTTTCCCCTTCATTGCAGCCATGAGTGGACTCGATTGTCTTTTTGAGAAAGTGCTCACTCAAATACTCGATAATCTAAAATTGCACATCGTGAAAGCAACGTTGACGATAATATCGGTGATGATATATATCGCCCACCCCTAATTGTGACACTTCCAAATGACAAAACTTCAAATAGAAGGAGTTTAACGAGTGTAAATCATTTGGTGGCAAGCAAGTTTGTTCCCCACTGGTTGCATTTAACAAGGTCATAAATCACTAGTCTCCTTTCTAGATGACAGAAGTCACACATGTGCCAAACAACTTTGTTGCTGCGGTGTCTTCATTTTAGTCTGCACAAGCCTATAAAAAACGATGTAAATGTTTTGTTTACCATTAAATCAAATGTATCAAACAGAGGAATCCCTCATTCTATGGTAATGCTTATTTGGGCCAATCAACCAAATTTGTGCCATTTGCCCAGTCAATTATATGAAAATACATTTTTATAAAGAGCCCTGCACTATGTATAGTGTTTAAAATTAACATTCAATTAGTGCAAATATCACTGCTCTAGTGCCTGTAGTTGCTAATTTTATGCAAAAAAAACACTAAGAGTTTCAGTACCACAAATTTACATGATAAAAGAAGTCCTGGGATGAACCAATACACATTGAGTTGTTCAATATGTGTATCATCAAAATTAGTGCTTTAAAAAGCAAAAAAAAAAGAAAATTACAAGAAGCAGTTGGCACTGATTTGGTAGAATGGTCCATATAATATAAATATATATAACAACATATTACATTAATTTGAGCAAAATCCGATGCACGCTCTTTTGTTCCTGAATGTATTGCCGAGGTATTGGATCGGGACTCGGTATCGGCAGATACTTAAAACCAAAGATTCGGACTCAGGTGCCAAAAAAGCATGATCTGCACATCCTTACTAATTTTATACATTTAAGGACATAAGGTTATGGTATATTCTGTTTGTAATAATTAATGAGGCCAGTCAGTGTTCCCTGCTGTAAATGTTTAGAGAACATAAAGGTAAAAACAATAGGCAAACATCGGCCATTTGGCTGATTATTTTGGGTCATGTTTGAGGGGCCATAATCGTTAAATCGGCCGGCCATTTAATCGGCTGCGCCTTACTAAACAGCAATGCTAGCACTGACACTAGAGCTACACCGCATGTGAGCGGTCCTGTCTAGTCCACCAATATTCAAGATGACCAATGTACTTGGCCTGAGTCACCGTGTCAATGACATACTTTAGGCACTATTCTCCTTGTTATATAATGAACATAATTTTGAATCTGTTATCTGAAGGTCAAGTTATTATTGTCGCTTTACACCAATGTACAGTTCCTTCAAGCGTTAGGTCTTTGCCAATGTTGATATGCAATTTTTCTGTACTTTGTGAGGCATATTGGTCACGAGTTACTTATTGTTTAATCCAAGAGAAAATGTACAGGACTTTGTTCTTTTTGAGGTACCATAAATCCCCAGAAAAAAAAATGGTAGAAATCATATTTAACCCTTTCAGGAAGTTATCCTACAAACAATTCAAAGAGTTTTTTTTTTCCTTCTTAAATATGCAGTGGAATGAAAGCGCCATGGGCTAATTACGAGCATTCTTCACTGAATTAGTGTTCAGTGTGTGGCAAGGCTGTGCTCTCCTTTGTCTTGATCCCTAAACTGATCCCTTGCTTATACCCCGGGAGGTCATAGGTCACTTGGTTAATTAAGGGTCCAATCAGTCTTTAGATAAACTCATCTGAGCTTAATGTTTGCACTTTTTGAGGTCCAGCAGCTCTGCCTGGTACCCCTGATCTTTGCGCGCACTCTACTAATCTAACCACAGACAGGGGGAGTAGGTTAACCCAGCTCAACAGCGCCAAGCTGGAATGGCCTTTTCATTTGACAACTTCAGTCAGCGAAGAATGTCTGTAAGCCCTTGCCAAACCAGAAAAATAACTCCAGCGCGGCGTATTGTACACAAAGTGAGGGTTTGAGGAGGGGGCGCCCTAAAGCTCGCAAAGCGCTGCAGATTAGGTCGATGCTGCGTGAGAGGACCAGTGTTATACTGTATTTGAGTGCCATGGCTGGCCCATGCCACACACATCCAAGAGTGATGAAAGTGTGGCTGAGCAAGCAACCATGAAATCTCTCAATGTGCTGTGGATGGATTTAGTTCAACAAAGATTACTCAATAGCTGCCAGAGTATGGGCCTTTTACAACACAATGTGAGACTATGCAACTTTGTTTTATTTTATAATCAGTACAACCTTTTATGCGCTGTGTTATTTGATTCTATACACGTGTTCCTCGCAGTGTCTAATGACTTCTGAATGCAATTTTGATCTTATCAAGTCCTCATGCAGCCACAATGTATCAAGCTAGTAGCGATTAAATGATATTATATTTGTTCCAGCCCCGGCCTTTCTGTGTGGAGTTTGCATGTTCTCCCTCTCCCTCTGCCTGCGTGGGTTTTCTTCAGGTACTCTGGTTTCCTCCCACGTTCCAAAAACATGCATGGTAGGTTAAGTGGACACTCTAAATTGTCCCTAGGTATGATTGTGAGTGTGAATGGTTGTTTGTCTGTGTGTGCCCTGCAATTGGCTGGCCACCAGTTCAGGGTGTACCCCGCATGCTGCCCACACGCAGTTGGAATAGGCTCCAGCGCGCCCGCGTCCCTTGTGAGGATAGCGGTTTGGATAATGGATGGATGGGTATTACATTAGTTGAAATTAGTATCATAATCTCACCAATGGTAAAGATAGAGTTCCCTCCCATTTTCAGGGTAATGAATATTTATCAGACTTTTGGGGAGAATTTTTTAGGTTTATATGTTATTTTTTTACCCAAGGCGTTTCAATGGCCGTCAATTATATGCAATTTTTTTCTATTCATCGGAGAAGTCGGTCCCAATCCACCGTCAATAGCAGGGGTCGACTGTACAGTAAGTAAACACGTTGTTTCAATAGATTGGTCTATCTTCTGATCGGATCAGTGATTGGTTATCATTTCTTTCCAAACTCGAGTAATATGCATTTTCTATCCTCACAAACTGCAGAAAACAACAATTTTTCGAACAGAAATAGCTATTCAAGGAGCATCATTGAAAAAAAACAATGGTTAAGTCCCAATGATGAAAAAACACCACCACCAACAACACAATGTTGAAAAGAACAACAACACATTGCTATCGATATTTGCAGGACAACAGAGTTTAAAGGAAACTTACCAAAGAACGGTGTAAAAATGCACCCTCAAATGCTACGGCTTCGACTCGTAAAGAAAAACCTTAAGAGTCTCCAGGCCCTCGCACTGCCAGGGAATCAAAGCTATGAAAAGATGTGAATGTAGCTGAGCAAATAGGATTAAAGATGGCTAAATCCAAATGGCTGGAAGCACAGCATGCATTAAAGAGGAATTCTCTCAGGAAAGATAATCCCCATATACACATTCTAACACACTTCACTCACCCGTTTTTTTTTTTTTTGTTTTTTTACACACACACGCACACCCACACATATATAGTAATTCCGTGATTTCCTGACTATCCACACACACCCCAGTCAATAGAGTCTATAAATATACTGCTCAGACTGCAGCAATGACACACACTGATTCCAGAGATGGAAATATTCTCGCAGAATAATCACACTTTGTGTCATCTTCTCCTGTTTCCACTCCAGCATCAAGCACAAGAGCCAGAGAGTCTTACCTTCAGCACTTCCACGGGCACCTGCGCAGCGGCCGGTGCAGGGACGGTGACATTGATGGCAGCGCTTTGCGCAGCTGTGGTTTGTGGGTACTGGGACTCCTGCTGCCTGCGCTGCTCCCGCCGCTCCTGCTCCTGAAGCTGCTCGCGCATCAGCTGTTGCCGTAGCAGGATGCGCGAGGTTGTGGCCGAGGAGCTGAGAGGAGGTTTGGAAGCGCCGCGCTGCTCCGACGGGCTGCGGTGAAGGGGAGAACGATGCCAGGTGAAAAGAGGGTTGAAAAGGTGAGATGAAGAGCATCAACTTAAAAGTGAAATGAGAGGGCAGAGAAAGGTCAGGTGCAGAGATTAGATCAAGCGAGATGATGGTGAGAGATTAGCTCTGTTGATTCACGAGCATGTCTCTCTCGACACACGCCTGTGGGATTTAGTTACTTGGTGTGGGGCCACGCTCCAATTGCTAAACACAGCACTTGTGAGGACTTTTTCTTGCTGGACTGTTTTCCCATTTACACTTACATTCTGTAGGGGATTGACAACACATAGCCACTCCCACCACATGCAAGTAGCATTGCCCGACTCACTGCTCCTGCCCTTTCCCGTCTTGCTCCGTCAAGGCCTTTCCTATTTGCTAATCGTCACGTTCCTTCCTCACAGTGTGAAGCGCTTGCGTTCACAGAGGCAAAGACAGATTAGCAGCAGTGGTGGCCATGATGAAATGATGGAGGGGACACTGACAAAGTTAAATCGAAGAACTTCATCACGATTGTTTTTTTGTGGGCCAGATCATGGAAGTAAATCGCCACAGAAAAAAAAATCTAACAATATGCTCACATACTTCGTCCTTTCTGCTTTATTGTCGTACATTAAACAATGGAGACAAAAGCCTTTTCTATTCTATTATTTGTTTAACTAAATCAATGTCACAATTGATTTGTGTCTACAGAACAGTTAAATGCTTATGGGGATGTATTATAGAAATAGATTTTAGTTTTAATTGCTTGTGTACAAATATTTGAGTCTGTGAAGTGCCTGCCCACCCATCAAGCGTGAACAACCAATTAAAAAAATGTATGAGTTAGCTATTTACCAAATTCTGTCTACAAACAATACATTCTGAATTTGACCACAGTGTAATGTCACAGTTCGGCTCATTTGCATTATCAACTCCGACTGACTTGGACATTTTCAAGAATACACTGTTTAAAACAGCGTTTCACAACCTTTTTCTTTCACACTGGAAAACAATTTACAGCACAAAACGTAACAAATTGATTCACAAAAAATATGTAAAAAGGTTAACTGTGTAACTGTGTAATTTAGTGGAAGAGCATTTCATTGTTCCCCCAAAAACTATTAGAACATTTTTTTTGTCAAAATGATTTACATTTTGGGCTTCCATTTGTGCAAGTACAAGCCACTCATTTTGTCATCACCCACCCACCCAAGCTCCACCCCCGGTCATCATGTTCACGAAAGCCATACCCGACATTGGCCCCACAGAGGAGGCGGGAGGGGTCCACAGTGACTCATTTCCATGAGAAAGGATCACACACATATCTCAAAACAGGTTAATTAATTTCAGTGAGGCTGAAGAAACTGAATGAAAAGAGTGTTTTAATTCTTAATCCTCGAAGTATTTTGACGAAAGCCTGTCAGAAATGTTACTCCAACATTTTTAAAAGGACAATGGGTAAAATTCAGTGCCATCTAGTGGTCAATTAATAGAATGCAGCGACCTAAGATGGAAGCGGTGCCTTCAAGAGACCAAGTATGCAGTAGTCATGATGCCAAGGAACTACCCTAAGTTTGTCTCCTTCGAGTATCCGTAGCACAAAGATGGCAGCGAAACATGGCAGCCTCCTGTAGGGGAGGCGTGCCCTATGTAATAGAATTCGAGATTACTTCACCTATGATTGTATAAAAATAATTACATTGATGTGATCGAGCATATTTTTTTGCATATTGTTGAAATCACGATCATTGAAAAATCAAAACATTCTACACATTGTCCCTTTAAGTTTAACTCAACATGACCATTATCTGACCTGAAATTCATGAAACACCATAACACAGTACATAGAAATTAAAATAGTTACTGATACTTATTATATTCAAGATGATTACATAAATATAACAAACATTTCTTTCATTCTAACTAACGGCAATGTTTTCATCATTATAATTTTCTTTCCTGACTGCCTGGGAGAAATCTATTTGAACGTCGTACACGCATCAAAAATCTATCCAGCATGTGTATTAGCAAATATTTACTAATAGAGAATACAAATATTCATCTAACACAGCCACCTATTTACATCATCCAATGCAAGAAAGAGGTAATACTTTGATGGTCGAGGCTTGATCCATTTGTTTGTGTGCATGATTACACAATAACGACTGACCCAATTTCCGTGGCGAGGTTTGACATGGACCAAGAAAGAAACTCCATCAATATTTATAATTAGGAAAACTCAGATGAAAAAAACTATACTAATTATTATTATTATTATTATTATCATCATCAGCTGAGCAATTTTGGTTTTATCTGCCTCACACAATTTCATCTGCTACAATTCAGCATGACAGTACATGATTACATTAGCCACATGGGATATATCACAAGCTACTGTTTGAGCTCTTTTAAATAATACTGATCCTGACTTCTTTAAGCTACAATCCAACATGATAAAAAGAGCAGAACAAACCTATAGACCAAAACAGTTTTGAGCTAAATTCAGCGGCACGCTCAAAACGTTTTGCATAACAGAAAGAGGAACAAGAAGGGCTGTTTCAGTTTTCCCACTCTTTTCAAACCGAGACGGCTACTCCCCAGACAGAGTCGGGCGCTCCTAAAATAGAGGGACTCTGCTGAAGCAGAAGTTGTCGGGATCAAGCCTTCATCGAGTGAGTGATCCTTTTGATAAAACTCAGCAAAACGTCTGGCCAATCCAGCTGTGCAATAATCGGACTAATTAGCCGGCAGAGTCAAACACAGCTTCAGTCTGCCGTGCATTCGGTGGGTGTTGGGCCCTCAGCGTACGATCATTCCCCTCCTTCTCTCCCACCAATGTATATAACCTTATTGTCTGAAAAGACAGCTACTCAAGTTTGGACAAGAGCAAAAATACAAGATATAGACTGCAACAAAACCACATGTGCTGTGCCATTATCAACAGTAACGAGGAAGCAGCAAATTGTTTACCAGGAAACGCTTTATTTTTGAGACTGGACTATCTTTAATCAGCCTTGCTGCCACTGTCTCGTCAATTATCACTTCGAGTCATTTAATCAAATACAATAGATATAAAAAAGTCGACGTGCCTTTGTTCAAATGCCACCTTATATGGAAACAATTATTTATTTGTTCATTTTCTGACATGCAAATAGATGCAAAACTTTTTCCACAATTGTGACCTTTAACCTAAACAAATAAATTGAAAAAAATATATATTTTAGAAAGGAGGGAACCTAAAAGTAAACAACTGAGATACTGTAATGTGATTGCGCAATTCACAGGTGTGCACGTCCTCTTACCGTATGACTGAGGTTGGCTGTGTTCAGAATTAACCAATCACATTTAAAATCATGTTTACATAGGGGTCTGCACACAACGACCACCATTTCAAGTACCGATTAAACCTCAAATAACCACAGAGGAGCACTTTACCCCTTTTTGCCGGTCCGTCTTCCATCTGCGACCTGAGTACCCTTCCGTCATCGTCCCTCCGTCCTTATTCATAAAACTAATGGTCCTTCGACCCGTCCGACCTCGTCCTTCTAAAGTGCCTGGGAAGGCATGACCATCTTTGCAAATGACGATAAGAATTTTAAAAAACTTTCTCTCAGGTTTTGTCCTAACGCTGATTTGTGAATAGAACTGTTGATCATTTCTTTACCCTTGACTAAGACCCCCATTTCATCTGAAGAAAAACTGACTAAAAGCATTATGCTGCATGCTTCACTGTACTTATGTTGTTCTTCTGATGAAGAGCAGCAATGTATTCATGCAAAGCAACACCCTGCAGTGGCGATGATAGCTTGAGGTCAATAAATTGACAATCAACATGGAAGCTTTACTGAAATCAACAGGTGGTGGGTTCATATGGCAAACAAGCATCGGTGCTTCAAGACCAGTAGCACAGCTTGCAAAATATGCAAGTCTATTCTCAAATATAACAAAAGCATAAGTGCTATTCATTCTTATCTGAAAAGGTACCAGCTAACTGACCAGTAGCCTTAAATCATCACGTCAGCAACCTGAGAAATCACCAAACGCCCCACTATAACTCTGAAAAGCCAGACAATACTGTAGCATCTGCTTCGAAGATCAAACAAAGGCACGCGGTTATCCATCAATGACCTCTTTGTTGAGAAAATCAATTAATTTATGCATCAACAGGTTGCCAATGTCGTAAAAGAAAACAACCAACTTAATTTCCTCTCAACCATTATCCTTCATCCCGCAGACCAAGGGTCTCCAACATTTTTGAAAGTGCACGCACACTTCTGAAACAACAAATCCACTCAAATTACCTTAAAAGTGGAAGTCAACCCAGACATATTTTTTTCAAGAATATGTTCCCAGCAGGCCCACTAGTTGAAACACGGCATTCTGATTAATTTTGCGTTCGCGGAATATAAATTAAGCAGCAAAATGCACTCGTTTTTAGTCATCTCTGGGGTCGGCCATTTTGTCTTCTGTCGACTGAAATGCTGCTCACAACGACCAATCACGGCTGACCTGTTTTTTGAATCTGAGCCGTGATCTTGTGGGCTTGCATAGAACATATTCTTAAAAAAAAAATGTTTGCGTTGAATTCTCCTTTAAATAACATTACAGGTATATGTTATTATTACAAATTAATGCTATAATTTGAAGACACTGAACATATTAGTAATAACTCACAATAATTAGGAAACAGACACATCAAATAGCAATATGCAACAGTATTTCTTTTACGGTATTCTTTGCCAGTGTTTACATTTTCGAATGATCGCTTTGACAAAATTGAGTTGCTCAGTGACACGTTGTCAGTACGTCAAACCTTCTTCGAGTGAGGATGCAAATTCTCTTCCAGTTCAGCTCTCTGTAATTACATTGTATTTTTGTTGATAAAGACTTTTTACTCTGCAACTTCCGGGTCATGTCTGCGTATGGTTCCAAATTCGAATCCTCACGTGGCAAATACTCTACTTTTGCATGAGACAGAACATACCATTTCAATTGGAGTGTGACAAATGGAATACTTTATGCATTGTGCATTTTGACTGAACAAGCCCATTTAAAAAAAAAAAAAAAAAAGCTATTTCTTCAACACTTAACCCCAGTTCTTTGCAGAAAATGTATATTTAATATTCATCAGCGTTTGTTTAAGAATTTGGGGAGTTTGTGAAAAAAAAACTATTAGTATTATTAGTAATTTTGTTTTTTATTAGTTATTTTTTTATTTTTGTGAAAATTAATCAAGGAGCCACTCACAGACTGTGTTTACATGCAGCCAATAAACTTTCTAAAACCCGAGTATTGGCAGCGTTAGGGTTTTTAAAAGCCATGTAAACGCATAATAACCAGAATATGTCCTTATTCTGTTTTTTAAAATTCCAAAGATCATGCCTATACGTTACTCCCTTTCAAACCTGTATATGTGTGCATGTATACGGCAATCAAAATATGTCGAATGCACATGTAACACCGCGCATGTTCAACCGCAAAGAATCTTGGTCTTTGTAGTACAGGAAGTGCTTGTATGCCCGCTGTTTGGTGCGCAACCCACCGGAAATACATCCTTAGTGATAAACAAAACATGGCGAAAGCTAGAGTAAGTAGGACAACACATTTTTAAAGTGAGGAGGAAACCGTCTGCTTAAATCGTGCGGTGAATGATATGAATATAATGTGTTTCATTGACGGAAGCAAGTAACAAGCGGAGATGACGTAAATTGCGTCATGCCGTCCGTGCGTCGCCATTTCAATCTGGTTATTTAAACGTGGGGCGTAACGCTCTCCCGCTCAAGCCATGTAAACGGTCTAGTTCGAATGAGTCCGAAATTGACATTTTGACCTTAACCCGAATACTGCATGTAAACGTAGTCACAGAATAGGAAATAAAGTACCCACACTATATGCAAGGTCGTCAAGTGAGAGAACACAGTGGTGCAGAGTACTACACCATGAGTGACTTGGATGCAATATGTCACCACTTGTCACCATCAGTTAATTCCTGCTTGAATATCAAACACTATGATAATTCTCTACAGAATCTCTATGCCCTTTTCTATTTTCTTCATCACAGTATTCAATTTTTTTCAACAACTCTCTACATTTCTCAGTATACACCACAGCCAAATGGGTTTGTATTATGATAAAGACGGTGAGATATTTATAATACTGAATATACACTATTAATTAATTGATTGGTAGATTAGAAACATTAAGGGAACTGCAGCTAAACGAAAACCTTCAATGAGCCTTTTAGTTTTTATGTTAGTTCTTTTTTTTTCTTTGTTCTGCATCCAAACCTAGAAGCTGCTTTAAAGCTCATAATGCATAATTCCATTGTCTGCAAGGGTGATTGTGTTTCTTTCATCACAGAATTTTAAATCCAAGTCACTGGATCTAATATTTTAAAGGTATTGTTTTTAGTTGCTTGGCTCCCACTAACAAAATATTTCTCTTTTTGTTGAATCGACTTCACAGTAGTAACCAGTCGGCCACCGTGTCACCACAGTTCAACATCAACACGCTTTAAAGCAGCACTGGGCAAGAATTCGACCTTAATAAAAAATGTTCACAACTCTTTTGATAAAACATTGACTTACAAGTAGCTGAATGGGAATTTTGTCATGTCCTGGGGGGTTCTGTATCGTTGCACGCATGCACATTTACAATCCAAATGGTGACCCCACGAAAACAGAAAAAAAAGGCTGAGTGGTCGGGGAGCATATTTGCATTCAGTTCACTTGGACTGAAGACCGGTGAAGATCCCCACTGCCCCCTACGTATCATGTACGATAGATGGAGATACCAACGTCTCCTCAAAACGGTGTGAGATTGTTTATGCCTGCACTATTGTGAATGCAAGACCGTCCAATATCCTGATTGGCCAAACTGAGGTTGAGCACGCACAAATTAATAGCAATTTCCTATTTAAAATTTGATGTATACATTTTGGTAAATCAATCAGTAAGTAATATTAATGTCAAGTCAAGTCAAATTTATTTATATAGCACTTAATCACAGGAAAGTCTCAAAGGGCTTCACATATGCACCAGATCATATACACGACATCCCCTGATCTCAACCCCCAGGAGGGCAAGGAAAAACTGGATAAATACTTACACATATGTACCTGTTTCAAACTCAGAAAGTTGGTTGCAACAGTGTTACCTGTGGTCAAGTTATATCCCCTGTAGTTTATGCCAAATTAACAAAGAAAAAATTCTCTTCATTTTTGAATACAGTAGTACCTCTACTTACGAACGTCTCTTCATACGAAAGTTTTACGTTACGAAACGTCTCAACAGGAAAATATTGCCTCTTGTTACGAAAGAAATTTCAGGATACAAAAGGTAAAAGCATGGGCTGCTACTCGCAGCTCCAGAGTTTCCTGAACGCAACATACTCATAGCTGCTCTGCCATTGGCTATTATCTAGTGTCTTCCTGGCATCCCATTGGCTAAGAGGGACCTCTACCGTATGTGTCTATGCATGTAGAGAGACAGGTAAATGGATATATATGTGATAGATAAAGTCTATGCAGCGTCCTCGTCATTCGCCCCTCGGGCCATGAGGTGTTCCGATAGTTTTACGTGAATTAGAAACGAGGAAAAGAAAAAAAGGAGAAAATGGTTTTTTTTTGTCCATACAAACAAAGCAAGAGATAATAGAAAAGTATGAAAAAGGGATGCGTTTGGTTGATCTCGCCAAAGAATATGACCGTAATGTATCGACAGTCGCCACGTTATTAAATCAGTTCTTTACAAAACGCCAGGCAAAAACCACTTCTGAGAGAGAACATGAACCACAGAGGGCAAAAAGCGATGAGGACAGCAATTAAATGGTAAACGACCATCTTTTTTTTTTTTTTTTCTTTGTTTTTTACATTATGCACAACTCTCATTTATTGTGCAATAATCTAATTGTAACATGCATTTGTTACATGTTTTGATGCATTTTTATGCTTTATAAAACATTTATGTCTGAATATTGGGGGCTTGGAAAGGATTAGGGCATTTACATGGAAAACGCGTCCCTACTTACAAAATTTTCTACTAAAAAAGAAATTTCTTCCACAACCAATTAATTTCGTAAGTAGAGGTACTACTGTACAAGGAATTATTTTTCACAAGAATTTAGTTGAGAAAAAAAGTATTATTTGAGATATTTGCATTTCACACTGGACATGTTCAAGATAGTGTTTCTGACTGTTAAACGTATTTTAAAGAGAATTAAAATCAAAGCAAGAATGTTCTGTTCAACCTTGTCATGGTTTTTAAAATTGATTTTTTGGTCTTGGTCTTGTCTCAATCTCAGCTTGTTGCAGTATTTACACTCAAAAGACTTGGTTTTGTCTCTGTGAGGTCTGGTCCCCAGCAAGTTTTGTTTCTTGGCTAGCACAGTCTTATTGACAGCCCTAGTTGGGTTGCATGCAGTTCAAATAAACTAAACTTCCATTCTCAAAAACACTTCACTGTTGGCTCAACATGAGGAAGACAAGGCTAGCAACTGACCATTGAACATGTCACCAACTTGAATTGTTACTAGCCCAGCTCACAAACTGAAGTCTGAAATCTAAACTATGCAATCTGAGTTTTGAGTTTATAGATCACCTCTGCTGCCATCAAGTGGTCACAAAAAGGCACATTTACTGTATAAAATCTACATTTTCAAGTCTGTTATTTAAAATTCCTTAGTCCCACCATTTTTAGTACATGCATAATCACTCATGTGACGATTTTTTCTACTTTGATTACATTCTGAACCAGTCAATGTTTAGGTAGCATGTTATTTATTTGACTTTTTGCATAATGAAGTCTTTTGAGACTGCTGATTATTTTTGATTTGTTAAAAACTGTCTTAGTAAAAGCTGGTAAATTTAAGTTTTTCAGTTATCTTTGTGACTGAGTAATTGTTGTATTGTGCCAGCAACGGTTTAGTATTTCTTCATGCTTTTGAAAATATATATAGATTTGTTTCAAAATTACGGCAATAATATGGCTGGGTTTTTTTCAGATAATAATGCATAATAGCAGTCACCATAAATAAATGAAAAAATATACAGATATTCCATGTGATCTGAATCGGTATCGGCCGACCTCACTCATGCATGATCGGTATCGGTGTCATAAAACCTGATCGGAACATCTCTAATATATATATATATATATATATATATATATATATATATATATATATATATATATATATATATATATATATATATATATATATATATATATGCAGATGGAGGTATAAACAAACACACACAAAAATTGAATTGAGTTTGTTAGTGAAATATGGACCATCCAAGCCAGATGATCACTTTAAAGGGACACTTGGATGAGCTTAACATTGGCACTTATATACAAGGTTTACATATAAAAATGACATCAGTACTAAAATGCCCCCCTCAAAAGACTCTGTAGTGATTTAATGGCTTTTTTTGTGATTAGATTTACAACAAATTGCCGCGCCTCTTTTTGGGGCTGGGCTTATTTTTTCGGTCTCAGCAGTCTACGTCACAGGAGGGAGGCAAGCCTGGTAATATTGCTCGCTTTGTCAGTTCAGTTGTCTAAAACAGCGACCGATCTCCACCAAAATGCAAATGCACTTTACTACTTGTCCACTTCAACCCGTGAAAGTATAAAAGTGTTCTGTACAATAGTTTGGATTTATTGACATAAAACGTGATCTCATCATGATCACCTCCACAAAATCAAAAATACCGTGGCGATCGCTTCTCCACTTACACAGGCGGACAAGAGCATGAATGCGCACACGAACCCCGACTGGTTATATTTCGGACATTTAGCGAAACTAAACTCGTGTCAACTCTCGGGAGGCAGACGGCGACTGGCAGTGGGCAAGCAATCAGGCAAGCATGGATCTTTATCCCCCCCACTTCCCTCCCCTCCCCAACTAACAGTAGGATAACAGTACAGCTAATAGCAACAACTAGCTTCAGGCCGTTAATACAACAGGCGTTAGCACAACAACATTAGCTCGTAACTGTTCGCGCAGTGTGTGGAGGTGATCATGAGCCTGCGTCTTCATGTCGCAGGGTTGCCTACCAGGCAGTCGCGCGCGCTGTCCGACACCGTTTGCAGCCGCGAGAGTGAAGCGGCGTCACAGTGAGGTAAGACCTCATCGAACAGAAAAGAATCAGTGTGCACTCGTCCCAGCATAAATCTATGTAGCTGTGCTCACTTCCACATTTCCTCATCCTCATATAAATCAACCACGGTGAGGTTAATCCTTTTGATATGTTGAAGTGGTCATTAGTAAGGATGTCCACATAAATTTTGGTGCCAATTGATCACCGTTTTTGGATGTTATAAGCAATGAAAGTACAATGATTTCCAATGGAGGGTTTGTTATCGGTTCCTCCAGTGACTGCAAACGAGGATAGAACGGTAGGCGGCGCGGCCATTCTCCTCATTAACAAGAGACGTTATTCATGGAGTCACTTATTTCCTCATTTCTCCCAAATGTATTGATAAAATACAAAATGACAACTCTTTTCATTTTCCTGATCAAAAAAATATATAAAATGAACTTGTTAGTGAAAACATGGCCATCCCGGCCCAGCCATCCCTTTAAAGTCCCTCTAAAAAGAATGAATGGCACTACCTATTGGGCACTAATGGTACAACAGCCTGATCTAAAACCAACGTTCAACATTGGTAAGACATCTTATTGGTCTTCTTGTGCTTAAAAGTGGGTCTATGGACACTATCATTCAACATTTAATGCTGATTTGGGTGGTGTGGTTGGAGGGTTCAATCTGCCCCAACACAAACAGCACATAATTAACTGATGTATATTCCAACATGACTTCAAAATCCCTTGCTTTAACACATGCCTGTAATATCCGAGTCGCTGTGCCGCCATACTCACACACAGTCAAATGAGCAGGGTCTGTACACTTGCACTCCAACGGCCTCCATATTTGTTTGTTTACTCCTGAAGGTGTACCGCCCGCCCTTGGAGTCTAGTGAAAGTCATGCCGCTTGGTGCAGCGCTGAAAATGTGTCAGAGGGGGGAGGCTCCTGGGCCCTGCCCGTGCTCTCCAATCGCCATGCAGAGGACCAGCCCCCGTCCGTGCACACCCGAGCTGAGGGGAAGAGCGCGCACCCAACACTCTGCCCACCAACGGAGAGATTCCAAACACACACAGATAATGTTTCACTTGCTGATATACAGTAGGTCTCTTCTGGTGATTGGTCGTGTAGGATTTAGTCAGGGCTAATCCTTCAGCTAATGAAATACTTAGTTGTGGTTTATTCATTATTACAATGTGTACCGCTACACCATCAGTGACCCTGGGGAAAACATGACTTTGAAAAATGAAGAAAATCAAGTTTTTGCCCTGATTAATCCCCCAGCTAAAGACCTACTGAAAATTAGGACAAGCTGAACTGCACAGGTGTAGCATTTGACCCGCAGGTACAGTAGGTTCTTGCTTGGGGATGAAGCAAAGTAACCACTGCTCTATGTCTGTGGGACATTTGGTATCAGACTGCACGGAGAGACGGAACAAAAATATTTTATTGACCGGAGTCTGAAAGAAGTTCAAAATCAGGTGCAGAGAGAGATCAGGATCCTTATCAGGCTCTTGCCAAGCTTGCTGATGAGCTGCTCCTTTGAATCAGGCATATTAGAGTACGTAAACCCTTGGGCAAACCTGTCTAAAGTATTTGTAAAAATACCTGCAACTCAAGCTGTCATAATAGAAGTACTGTATTTCTATTTATAACATGCCTATTTAAAAAATTCAATGCACATCGGACTTTGAATTGGATACCAATTTGATGTTTAAAGATGACTCAATTTAACATCATCCAGCCTATTGGCGTAAGATTGATGATACGATTACATCAGCGTAATGTCAAATACCGCGTACAAAAATGTGTTTGACTGATGTAATAATTTAAGTTCAGCTTTTT
Source organism: Filicampus tigris (assembly GCF_054856515.1). Taxonomy (NCBI): domain Eukaryota; kingdom Metazoa; phylum Chordata; class Actinopteri; order Syngnathiformes; family Syngnathidae; genus Filicampus; species Filicampus tigris. The sequence continues at coordinate 28,036,443 of NC_141217.1, read as the reverse complement.
AATTCATTTGAAAGAGACCTTCAACTCTGTGATTTTTTGTAAGAGTTCAAAATGTGTTCATTTAATAAATACAATTTTATTTTCTGATTTCGGATCGACTGCATAGCTTTCATAAGCAACACACTCTTTTATAGATAGATAGATAGATAGATAGATAGATAGATAGATAGATAGATAGATAGATAGATATAGGCTAACATCTTCATTTCAGGAAAAAAAAGTGTTTGCAGGCTCCTGGTGTTTTTTTTTTTTACGAGGAAACCGGGTCGAAATGGCTCTTTGCATGTTAAAGGTTTCAGACCCGTGATCTATTGGATCTACAGTACATGGATTTTGGATTCTTCTTCCAGCAGAGGGCACTGTTCATCTATCAGCTACGGTACATCAAATGCTCAGTGTGTCACATTGATCATCTAACAAAGACAGAGTAGTGGTGCAATAATGAGAAGGAACACACCCTAGAGTAAAATACTAGAACTTTCTTCTTTCTACTATGGCCAGGCCATCACAAGAGGCCCTGAAACCTCTCTTCCAGGACACATGTCATGATGATAATCCATGACACACAACACATAGTTGTCCCAGACGTGTTGCTGTAGGGCCTTTTGCCATGCAGTTCTCAACAGACTGTACAAGATATTGATCAGCATTATTGTCTAATACAGTATGAACAATCAATTTTCAAGGCTTTGCTTGCTTAGCTCAAAGCTATGCAACCTAGTTGTTGGAAAAAGATAAGACTTTACAAACAGCTGTAGGGAGAAGCTTTGTTTGCCAAAGGACTGAACAGGCTATCATGTCAAAGTCAATAAATTGTTACCAAGTCACGTACTGTAAACAAATATGCATGTGTGTGCAAATATGGAAATATTATTGATTCACTGATCCTTTGTAGCAGGGCTGCGCAACATATCGAAAAATGATCGTTATCGCGATATTGGCTCATGCAGTATGCATATTGTAAAGATATGCACTAATTTTCTCATGGAATTGTATGCTTTTTTCTGAATTTGACCAGTCAGACCCAAATTTAAATGTGCATCGCCACCCAGTAGTTGCACATTATCGAGGGCAGTGTTTCTCAACCTTTATTGAGCCAAGGCACATATTTCACATCGGAAAAAAGCTCACGGGACACCATTTAGCAAAACGATTCACAAAAAGTGGCTACACAGGGTCATTATGTACATTCTGTCATCTCATGGAAGAAAACATTTATTGTTTTGCCTGTTACTACATGGTTGGCATAAATAAATTAACCAATTTTTTTTTAATTAAGAATTATTTTTTGTGTTCAAACATTTGACATCATTTGCCGCGGCACACCTGATGATCTCTCACAGCACACTGGTTGAGAATCACTGATCTAGCATAATATAAAATAATAAGATAAGAATATTTAGAGCTTGCTTATTTTACTGTATGAAAAATGTCATTCTTTCATTTGAGAATCAAATTGTCATTTCTTTAGGTACATGTTAAATATCGCGATAATATCTAAATCACTGTCTTCGACAGCCATATCACATATCGCATGTTTTTCCAATATCGTGCAGCCCTACTTTGTAGTAATTGACCATAAAGGATAAAAGCATAAACAATGCATTCAGCTATATTCTTCGCTCACGATGAACTCCCACGAGAAGTAAACCATCACGTTCTTGACAGGGTATTGTGAAATACTTACCTTGTCAACCCTCGCTCTTGTACTTGTAAAATTAAGGCAGCGGAGGCGTGCTCACTGTTTTTCCGCCTTTGTCACTTCCCGTTGGTGCTCCCAGCCCTGATTTGCTAGCTAACAGCCAATCTGAGTGACCAAATGTCACGACTGGCGACGCCGATTCAACTTATGTAAACGCCCCCAAGACGCCTATAGACGGGTTACGACACTATGAAGGTGGCCACTACACCAAACAGACGGCGCATTTGGACAGCATGACGCGTCACGACCTCCGACGTCGGTTTGGTCTATCAGGGCCTTTAAAGAGATGACAAGGTTCATTTGGCCATTTCCAACTGTCACCCTTGAACTTGCCACATCCTAATCCTGTAATTTTGTTCCCAAAGTGCACTTCATAGTGTCCATCCGTTGCTTGAGGGGGACAGCACAGCTGTCTGCCATTTCTTTCTACTTTTTTACTCGAGGAAGAGCATCCAAGGACAGACACGCTTCGCGCCACATGAGTCACTGCTTGAAGCTTCATGACTTCAGAATGCTTCAGAATGAGGATGTAACGCATCAACAAAGCGAATGGCACGTTATCTGAATTCGCCCTCGTCCCCTTTTGACGGAAGCATGGAACTGTGTATCCTTAAAATCCCTATCCCACTGAGGGGCGAACAATTGCGACTGCTGGCGACAGTAGCAAAATGCGCATTCACATCAGAGTTCCTCAGGGTTCATTCAAGGTCGCAAATTTTCACAAAACGTCCGCCTAATGTTGGACAGTTGTTTGCCAACATTTTTGTATGTATGTACAGAATAGTATCTGTTTTAATTTCTTTACACAAAACAGCTCTGTTCCATTATTAACCATGCTGCAAGAAGTTAGGCCCTATCTGATCAACGATCATTTCTCCTTTTAGCAGAATAATGCATTTGCTGTCAAATTCTAAAATTGATACCAAGCTCAATTTTTCTGTCAGCTTAGTCTGTACAAACTGGTACTAATTTGTTTGGGATAAAAATACATGACGTATCTCAGGGAATTTTCTGGTAGAAGCTAAATATTACATGAAACAAAATGTTAACATGAAACATTGGAGTTGTTACTGCAAAAGGCTATTCATTCAATATTCAGTACTGATCTCAGTGTTTTAATTGGCAGTAAATGAGCATATTGAAGCAAGCTGACAAAATATAGAGCGCACTCTTTTCTTCAAGATGCCATAAAGTTTTGGGGACAACAACAACAGCGAGCAACCCTCTTCATATCAAAATAGAACTTTATTAAGTTTGTACACAGAAACGGGCATTCCGCCTATGTGACAGACCGGTCCACCTATCCGCCTAATGACTACAACTGAATGACAACTGGGGCAGCAGCATCTCCGCTGCCGACAGTGGAAAAACTAGGCAGATTGATAAAGAAGGTCGGTTGTCCACGGCTGTACAAGGGGGTAACGGGGAGGAGAATGGTAGCAAAGCTATCATTTCTGATGATAGTTCACTCCCACACAATGCAGGACAACATCAACATACTCAAATATTTCGACCCCAGAGAACTATGTGAACATGTCCAAAGTACCAAAACTATCCAATGCACAGAGAAGGGGAAAAAAAGAACATAGGGAAAACGGGAGAAAGGGAGGTCAAGTTGTTCGTCCGTTTGGTTTGTGCAATTAGATGTCGCAACAGCAAGTCACTCGCATGATTTGTAAGACAGTAACAAAATGGTCATGAAAGGAAGAAAATATTAGTGGTTTTTTTTGGGGGGGGGTGATGTTATCCTATTAAAGGCAATGTTAAAAAATCATCATCTCTTGTAAGTATATGTAAATCATGAATGGAGGGCGCCGTCAAGTAAAATCTCGCCTAGGGTGCCACAGTGGCTAGGGTTGGCCCTGAGTAGGACTGCCATATAAGATTGAAGGTTGGCTTAAGCAGGAATCAATGTGTGTTGGCTGACGAGGCAGAAGCTGCGGCTGATAGACGCTCCTGTAGAATGTGCATTCTGTTAGCGCTTGTTGGAATAAAGCAACTGAAAAGCATCGGCAACTGCGTTGTCCGTTAAACACAAATGTGGGTGTTACAACACTGATCACCCCCAGCGGCTTGCTGTGCGGCTCATCTAACAGGCTGCTTTGAAGGAGCACAATATATTTTTATTGATATAGTGCATTCACAACTGCTGCAGCCAGGTATGCTACACTGGAGCTAAGGAGGGCTAGAGCCCCGTCAGAAATATGTGTAGCCCCTATGAAGCCCCTCCAGCATTTTATTTGATATTCTAAAATATATTCATAACATATTTTCTCAGGCCCCCTATGTATCGGTTAATCTACCCTTTAGCAATGGGAGAGAAAAAAAATCCTAAAGCCGTCCCTGGCTGCAGCTGTAACAAAGCGCTTTTCAGAACATTTACCATATGTGTATTTGCATTCTGTATTAAATAACTACTATAAAAGTAATTTAATCAGAGGACTGTGCTCATGACTGAATGCCTATTTGGAGCTGTTCCACTGAAAAGCGAGTAAGCCAGCTGTTGTTTAATTGTTGCCTAGCGACGCTTCCCGCGGCGCATCTAGAGATTTCATGACCAGGATATGTCAAATTAAAGCAGCACTGGGCAAGAAATTGACCTTGATAAAAAAAAATTCACAACTCTTTTGATGAAACAATGACTTACAAGTACAGTAGTTGAATGGGACTTCATGCCCTGAGAGGGTCTGTATCATTTTTACTGGCACAAAGCAAGTTTGAGAGGATGGGATCAACCCTGGCACACCAAAAAATACAAATGTCCTGAATTGCTTTGCAGCATACTCACTTCCTCCTTTCGCTAGAAGGACGGCTCAGGATTTCACGTCACTACGCGCTGGCACGCATGGGAAATGTGGTTGATTTTTGTCAAAACACTAACGCTTTTGTCCACATGGCGCCGTCATAATCAACAAAAACTGACATATGACACAGTCTTGTTTTAAACCAAATTACTCAAAACCTAACTCACAATTGCCATCATGAGAATGACTGCATTTGTTGTGAGCTGCACTTTCAGACAAACGCCAAACCACCAGCACGAGTCAGCCGCCGCTCGGTCACGTGGCTGTCATTAGCAGAGCACAGTTAATTGAATCAAAATGTGCAATATGATGTTTCACCTACAAGAGGCGCTAGACTTAATACAGCTTGGAAGAGGAAAGTTGCTAAGTCTCTGGGAGAATACGTGCACCGCTATATTTGACAGGGGAGGCCCTCATTTAAACATCACTCGAGCCAGGGTGCGTACATTTCAGTAAGGTGCCTAAGTGACACTTAACATAAGTCGATGGGAGAAGCGGCGCAGCCCAAAAAGTGTGCAGCTGCGCATTTTTTGTGGGTTAAGCACGCAGGAGAATCCATCCATCCATCCATCCATCATCTGCCGCTTATCCGGGGTCGGGTCACGGAGGCTGCCGCCTCAGCAAGGAGGACTTCCCTCTTCCCAGCCAATGCTGCATTCACACCAAATCCGTTGAGGGTGTTTCTGGCGGCGCGATTCACTTGAAGTCAAAGTAGTTCGCACAAGCGAGCGCGATTGAGTGCGAGGTGGTGCGGATGATGCCTTTCGCTACGTGCGCACACACTTGTAAACCCTTGCCGCACGGTGAGATACGGGCTTAAAGGGGAAGTCAATCCAAACATATTTTTTGCAAAGCATATGTTTTACACAGGCCCACTAGTTGAAACAAGGCATTCTGATTGATATGCGTTTATAGAATCCACCTGTTTTTAGCCATCTCAGGGAGCTGCCATTTTGTCACTTCTGTCAACTGAAAATGATATCACAGTTGCTCAGGGTTCAGGTAACGACCAATCACAGCTCACCTGTTTTCTGAAGCTGAGCCATGATTGGTCGTTACTTGAGCCCTGAGCAACCGTGATGTCATTTTCAGTCGATAGAAGCGAAAAAATGTCCACCCCTGAGATGGCTAAAAAGGGGTGGATTTTGCTGCGTAACTCATATTCCACAAACACAATATTAATCAGAATGCCTTGTTTCAACTAGTGGGCATGCAATGAACATATTTTTGAAAAAAATATGTTTAGGTTGACTCCCACTTTAAGTATCAAATGTCTTTACTTAAGTCTAAGAATACTACATCCATGTGAAAACGGCAGAAAAATCACAGATATCGAAATTTTCCCCTCCGTGTGGGAGTGGTCAGACAGTGACAAACGTAGCTCCGCCCCAGGTGCTGTGGTTAGCATTTATTTAAACAAAATGGACGTGATGAACAAATTAGAATGTATCATTTGCCAACAAATCTTTCTCAGCATTGCCAAAACTGAGAAGTCCATCCATTTTATGAACGACTTATTCTATTCAGGGTCAGTGGTCAGGTGGAGCCTATCCCAGAGGACTTTGGGTGAAAGCCAGACTACACCCTGGTCACCGCGCCACTGGAAGGGACATGAGATCACACAACGCAGCCCTATCACTTACTTCACTGCACCACATTGACATATCCGGCAGGCGTTGCATTTCCGCGTTGCACTTTTTAAATTCTGTCAGAGTTGTTATTCAGTAATTGTTTATTGAAATTCATTAATCAATTCAGAGTTGTTTACATCTGTATCGCGAAGTATACAAAAAACGATTATTTATCCCTCCCCACAATCCACTTCAGATAATGCTGTTAGTGTCATTCCCAACTTCGTCACGGTCCTGTGAAAAACACTCATGTCCATTTTTTTCTTTTCTTTTAATGTTTACGTTAATGGGGTTTCCATGTTACAGACATCCCATTAATGTGAACAGTTCTAAAAAATGACAACATTGGACATACACGTGTTTTTTACAGGACAGCGACAATATACAGTGCTCAATAAATCTACTAGACAATTGTCCACTGAGAGGTTTGTGCCCCAGCTGCGCTAAATAATTTTTATTATTTATAAAATATATAGTTTATATATTATTTATTGTTTATCTATTCTAGAAAAAATGTAAAAATAGTGAAGCACATTATTATGTTGAGATGAAAAGGTCAGATCCCTTTGTTTTTTAATTTATTGCATTCCGGAAAATATACATTCGTTTTAGTGGTTGAATGTTATGCGTGATTAATTTCTGATTTCTTGAATGAGCCCATTCAGCTGGCTCAAAATGAGTGTATAAAAAGCTTTCAGCTTGCAATTCCTCATTCCGTTTCAAAACGATAACCCTTCAAAAGTTCGGTGAAAATGAAAGCATCCATATTAAAGCACTTGATGATCTGCTTTACTAAACAGCTGTGCCCATGGAAAAGTTGTTCAGTCAACCTTCCATTTTCTATACCGTTCATCCTCACTAGGGTCGCTGGTGGGATGGAGCCTAACCCGGCTAACTTTGGGGCGAGAGGTGGGCTGCACCTTGGACTGCTTGCCAGCCATTCACAGGGCACTTCTAGACAAACAACCATTGACACTCACATTCATATCCTGTCAATAGACATAATTTGAAGTCTTCAGTGAACCTAACATGCATGAATTTGGAATGTGGGAGGGAGCGTAACTAATAAGAAACCCATTTCAAACAGGCTTACGTCAGTGATTCCGACGGCAAACTTCAATAGCTATGATCCGAATCTATTTAATCACAGTCTTGACTTTTGACCATCATGCAATAATTATGACTGGACCCTCCCAGCAGTGTCATACCGTAACTTGTCATAATCCAGGAGTATTAGTATTCAGCAATGGTTTTCTCTACCTCTGAGCATCACCATTAACAAAAGGGCCGAGGCATGTCTCCTTTGGACATATAACATGTTACTGTAGGGGCAGTGGGATTGTGTGGTCGGGGGGCGGATTTGTGTTTGGCAATGTTTTCACTGCGCCATATATAAACAGTGTGGTGTATGAAGCACTGTATCCATGAGTGAAAATGCATTTTTTGCCTTTATGCTCACTTTTTTAACTACATTTTGCACTCTGCTTCGGCAAGTCATGCCAACTGGCACTCGAGTCGCAATGCCAAGGCTCCGCCCCCAGTTGTCATGGTAACAAAAGCCATCCTTGCCACAGGCCCAACAGTGTATAGAGTGGTATATAAAACCCTGAAAACGGTGCTAATTTCAGCAAGAAAAGGAAAAGACTGGAAAGACACGAGTTGTACAAGTATATTTTTGATCCTTGGGGCATTTTGACAAGAAGATACCAAAGACACGTTTTTAAGACACCCAGGGAACTATTTTAAATTGTACAAGAAAATTCATTATAAATGTTATATATCACTGAAAGGAGCATCATAGCCACATGTATTAGGGGTAGGGATTAGCTTGTTACATATGGACCATAAGCCATTCATTCCGCTTCTGAACTGATGTTACCATTTTTTAGCGGTTTTGTTTTTTGCAGTAAAAGTAAAAACAATTTGGTGGGACCTAGTTCAGTAGTCTCCCTTTGCAAGACTGTTTTCTATTACATTTCAATGTTTCCATGCATATACTTATGCAGAGATATTTACCCTGTACAGTATGCACGTATGGAGAAAATCACATGAATTACATTTTAAAACAGAACCTTACGGTAAACCTGTGTAAGTGTGCAAAGGGAATTGAAGGTTTTCTGTGAGGATATGCGGTATGGATAATGGATGGATGGATGTAATTAGGGCCGGGCGATATGCCTGAAAAGTATATCACGATATAAGTGTTTCATATTGATCGATATCGATATATATTGAATTTTTTTTCTTTTTTTAAACTATTGAAAATAATGACCCGAAGAAAAATACATTTAGGTTATTTTATTTTAACATAATACTTAACCTTTAATAAGGGGTCAATGTAACTATGAAAGAGTAAAATAAACTGGTCGGTATAAAGATTGTAATAAACTCCATTTTAAAGATAATGTGCTTAGAAGAGCTGAGAAATGTTTGAAAAACTGTCACAATCTTAAGTATTTCATATCGGTCAATATTGATGATTATTGATTGTGTTTTAAATCTTTTCTTTAAATAACAGTTAACTGTGTTTTGTACATCGTTATGTAGTGTAATGTGCAGTTTGTCCTCCATCAGTGCATTGTAAATGCTTATTTGCATTAGGTCTACCCTAATGCAAACATATATTAGCCTTCATTCAATGTTCGTCCAATGTAAGTGAACGAGTACTCTCTTGCAGTGCATACATCATCTTTGACCACCCGTCTTAAGACTACTTTATCTTTTTAGCGCACTCATTATTGCTATAGTCCATTCATATTTTACTTGTTTGATTTTACCTTGATTTTACCACTCGATGCCGGTGTCGGATAAGGCTAACTACTGCTAGCATGTCAAAGACAAGAACTCCTCTACTTGTACAGCATGGCTCCATCCACGGGTTTTCAATAAGGTTATCATGCGTAATATAATTTAATTGTAAGAGTTGTACTGTCGCTGGACGCGAGCATAGCGCACGGCCGCCGGGCCAATTAGCATAGCGCATGGCCGCCAGGCCCACGCGCATGCCCCGTTGAGTTAACAGCTTCTTCTTGTTGGATTAAATGCTTCTTCCTCGTTGGTTTAAAAGCTGCTTTTTCTTTGGTTTAAACACTTCTTCTTCATGTTTGGAGGCGGAAGCGCGCTGCCTACATCACGCACGATGCTGCGATTGGGTTTGTTTTTCTTCCTTTTTTTTTTCGAACGTTTTATCGAAGGCATTTTCTATTGGTATAGATCACGTGTCAATCGTGATACATATCAATATTGAATTATCGGCCCAGCTCGAGATGTAATAATGCCACTTGAGCTGATAATCGTCCCCAAGCTCACAGGTTGTTGTTTTTTTAGAAATAACACATTCAAATGCTAAATTTAAACATGTGTAGCGAATATGCCTTCATGTGGACCACATCTTCAGGTTATGAGACTGATTCAACCAGACGCCATCAAGTCTGCTCCAGCCTCACTTAAAAACAATTGAATCACCAGGGGACCCCGACAATTGGATTTTACAAGGACATGCTAGGAGTCAGGAAGACCCAAAATCTTGATAAGTAGCCACTCGTCGTCACCTGAAAACCTCTCTAGACAACGGATGTGGATTCGAGACTTCATGGAGCCTCCCCCCAGCGGGAAGCCAGAAGGTTCCTCTCACAAACCCCGATGAACATCGACAGTGCCGGATGAAGACCGACCCCAATAGGTCGACATGGGAACTGCAGCATTAAACTTCCTATGCTTTCGATCAATCAAAATTACCTTGAAGTGAAACACTTTTGAATGTGTGTTTGTGTATTGCTTACTGTGTGTATCCTGCTAACTTTGCATTGAGGAATCTGCTTCGCTATGGTAACAATCATTTTTCTGGTCAGGTTTATGAAATAACCATGTAGATGTTGGGTTAAACTCATATCTTTGACTCCTAAACTTTAAGACGCATTCAGAATGAATGCACAAAGGTTTTAAACAGGACAATTTAATAGACTCAAATCTAACTTTATTGTCATGAATTGAGGCTCACCTGAAACCTGAGCTGGAGGGGGGTGGACACCTCACCCCCTCCCCTTTCTCTTAAGGAGATAAAAAGGCCTGGCCTTTGTCTCTCTCTCTCTCTCTCTCTGATCTTCACGCTCTCTCCAAAAACACACGACCCCCCCCTCTCAAAAGAAACTTCTCAAACACTCCTCAACTTTTGGACCTTTTGACTGCATTTTCGCTGGCTAGTCCACGCGCCCGAAAATCAACCGCGGTTGACCTGAAAAGCTAAATTGGACCACTCCGAACCTCGCCACCACACACATGGCAGACGCGCCGGACTCCGGCCCTTGGGCAGCAACCGCTGAAGCAACATGACGGTTCTGTCCCGTTCGGACCTCCGACCCCGCGGCTGGTCGGGTCATCTGAGAACCCAACAAAGCTTGGTCCCGCTCCCAGCAGCCTTCTTCTATTTTTCCTTTTTTTTGTTGTTGTTCCTCCATCTGTAAATGAGTGAAGGTCCTTCCCCTCTTCGCTCATCACGTGAGCTCCAGCAAATGTAAGTGACTACTCTGTAGCCACCACGGCTTTTCAGTGGGTGCATACAAAATTGGTAGTTAACGCTACAAAACTTTGTGCATTTCATAAAGTCCGCCGACTTGACTATAGCCGTCCTTACGCTCACCTATCAGACCCCAGTTAATTTCGATATTTGTTTTCTTATTTTATTCTTCATTTATTTAGGCTTGCTATATCGTAGTGTTTTCTTGAATGTTAGAATAGTTAAACATTGTCCATATACAGAAGTCAAGCGTGAATTGTTGTGTGTTTGGGTCAAGGTTTTAACCTCTATTTTATTCCGAGAGCTCACAACGTATTTTATAGTAGCACCTTCACATTTTATGACTGATTTAATGAGGTTTTTCATCAAATTCCCCTCTAAAAAAACATCAAACTTTGACGAGGTGCCCCTAGAGGCGGGCAGGAGTAATGCAGGCATTGCTCCCGGCCGCTACAAACTATTGACACTCTTACAAGCAACCCCCATTTTCGCTACACATGGCCTTTGCACTGCATAGAAGACAATTTTCACTGGCTCTCACATCTATATTAAGCACCAAGTCTGGAGTTGGAGCATTTCAGACAGAGAGAGGGACAGAAAGAGAGAGCGAGAGAGAGAGAAAGAGAGAGAGAGAGAGAGAGAGAGTGCGTGAGAGATGAAGATATGATGTGAGAAGGTCTTTCTCAAGAAAATGCGAAAACAGAATGTGTGCTCATCACAACACAGCTGACAGATCGGCAAGCACTCTAACTTATTGTATCAACCCAACCGATAGTCATCAGACTGTTCACATGCTGGGTCAGTGTCATGTGATCCAAGGGGGAAGTGGGCTCACATGAGCCAAATAAAATGACATTAGATGAAATTTTCTGCAATGCCCTTGACTCTGAGCAGTCTTCTTGTGCTTTATTTCTATTCCATGACGCCATGACTACCAACAGCAAAGTGCAACACTGCTGGCTTCCATGTGTATGTAACAAGTAAACGTAATGATATTTCGCCCATGAAGAAATTTGCTCTAAAAATGCTGAAACGGCTACGACAGCCCAGATGAGCAGTGTTTTCATTGAGGGTGGATTTTTTTTTGCGAAACACAACGAGAGCACAAAAGTGAAGAGAGAAAAAAACACAGCAAATCTGCAACAAAATGTGATGATATTTGGGGGCGAAAAGCAATGAATCTAAAAAAAAAACATGTGCAAAAAGATCTCTGTGTTCACACAGTGCGGTTCTGTCCTCACTACATCTAGCCGTGACAATGGGGTCATGGATAGCGTAAGCAGGCAACATTCTGCTGCAAGACGTCACTGTTCATCTACGACATCATCGCCAACATTACATGAGCATGCTAGTAAGTTTTGCAAGCACCCACTTACATCACAGCTACAGTACAGAGTTTTGATGTTGTTCTGACATAATTGACATAAAAAAAACAAGTCACTATTTAGAAACACTCCAAATAAAGATCGTTATATTACTTCAGATAAACATTTCTAGTCACTGTGAAGTAGGGCTGAACGATTTATCGTTTTGGGACCGAATCAGACAGTGTGATTTCAAGAAGTGAAACTTGCTGTTTTTCCGAAGGGCTGTTATTAGAGTTGGGCACCGGGAACCAGGAATCGAGTGGAACCGGGACTCGCACTTTGGTTCTCCCCGAATCGTTCAGGTATTAAAATGTCGGTGCCACGTTTCGATTCCTAATCCGTCTCGCAGAGGAAGCCGCCCAAAACAAAGTACCAATAGTGCGCGCGCGGGGCGGAGCAAACGACAGACACAAGCGAAGTACAACCAACAGGAAATGTGTGTGCACCGCACCGGTGAGCAGCAAGTGCTGACAACACACAGACATTGACGAAGATGACAGGATAATGCTCGCGGGCTGTGATAATTATGGATGCTCCATACAGGTTAGAAGTGTGGCTGCACTTCATAAAAACAGACCAAGCTGCCCAGTGCAACACGTAAAACAATCTCTTGCAAAAGAGGTTGTTGTTCGGCTTTTGGCTTTTCCCCTCAGGTTGAACGTTTAATATGATTAAACACCTCCGTTTACATGGGGTAGAATTGTTAAAAGAGTGTTCGGTGTTTGACTCTCTTACAGGTCACCCATACTCCCGAAAGTCAAGTCTTTCGCGGCTGCTTGGCGGTGTTAGCCGCTAAGCTACCTTGCTTGCTGCGCAGCCTACTAAAAAGTAGCGCTTTCAACAAGGAGGCACACTTGAAGTCGCTAAGTATGCTAATAGCAGAGTCGAGAAAGACCCAAAATAAGTGCTTAGGTATAAAGTAGTCTTTTCACAGAAGTCTGGCTAGAACCGCGTTTTGTCCGTAGACCCAGCAGCTATGAACAGAAAATGTGTATTACAATGAATACGTATCAAGACATAAAATAAGACGACGGCTACATTAGCAACATTAGCACACGCTCGAATAACGGGTGACGTCAGCCATGATGAAGGGATCGATGTCAAAAGTAAAAATACTTAAGTATCAGCAATGCTATTTGCTTATATTTGTACTATTTTGTAGCACAGAGTACTGAATTTTGAGATCTACACAGTGATAGGTCTGAAAATTATTTCATTTAATTCAGCTTTGCAAAGGAACCTTTTATTTGTAAAATAGAGCAACATGTTTACATGAAAATGTACATTTTGAATGAAAAGAAGCAGAGAGAAGAATGTATTTTTAAACAGGAAATATTTACCTTTTCACATTGAAATAACCCAATCAGAAATATTCTCATTATGATTTTTACACTTTTACACTCACCATTACTGCTAGAACCAAAATATTCAATCAATACCATGATATGTATCATATGATGATCTCGATATGGATCCATACACAGTAGGGGTGTAACGGTACGCTAAATCACATTTCGGTTCCGTTTTTTGGAAACTTCGGCTCGGTATATTTTCGGTACAAAATACAGATTTTTTTTTTTTTTAAATATGTTTATTTTGAAAATATGACAAGCAAACGGTACTTAAAAAATATGTGAAAAAAAAATAAAAGCGAAGCATTCAGTTGATATTCAAAGAAATTACATCAGAATAAAAAATACACTAACAATAAAGATCCCTTAATTTTGTAAATTATTAAGACACTGAAATCTTTCAACACTCAGCAGCAACAGCCTATGACACATCTAAGTATTCAAGTTAAAGACAGGTTGTCATTACAGTACATATATACTGTCATTACAGTACATATATACACTTTTTGTGATGGAAAAAAATGCATACAATAACAGTTACAATTATTGCTAACTATATTAAAACTATTTTTATAAAGAAAAATACAGTAACTTTAAAAAGTCTTTATGAAATTGTATAAACTTTTTTGGCGTTGAAATCTTTGAATGTTCAACAGCATATTCTAACGTTAACTGTGTTGTGGTCGGATTTGTGTGTTGCTGAGTTGTGATGTTTCCGAGGTTCATGAATGCATCGTACGGCAAGCGAGAGGAGCAGCGGAGAACAAAGAAGAGTGTGAGCAGTTGTACTTGGATTAATAAAAAGGTGATAACTAAACTACGTCTGACGGCGTGTTCCTGGAATTTGCTACAATATGATAAATCTCGCTATTTATGTTTATGACGTTTTTTGGCTAAAACGACTGCTTGCTTCCTTGTCTAAGAAACATTCACAGTCGGATGATGCCGTGCATGTTAGACGTGCTACCTGCCGCCCATCTCATGTAGCAATGTCGGCACACAACTTTCGGACTTATCCACATACCTTTCCCCAACGGCGATTTTAACAGGAAAGCCAGAATGTTCCCAAACAGGAGACCACAGTGTACGATGGGACCTTCGAGCTCTGGCTCTTTTCTGGCTCTCACTTTTGTGCCGCCACTCTCCTCTCCCGCAAGCAAAAGTCAATACCGCCCGTGCGTAAGCTTGCGCTAATAATAAAAACTGATCAGAAAAAGTACGCAAGGTGGACCGAACCGAACATGCCATACCGAAACGTATTAATACACCCATGTGTACCATTACACCCCTAACACACAGACATGATACAGAAGTTGAAGAGTAAAGATCAGGACTGGAAGAGGGTTTTATTTCATCCTCACTCGAAAAAGGTTTGACGTACTGACAACGTGTCACTGAGTAACTCAAGCTTTTAAACTGTAAGACTTCAGGCCTCTTTGACATCATAAAGGACAAAGCACAAAAGGACCATAGCAACTGCATAGCAACTGATACATCGCGTAACGACCAGTCATAACAATATGAATTTCAGGCCATATTGCTAAGCCCTCAGTCTCTGTTTGAAGCCGTTAAGTGTCCGGCAAAAATATGGGGAGAATATTTGCATATAATATGTATGTACAAAGAACATGTACTGAACATTAGTACAAAATTTTAAACATTTTTTGGTTAAAAAAAATGTGTGTATCTAACATAATATCAAGCGCCAGCGGGCATTACCACTTGGTGCCGTCTCATCATTAAACATCTTTTCGACTGTCTTTTGGTTCGAAACAGAATTCATCCTCTTAATATTTGATCGCTTGATAACTATGCACGGATGCGTTTTTATCTGTCGTGGCTCAAGTTGCCGCACACTATCATCTCTGTATGTGTGCTCAAACTAACCCTAAATCAAAGTCAACCCTTACAACGGCAGCACACATCCGATAGTCATCAGACACTTCCTCACACACGCACTATAACATACGACAGCAGACAAAAGTTCACAAAATAGACAACACACGTACATGGTGAGCATTTTTTTTTCACATGTGGGAAGTTTTAACCATCCGAGGTGAGAAGGATCAAGAGATCTGAAAGCTAGCGGGACAGAAAGCCAGCGGGACTGAAAGCTAGCGCGGCAGCATTAGTTTAGCATTCTGTGAGCCACCCTGTCCCCTCCACTGTCAAGAAAGCAATGACAATTTCGCAGCCTTTGCGATTACAAAATTGCACCCTCAAATGGCGATTATAATGCATATGCAATCAAACGTTCAGTCCTAGTGTCTTTTACCCTCCATATAAATCTGAATGTTTAGAGAGTAACCAGAAAGCTACTCTCCTTCAACCCTTTCAAGTCTATCATCCTGTTGAACCAAGTCCCCCTCCCTTAAAGGTACAGGTCAGGGTGAATGTCTCTCTTGTGGGTCACCACACTACGATCAATTGGATTAAATGTATACTTCCTTTATTATAGTTTAAGGCCATAAAGGCACTGAATTTCTTGAATTTCAATGAAAATAAAACAGAAGTTATGGTGTTTGGCCCTAGTGGTCCTTGTACATTCCACCCTGCTGACCCGGGCCCCCTGGCATTTTATCTAAAGCCAACAGTCTGAAACTTGGGTTTCAAACTGGACAGTGATTTTAAATTGGACCGGCAAATTGGTGCTGTTGTTATATCCAACTTTTTTCATCCTATGCAGCTGGCTAAGGTAAAGCCTCTCCTTTCTCAACAGCACTTAAAAGCAGCAATCCAAGGCTTTGTCACATCTCAGATGGATTACTTTAATGCACTTTATTTTGGAGTCAGCCAGCGCTGCCTCAAGCGTCTCCAGTTGGTCCAAAATGCTGCTGCTCGCATTCTAACTGGTCCTCGTAACTGGCCTTCCTTCAATGGCTCCCTGTACATTTTAGAGTTCCTTTTAGGATTCTTTTATTTGTTTGCAAATCTTGGTCTTTCCCCACCTAAGCTCTCCCATCCCTACGCACCTGCCCGGTGCCTCAGATCAGTGGACCAGATGCTGCTGGACGTACTGAAGAGTAAAGCCTGGTTCGGTTCAGTTTCTTGGAAACTTCGGTTCGGTATATTTCTATGCTTGCTACTCTTTTTAGGCATTAAAATCTTTGAATGTGCAACAGCATATTGTAACGAATTGGGTTATCTGTGTTGTGGTCGGATTTGTGTTTTGCTGAGTTGTGATTAGGGCTGCCACAAACGATTATTTTCCTAGTCGACTAATCACTAACAGTAGTCGCGATTAGTCAAGTAATCGGATAATATA
The DNA here is from genome assembly GCF_054856515.1 of Filicampus tigris. Lineage (NCBI taxonomy): Eukaryota > Metazoa > Chordata > Actinopteri > Syngnathiformes > Syngnathidae > Filicampus > Filicampus tigris. Next base: position 28,019,806 of record NC_141217.1, on the reverse strand, counting down.
TAAATCGTGGCAAATCGCAGCAGCAAGCTGTGGTTAGGGCTGCCACAAACGATTATTTTGCTAGTCGACTAATCACTGACAGTAGTCGCGATTAGTCAAGTAATCGGATAATATATAAATCGCGGCAAATCGCAGCAGCAAGCTGCTGCTCTTATAATAAGTCTCATTCGCTTACAGCTTAAATTCTTTATGTAAAAACTAATCATGAAGACAAGACGATAGTACATTCAATTTGTATTAAACTTTGCAACTTAAGACATCATTCCTGACATGTTTATAAATAAGGGAGTGACTTAAATTGATGGTGATACTCTGGCCTCAACATGTTTAGCTGTAATTCTTTAGTGTGTTTTAAAATTGAACCAAAACTATACACTATGCAGAGTTGCACTAATACAGTGAAATTATCTATGAATACAAAAAGAAGTACTTGTATACATATTTCTCTATTCTTGGGCACCAAGACGTTTTTTTTTTTTTTTTTTAACGGAAGGTAGTGAAATCAGAGATGTAAATTGGGAAAATGCTCTGTGCTAAAGAAAACTAAAATAAACACTTGTATTGGTTTTTAATTTTGTTTTTGCCAAGGAACTTTGTTGAAGTAAACAGAGACACTTTATTTATTCATTCATTCATTCATTATCCCTACCGCTTATCCTCACAAGGGTCGCGGGCGTGCTGGAGCCTATCCCAGCTGTCTTCGGGCAGTAGGCGGGGGACACCCCGAATAGGTTGCCAGCCAATTGCAAGGCAATAAATAGATCAATCAATCAATAAATGTCGAAGTATCAACTAGAAGAAATTAAATCATAAAAACACGTTCCAAATGATATAGGAAGCAAAACTGCACACGTTTTTTGTCGTAATTACAAAACGATTTGAAACTATATGAAGACAATACTGTATACCATTTAGGTTACAAGGGTACTTGGTTTAATTGTTTAGGTAGTAATATAACCATGTAGTTATTGAAGCCCACATGCTTTCATTTCATTTGATGTCATTTCGAACACGTTTATATTACATTATATTACATTATATTGAATTTGTATTATGTTTTAAGCCATTGTGGCTGAGGAGCATCTCCTTGCACCCTGACCTGTCTGCACTCCCCGAGCTAATATTTGAAGTAAATGTTAACAAGACAACACCCAAATGTTGCATAATAGCGTGCAGCCAGAAAAAAACCATCAACAACGAGCGGCGCTCTGGGTCAGCGGGAAGCCCATAACTCGCCCGAACAGCAGTTTACGAGAGGTCTGGGGCCTCATTATCACCTAAACACCAAAACCACCTCAGCATGCCAAATAACTACTGACCTGCTTTTCAAGGGCTGACTCTTAAGCTCGTAGTACGTTTTGGGCTCCTCTTGTAAGTCTTCTCCATCCTCGAAGTCGGGAACTATTCCGGATTCTGACTGCATGCTTGAAGATGTCAACTTTTAGCAGCGGAGAACTTGTAAAAACAGCTCTGTGTGGCGCCGTACGTCGACCCTGTGGAGCACTGACACCGCGAACTGCATCTGTCCGGCACCCGGAGCTATGTAGTCCTCAACGCGGAGCCGCCAACCGACTGCCGGCACCATCAGGGGGCAGTGAACTACGACGACCACCATGCACCGCGGCCGTCAATGTCAGCGTATACCCATTGGCTGCACTTCGATATTTCACATTTTTGGGATCACGGAAATTTAACTGCAACAAGATTCGTATAGTTTAATAACACCTACCACCATCTACAAACATGTAAACGTCTAAAAGTTTACATCTGAAAAATGGCTACGTTTGTTTACATTTTTGTTTTTGCCTTTATTATTGCTACAAATGGTTAAAAATAAAAAAAAAACTAAATGAGCGTATCCAAAATGGTTTGTGGCAAATATGTTTTGTTTCAGCCTAAAACCCGCCAATGGTGTTCTTCTGGTGTTCTAATCTGAAAAAAAAAACCATAACATGTTTTGGTGTTGTTGTTGTTGTTATTTTAGTTGTTATCAGACCTAATTTCGCATTTTTCTTATCACCGCACAGCACAAGGTATGTGATCACGTTGTTTTGACAGCATACTGTAAAGTGCAGCCAACGCTATAGATCTTGCAACTGTACAAGTGGCATGTAGCGTGATTATTGTTGTTGTTGTTTTGTGTATGAGCAGCATATGGCACTATGAAAATGATTGAAGAGGAAAGAAAGGGAAAATATTTGTGTGCAGAGAAGTTTTCGATTATCACAATGAGTAGATATTGTATAACATTGACAATAATAAAGTATTTTTTTACTTTTGTGCTTACAATTCTGTTGGTATTATTTTATACTTTTACTTAAGTAAAGCACGCGCTAGTCTTTTTTTTTTTTAATAGAATTATCTGTACTTAGACTGTGAGTATAGTCTCCAGCTGTTATTAACAGAAACGACAGCAAGTATGACGTCGATGCTCTCTCTGTTCCTGACGTTTGTGTTATGCCGTGGACACCCACCGAACACTTGGTGGCAGTGTAAAGCAATTAAAGCCAAGTTGAAGACCGCACTTGCTTCTGCTTGATAGAAAATCAATATTTGCATTTACTCATCCTGCAGAACTGGTTTAGGTCTGCTTATTATTACCCATGCAAAAATGATACAAATGAACCCGATGAAAAATACACTACTCATAAACGACATGTAAGATTCTTATCCAGCTACAGTTGACAGGCAGACATACTGTATTAGAAGACTCATATTCTGCTTGTTGCTGATGAATAGAGGCACTCGTGACCCAAAGCCCCCGGTTGAGGGAGGCCCCCAGACTCTTGGACTACAAAGCCCTTTGTAATGTGCTCAACTGGGAAAACTATACATACATTATAAATAATTCAGATTTTACTGGCTGCCTCAGAATAAATCACTCAATAAAGAAAAGTCCTGAAATCATGTGTGTGCTTCTGACAGCCATATTGAATGTGTTGCTCCTGTGCTTGTATGTACTGTACCACCTAATTCCATGCTTTACGTCCACATTTTCATCGCCAGTGATAAAATTGAAACATCGTTTGCACAGTATTAATGGGCAGTGACAAATGAACAAACATAGCTGACGAATAAGCTGAAGTCTAAACAAACAACACAAGCTAGACGCTCCTAATCAAGTGTGAAGAGGGAGACTGGTGTCACGAAGCTCCTTAAACTGAATACAGCTAACAGGTAATTACGTGGAGTACTTCCAGTGTATCACTGTCAAACCCGGATCTGAGAAGGCAAAAGAAGAAAGCATCACGATCAGGGTCTTTATTCATGTTACCGTTGTTCAAGACATTTGTTTATGAAATGACAGATAGAGAACACTCCTATTTTGTCAACTGTCACAACAGTAAACATCTGGGATCAGATTTTTTTTTTCCTTTTTTGGGGGGGTCGGGGCTTCTGGATGTCAGTGTGAAGTCAGAGTTTATTTTTTCCATTGTGGATTAGGCACAGAGGGACAAAACCAGCACAATGAAGAGTACCAACAGTCCAGAGACAACTGATTTCCCTCACTACTAGTGACTTTGCTGAGTCAAAACACTGTCAAGATGCCACAGCCTTCTTGTAAAATCCCAACTGTAGCGTTCTACCTCATAACAATGACAAAGATCACCTAACAGATATAACATGTATAACATGGGAACATAATTAAAACCAAATTGCTATATGTAGTTAGTAGTATGTACTACATTTATTGAAAGATTTGTCTGAGACTCTCACAGTTGTCTTGTCAGAATGTGGCAAAAGCTTAAATTCCTAATGAGGGTAACAAGGCCAATGAGGGTCTTTTGTTAATGAGCGTATTCTAGGAGGAGACTGACTGGACAGATGGTTCTGGGGGATCTTAATGAGATAATTATTCATGTCTGATATTACAATGCCAAGAGCAAGGAGGAGGTATGGGTGCTGGGGAAGCCCCAGTTAGCATAAAGGCTCTTTGCATACAGTACAGTAGAATTGTTGTCTTGTGATATGAGTCAGTTATCTGGTACATTAGCTCAAATTGTGTTTTTGCAACTTCACCGAAGCACCGTTACCACAAAAATGACCTGTGGAGTACTTGGTAATCGTAATAGATAGTCATGAATATTTCAGCACCTTGTTGTGACACCACCAAATGGGAAACATACACCAACGATCCCAACCCTCAGATGCATGACTTACCAAAACCTACACTTTTCCATAGAATCAAAAATGACCCCAATTAGAAGTCATTAGTCATAGCTCTGGGTACTTTGTAGAAAGGACACGTCCCATTTGAGCTGTTTGCCTGCAGCAGGGTAATGCTAGGATGGGCAAAGGCATTATCTGTGTGTGGACAGCAAGAAAACCAGAAAAGCAATTACAACAATGGAGCTAGAAATTACCTTCAACAGGTAAAAACAAAAATATTGTTTGCCTTTCTTTTCATATGTTCTGTATTGATAGCACATTTTGGCATTGACAGAACAGTAAACCTCGTGAAAATTGGTTGAGAAATGAGCTACTTGCGACTTAATTTCAATGTCAATGCATTCCCTTCGATAGGAATTTTGCCCTTGCCAACATGGCTGGCGCATAGGCGTGTCCGTTAGCTGGGCTACACCAGGGGTAGGAGAGCTGTAACTCCGTCAGAAATCGGTGAATCCCCAGTTTAATCCCGGTTCACACAGCTGGTTTATCGGCCAGATTTTAGTCAGGGCCGACTCTCGTAATGGCTCCAAAAATAATCTTATCAGATAATCCTGCCATGTGCGGGGTGCTCATACTGACCTCAGCCGCTCGGCAGGACGTCTGACCTCAAATCAGGGATATTCAACAAGTTGGATTGTTTTGGCCCTATTTCGCACCGTGTGTGGTGTGCCCCGAGTACAAACCAGCATGGAGCTGGTTGAAAGTGACGTGCAGCCAATCAGAAAGCGATGTGGCGGGGTGACGAGGAAGTGCGGTGGGAATCCAAAAACAGCCATGGCGCAACAGAGCCCAACCTCTTTCCATTTTGTGTCACTTTTTTCCACTAAAAATAATCCAGACCCCTGCTGCCTTTTCATCCGCCATGTTTGTTTACTCCGAAGTCTCGTCTAATCTCGAGGGGGGTTTGCAAGATTTTCCACTCTATTCAATAGTCAGTTTTGACCCCACATATTGAATAGTGTGGTACCAATGCAAAAAATGTAATATCTTAAAAGTATAACAATTACATCCAAATCCAAATCCTCATGTCAAGAATACACGGGAGACTAAACGATAAAAATGTAAAATTCCAAACATATTGCACATAAAAAAAATAAAACTAAACCCTGGGATCATGACCCCATTTATGCATCTCCGGGAAAATCAGCAGTATTTTGTTGTTTGGTGGATGTTACCAGTTTGTACAATGTGTACATAATTAGTCCTCTTACTCCTTATGTATAGTATATGTCTTTTGACTATTAGTCTGTACAGCATCCTCTATAAATAATCTGTTTGAGTCACATCAACGGAATAAAAACTCACGATAGCCGTTCAAGTAATTGCCATGGCAACAATATCAATTGATGTCAGCCAGAAAAGCTGAGGGGTGGCCATGAAAACTGTAGTGGTAATATAGCAAATCCATTTTAAAATAATGAATGCAAATAAACTCTGTGGCCATTTTAGACAATTGAGGTCCTATAGTTTACAAACTTACAATTAAAAACTGAAAAAATATTTATACAGTAATGCCCAGACATAAGTTACACTGTTAGAGATGTATTGACAATATGTTTATCATGAATCATGACGCAGTGGAATTCTATGCTGCAGTACTCCACACCATAACAATTATCAAGATAATATCACTATCTTGTAAGTGCACACATTGTGTGAGGGCTCCTGTGTGCCTTCTAACACTGTGCCGTGCATGTGTCCAGTATAGGTGTAAAATATAGCAGTGAAAAAAAGCACAACGATTCGGGCGTGTGAGAGTGTTTCAGTTGTGTGTGAAAAAAACCAAATCTGTAGAGTGCGTGAGTGATTCGGTATAGTGTGTATGAAAGCGTTTCGGTAGTGTGTGTGGGAGGTAATCCTGAATTATGTCAGTCCTCATAATGAGGGCTGAAGAGCACATGCATCCTCTTGGCCGCCTCAGTTGTGGCCATTCATTGGGAAGCAGGCCGGCCGGCAGCTGCTGCTGGATGGGGAGGGGGGGGGGGGTTTTGGGGGGCGGTGATGGAGGGAAGGAGGGAGGGAGGGAGGTGGATGCTATGCTTGTTCACATAATAGCCGGCGGTTGAAGGCGTGGTGCGTGTGGCTCGATACGAGGCGCGTTCAGCAGCAACAGCAGCAACACACCGGGGGGATGAGCATGGACAGCGGCTGCAGGGCGACTCCCTTCCACGGCGAGCGCAACCGACGAGACGGCTGATCGGCAGCGATGCGGGGGAGGCTCTACCTTATCTACTCTTAAGGATATTTAAACGCAAAGGTAAGAAGATACATGTTCAGATCGCGGAGCTGATACACGCCGCTTCTGTACCGGGCTTCGAGGAGACAAAAAGTAGACCCTGGCAAGGGACGTGAGTGAACCAACGGTTTGGGTTTGCCGCCCCCACCTGAAACACGCGTGTTTCACGGAGAGGAGAAAAAAAAAGAAAGCGTTCATTTACATTTGACATATGTGTTTTGAGACAGGAGCACAGGTGGAAACCACCCATAGACTTTCACACACATGCATTGTTCTCTCAATGGCCCTGAGGTGGGCCAGTCCCCACACTGTGATCCTGATGGAGGTGGATAAAGCACAGACTAGGATATTGAAGCAATAATTGCCCAACTGAGCCAGTGTGTTATTTAATGCAGTCATATTGGCAGTGTGACTTGGCGAATCTTAAAGATGGTGGATGATTCATCAGTTTGACTGTTCACTTTCCAACACTTTGTGTTTTTGTATATTTAATTCAATTTAGAAAATTGAAATTGTGCAAGGATATAAAAGTGACACTTAACGATCATGATTTACATGGACACACGTCCTGTATTAATGTGATGAATGCATTTTTATTTGCAGGTAAAAAAAGAAAGCTAGACAAGTGCAATTAAGTCAGACATTGACCTACTGATGTTATCTCAGAGGAAAAGCTCTGTCTGAGTATTTAAAGGGATCATAAACAGGAAGTCTTGCTTTAGTGTTTGAGTACGTCCTTTGGACACACATGTCCAACTTTGTCATGCTTCCTATTTGTTGTGGCGGATGTCCTGCGTCATTTATCAGCACATGCAGTAGACTTTTGGAGGCATATTTCACAAGCATTCGTCAATAATGAATGAATAGTAAAACAATATATGCTATTTTGGATTTCACATTGCATTGCACATCTTTGTTGGTCAATGTACAAGGCCTGCAAAGGAGGGAGGCATGTGCTTCTATTTATTGGCTGTTTAAAAACATTGGCAAACCTCCTTTTTCAGAATAATAGTGCCTTGATATTTTCTAAAAATGGCCTTAATACTAAAACAAAGACATTTGAAGTGAAGCTTGAGCCTACCTCTTACTGTTGCTATATAGGGAAGATTTATAGTGCAGCCTTTCGGAAAACTATCATTGGTGAAGACCGAATAGAGGAATAGATGATTAACATTTTATGCAAGCTCTCCTGTTGAGAAAAGGATAACTTCTGAGGTAGGTGGTATCACATTTTTGGCCTGATATTATTTCCAGTATAGGCTGAGGGCTCTGCAGAAAGTCACTGCAGTATAGTGTGTAAGGATCTCTGTCATTGGTGCTGCCAGGACTGTCATTCTGCTAGAGGTGCCAAGGGCTCACTATACTGCATGTCTTCAATGATGCATTTTGAGTCAACTGCACTATTGCAGCACACAAGCGCAGTCATGGACTTTTTGACAAATGGATTTGTGGAAATACAATGCTCTCCTTTGGGTACAAAGGCAAATACCAATAGGACACAGTACATCGACTAATTCCGACGATGATTTCGAACCAGAAATGACCCAGTTATTTCTCCACATTAATGCATGTATTTTCTTTGAGTCTTTTTTACTATACATCAACTGCACCCAACTCAGATAAAAATTCCACCCAACCGTCCGACCTGCGGGTGAGCTGGAGCCATCCAAGCTGACTTTGAGCGAGAGGCGTGATATTCGCAAGTAGGGAGTCTTCACTGAACCGAACGAGCACATTTTTGAAATGTGGGAGTAAGTTGGAGTAACGGGAGAAACCTCACGCAGAACTTGCAAACATGACACAGGAAGCTCAAAGCTGAGATTCAAATCCAAAACCTCAGAACTGTGAGGAAGATGTGTCAACCACTGTACTGCCTCCAAAATGACATGTAATACAAAATTGTAATTAGCTCCATGTGCAGATTTAGATTTTAATAATCACTGTCTTTGATTTTTTTATGACTGCTTACTTTACATCTGATGTCCTTTTCCAATCCAATCCAAAATATAATGTAACCCATAACAATCTAATGAAAATAATATATTGCCTTTCTTCAGGTAAAGATGTGGCAGAGATCTGGTTCTATAACTCCATTTCGGTTGTAATGGGCGTTAGTATAATGACAGAGGCCAAGGAACTATGAGGCCTCTGGGTGTTTGTGTTCAAATATTTAGACTCCATGAGAAGTGAACAAGAGGTACAACATTACCTTGAGGGTGGGTATGACATCAGTTTTTATTAGTTTACTTTGAAATACTCAATCCTTTGGGCACATAGTAAAATTGGCAAGCATCCCCTTACTGTCTGCTTGATTGTGACAGTTTTGCTAACGGGAGCAGATTGGACCGTTATGGTCTTTATACAGTATTTGGAGTACAAATACAATGAAGATCCAGCTGAATGTCCTTCCGTCTCTCAGGACGTCCTCTTCAGGGCAGGAAGACGTTACACAGCATGACGACATCATTGGCATGACTCGCACTTTGCTGTGACTCCGCCCCCAATTATTGCATCAAAGATCCACATTTTCCCCACACAGAGAATTTCCAATGACATCATCCCGAGCCTCACATCGCTTTCCTGGATATCACAGGTTTGCAGCCTGAGGTGATGGTTGATGCTTAGCTATTGACTGCTGACACTATGAGCCATGGGGAGATCTCTGATCAGGGGGATGAACAAACACAACTTCAGACTTATTCATCATTAACTGTGCAGAGGAGTGTGTCAGTGTCAGGTGTCAAAGGTTCGTTACATGAGCCACCAAGCTGCTTATGCGTGTTAAATTGCGGCTGCCTCAAGTATGTATGCATTTTCTGTCGTGGTTTGCCCTCATTAGGGTCGCAGGTGAGCTGGAGCCTACCCGAGCTGACTTTGGGCGAGAGGCGGGTACACCCTGGACTGTTTGCCTGTCAATCGCACACTTACTTTGTTTGCAATTGAAATACAAGCATATTACTTTGGGATCATGTGTTCTCCAATCACGTGTCTTCAAGAAAACAAACACTGTTTTGTGTAACACCAGCCTTTATCAATAATGCATGAAACGTCGGTAACAGAGATGAGACAGGCTGCTGTCTGGACAAGCCCGAATAATGACAGGTTACATTTTCCCGCTTGATTTTTATTTAACTTTCGGACTTTATCTTGAGCCATCATGAATGTCACACGGCATTTTTCTGTGCTGTGAAGTGTACAGGTATGCGCTAAGGTAACGCACATACGTACACTATGCTAACTGTACTCAGGTATGCGCTAAGGTAACGCACATACGTACACTATGCTAACTGTACTCAATCCTATACAGCACAGAAAAGCTCCATTTTGTATGACTCTAGAGATAAAAACACAATGACTGACAGTTCTTTTGCTTAACATGAAGGTTGAAGTGTTGTCCTCTAGACGCCTTGCAGGCTTTTTATTAAAGCTAAATAGGTTGCTGTCTGCAACGCGTCCATCGGTATTGGGCAAAGTCTTAAATGAAGATAACCAAGATTGCTAATTGTTTGCATGCATTTGGCTGTCACTGTGTATTGATCAGTTTTAAATCCCAGCCTGCACCACTCTTGTGTCTGAACCAGGTTGATATGGAATCTCGACGTGCTGCCACCGATAGACTACGGGCTGAGTCTGGGTCATGCCATCAGATATAAATAGCATCGCTGCAAGCGCTCATAGACCAACTGTGCAGATCTTTTAAAGTCGTACACCTTCTCTTTTTATACAAACTCTTTGATTCTCCAACTACTTAAGACCATTCCCCTCTGTCACATGCGAGTTTCAAGAGGCCACTTTCTTCACTCAAACAAGCAGAATATAATTGACTGCAACATCTAGCGGCCAGACTGAAGTATCGCATGCTAAATTCAGAGACAAATGCTGGACCCTATCTCAATACTGTACTGTTACGACTTACTAAATAAATGTGATTAAACTGCAGATACAGTCCGTTTTTTTTATCGAGCACATAGCTTTTAATTTTTGACTGTGAGAGAGAATTTTTCAGATTACATTATTCTGAAGATATAATTAATAATGTGAGCAATTAAAAAAAACAATGTAGTATGTTGAACGACATCATATTTATACTTCTGCCTGAAATATAATATCCACTTAACTGTGAGGCAGTCAACCCTAAATTGAGCAACGGTGCTCAGGCGTCTGACCCGTCTTGGCCTCATTAAGTCGGCTCCCGAATTCAAGCGAATTGGCCACTAAGCCGTCGCAAACCCAGAAGCCTGCACGCAGAGAATTTGCAGTGCTTTCTTCGAGTTCTGCAAGAAGAGCGCAATGAAGGGATGAGTCAGGAATGCATCCGCTCCTGCGCTCTCCCTGGAGAGTTTTACCAGGTACGAGAGTCGCTCGCTTCGCGATGATAGAACTGGACAAAAGGTGATCAGCCTCATTCTGTCAGATAACGGCACTGTCAGATTCACCCAATCTTTTTTCTCAGAGAGTTTGGATGTTGGCCTAGTGAATGTGTGATTTGAACTGAGAATTTGATGCACTGACAGCACAGTGCTTTTTATTGTAATGCAGCAATGCAAGGAAAATCATCCCAATGGAGCAAATGTGATTTACTTCCAGTCATTTGGATTTCGAACACCCGCAGTTTAGTCACAATAGGACAAGTTGCAAGCCGTGCAGGTTGGAAGAGTTTGCAGAATTCTTTGCTTGTTGAAATATATTTGTTCAATCAAAGGCTAAAAAAGAAACCAAATGTGAAGTAACTGAAATCCTTCTGCAGGTTATTATGGCAACAAATCTTTGGGACAATGGTTTCATTGTCATTCATGACGTTAGTATTCCTTTAAGAAGGATCACTGCATTTATCGCTCGGGTATTAATTCACTATGGCAACCGTGACGTGAAATACTTTAGTCTCACCGTGTCCGTTTTGAGATTTCGACTTATTTTCGTCTCATGCAGCGGATTCCGTTTTTTTTATTAAAAATGATGTCCATGGGGTGTGAAGTTGAAGAGCATGCAACAATTTCTTCTTTTGTGTCCCTGTAGATGACTGAGGGCCGACTGTGTCAAGTGCAGTTGCTGGATGACAGGAAGCTGGAGCTGCTGGTTCAGGTACGAATGACGTGGAGGTGGTCAGTCAATATTTGTGTAATAACTGAGACGCCTCACTATGCAACGTAAGAGGAGCTGCTCCAGGTCAGCGGCGTGTGGGGAATTCACACCCGACTGTGCACAAACCCTCAGCGCACCTCACACTGACTGAATTTCACTCTGTTTGGGGCGTTTCAAAATAATTCAAACGCATTAAAGCGGCGCACCACCTCAGTGCGGGATGTTTAGTGGACAACACAGCAGGAGTGAGTGAATAATTCACAGAGGCTGCTGCACTTTATTGTAGCTTGCAGGTTAGTCTCTTCTCTGAGGGAATGAGGTGAACAGACTTGAGTTTTGGAAGCTGACACTGAATCCGAAAAATCTCCTTCCACAGCCAAAGCTGCTGTCGTATGAACTCGTCGACCTGGTCTCCTCCCATTTCAACCTCAAAGAGAAGGAATTCTTCGGACTTGCGTTTTTCAATGACAAGTATGTAAAGTGTTGGCCTGACCTAAGTATCTTGCTCTGAATATTTATTGCTGGTGATTCTTAAGAGCCAGCAGATGTGTTGAGTGTGGTACGCTCGCTTGCTTTTGCAGTGGTCAGTGTAAGTGGCTGCAGATGGACCGTAGAGTTCTTGATCATGACTTTTCCAAGAGGCACGGCTCCATTGCCCTCAACTTCCTGGTCAGGTAACAAGAAACCTACACATGCAGGGCTAAAGCTGACCAGCAGGGTGCAGCCCTGCATGGTGAACAAAATAAAAATACAGCACAAAGTAAATACAGTGCAGTGTGTTCTCCGGTTTACGACGGTCTTATGAACTAGTTCGTGCAGGAAGAATAGCTCGTCAACCTACACAATTTTTCATTTTATTGTTTTATGTAAAAAATGCAGAAGATGCACTTGTTGTGTATATCATAGTTGTCCCAAGGCAAAATGTAATTGTAGATATAGTAAAAGTGATTCCTAAATACCAAATGCTCTTGAGCACAGCCTAAAATTACTTTCCCCCCCCCTTGTCGCTCCCTCTTGTTGACCAACATACGTATAAAATATGACAAATAAAATGGGTTTAGAGTCAGGTGTTGTTGGTTGTTATGATTTTGGTTATGTCTTCTTGTAATTGTTAAAACATTTTGTTCAGTAACAGGCATATTTGGAATACTAGTAATTACGTTCTGAAGTTGTGTTTCCCATTATATAAGCCACCCAGCTAGTAAAACCTTTTTAGCCATTTAGATGAAGAGAAAAAAAATTGAGCTGTATAACTCAGCAGCAATGGCATCATCAAGCTAATTGCTGTGACCATGGGAAGACCTAATAGACCCGCACTTCAATTTTTTTACACTGCTCAACATTTTCAGTTGTAATGGAGTGTGTTTCGCAAACTAATGCAATTGTGTTACTGACATTATCAGAAAAAGACAAATCAACATACATTTTCTTCTTTATTGTAAAGCTAAGTTTTATTACAGTATATAGCTACGTTCTCAACCAGTAAGCATAGCAGCTAGAATCATACTCCCCAGCAAAAATTTTACATTAACATTATTTACAACCCAGGGTGGCACGGTGACGACTGGTTAGCGCGTCCGCCTCACAGTACACATGTCGAGGGTTTGAATCCGGGCTCCGGTCTTCCTGTGAGGATAATGGGTGGATGGATGGATGGATAGATATTTGCAACCCCATTACTGTTAATCAAAAATAAATAAATTAGCATTCAAATCAAATGGAATTTAACGTCATTATTAAGGATATATTCAGAAATATATTTGGAGTAGTTCTTCAGATGTCTAAGCACCTGTAGCAGAGACGTGCCAAACACGGTAACATTTATGATACAACAAATAAAATATGTAATTTAAAAATTGTACCGTTGATGGGTGAGCATGGACAAATTCAATTGTATAGTGTTTTATTACCTGTATTTCATGAAAACACATAAGCAAAAAATGAGAAAACGGATGGTTGGATTTTCAAAATATCAGTAGTTAGTGCCTAATTTATCCTGCAATTCTGGAATCACAATTTTTACAGACTGTGTAGGCATACATTTGAGACGGACCACACATGTATTATAATGCTTATGAAATACTGCAATTCCATCCCACAGCCTTTATGCAGTAATTACCTGTGGGTTGAAAGAAAGTTCTGTTAAAAACATTGTGTGCTTGTGTATTTATTTTTCATAGATTCTATGTGGAAAACATAACACAGCTGAAGGACATCATAACAGTGGAGTTATTCTTCCTGAATGCAAAATCTGCTGTCTACAACGTAAGGTTTTTTTTTTGTTTTTTTTTCTTGTTGAAGGCAATAAAAACAAAGACTCGGCTGATGAGTCATTTGCCTGCGAACTCTGGTCGCAGGTAACCTTTCCTCGGCTGCAGGGCACTTTTCACTCGGTTACGGAGGAATGTGTGCAATAAAGCAGAAAAAAACAGATTTACTGTATCCCGAGAACAGGCTGATATTGAGGTCGATACTGAAATGTTTGAGTGTGGCACACTGCGTGCAATCAGTTCATCTAAAATCATTCTTTGTCTCATAGGGCATTATAGAAGTTGAGAGTGAGAATGTCTTTAAGTTGGCAGCAAATGCTTTGCAGGTTGGCGCCTTTACTACTCTTTTAAACTTACTGTCACAACATTTGAAGTAAAGCCAAAGCCTAATAAGATGTTGTTTTTCTCTTTTATTTTATGTTTTTACCAGGAGTCTAAAGGAGACTACACAAGGTAAGAGCTTGTTATTATCGATGGGAGACAAGTATTTACTGGTAGCAGGATAAGTTAATGGTGATCTTTCGGCGAAAACATTCAATAGGTCACTTGTTTCTCAAGAATGAGGACTAAACCAATCAATAGCAGTGTAATGTGAGGCTCACTATAGCGCACTGAGAAGCTCGCACCCGTGTACTAATGAATCTCATGGTGCTGACAGAACCAAGTGGAGACTTGACATACCGGGAGAGAGCACAAACAGCTTCAAGTCCACCAAAGAAATATATGAAATTAGATACAGTTGTGCAATCTGATGAGATCCAACACAAGAGTTGTATTCAAAATGTTGGCTTTGTGATGATAATGATGCTCATGTCTTGAATGACACTGGATGCGTATCACTTTTAACAATAGTAGTGTAGAAAAGAACGGTGTCATACTGAGAGGCGTGATGAAAAATATTGAAAAGAAATCATACTAAAAATAATACCAAAAAGTGAATCATCAAAACCACTTCTATTTCTAGAAGCCTTTGATCTGTTTTGTACGGCAAGCATGTTGGACATAAGCCCATTCAAAAGTGAATGAGTTCTTGCTTGATATTACATAAAGTTTTGATGACAAAAAATGTGGTTGGTCGTGCTGAGAAGGAACATAAAATAATTGGACTTATGCGATCGTTCATCCCCCACCTCTTTCCTTCCCCAGCGATGAAGCCACTCGAGCTGACTTAAAGAAACTGCCCACTCTTCCCACTAAAGTCCTCAAGGAGCACCCGTCGCTTGCATACTGGTATGCTAGGAGGCCAGTCTGGATTGTGATTAGCAGCACGTGTATGCACAATATATTCAAAATCCATCTCGAATACATTTTCCCTCACTTTCTCGCTGATAATACAGTGAGGATCGAGTCATCGACCATTATAAACAGCTCAGAGGAGTGTCCAGAGGGCAGGCCATTGTACAGTAAGTGTTGAACTTCAAATAAATTATCGATTTGCTGAAACACTTTCGACATTAATTAATGTTGAAACGGTTCCGGGTCATTAATCTCTCTCTTCCACCGAGGCTTCCTTTTCATTTTGTCTTGCCGCAATCCCTTTTCCCATCAGCTGCTAGAAATCAATCAATATGTGCATTCCAGTGAATCACGCAGACTCAGCAGATCAAATTCTCTAGAATTCCTCCTCGTCTTTAACACAGCCCATGTGGACGTTATAAAGCAGCGTGCGGTTTTAATAACACTCTTCATTCTAGGTATCTGACACTTGTGGAATCCTTGCCCACATATGGTGTCCACTATTATGAAGTGAAGGTAGGCTTTCAGCTCCCTAGTAACAGTAGTCTTTGCATTGGGTACTGAACAGATGTTCAACTATTTTTTATTTCTCCTTACAGGATAAACAAGGGATGCCATGGTGGCTTGGCATCAGCTATAAAGGCATTGGCCAATATGATCTACAAGATAAGCTGAAACCTAGGAAGGTAAATATCATCCTACTGTTGTGGCTTTAAATTGGCTTGTCTGCAGACATGACAACACAGGACAAAGTCAGCGGGCTGAGTCATCGTTTCAGATTCAAATTAATTCAAGGGCAGGACCTTTTCACGGCTAAAAATCATTCGAGTGGTGTCGACTCAAGTGTTTCTTTACTGGAACTCATGCACGTCAGCCATTTTAACTTGCCACGTGATGGCGATACCCATGTGAGTGATGCCACGCAGAATAAGACGTTTGGCATGTGCAGTTGGGGCCAAGAACAGGCGGAAGTATTATTTCAAACGTGTCACACGACGGCAATGCATTCTGGTGGATTGCACGCGATGATGCTGTTTTACTTTGACAGCTGCATTGTGCAAGTGTCCACTGCCTGTCTAGGGGGAGGGAAGGTGAAGGGAGGGGAGGAAGCTGCTGATGTCAGAATGAAAAGAGGGGATGGCTTTGGGCGTTAACGTGCATGAGAATACCTGAGGAGGCAAGTCGGGAGCTGACATGATACGGACATAGTACAAGTTTGTGTTGACAGTGAAGCCAGAGAGGATTTCATAACTACAAAATAGGATCTGAAGTTGAAGACCCGTTGTAGTGGTAAGGAGTGGAGTTTCCATTCTTTTAATGAAATGAATTGCACACGATATGATACTTTTAAATGCAGCTCTGAGTAGATGCTTTTATATTATTATTTTACATGTTTGTCATCACCTCCTCATGCTGTCACACAGTATGTGTATTTTTTTCCCCTTCAACATCTTTTGACGGTTGTGTCTCATTCACCACTGGACTAGACATGCAGTTAGTCACAAATGACTTGAAATCGGGCTGCTGTCACGGAGCACCTGGCTGATGAGCCACAGAACATGTAGTGATGAGTAGGATTTACTAATGGGGGACTCTTGTACCTTCTGAACACCTGTAATGTTGCGGTCCAAGTATACCAGACTGTAATGACACTTCATTGCCGTGGTGGTCACAGTATGAGTGTTGTTTAATTTCTGTCTGCCAATTCTCTATTGTGACTGCCAGCTGTATCAGTGGAAGCAACTGGAAAATTTGTACTTCAGGGAGAAAAAATTTGCAGTGGAGGTTAATGACCCACACAGGTGAGATTTTAAGTTTATTTAAGTTCGTTTTTTTTTTTTGTTTTTTGCATCACTTCTATTTATAAGAAATTATCCAACTCTATCTGAAATAAGCCACACAGTTCACCACTGATCTTATTGCTTCAGGAGAGCAGTAACCAAGCGCACCTTTGGACAAACTGGCCTCCTCATCCACACTTGGTATGCGAGCCACTCTTTGATCAAAACTATTTGGGTCATGGCTATTAGTCAACATCAATTCTACTTGGACAGAAAGCAGAGCAAAGTGAGTGTCAGAGTTACAATGCATTTATTTCACAGTGTCAAAATAAAAAGGGATCCATGCAATAACCTTTGATACCTCCCTTCCGTTAGGCTAAACTCGGAGCCTCCAAAAGCTTGGAGGAAATCGCCACAGATCTCACCGAGCATGCAGGGGCAAAGATAAACAAACTTGGAGAGTCGGTCATGAAAAATAACTTGATTACAGCCAGCAATGGGAGCCTGGTATCGACAGGTTAGTTGTACTTGTGACACTTTCAGATCAACCTATAGCAAATGTCATGAATGCAGAATATTTAGAGTGCAACAGATGAAAGCAGTATCATATCAATCAACAGACTGTAGGTGTAAAATAACTGTGCAGCTATTCAAATTTCGTTTTTTTTTTTTTTGTTTTTTTTAAACATTTTACAGGTTCTGCAGACTCTGAAATGAGTGAGGAGCAGAAGAAAGAGAAACTCTCCGAGCTGAGAAAGAAAGAGCAAGAGATTCAAGACATCTTGGCCAAAAAAACAAAGGAACTAAAGAAGATTTGTCTTAGGGAAGCGGTGAGATATTCTGTTTGCTTGCCCTTGTTTCTCTGGTTGTCAACCTTTTTGTCTCGTATGAATGAGCAGGATTATGCTTATTATCCACCCATCCCTTTTCTGAACCGCTTATATTTCAGAATAGTATACACCACCACCAGTAAGGTGGTAATGACAGACCCTATTTCATTTTAATTTAACCCTAACCCTCAATATTCTTTTGAAAATAATAATAATAATCAAAGTCAAAATACTTGATATTGTTGCGTGAACCTGCACGGAAGTCTCGTTCCGCAGTGATCCATATCGTTTGGCTCATTGTGGTTCCATTTACAGTACATGGACAGTATGTATGGCTTAGGTGTCATTAAAACATGAATTCATAATGACAGATCAAAATGTCATTCATTTCACTTATGTCATTGTAACGTGTCACATTTTTAATGGATGGCCTTTGCTGGCTCTTCTGTGTCTCCAGAGGCCCCCCAAAACGTTTAATGAAACTGCTGTGTGATGGATTGTTTCTGCTGCAGTATCCATTTGAAGTGTTTGTTGTTCTCAGGAGCTTACTGGCAAGCTGCCAAAGGAGTACCCCTTGTCTTCAGATGAACGACCACCACAGGTTAGGCGGCGAGTTGGCACTGCTTTCAAGTTGGATGACCTTTTCCCTTACAATGAGGTCTGTGTTTCACTTGTGCACTTTAATCATAGACCTGGTCCACTTTGGCCAACATTATATGCCTTTTAATTACCATTTTAACCTGATTTTCACTACATACTTTGTGGCACTTTGGTTGTACACTCCCAGACTGTTATTGTCTTAACTTAAATAGGAAGTCAACGCAATCATTTTTTTTTTTTTCTAGAATATGTTCTATGTAATCCCACTAGTTGAAACCGGGCATTCTGATAAATATTGCATTTGTGGAATAAGTGTTAAGACACTCGTTTTTAGCCATCTCTGGGGGCGGCCATTTTGTCTTCTGTCGACTGAAAATGGCATCACAACTGCTTACAACGACCAATGGTGGCTCAGATTCAGAAAACAAGTGAGCCGTGATTGGTCGTTGTGAGCAGTTGTGATGTCATTTTCAGTCGACAGAAGACAAAATGGCCGCCCCCAGAGATGGCTAAAAACGAGTGCATTTTGCTGCTTAACTTATATTCCACAGATGCAAAATTAATCAGAATGCCGTGTTTCAACTAGTGGGCCTGCTGGGAACATATTCTTGAAAAAATTATGTTTGGGTTGATTTCCACTTTAATGATAAAAAGGTAGATTTTCAATTGAAGAAGAACAAGTGTGCTTCAGTTTAAAAGCTGTTGGTAAATAGCAAGTGTTACCCTCCAACATGTGCGCCTTCACACTTGAAGATATGAAAGCATTGTCTGCTATAAGTTATGAATATTACAGTGTCAGCAAACATTTATAAAGTTGTTTTCTTCTTGTTAACATGCTGCGGTGTTGAATGTTTCGGACAGAGACCCTTGACCATGGAAAGGCAGAAAAAAAGGACTGCTTGGTGAAAATAGGAAAATAAGTGTACTTGTGTAAAATGTTTTGCTGCTGGCACTGCAGGATCCTTTCCTGAGAAATCTGGAGAGCAGATTTGCCCTCCAGCAGAAGATCGTGGAGGCAGCTAAAAAGCTGGCGAATGAGCCAGAACTGTGTAAGACAGTCAAGAAGAAGAGGAGGAGAAACTGTTTGGATGCTATGCACAAGCTTCAGCAGATAGAGAATGAGATGAACCATTATCGAATCAAGAAGGGGAAAAGACCCACCCAGCGAGCCTCAGTAATCATTGCAGGTTTGTAGCAAGTGCAGCTAGGGAGTTGTCACAGCTTTCACAATTCTGCTGTATTCACAAGAAGCATTCTCTTTGTCCAGATGAACTCATGCGATCAGACTGTAGCTCCTTGTCGAGCCTTCCGCTGGAGGATGGTAAGCTTGGCAACACATCTTTGCGAAGTATCCCGCAGTAATGCCATGTTCGGATCTTGATTTCGCGCCGTCCTATTTTTGTGCTCAGATGACTCGGATAGCGCTAGCCAGCGGCCACGGTCGCAGTCTGTGCAAGACTCCCCTCAGTTCAGTCCATTACGCTCACTGGGGGCAGAATACGATGGGGAGAAGCAAACATCTCCAAGGGAAAATAACAATAATAAAAGGTGAGGCTTAATCTGACCTGCTGAGCTGTTTTTGGAACGCACATTTTCGACACGTGTTGCTTTGTTGTGTTTGAGGCCTTTTTCTGTTGCACACATATCATTCCTGCCTTTCTTTTTAATCATCACCCTCAATGTCACAACCCTTTAGATTAGCTTTTGAAGGCCAGGAGGCTTCCCTCTACTACCACAATCCAAGAGAAACCTCCTCCACACACAGTAGCCCTTATAAAACCCTCCCCAGACCTCCCAGAGACCCCCGCAGCATGCCCCCCACACCAGTAATGACCCGCAATGCCTACAGCAGCAGCCAGCTCAGGTTTGGTCGTGGCTCCCCAACACTGTTATCCCTCACTGAATCGCTAATTGCAGTTGCCAGTCAAACACCTTGGTGAATGTTCCATTATAGCAACTATGAGTAATTAGTCTAACGCGGCAAGCTGTGTCCTCTTTCCAGGTGCGAGGGCTTGCCTCATGGTTTCAGGGCTCGCAGTGGAAGTTTGGAGTCACAGCCCCAGCTGAGAAAGGACACAGACCCGGAGAAGACAGTTTTCACATTGTCACCAGCTCATCGCAGCAACAGCACAGAGGTGTTGGAAGATTGCTCGTCCTACACCAGTCAGTCCAGTCTGGATTTCTGCGGGCCTGCCAGTTCCCACTACAGTACATTGGATTCCCGAACCTCCACCATGCATCGTCTGCACCGCAACGTGGAAGTGTATGGAAACACTGGAAGTATGCCCAACCTGGTTCAGCACCATTCTGGTTGTAGTTACGCCTGTGAGACCTCAGCGCACTATCCACCCGGTGCCTACTACGTCTCCGGCTGCCCGTGTCCAGATATGGAGCCTTACGCTAACGGAGCCTATGTGTATGAGAATGACGTAGAAGGCCACTACAACGTCAACCCATCGTATCAAATGAACGGCTATCACGGACATGACAGATTCAGGCATTATGGCTCTGACCGAACTGACGGCCTTTCACAGAATCCCTACGCGACGGTGAGACCGCCGCGGAGCAGGGAGGGACCCAGAAATGAACTTTTGGCCAAGAACATGCAGAAGGCTATGGTGGCAGAACATCTGAGAGGGTGGTACCACCGGAACCGTGGCCCCAGGGAAGGAGAGAGGGCAGGATACGACTTTGACTGCGGCTCTCAGCTCAGCCTAGGCTACCAGACCATGCCGGCGGCATTTAGCCACTCCAGCAGAACAACGTCTTTCTCATCTGGTGAGATGATCTCTGCTAGTGGTTTATAGGTCAATGAAGACCATATTTACAAGAAGAATTTTTTTTACAATGATTTATTTATTTATCACACCACCTTAAATCGTCATTGTTTTCGTAGACCCTGTGCAGTTATAAACAGGCATTTGTGCCACTGTGGCCATGAACACAGCCGACTTGCCTGGCCGATGGAAGTGACTCCTCTCATTCTCTTTAAAATCAGCTAACTACACTAGGGTGATCACATTTTGATGCCCAAAAAAGAGGACATTCGGCCCGGCCTCGAGATACTGAAATAACACTTAAACATGCCATACATTTTAACGCTAATATATTTAAATTAGGACTTCACGATATTGGAAAAACATGCAATATTTGATATGCGTGTTGCATATTGCAATATCGATATTTAACATGTACTTAAAGAAATGACATCTTTATTATCTAATGAGAGAAATATATTTGTTCATGTGGAAATATGCGAATTAATTGTTAGCTAATTAAATTATTCAGTGCTAATAATGCCCCTAGATACTGTTTGCCTATTGGATGGCAATGCACATTTAAAGTTGCATCTGATTGGTCAAAGTTAGATTAAAGAATACCATTCCATATGAATTTATCGCATGTCTTTTGCATGCTACATTCTGCATTGCATGTGACATTATCACGATGACAATAGTTTTTCAATATATTGTGCAGCCCAAATTAATAAATTCTGCCTCCTTTGTATGGTTAGAAAATAAAACAAAAAAAATCATAATAGTTGCTCTCCTTGGAAGTCTTACTTAAATATGACAATGTTCTAAATAATACCGCTTCTGTACAATATGCAGCTTTGTCAAAATATTTCTTTCTATCTTTTCAATGTAATAATTTAAATCATAAAACAGTAGTCTCACAAGGACATTAATTTAACAAAGAAATACATTTCATTTGCAGGCAAAAGAGGACGTTTGGTCACCCCAAACTAGACGCACACAGTCTTTGACATTGGGGAAGTAGAAATACACTTGCCGACGTCTATGTAAAAGATCGAAGTGTGCAAAGTACGTTTATAAGGAACTACAAACAGATCTACATGGGTGGATGATGTAAAGTTAGCCTGGGCAATCACAGATCACTGCTGTGAAGTGGACAATTGGAGATCGCCTTCCAACCAGATCTTTCATGTCTTTGTGTGAACCTCCACCCCATAGCTGTGTCGCAGCCAACGATGGTGATTTTAAAAATATGATAAACATGATAATAGTAATGAATAATGCATTAAATTAATTGATTTCTGCAACTAGCCAGAAGGTTTGATGCCCACTGTTATAAAATACGGTAACATCTACCACACATATCCACAACATCAAAATCACATTACACCACCTGCGCCACAACTTAGACCTGCTTTCAGCTAGTGTTAAGGTTTAGTCCACTTTCAGCCACCAAATTGACAGGTGAACCGGGGCCGTGTAACAGAAAACGCCCTCGGTCCTTCAGAACGCCCAACATGGCACAGTGCGATCTGACAAATTCACGAAAAAGAGTAAACTTGGCTTGCACTGGCACGAAAATCAAGATGTGCCAGTTTTTAGAAACGTCTTAGGTTTAATGTATGGTCCTGTTTCATCCAATGTAGTCACTAATAAAATCTGTGCAAAGCAATCAAAGCAAGTTACATAACAATTAAGAGTGCACTTGGTTTGGGCTCACTTGCAGTGTCTTCAGTGGAGAGTGCAGGGAACTGGCGCAATCAGCTGGCAGTTGGCCTGACTGACTACGACACACCCAACACACCTCAATATTCTCAACATGCAGTTCCTTTGTCACCATATAATCGCAGCCCCACACACAACAGGTGAGAGTTTTCTTTTTGAACTTTTGAATTGATTGAGGGAGTAAAGTTACATCAGAAAAAAACTAAGGCCAAAAGTATGAAAGCATTGCATGCTCAAAGAGAGCTTAAAATTCTTAATGTGTATTTGGTCTCTACTACAGTAGGTTTGAACTATTTTATATTCTATTCAGCCTTTTTTGACCTCCAGCCCTTCATTCCTTGTATCTTGCTGTTGGGTCCAAACACAATTATTTCCTTCTCCATAAGGAGGAAGTCAATCCCAAAATTGTCTTTAATATGTTTTATGTTCCTTCACTAGGCTAAACACGGCATTCTGATTATATATTGCGTTTGCGGGATATGAGTTAAGCAGAAAATCCACCCGTTTTTGTCCATCCCAAGGGGCGGCCAATTTGCCACTTCCAACTTGTCAACTGAAAATGACATCACAGTTGCTCAGGGCTTCAGGTAATGACCAATCATGGCTCAGCTTCAGCTTGATTGGTTGTTACCTGAGTAGACAGCAAGTGTCAAAATGGCTGCCCCCTGAGGTGGACTAAAACGTGTGGATTTTCCTGCTTGACTCATATTCCGCAAATGCAGTATTAATCAGAATGCTGTGTTTAGACTACAGTAATGTGGCTGCATAGAACATATTCTTGCAAAGAAAACTTGAAAATATGTCCCTTTTTAAGGGGAAGTCAACCTAAACATATTTTTTCCAGAATATGTTCTATGCAAGTCCACTAGTTGAGACAAGGCGTTAATATTAATATCAATATTGCATTTATGGAATATGAGTTAAGCAGCAAAATGCACACGCTTTTAGCCATCTCAGGGGGTGGCCATTTTGTCACTTCTGTCGACTGAAAATGACATCACGGTTGCTCAGGGTTCAGGTAACGACCAATCACAGCTCACCTATTTTCTGAATCTGAGCCATGAGTGGTCATTATCTGTGCCCTGAGCCCCTGTGATGTCATTTTCAATCGACAGAAGTAACAAAATGGCCGCCCCCTGAGATGGCTAAAAACGGGTGGATTTCTCATTTCTCAAAGAGTCATTGATCTCATCGACAGCTTTTAGGAAAAATGGCTTCATTGAAGGGTTGATGTACAGTACAATGAAATCTCTGCTGCTTCTTTCCTCCTTTCTCCAGTTTTTAACTTAATATTAATGCTCATGTGCGCAGATGCTCTGCAGAAAACAAAGTATCGGGCTCAGACACAAAGAATAATAAATGTGAGTCAGTTGAGGTGGTTGGTGCTGAGGCCATTAGAATGGATGAAGCATCAGACAACCACTCTAGCACTTAAGGGTGAGACCAAGCTGGTGGCTGTATGTCGTGTTGCCACACGTGTCCATTTACCCATCTTCATCAGTGTGCTCATTAGGGTGGTCCTTAAAATTAAAAGTTGGAAATTCTAAGCTCCAACCCTCTAAATTTGTCGAAATAGTTTAAAAAACTCTTCTGGTGAAGTTTTGTCTAAATCAGACAAGATTTACCTCTGCCTCAATGACCTTGAATTTTGTCCTTAAGACACCCAAGGTGTGTTTTTTGTCTTGAGGTAACTGTGACATAATGATTGAAAATTGTATTAAAACAACAGTTTTAACATCCATCCATTATCGATACCGCTTATCCTCACAAGGGTCGCGCGGAGTGCTGGAGCCTATCCCAGCTGTCTTCGGGCAGTAGGCGGGGGACACCCCGAATTGGTTGCCAGCCAATCGCAGGGCACACAGAGACAAACAAACATCCGCACTCACAACCACACCTAGGGGCAATTAAGAGTGCCCAATCAACCTACCATGCATGTTTTGTGAATGTGGGAGGAAACCGGAGTAGCTGGAGAAATGGGGAGAACATGCAAACTCCACACAGGAAGGCCAGAGCCAGAATCGAACCCACGACCTCTGAACTGTGAGGCAGACATGCTAACCAGTCGACCACCGTGCCTCCCCAGTTTTGACATCAAAATATTAAATTGTCTGATAACTTTAACACTGACTGTTAAATATTGTTGGACTGTCTGTTTAACTGTATGTTAAACTGTTACATGGTCTTCAAAACTCTTCTTTTTAGAGTCCAAAAAGGAATTCTGTAGAATGTCACAAAACAACTTGAAAGAGAACTTGCTGAGAAGTTGCTGCTCATTACTGGTTAGCTCATGCTGAGCAAAAATAAATGCCTTATCCTCCTCCATTTGTGACAATGTTTAAAGCATTGGCAGAATCTCTCAAAGACTTCTTCAGGGATTGCCTGAGCATCATCCTGCCCCTTGTTTAGTTTGACATTCCTTAAATCATTGAGAAGCTATTCTATTTTTGCCAGGGTAGTGTCTCTCCATTGCGATGGTCAATCACAATGTTCGACGCATCATTCACTGCCTCCTTCACAGACCTCTTGTTTTGCTCAATATGACAGATCAAAAGTCCAAGTACTTCTTTAGAGCGAAGTTAAGAGCCACAAATGTCTTCAATTGGAGCAATCAAATAATTCTGCTTAGCTGCAGCCATGATTTAAAGATAACACCCCAGCCAAATGCCAAATGAAAACATCATGCGGTATAACAACATGACTACAGTGCAAAACCAAATAATAACCAAAACTCTTATGTACCTGTATTGATTTGGTTTACAATATTCGACCACAATGACAAGCTTGGTTTTGGAAAATTCCATCCCTGGACACAGTGGGATTGAGGAATCCAGGAGCATTTTAAACTTCAGCACTGATATGTTATTGTCCTTTTGTCAGCCATAAAAAGAGATGAGGCTAAACTTCGAGATCATCGAGGCAGGGGTAAATCTTGTCAGAACTGGGAAATTTTTCACCAGAGGAGTTTTTCAAACTATTCTAACAAAATCAAGGGGTTGGAGCTGAAAAAATATGAATTTTAAAATTTACCCCTTTGGAAGGACCACCCTAGTGCTCATGTAATGAAACCATCTACCGCTTTGTGTTGGGTTGGATTTTTTGGGTATCCCCTTCGGGGAAGTGGTTTTGTATTTACCATATTCACATTCATGCATTTATTTTGTGGCAGGTTATATAGAAAATGGCAAAAAAGAGAGAAAACCTTAGGTTAGCTACATAGAAAAACAATAGTCTAAGATGATATAAATTCCACCAACATGATTTGTGATTAATTACACTTCACAGTTGCAATTAAAGTTGGAGTATGTAATTAGCAGACATAGCAAAGTAACTACCGTAAAACAAAACAGAAGTTTCCCTATAACGCATTTCCATCGCCACTTGTTGTCAGGCCCTGTTCATAGCTGCCTTCTAGGCCTATGAAAAAAAAAACAATACTTGTACTTGATAATAATTACAAACAACACGTGAGACAGAAAGAAAAACGGCCACTTGATCAAGTGGGTCGTTGCTCTCCAGCTATCTCGTAGAAACCCATTAATCTATAGCGACAATAAAAAAAGATGCCTATTTTTGGTAGCACCATCATGTTTTGCCAGATTCACACTAAGACCACTCCTTGTGAAGCTGCTTTTTAGGGGGTGGGGGGGGGGGGGTTGTCACCATAGAGTTGCTTTGTGTTCAGTGTTTTAACATGACCATTTCACTGAATAGTAGAGCTTCTTTAATTTCATTCCTTTGGTCATACATCAACATCAGTCTGAAATAATTGAATATGTGAATATCCGTTTGATTTCAGTGTCTTCTTTCAGAGTTTACCTGGGCAGCAGCTACACAAGCATCCACTGATGACGACCAAACCACATTTTGTCACATATAAAAAGTCATAGGAAGCAGTGCATGAAGAGGATGAAGTTTAAACACAGGCTTTCCCTCCTACGACTAACCTCTGAACCCAGGGTGCCTTCCATTGGGTGGATTGTAGAGAGGCAAGATAGACAGTGTCTCAAATTTTCAAAATGTTGCACAACCCACTGACTTGTACTTGAGATATAAATGCAACAATTTGTTTGCAATTAATCTAACATAAACATGAACTACCTGCTGTCTTATGATGGACAATAGGTTAAAAAAATGTTTCTTAAAACCAGTCTTAAATGGATGATCCAGATTGTGAATGTGATACTTAATGTGATCGTTCATTAGAACAGACCATGTTGTAGAATTTTCTTTCCTTCCGTTCTTTAATCCTGGAATCTGAATGTATGACGTCAAAAATGTTAACAGTTTGTCATTTGTCAGTAAGTGCCGTGATGTGATTTAACGTGCATGTGGAGCAAATCAGTTTTGATAACAACTTTGATAAGAACCAGACCACTGCCATAAAAAAAACCATTTGTTTTCTCACACATTTGTACAGTCCGTGTGTAGTTCTAAGTATCTTGTGAGGTGTCATGATGAAATATTTTCCACTGCGAAGGATTAATAAATACTTGTGTGACTCATAAATGGCTGCTGTCACTGATCATGTACTGCTGTTGCTTAACACCTGTTTCAGTACCCCTTCTTAAGTAAATAGATATCTACAATTAGAGATGGAAATGTTAGCATTTTTGAAAAATAATGTGCCACATTAAATTACTTTGAGTTATGGTCTGAATAGATTGATGGAAGATGGAATGAATGGTTTTGTCACATCATAAATGTCATGCTACTGTTGTAGCTTGATCAGGCTTAAGAAAATTGTCCATCTGCTGCTGTCAGTCTTGCCGTTTTCATTTGCGTGAAGCAACTGTCATCCCAAAAGCCCTGTGAGGAGGGGCTGAAAAAAGACTGATAGCATGCCTTTCGCCCCCTACTTGTCTTGCCGTAAATATCTCCCGTGCACTTCGCAGTGTTTAATTTTAGACTGCACATGAGGCAGAAGCAGAGCAACTCCAGCTGAAGTCAGAAGCTTGCCAGTTTGCTGTGCCGCGTGTCAGTGGTCTGACAAACATTTAGCATCCTTTGACAGAATTTGAACTGAACACAAAGAGAGATGTCCAACAGAGATACTGAGGATCTCAATGAAGAGGACATTGATGAGGATGAACTCCTTGCTATGCTTTCGCCCGAGGAGCTTAAGGAGCTCCAGAGTGAAATGGATATTATGATCGCTCCAGATGACAGTGTTCCAGTTGGACAGAGGCAGAAGGACCAGACAGAGAAGCCTCCGACTGGAACCTTTGACCACAGATCCTTGGTCGGCTACCTCTACTGGGAAAAGGAATCCAAACGTATGCTTGAGGAAGAAAGAGTGCCTGCTACTCTGCTACCCAGTGAGGTAAGAGGCCACCAGACTGCCAAATATTTAAAAATAAGTTGAGAACAAACATAATACTAGAACTTGGGAGGACACAGTAGTAACAATGTTGGTCCCCTTGGTTGTCTTCATCAGAGAACATTGAGTCAGGAGGCTGAAGAGAAAGAAAAAGTCGACCCTGCGGAAGATGGGCACCATGAAGTACATGAAGTGAATGAGGAAGTCATTGAGGAAAAGGCTAAAAATGGTACAAGAGAAAGGCAAATACTTGATGACACAATAGAAGAACCTATTAAGGAAATCATAAACAACGTAAAAGAGAGCAATGAAACAGACAAAGAGGTCCACGAGAAAGACAAAAAGATTAATTCAAATAAACATGAAAGCACTGAGACACAATCTGATGAAAAAACTGAGACACAATTTGATAGCACAGAAAAGGAAACAGCAGGCCATGAAGATGGCCCTAACCCTAATCCAGGCCCTAACCCGAAACCTAACCCTAACCCTAACCCAACAGATGTTATAGAGGAAAGTAAAACGACAGACTCTTTGACTCCCCTCGACTTACTGAGAGATGCAAAGACAAGTGAGCCCAATGACAAACTCCGTCAGAAAGAGGAGCCAAAAATCAATAAGTTAAAAATTCCCAAGCTGGCACTGAATAATATCAAAATGACATCTCGGCCATCAGGAAACGAGACAAATTTGGAGTCGACACTTGACAAGATCCGAAACAACAACTCTTCTGTCACTGAGGTAAATCTCAACAACATCGAAAACATTCCCAAAGAGATGCTCCTGGACTATGTCAACGCCTTAAAGAAGAACAAACACGTGAAAACCTTCAGCATCGCAAACACCGGAGTGGATGAAAACATTGCGTTCAACTTGGCCAACATGCTACGCGAGAATCGCAGCATCACAACGCTGAACATCGAGTCCAATTTCATCACAGGAAAGGGAATTGTTGCCATCATTCGATGCCTCCAATTCAACGAGACACTCACTGAGCTGCGATTTCACAATCAAAGACACATGCTGGGTCATCATGCCGAGATGGAAATCTCACGCCTGCTCAAGGCCAACAACACCCTCCTGAAGATGGGCTACCATTTTGAGCAGCCAGGGCCAAGGATGGTTGTGACTAATCTCTTAACCAGGAACCTGGACCGCCAGAGACAACTGAGAAAAGAAGAGCAGAAGCAGCAGCAGCTGAAAGAGCAGAGGGAGGTAATGCAGATGTATGAGAGTAGTCTAAACCTGCCTCCAGGTTTACTCGAGATGCTGGGCTACATACCGCCCCTGGAACTCCTGCAGAAACATGGGCTTGTTGCACCCCCAAAAGAACTGAATAACCTGACCCCAAAAGAAGAAGGGGGGAAAAAAGAAGAAGAACCAGAGCCCCCAAAGCAGCTCAAACACAACAGAATTCCCAAACAACCAAATGCTGAGTCCCAAAACCCATTGAGGGACGTCCGGCTGAAGAAAACTCAGAAGAAACGTGACCATTTTCTGGAGTTGGACCGCAGGGAAGCCAGTCGACAAGAGAGGGCCGGTTTCCAGCTGAGGAAGACTCCCAAAGTGAAGGAGTCAGTCACACAAGGGCCGGCGGATGAAAAAGCAAACCTGAAGGATGTCATTAAGACTTTGAAACCGATCCCTCGCAGGCGAGTGCCACCAAAGGTTGATCCCACACCCCGTGATGAGCTCCTAAATGAGATCAAGAAGAGTAACGTGGCCTATCTTAAATCTGTGAGTATTGCTGCTGGGTGATTAATAATCCACATCGGGCCTTTAATAAGGAAGTCCCAATTAGATAAAATTGGGACTGATTGCCTGGAGTCCTTAAAGTCAAACATACTCCATCTCAGTTAAGAAGGGGCTTCCACATTCTTCCAACAGCAAATATGTCCTCGTAGTTAGTGCTGACATGGTAAGAATCCAAACCTTACATTCAAGGCTTACACTTGATGGAATCTTTGGCAATATAGTGGGCACAACTTCATGCGTCATAGAAGCCACCGTTTGCAAACTAAAGCTAAAGAAAGCCTTTCAGCCAGCTTCTCTGGATGTAAACACAATACATCCACCACCGTATTCTGTTCAGGGTCATAGGAAAGTAGGTCTGATTGCGGACGAGAGGAGGGGCACATAAACAGAGACAGACATTTTTACGTAGAGGAATGATCCTTTGAGCTTTGGGATATCTGCATACGGTATATTAAGTGTCCAATGTACTATTATCACACTCCTTTCAGTGCATACAGTCCGTAGAGTATGATAACATATTAATAGAATGCCACACAAACATTAATACAGATTATTTCCTTTGCTTGCAGGTGCCGCTCCCTAAAGCTCTGGAATCAAGTGAAACAAGTCTCCTCTGAGGCAGTGACTAATTGTAATATGTGTTTGACACATCCTGTATTTTGAAAATGAACTGTACAGTGAGAAAGAACTACATGTTCACACACATAGAGGCTGGCTGTTGTCAAATCATGTTTCACAAAAGCCTATATGTGGTATGTACATTAGTTGAAATCAAAGGTACACTACAACCCCTGGCAAAAAATTATGGAATCATTCAATGATGATCAAAAAACATTTAAGTCAAATCATGGATGTTCCACAAAGAGACTTTTATTCAAAATGTCACTCTTCTGGCTTAAATAAACACTTTAAAAAAACAAGAAGGAAAATTGTTGCAGTCAGTCACAATATTCTTTGAGAGCAAGAAGAGGGGAAAAAAGTATGAAATGGCTCAATTCTGAGGGAAAAAAATCTTTTCAATTAGAAATTGTAATTTTCAGCTCTAAAACAAACATCTGCATCAGGTTGGATCTGCTATTTAGCCAGACTGAGTGGCTCCAACATAAGAGATGGCAGTCGGAACAAAGGAGAGAAAGAGAATGATATATTTTTTTCAAGAAAGTAAAACATCATGAAATGTTGCAAAAGATGTACAGTAAGTACTAACAAAATAGCAAGGTTGTGAATGTTAAGTGGTGTTGTAGATCAAGGAAGACCTCGAAGCATCATGATAGAAAACTTTGAGAAATATGTCATGAAAATAGAAAATGCACAACAACAAAAAAATTCAAATTCAGGAGAATGGTCAATGACAAGGCTCCAACCGGCAAAGCTGAGCTGATAGTAGCAATCAGAGGAAGTTGAGGCAGATTGATGAAAAATACTGTTTGTCACTGGTTAAGCGCATGCCAGAGACTGCAAGCTGTTCGAAAAGCCAGAGATGATGACAAGTACTCGAGGTGTGGTGTTAGCTATAGTTTTATTTTTCATGATTCCATAATTTTGTCCTCAAAAGTGAGCAATTCCACATTTTTTTCCGCTACTTGCTCTAAAAAAAATGTGACTGAGCACAACATTTCTTTTTTCTTTTTTTTGTTGCTTAAACCCTGAAGGGTGCCATTTTGAATAAAAAATGTGATGCGGAAGCCGTGCAACTTACGATTTTCCTTTTTTCTGATCATCATCCAGGAGCAATGAATCCATCATTTTTTTGCCAGGGGTTGAACCTTAAAATACACATTTGCCTTTTTTTCATTGTGTGACATGAAATCAAACTAAACTCTTCCTGTTCTATCGGTCAATTAGGATTACCAAAATTATTTTAATTTGTTAAAAGCCTAAAAAACATACAGACATTTTTTCCATTACTTTCTAAAATTGATCACTATGCCTTTGAACAATTTGGGAAAACCAAGATGATGTCATATGTTTGGAAGCTTCTGATAGGTTTATTGACAACATTTGCGTGAATTCAAGACACACCTTTGGGTCAAAATGGCCAAGATATCAGGAAGCGAATTACAGACTTCCACAAGTGTGGTTTATCCCAGGGTGCAATTTCCAGATGCTTCAATCGGTTTTAAACAATTCTATGCAAGTATAACACAGGGATGAATACTTTAGTTTTGGATACATGTCCTGTGGTCTGCAGATATTAAAATGGAACTGTCTGGCCATAATGAGCATCATTACGTTTGCAGGGAATAGGTGGACGTTTCAAGCCTGAGAACACCATCCCAAGTGCCCAACAGTCAAAAGCGGGGGTTGGCATCATCATGTTATGGGGTTGTTTGGTAGCAGGGTGGACTGGTGCACTTCCCCAAAAAATACACCATCATGAAAAAAGAAAATCATGTGGAAATACTGATGCAACATCTGAAGTCAGCAGCCCGGAAGTTAAAGCCTAGCATGCAAAATGGGTCTTCCGCATGGACAATGACCTAGAGCAAAGGGCCAAATTGGTTCCAAATTGCCTTAATGAGAACTAAGTCAATGTTGTGGAATGGCCATGACGAAGCCCTGATAGCAATCCCATCGACAATTTATGGGCAGACCTGAAAAGGCATATGCAAGGAAGGCGGCCTACAAACTTGGCTCAGTTCCACTAGTTCTGTCAGGAAGAATGGGCCAAAATTTCTGACAACTATTGTGAGAATTTTGTAGGAGGAAATCCAAAACATTTGACCCAAGTCATTTAGTTAAGAGGCAAAGACCCTAAAACTCATAAAATTCAGTACTGTATATATATGAACTTTTGAATTTGAAGAAAGTCATGGAAATTAAAAAAAGAAATCCTTTGCTCATTATTCTGGCATTTAGCAAATGGAAATAATTTTGGTAATCTAATTGACCTACAACAGGAAAAGTTGATTCTGATTTCCTATCAGAGTGAGAAAAAAATTCAAACATGTCCTTTTATATGGTAATGTAAACCTTTGGTTTCAACTGTTTTAAATCCAAATGCATCAAAGTTCTCATTTGCACCGAAAAAAAGCTGATCAAATGTACATTTATTCAGAGGGGAGATCAATTGTTTTATGCTTATTTACCAAATGTTGTGCCAGGAAGGCTTATATTTGCTACATGCTGGATTAGTTGTGGTTTGCATTTGGCAATTTGTAAACAAGACACAACTACTGCATAGCATTCATAAAGTGATAAGAAAAAAAACAACGCATCATTAATTGGTTTCTACAGCCTTGTTTAATAATTTGGCTCTGTGATCACACCATCACTGTTGTTGAATGGAAAAAGTCACATGTAACAGAGGACAACATAGTACATCCATCCATTGGCCTTCATGCACAACCTGCGCAGGCAATGTGCACATGAGAAAAGCTTTAGGGGATATTTGCTAAAATGCCAGCCGTCGAAAAGGAAGACACCACTTATACACACACCAGTGCCACCATATATTATGTGGTGCCAATCCGGTAGTGATGAAGATCTTTCAGTTCAATGAAGAATAGTGCGCATCCTCCAGCCATTGCACTCATAATAATATAGCAGAAATAATACACACAGACAGCAAACATATACATATTACAGTAGAATAAAGCTGAACGAGCCATTCCTTTTATATTGCATAGCAAAGATCAGAGGAGGTCTTTGCTTTCAGCACATAGTCATACTGGCTGAAAAATTGTTCTATTTATACTCAGGATTACTAGTGAGAACACATGTACACCAGAAGCGCATTGGCCTTGGATCAGTATTCATAAGGCTCCTGAGGTGAGAAGAGGAAGGTTTGCTTTCATTAAGTAAAATCGGGGTTTTGTATTGGGTTACTTATTATAGCTAAGAAATTAAAGCAAGCAATGCTTGTAACAAGGTAGCACAATTAAGTGTAAGATAAAAAATAGAAAAAAACACCCAGGTTGCGTGCCAAAGAAGCCAATACCAGCAAGGGGATGCGTGTATTTTTAAATCTTTGGACATGGGAATGCTCAAACCTTTGCTGCCATTTGTCTTCCAGCTGTGATTATGCAAAGCATCTGTACACATTTGAAGGAGTGTGCTCATCTAACTGCATACGAAAAAAGCAAACGGGAAGACCGCAGGTCCAGAAGTACAAATATGATTCTACTTGTGGCATGCGGGATGATGTGTCGCAGACTTCCCTTTGCTACAATTCTTACTGCTTCAGTTTGCTTTCGATAAAATCCTGAATTTTGTTTACTCTCTCCTCCTGCTGATCCAAGAGATCCATGATGATGCCCATCGGAGTCTTCTTCATCCCAACACCTTCCATCTTATTCTCCAGCCTGTTCTTCACATTGCGCAGTCTCAGGGACGCATGGATGAGGATTACTGAACGGCAACAATGGGATATACGACAGTTTTCAAAACTTATAACGACAACTGTATTTATATTTAGATATTCTTTGCTGGACATAAAAAGTGACAGAGAGGGAGACACACACATGCAGGTGTTAGTCTATGAAGCAGATCGCAAAGGCATGACATCAGTCAGTAAATGCGGTTGTGTCCACATCAAGAAACCATAGCGATCTGTAAACATGGGGCGGTGGGCAGGCCGCCTGGGACGTGATCACGCTGGCTCCAGCGGCATGTTAAAGCTCGAATGCTCACTTTAACGATCATATGGAGTCAGAGAACAGAGCAAAACAACTAAAGCTGGTGAAATTCTGCCATCTTTCATAAGAGAATACTTGCCAGCGTCAGTGTATGTTCTCTTTTAATTGAGCAGTGAGTCAGAATGAGGGTTTGGAAACTTGTTCAGCTGCTGCAAAACCTCAGTTATGCTTCCCTGAGTGAGTCATTCAGGAGAGCGCTGATATGAAAAACACCGGTTAGCCAGTGTTGGCCAACTTTAATATACTGCAAATTAAAAAAAACAAAGAAAAAAACAAACAAACTTGAGTGTTGTAATTTAGATCAACTTTTAGTCCAAACAGGTTTGGTTGAGGATGTCCAGTATTGTCTATGCATACTTAAAGAAACAAAAATACTTACTTGGATTAGTTTTGGCTCCCCCTACAGTTTTGCAGTGTGCCTTACTTACAGACAGATATTCTTTTCTGGCTATATTACACGTCTGTAAATCAATCACTTTCTTAGTGGTCAACATGTGTTGAATATCCAATATCCGACCCACTTCACCATGAAGGAAATGGAAGTGACATGGTCAGAGGTTAAAAGTAATTCCAGTGAAACATGGCGAGATTTTTTTTTGTTTTTTTAAAGATCATTTCAGCAAAGTTTGTGTATACCGAGCCACAAACACCAATGCTTGTGCAAACATAACACAAAAGTTGTCCTGGCTGGTCCTTCAATACCAATGCATTACTAAATATGTTTCTTGGTGTGACTGTGGCAATGACAAAGACAAAATAACAACACTATAAAATTCACATGTCAGTATATGGTCAACAATTTTTGAAGCGGATCGAAATACTGGTACAA
The DNA here is from genome assembly GCF_054856515.1 of Filicampus tigris. Classification (NCBI taxonomy): domain Eukaryota; kingdom Metazoa; phylum Chordata; class Actinopteri; order Syngnathiformes; family Syngnathidae; genus Filicampus; species Filicampus tigris. The sequence goes on along the minus strand of NC_141217.1, from coordinate 27,984,579 downwards.
CTGAGGATAAGAGGTTCGGAGAGAGTATGAATGAATGAATGAATGAATTAATTAATTTATACTTTTGCTTTGAACTACAACATGTATCTAACTTCATAAAGCTAACAAATGAGAGGTTGTTTCTTCATAAATTAAACTCACCAACAACTATTTAGCCTGCTATTGCTCACTATTGAACAAAATGAAAGTCTGATGGGTTTTTTTTCAGGCCAGGGATAAACAAGAAAAGGTCAAGTGTGTTAAAGAGCTTCAGGGTACATTTAGGGGTAAACATAGAATGCAAGCATGCTGAAATAAATCAAATGTATTGAGCCACGATAAACAGCAGAAAACGAGCATGAATTCCGGTGAGGTCTGAGTAGTATCGAAAATAAATGTCCATCCACGTGAATAACGAAAATATGTCAACATAAAGACTTACATAGCAGAGGGAAGGTGATGCCAAAGATGAAGACCATGACACCGCCGCACAGCGACAGCAGGAAGTAACTGGTGACCATGACGGCGATGACAAACAGAGTGGGGTTCTTCCTCTTGAAGTTCTTGATGGTGGCTTGATTTTCCCCGGCCCACACGGAACCCATGAATACCAAAGTCACGACAGTTCCTCCAAGAAACATGCCAAGTGGATTCAAGAACCTGCAAAAAGGACAATGGTGTTTAAGCCATGTAGGTCATTATTTTTAAACAATGAGGTGGTGATCAATAGCAGCAGCAGCAGCAGAAGCAGAGATGGTTCAGTGCTGCACGCAGACAGGAATAACAATGTCGGCATTCTGAGGAATCAGCCGAAAATAAGCATGGTAGCTAGCTACACTTCTTAAATTCTGGGTTTCAATCAATCTTGTTTGCTTATATGTGCCCTGCGATTGGTTGGCAACCAGTTCAGGGTGTGTGTCTCTCGCCCAAAGCAAACAGGGATAGGCCTAATCTAACATCAGTCTAAGTTTAGCGTGACTCTAAGGACAAGCACTTTAGAAAATGGATGGATGGATTCAAATGAGAATCTCAAAGTAACTTCATACCTGAAAGAATGTTATTAAATACTGCACCACATAAGGATACAACGAGGTTGCAGCAACGTTAAAGTTGATTGAGCATCTCCAATATGAGTTAAGACACTTTCTAGCTTCAATGACATACAACATGCGTGTCACTTGATTAAATGCGGAAATGGACATTTCTGCTCATTGTTGAGATACATTTTCTGTATCTGTTGATGTGACGGCTTTAAGGACTGATGACAACGGAACTGTGGGGAATATAGTCAATATTAAAAACACTTCTGATCAATACAATATCTGCCACGTTTTTGATGAACACTTTGGTCTACTAGGCAATTATGGTGGTACAGTACATTGTGAGCCAAGTATTGTAAGAGGTAGTACTCGGTATGTTTGACAATCACTCAACAGTACTGTACATGTTTTTGACTCACAATAATATTCGCGTGACTGTCTGACACTCATCATTTGCATATCACACGCAAGCATGCGGGGGATTACATAAAAAGAGCTACGAGGAGCTAGTTGTCTGTTAGCGCATGACTCTCAGAATAGCCGCTGTAGTCATGATGGGTGTGGGTGCAAAAAAAAAAAAGTATGCATGCTAATTAAACTAGCCAGTCAAGCTAGTCTGTGTTAGCTGGTACTAACCCAACGATGAGGAATACCACCACGGCAGCGGCGAAGTAGTTCGTCTGGTAGTACATTAAATTGCTGATAACTCTGTTATTCCACTTTGCCACATCTCCGAACTCTGGTTTGGCGAAGCGCTCCGTTCCGGGGTAGAAATCATCCCACGGTCTGAGAGGTGCAAGCTCCATTTTGGCTGCCATGACGTCAACGTGAAGTGATGGAAACGCTCAGCAACATCACAGAAACTGCGACGTTGCTGGTGTGCGACAGGTCAGCTGATCACTGCCGTTTACAGTAGGAGCAGTCGGACGTGACTCCAACTCTCGCGATAGTTGAAGGCTCATTGGCGGGGCGTTAACAGGACAGCAATATTTATATCTGGTTCCCGGAAGCGAGTACTAAAACATAACTACAAATGGAGTGATTTCTTTTTTTTAACCACACGTAAAGCACATTGAAGCCTATTTACACATTGTTCTTCGTTCAGTATTGAGAGAATAATGACTGTTGTTAAATAAATAAGTAAATAAATAAACAAACAAATAAATGAATAAATACACATTTTAAATACAATATTAATATCTGCGCTTTTCGTCCGGCGTTTCTACGAAGCTGCGTCGTGCTGCGCAGCTTTGACGCTCACCAACTCCCCCGTCACACTCGAGGACATGGGACCGTGAAAGTATGGCGGATGCCGAGGAGCCGTAAGTCACAATGGATGAAAATGCTATTTAATCGGAGCTAAACGTCTCGCAGTTTGACCCTAACGCGGCATGATTCAAATCTATTCCCATTTTTTCTTCCAGGGAGAAGAAAAGAAGGCGAATAGAGGACCTGACAGACAAGTTAGTGACGAATGCTAATGAAAGGGTTCTCTCTGCCCGGCAGAAGGGTTGCGTTAGGCAGTGAGGCCACAAGACATACAAATTCACATATTTTAGCCAGAGCCTGACTAAATAAACCGACCTTGCTGTCCGTCTCGAATCCCATCCAATAGTGCCCTTAACGTATCTTTATTTTGATTTACGACTCATCGTTACACCTTCTGACCACAATATTAGGTACATATGTATTTCCTGGAAGTAAACAGACCTCGTTTAAGGTGGTCCGGCCTGGTCAGGAGTCTCATCAATTTTTTTTTTTTAAAGTAAACGTCAACACTGGGAGAAATGCGATTTAAATGGCTTTGAATCGTGGGTTTTTGTTAGACAGCTAATTTACCAATTGTTTTATACATAAGCCTTGCACTAATGATGGCAAATAGCTGTTTTGTCACCATTGTAGCTGGCTGGAAAACTGACAAACAGTTGCTTAAAAATTGGAGCTTTAACTACAGTGGCGTGGATATGTAAAAAAAAAGTGCAAACACCCCTCTTCAAATAGTAGGTATTTTTTTCCACCATTAATGTGACCTGTGACCTATAAACTGTTCAATTAAATAGAATTCTAATAACAACAACAAAAAAGTTGTTGTATTTATGAGAGTTTCATCAATCAGACTATAACCTATTTTGTGTTTGGGAGATTTTGAAATGGTCTAATGAAACCATAGTCGAACATTTTGACCAGAATTTCCCAAAAGTCTGATTGGCACACCAACAGCATTGCTACACTGCTCAACACAAAATGAACATGAACAACGAAAGATGGGGCTGAGATTTGTTTTTCTTAACTGAACTGAACTGGGACCTTAGACTAAGTGTAAGAAATTATGAACAGTATGAAATAGCAGTCAGTGTGATCACCAAACAAGCAGTCATTTGCCAGAAAGGAAAAAACTCTCAGGAAAAGTCTACTAGAACATGTGAAATTTATTTCTGGTTAATTAAGAGCACTTAAAATAGTGGCAGGTGAGTGCTGGCACTGACTAAACATGAGTCTGAATATGACAGTTTATTCTGACCACAGCCACATCCCTGTTATGAGGGTGTGCTCGCTTGTACAATCACATGATCTTAAATTTTTATTTTTACTTTCCCCTCTTGAAAATATTTTTAAATATAAATTCAATTGTGTTGTACGGGTTATTAGTCAAATTGATGGTGGGAAAAAAATTGAAATGATTTATCTTGGGCTCATTTTTTTTAAAATCTCACAAAAGCTGGCATTTGTAGCAGGTCACATAGATCTATCTGTCTTACCTCAGTGGGCCGTTATGACTGTGAAACCATATAAATGTATTATCGCCTCACCACATTACAGACATTGACAAAAAATTCATGTACCGTATAACTGTAACTAATTCAGCGATCAGAAGTCGTACAGATGTACTCATGAGCGTGAGTGTGTGTTGTGCTTCTAGAATGGCTGTAGATGGTGGTGCCTGCGACTGGGACGGCCGGTGGAATCACGTGAGGAAGTTCCTGGAGAGACCTGGTCCGTTCACACATCCTGATTTTGAGCCAAGCACAGAGGTGAGCGAGGACACATAAATGGCCACGTTTACATTGTATGAACGATGACCTCATCATGCCGCTGTCTGGATGCGTGTGTCGCCTCAGTCTCTACAGTTCCTGTTGGAGACATGCAAGATTTTGGTGATCGGTGCGGGTGGGCTTGGCTGCGAGCTGCTTAAAGATTTGGTAGGAAATGGATTCACAGCAATGTGAGCACCCTCAGCTTGTTCTAACAAGCTTGTGTTGTTGCAGGCCCTGTCTGGGTTCCGCCTCATTCACGTGGTTGACATGGACACTATTGACTTGTCCAACCTCAATCGGCAGTTTCTTTTCAGGTAGCTTTCCTTTTTATTTTATTCTCACTTAGTCTTCTTCCAGTTGTCATCCAATTTTTTAAAATGTATTTATTTTTCTTGGTCAAAGTAATGAATTTCTGTAAAGATACTACAAAGTATATAAAAGTAGTGCTGTGTTGATGCCGGGTCAAATATGTTCTTGTTTTTTTTTTTGTTTTTTTTTTAACAGAAGCGCCACCTTCAGGTCACTTCCTAATTGTCTGTCGTTAATTGCACATCTCACTGCGGAGTATGTGGCTTGGGCAAACTTGGGTGTTGACCGCACATAGGGATTTGCTTTTGTTAAAATTGAAACGCCAGTTAAAAACTCCTGCCATTGTATTTTCCACCAGCTTGTATTTTGATTGGGTGTTTTAGTCTATTATGCCTAAATGGCTTTGTTTATACATTGTTGTTTTTACTTGGGTTAGCAGCAATGTTTTTAGTTGCCTATGTTAGTGCAAGATCTTCCATTGATACTTGAATGATGCATGATTAGTAATGTTTGAGGCACCTTGAGGGTGCCTATGGCCTATGACCATGTTTGTTTTCTCTCATTGTTGATCCCATCTGTTTTTGTTTTAACTTGTTTCACCAGGCCTAAAGATGTCGGACGGCCAAAAGCAGAAGTGGCTGCTGACTTCATCAACAGTCGCATCCCTGGATGTAAAGTTGTCCCGTATCCTATTTTGGAACAAAGTTTCTTCATCTCTAATGACAATGACCTCAGCATATTTGCATTCAACTTCAAGCACATGAACTTGGTTTTGATTCCTCATGAGTTACACATTCAGTCACTTAAAAAAAATCCAGGATTTTGACGAGTCCTTCTACAGGCGTAAGTGTGTTTTTGCCTATCAGACGTCACCTTGAGCAGTGCGAGTTAAGTCAAAGGACTTTGAACTCCTTGTCTCCCTGCAGAGTTCCACATCATCGTCTGTGGGCTGGACTCCATCATCGCCAGGCGATGGATGAACGGCATGCTGGTAGGAAGCTGCGCTCTCTTTGACCGATGCTCATCAAGCTCAGTAAAATGAGATTTAGCTCATTGCCATTTTTGCTAAGTTTAGATATCCCTCCTGAGCTATGAAGACGGAATACTGGATCCCAGCTCCATCATCCCCCTCATTGACGGAGGCACGGAAGGCTTTAAAGGAAACGCTCGCGTCATTTTACCCGGCATGACGGCTTGCATCGACTGCACACTAGAGTTGTACCCGCCGCAGGTCAGCCTCGCACTCAGTTACTCCTTTTTTCCGTCACCACACTTTGAAGGGCATGAGCGGGACTTGTCCAGTTGCATTTTAGCAGCTACGAAGACGACTCCAACTTTCTCATTTTACAATACTCAGGTTCATTTCCCCATGTGCACCATTGCGTCCATGCCGAGGCTCCCCGAACATTGCATTGAATACCCCAGAATTTTTCAGTGGCCCAAAGAAAAGCCATTTGGAGGTATGGAAGTCATTTGATCCTTTCCGTGTTGTTGGAGTAATCACTGTCACATTCTTGTTCTCTAGAAACCAGTTTGGACGGCGATAATCCCGAGCACATCCAGTGGGTGTTTGAGCGAGCGCTAGAGCGAGCCGCACAGTTCAACATCACAGGAATCACGTACAGACTCACTCAAGGTCAAATCCATTTTGCGTTCTCACTAGAACTGACAGCTTTTGCATTTTTGGGTGCTGATGACGGTGCATTTTGCAGGAGTTGTAAAGCGGATCATTCCTGCCGTGGCGTCGACGAACGCCGTTATCGCCGGTATGAAACTGACGCATTTCTTGGTGTTCGTCTTTCGGCATTTAGTCTTCTTGACTTTGGAGAAATACATAATCAGCCCTTGGTTGGTCTCCGTGCCTAATTGACTTTTATCTTGCACTACATCAGATTTAAATTAACGGCAAATGATGTTGATCCTACACTGACAAATGTCCAAAGAGGTATTAGGTCTTCATTCTGGTTTTGCTGTTTCCTCATTTGCTTGTGTTGTTTGCAGCTGCCTGTGCAAGTGAAGTCTTTAAAATTGCTACAAGGTCTGTAGCGGAAGCTTGTTTGGAATCATTCTGCTAAATCTATGGCTTTGTCAAACACACTTCACATCCCTTTCTTGTTGCAGTGCATATATTCCTTTAAATAATTACCTGGTCTTTAACGATGTGGACGGACTCTACACTTACAGTTTTGAAGCTGAGCGAAAGGTTTGTTGCCCAGGATCTTTCGCGTTTTTTTTCCCCCCCAGACGAACAATAACGCAGCCTTGTGCCGTGTGTGTGTTTGTGACGGGCAGGACAACTGTTCAGCGTGCAGCCAGGTGCCTCAAGACCTCCAGTTCCCACCTTCTGCAAAATTGCAGGAGGTCTTAGAGTACCTGACAGAGAACGCCTCCCTGTGAGTAACACTCAACACCGTTTCCAACAAGCCAGAAAGAGCAGTTAATACTGTACTGTCATTTCCGGACACTATGATACTACTTTTTTCACACTTTGAACCCTGCGGCTTAAACAATGATGCGGCTAATTTATGGATATTTTTGGGCAAACCAGATTCATGCCGCTTATACATTTACAAATCCATTCATGGGCGCGTCACGATTCTCTGTGCCCAGGAAAAATTATGACAACCATCACTATTAGCAAAATAAGAGAACTTCTCTTTACAGACAAAAAATACATGTCTGAACACAGGAAATCCCAATCTGTCAAATTACTATGTGGATAATACCTCAACTTTTGAGTGTGGATACCAGAAAAATGGGCGACCATATGATATGATAACGATTTTTTTTTTTTGCTTCCCGATGATACTAACCCTTTCAAAATAAGATAAAGACCGTTAGAACATTTAGGGACCATAACCACAGCTGATTCACTGAGATTCTGTCAGATGGATACCCCGTTATAGGAAATTAGGGGCATGGGTTATGCAAATGAGGGCTCCACGGGTATGTGACGTCATTTAGAATTAATTCTAATTCATCAACATGCACGGTGGTGAAGAAAAATGACCAGTATGTAAAAATTAAATGACATGCAAATTAAGTTAACTACTAACTTAAGTTACTTTTAATGTTTACAAGTGCTTTTGGGTAGCCATGTTTAGCCAGTTGTATTCATTTTTTAAGTACGATACATTTAATCATTAATAACTGTTTGTTTTTAAGATTACGATTTAAGAGTTTTTTGAATTGACTTGTGCAATACATTTGAATTGAAGTATATTTTATGTTCATCTATTTAAGCACAGTGTTAATGCTGAAACTGCATGATGTTACATAATAAATATAAAATATACTTTTGAGGAATAATACATGATTGCTTGGGTCTGCTGTGCTACTATATTGTAATATTGATCATTATGGTAGTACTTGGAAAGCCACATTTTTTAAGTGGAACATTTGAGACCCACTGGACTAATTAACATTTACATGCCGCAAATAGGTTTATTTTTGTTTGGGCACATAACGTGGTACACTGAATGTAACCAAACTGTTCTGCTTGGTAAAACCAGAATATATTACATTTGTATTATTTTCCAGACAAATGAAATCTCCGGCTATCACTACAACTCTGGAAGGCAAAAATAAGACTCTGTACTTGCAGGTAATGGCAGGACATAATTCAGCATGTTACTTGCATTTGATTTAAAACTTGGAAAAAAAATACTAATTTACTTTTATTGCAGTCTGTTAAATCAATTGAGGAACGAACAAGGCCAAATCTCTGCAAAACCTTGAAAGGTAATAAATGGCAACTCTTTTTTTGTCCTTAGGCTGCTTACATCTACACACTGGGTTTATGGATGTATGTATTGATTTTCATTTGTCTCATCATGCAGAGCTTGGCTTGTCGGACGGACAGGAATTAGCCGTGGCTGACGTCACCACGCCTCAGACAGTCCTCTTCAAGCTCAATTTCACTGCCTGAAAGCCGCTTGGAACGCAAAACACTGATGTGACCTTTTGGCTTCCCCTGTCACAATGTTACTGTAGCGCATCTGATTATGAGTGTAAATAGGACAAGTCAATTCTCATTAATCAGATAACAATAATAATATTGTTTACTTGTGTGTGGGTGCCCATTGTAGAGTTCTTCCTGTCCATCCAATGAGAATGATCATGTACTGTACTGCAGGTTCATTTTGACTCAATTGAAGATTCATGGTTCAAGATTCATTCATTTATTCAGGTTGCAGCGGCAACAGATCAGCTTCATATTTTACCTTCTAAAAATATGTCGAATAATTGAGATGTTGGCTTTTTATGCTGTAGGCTCACATAAGAGAAAGACAGGTGGCCTAAGTTTTATTCACCTTTTAACTGGAGGAAAGTGACCAAATTATTAAACCTTTCATAAAAATATGAGAAAAAAGTCAGTCAGAACGGAAAACTTGTCATAGGTTGAAGAGGCCTTAAATGTGTCTAAATAGGAGAGTTGGGGGGGTGGGGGTGAGGTCTGGAATTAAATTTGGGATACCAAAGTGACAAATGACAAACTAAGGCTTTCATGTATGTGGACTACTGTATATCTAATGCTGAAAATAATTTAAAGAAAAAAAAGTGACTTTTATTTTGACGCATGCCACAATCAATCCATTACAATTTGTATACACTCCACGGCAACGATAAAGTTCCAATACTACACCACTATATTGTCAGAAATATCTACTTAAATTAAACGAAACAATAAAACAGTGTCATACTTTTCCTGTTGCCAGTATGCGGTCAAATGCAGACCTTTTTGTTTTGAAATAACGCTTCAGAGTTTGGGTCAAACATCCTGTGTGACATCATCATAGTAGGTAGTTCAAGTTGGAGTACTTGGCAGAAGATCAAGTCATTGCTTTTGCTGTCATGTTGTGTAAATAACATTTTCTATCTGTAGTCCAAATGACGTTGCTTCGTTCCTATGGCGTCGATGTAACTTATATTTACGTAGGTCGAAACTATCACCGACCTCAGCTAAGTCAGTATTAGAGTTTTAATAACAGGAACAAACAATATTAAAACACGTTTAGGGCAAAAATATCTAATCAAATGACAGCAGTAAGTAGCGTACCGTGGTAAATGAGCGTGCTTTGTGCCGTATAATGAAGTTCTTGCGCTGCTACGCAAACTAGCCCGATGCGCGACTAGACCCTGTGAACTGGCGACGCCCTGCATTTGTTCAAATTGCGACACCTGATGGGCAAGTCGAATGCTGCAACATAGCATTTCAAAATGTATTAAAGTGGCCATATGCTATTTTAAGATAATCACATTTAACTATAGTATAGGTATATGGTCACATATTACCTTCGGCACAGTGGCGATCTAATTTCTTATTGAGAGTTATTTTGGTGAATATTTTTTAACCCTGAAGACACCTGTTTGACTAAAACCAGAGGCAAGATGGTCGCCTGAGCACTGCAGCTGTCTCTGTCTAGCACCATGGAAATTTCCTCAGTTACGTTTTTGAATAATTTACCCCTGCTTGAAGAGTTAACTTTCCGTGTCTGACCATGCCAGGAAACAAGAGAGACAAAGATAAGGAGACTTACAGTGTATACACACACAAGCTCTATATATATATATATATATATATATATATATATATATATATATATATATATATATATATATATATATATATATATATATATATATATGTGTATATATATATATATGTGTATATATATATGTGTGTATATATATATATGTGTATATATGTATATGTGTATATATATATGTGTATATATGTATATATATATATGTATATATATATATATATATATATATACACACACACATACATATATATATATATACATACATACACACACACACACACACACACATATAAATCCATCCCAGCTGTCAACGTCACAGCAGGGAGGCCGGCATTGTAATATTGCTTGGTTTGTCAGTTCTGTTGTCTGAAACGGTGACCAATACACATTACTACTCTTGTTCACTTCAACCTGTGAAAATATAAAAGCGTTCTGCAAAATATTTCATAGCTCATGTGTGCAAAAATCATGATCACCTGCGCAAAACACCAAAAAATGTTCCTGTCTCTTCTTTACTTACATAGGCTGAAGCGGACACGAGCATGAATGTACACATTGTAAAGAATACTGAGACGAGGCCACCAGGGGAGAGGCCCTTCGGACTCATCAAGGAAAAAAGCATCCACAGTGGAATTCCTACATCCCGGTTCTCGTAATGTTTAAGGGTGATATTGTGTCTAAATGAAATTGTGATACATTAAATTTGTCTTGACAAAAAGAGCTTCCTACCATACAGACATGCGGCTCCATGCCGTCGAGTACATTTGCTACACTTAAGCTGCTCATTTACTCATTCTTTTTTCAGACATGGAAAGGCTAATCGTTTTGTGACGTTTTCAGAGGCTGAAGTGAGTCTAAGTAGATATGTCCACATATTGGGGCCGGTTGAAGTTCAACCGGCCGGCCCCGTTGAACCCCATTATTTTGACAATTTTAGTCACGTATTTATTTATAATGACTGTGAATGCAAAAGGGTGATCGGTCCCGTCAACATGTAATGAGGGGTGCGCGGCCATCTCGCTCATTACAGGAGGCGATTCTGAACTAGTTCGTTTTGTACAGATTTCTCAAAAACAGATTGATAAAGGTTGAAATGTAAGGTAATATCATTTTCCTGATTAAAAAATAAATATAAATAAATAAATAAGTGTGTGACATTGCATCTTTAAAAAAAAAAAAAAAAAAAGACTTCGTTGTAGTTAAAGGGATTGGTTGTTTCCTGGTTGAGTATTAGACACAGGAAGCAAGCGAGCAGATATGGCTTCTGCCTCATTCGCAGACGACTTGACTTGTTCAATTTGTCTGACAATTTTTACCGATCCGGTCACTCTTCTTTGCGGCCACACTTTCTGCAGAAAATGTCTCACGGCCTATTTGGACACACAGCACCAGTGTCCGCAATGTCGATCGCCGCTGGCCAGCGGGAAGGAACTGACGGGCTTATCTACCAATTTCGTCTTGCTCAGCCTTGCTGAAAAGGCCAAACAAGCAGACGGAATCGTCAAAGAACACATTACAGCAAAAGCTGAGGTAAAGTACGGCAGGGCCAGTATTAGTTAAGTGTTCACCACGCATGGGTCTTTTTTTAATTAATTAATTTAGTTAAACTTGTGCGCTTGTGTTTTATTCTCCGTCTCGACGAGTGTGGGCGTTGTTTGCAGTCTTAGTCAACAGTTTGTTGCGACGTTATGAAGCGGAAGCCTAACATTCTGCCCGTCCACACCCCCGTTATTCCTGCTTGCAAAACGCCAAGGCCTGCACAGTCATATTTAGAAGTTTGCTGACTGAAAATAAAATGCAGCCTTGTTTATGTGCAAGGTGCTGTTCTGATGTGATTAACTCAATCTGATTCGATCTGATCTGTATTTTCTCGGACGATACTACTACTACTACTACTACTATAATACCAACAAAGTACTACTATTACTACTACTAATAATAATATAAAAATAAACAAAATGGTGTGGCATGTCTCGAGACTAAAATGTTGACTTCGAGAAGGTGCAGAAGGAAGCAAAAGCTTATCTTGTCCCTCCTTACAATCAAAAGAATTACCGAAAAACAACGTGTGTTTGTTAATGTTCACTAACACGTATCCTTTTTACCTTTTAATTTTCACATCACAACTTCACACATCAAATTCTCCCAGAAACCTACAAACCAGAAAATACATTTTTAACAAAATAAATAGAAACTAATGTAAAAATAAATACTTAAATTGCCACATACAAATAGATCACATCTAAACCAAATCAGCTTTCTAGCCCTGCATACATGCCCTTGCGCGACTATTAATTTAAAGCTGCATTTGAATCCCTTAATATTATTATTTTTTTGAAAATCTCTACTTCAAGACCATTCCAGAGCTCTACCCCACAAACTGAAATACAGTACATGCTTAACACTAGTACAGACAGTCGGTAGGTAGGGTAACAATATTTTGATTTCCCAAAAATACTGAAATGATACTCAAAGGTGCTATATATTATAACTCTAATATATTTAAAGTAGGGTTGAATGGTACTGGAAAAACATGCAGTATGCAATATGGTTGTTGTAAATTGCAATATTGATATTTAACATGTACCCAAAGAAATGGCATCTTTATTTGCAAACGAAAAAACTTTTTTTTTTTTCATATGGAAAAATATGAATGTATTCTTATCTAGTTATTCATTGTTAGTAAAGCCGGCTGAGCTGCATTGTATTTGTTTACAGAGTAAACTATGTGTGGGAACCTTAACTTTTAGCCACAGAGATGCTGAACCGTAGTTAAATAATTGACATGCTGCTTGTTACTGCGATTGAGAGTCCAAGACAAACTTGCCAATTGAACATGCGGCCCACTTATTTCCTCAAAGGTTATTTGTTGTATTCATTGAACTCCAATAAGTTTCCAATATTTTTTTAATGAACATAAACATGGCAGCGACAAGCTGTAACAGATGGCGGTCAAAAATCGTTGCCTACTTCTGGTTTCAACACATGCCGAGGCAAAGGAAAGCTATTACTTGAATAGAATGGAGCAATTAAAGTGGAAATCAACCCAAACACATTTTTTTCAAGACCATGTTCCCAGCAGGCCCACTAGTTGAAACAGCATTCTGATTCATACTGCGTTTGTGGAATATGAGTTAAGCAGCAAAATCCACCTGTTTTTACTCATCTCAGGGGGCGGCCATTTTGTCACTTCTGTCGAATGAAAATGGCATTCCCACTACTCAGGGATCAGGTAACGACCAATCACGGCTCAGCTCCAGAAAAGAGGTGAGCCGTGATTGGCATTTTCCTGAGCCTTGAGCAGTTGTGATTGTCATTTTCAGTCGACAGAAGTGACAAAATGGCCGCCCGCAGAGATGGTTAAAAAGGGGTGGATTAACTCTTATTCCACAAATGCAATATTTTCATAATGTCTTGTTTCAACTACTGGGTTTACATAGAACATATTCTTGAAAAATATATGTTTGGGTTGACTTCCCCTTTAAACAAAACTCATTTATAAGCTGCGTAACACTATACACGCATATTCTGTTCCTATAGTCCGGATTTCTTAAACAGACAAGTGGGTACACCCCCCCCAAAAAAAACATGTCTGTTGTAGCTGTATTAATCTTCAAAACTTATTCTTTTGACAGGTTGCTGAAATGTGCCTGGAGCATGATGAGAAGCTGAAACTGTACTGTGTGACTGACCAGCAGCTGACTTGCATCATATGTCGAGATGGCGAGCGGCATGAAGGACACACATTCAAACCCATCAAAGAAGCAGCCACATCTCTTAAGCGGGAGCTGGAGGAGGGACTGGACCACGTTCCTGCAGACATCAAAGCTTTGGAGCGCTTGCTATACACTCAGAGGGCGAATATCAACGCAACTAACGACAAGTCTTGCCAACTGGTGAGGCAAATCAGTGCGCACTTTGGGGAGATGCACCAGTTTTTGCGAAAAAGAGAGGAGGAGCTGAAGAATGAAGTGAAACGCCAAGAGAACATTGATGTGGAGCAAATGACTAAGATGCTCAACGCTATCGAGGCAGACTTGTCCCAGAGTAAAGAGCTACAAGCTAGGGCGGCCTCAGCACTGGAAATTTCGGACCCTGCGAAATTTTTAAAGGGCTGGAACGAAGGTAAACACGCAATGCTTCAAGAAACATTCCGGCCGAGAGCGAATGATTACTCAGTGGTGGAAACCTCGATGTCCCTGGGACCTTATGAGACTCACCTGAAGTTTTTTGTTTGGAAAGAGATGCTTCAGGTGATAGAGCCTCGAGAAGAGCAACTCACGCTCAAAGATGAGGGGCTGCATACCGTGTCTTTTGACCAACGCAGTCTGCTCCATAGTTCCCACATTCAAACTCAACTTCTCCCCAGAAACAAGTCCTATATTGATCCATGGTGTCAGAGTACGCCTCTAATGACTCCTCGACGCCATGGCTCCCAAGGACCTGTCATGCGTTCTTATCATGGATTTGCCACGAGTGTGAATGAGTTCACTTCAGGGCAGCACTACTGGGAAATAGAGGTTGGCCAGATTGGCCAATCTGGCTTTTGGGAAGTAGGGATACAGGATCATATTATCACATATGACGGTAGAAATCTTTCAACCGGTTGTCCAGAAGGATTAACTCCATTAACGCTGCAAAACATACCACGGAAGATCGGGATCTATCTGGACCTCTCATCCCAGAAACTCTCTTTCTACGATGCAACCAACATGACACATATTCACACAGTCAGCACGAAAAGATCTTTAGCAACCTCAAAGTCGGCATACCTGAAAATGAATTACGCAACATCAAATACCATCCCCTTTACAGTGTGCTGGTATTAAAGCACGCTTGGGTAAAAACAACCACAGAAAAAAGAAGAATTCAAAATAGTTGCACTAATGGAGTTGCAAAACTCAACACTAATTACAATATCATTGCTGTTGTAAATATATTATTTTGCATTATACAACGTTGGCATGGAAACAGGAGCTCATAACATTCAGAAAGAGATTCTCCAACTCTGTTAACATATTCTAATGTAGGATTTTGATTATTTGAATGTTGAATTGAAAATGATTATTTGTTCTCCCTGCACTATGTATAACAACCAAATAAACACCTTTTCCCTGCACAATCTGGATATATTATAAGAATTTCATACTGCCACCAGAATTGTCCTTCAGACATACTTTTACTCTATTTTCATGTCATCTACAGTAACTGTGGATTTAACGCAGTAGCTGGGCGGATGGCTCTGACAGATACCAATGACTTCTAAGCCATAATATTCGCTTGCTATTGTGTGAAAGTTATCATTTTGATTGATATTGCCTATATGAATCAAATGTTCTTTACTAAAGACAACTGTGCATTCAGATCAATTCAGCAGTGATGTTAGGGTCTGCACCTATGCTTCGATGTATGTGCCGAGTAATCAGCAAAAATTCAGGCGAAGTGTGTTTCGCAGCGTGGTTACTACTGCAAATTAGGGCTGTTCGATTTTGCCTAATAAGAAAATCCCAATTATTTTTTCTCAAATCCGATTTTACGATTACGATTTCTTTGTAAAATAAAAGAAGTAATGAAAAATGAAGTATTTTGAATGTCTTTTATTTAAACTTATTTTTTCTTTCTTTGAACTCAAAATGCCAGTAAATTTAATTTAATACACAGAACAATCCATTGGGATTAACAGCACTTTACTTACACAATAGATTTCAGATCTGTTCTTAATTAAACCAATAATGAAAGAAGAAAGTGCATATACCATCTGAAACCATCTCATCAACATGAGTCTGTAAAGAAAACAGTCTGTCAGCAAGTCATTTTGGCAACCAGCTAGTGATTAGCCTTTCACCTTTCACCCTGGTCTTACTTAAACATAAATCAATGATTAGTGCAAAACGGCCCCTCAATAAAATACGGATGCATAGTCCGGCTGCACCAGAGGTTCGTTTAGGGGAGAAAAAAGGGGACGCCTTTCAGACGTTGAGTTAATTGCTCACGAGTTGTATTGTACATGCGGGGCACACACTACACTACAGATCTATTTTTGCCCGATTTATTAACACTTACCTGAGCAAAGGTAGCAGAATCGCCGGTAGGTAGCCATGGATGCTATTGTTGTTGTTTTCGAAGTGCGCGCTCGTAGGAGTAAGCGGAAGTGCAGAGGAAACTACGGTGGCTTAGATACACCAAAAATAACAATATCGAACGTGCCGATTTGAACGTTTAGAACATCGCTTTATCCAGAAAATTCAGTTTCGGTTCAAAATCGCTTAATCGAGCAGCCCTACTGCAAATATAATAAAGTTTGCCCTTAAGTGCTGAGTTAGCCAGGGGTGGCTGGCCACCATGTCGTTTAGCTCGGACCCTGCTTAGAAACCGTTATCCATGCCTTTGTTACATCTCGGCTGGATTACTGTAATGCACTTTATATTGGAGTCAGCCAGAGCTCCCTCAAGCATTTCCAGTTGGTCCAAAATGCTGCTGCTAACCTTCTGACTTTAATAGCCGAAGGTAGACCATAACTTTGATTCAGGCCTATCCTTTGACTGGGTCCATGTACATTTTAGAGTTCTTAAGATTTTTTTTATTTGTTTTCAAATCTTGAAATGGTCTCGCCCCCCCCTTAAGTCCCTGAGCTCCTCCACCCTAACTGCGGACCAGACGCTACTGGGGGTACAGAGGACGTAGTGGAGGCTCAGTGGGGATCAAGCTTTTTCCGTTGCCGATCCCTCCCTTTGGACTGACCTTCCGTTAAACGTTAGGCAAGCCCCCTTTCTGTCCATCTTTAAAAGTCGTCATAAAACGCATTTTTATTCTTTGGCGTTCGACTCAGCATGAGACTTAGGATTGTTTTAGGGTTTTATTGCGTTTACTATTTTTATGTTCTTAATTTATTGTTTTAATTGTCTTTGTTTTATCTGTCTGTTTTTACTTTATGTACAGCACTTTGTATGCAGCTGTGGTGGGTTTTAAAGTGCTCTATAAATAAGATTGAGTTAAGACTGGAGAGAATCTCTCACCAACCAAAATAGAAAGTCAGCAATTAAAACAATTTTAATGCCCAATACCTTTGTGAGTGATATTTTAGAACGGATATCATTTGTTCCAAAAGCTGTACACTACGTTTCCGATTCCTGTTCAGCATGGGTTCGCCTCCCTCGTTTTGTCCGAATATTGCTGTTACATCTGATGAATGAGATGATAGAAGCAAGGAGTCTCCTGACTCTGACCAGTTTTCTGACATGAGTGATTCCAACCGGGAATATGATACATCACGTTGAAGCACTACTGTAAACAGTTTAAATGTTTATATAGAGCTGAAAAAAATAATGAGTTCTCCACAATACTACTGATTACTGATGATTTGCCGGTGTACTGCTTCCCTAATTCAGCGGCTTGTTGTCCTCATTCTGCGGCGTATGAAGCCCTCTGGCGGCCATACATAGCCACCATCCCTGAGGCGGAGGCCACGATCTATCGGTCCGGGTGAACGGCGAGCCACTGCTCTGTTGCTGGAGACTACTCGTTCAAGTGAATATGACGCTGCGAGCGAGCTGTGCTTGCACTCGTGAATTTTTTTTTCTCCATTAATCTTCAAAATTGCATCCATTAGTACGTTGGAAATTGTAAATATAGTTCAAGGTTGTTGTCAAACATTATTTTGCTTATCATATATACCGCATTTTTAGGACGATGATTTTTTGGCGACGGCCGGTGGGTTTCTAAAACCAGGAAATGGGCGCGTGCAGCAGAGTTCCTTGCTGCATCGCTGTCGGCCAATCAGATGACAGTGATGAATGATTACTCAGTGGTGGAGCTTTGCCCCAAATGGCCGGCAGTTTAGATCCACCTCCGAGATGGTTCTGAAAAGCAGTTCCTTTCTAATTGTTCGGCTCTGAAAAAGTCCAATGGAAAAGCGAACATCTGGGGCCAAGCGAAACCCTCTCTGTATGGAGCAGGGCTAATGGAAAAGCTCGGAAAGTGTCCAATTCGCAGCGGCCAAATATGCATCATCCGCAGGTATAGATCTTGTTGTAGTTCCATGTAAACGTACTTTGCGCGCGTTGATCTCCTACATGGACTCCAGCGAGTCAGCTTATGCTTCCGCTGTGTGACCATTTAAAGGGAATGAGAGGAGCTGCTTCCACTGGCTGGAAAGCAAGTTGGATGTGTTCATGCCCGGAAGCGCGCTAACCTCCATTTCTGACTCTGTTCATCTACAAAAATACCAAAATAAAGAAACCTCCGCTAGATTTGCCCGTGCAATCAAACACAACTGCATCAACTTCTGTTCCTGATTCATCTGTCAGGTGTATCTCAGTCTTATATGAAATACAAACCCAATTCCAATCAAGTTGGGACGTTGTGTTAAACATAAATAAAAACAGAATGCAGTGATTTGCAAATTATGTTCAACCTATATTTAATTGAATACACTACAAAGACAAGATATTTAATGTTCAAACTGCCAAACTTTTATTGTTTTTAGCAAATGATCATTAACTTTGAATTTTATTGCTGCAGCTTCATTATAATTGGATTTGTACATACAGTAGCTTTTGAATGACTGAAAAAAAAAATAGTTAAATCAATAGAAAAAAATCACAATTACGGCATTACCACAAATTTGCTGCTTGGCCCCAAGTGTTGCCACATTGATATGCATATATGTTTACGATGTTAATATAATCCCAAATTTTGTGTTTTCATTTTTGTTTTAATTTGATGTACTGGTAGTGTCTTTGGAGCTAGATAACACTTTGTCAACAGCACAGAATGTGCAACGTACCTTAATATGTTCTTTGGCTGACAAACTCAAAACAGTTAACTATCCTTCCTGCATGAAAATGCAAATCTCTCTGCTTCCATTATTTTTCATGTGGTTGAAACGTGTCAAGGCGCATAAGTGACGTCACTCCCCCAGACGGGAATGTGACTTGTGAACTCCCAGAATGCAAGCCGCAAACACTTTTTCCCCTTTCTTATGTGTTCTACAATGTACCATTGTTTGCTGTGTATTTATCCAGGAATGGGGTCTCCTCCTGTATTTTATTATTTGTTACTCATTAGTTTTGAGTGAGGGAACACCGTGATTGAAAAATGCAATTCCTGTTCAAGTTGTCAAATGTCACTTACTGCTGCACTCGAGGCAGATAATGGCACTATCACTTGATAATAAATAGTAAGTGGCAGTTAACGTTCAGTGAGCGGATTGTCACCAGTGTTTACAGCTACACACCAATGAATTGTTTCCTGTCTTGGCAAAGTAACTGTAGGCCGATGACTAAACTTTGGACCAGCGGTCTTCAATCCTGTTCCTTGAGGGCCGGTTTCCCGCCTGTTTTCCGTTTCGCCCGTTTGCAACACACCCGATTGAAATGATGAAATAATCATCAAGGTCTGCAGAAGCTGGATAGCGATCCTGATTCTATGAATCAGGTGTGTTGCAGCAGAGAGAGATGGAAAACATCCAGGAAACTGTCCCTCGAGGAACAGGGTTGAAGACGCCTGCTTCGGACAACAGCAATGCTGCCAGCATCACTGGGTCCATGGTATGGTATAACTAACAAGTTGCCCGACTGATACAGGCAGTTTTAGTCTGTGGCAGGCTCACAGTGACCAAAAAGCTGCTTGGCTCAGCATTTGGTCTTCAAAATCTGAAAGACCCTCAACATGCTCACAAGAAGTAGAACTACAAGGAGTAGTTTCCTTGGCTTATAAGAGTGCGCGCTAAAATAAAGTGACTGCTGCAGATTGGAAACAAGGCAGCATTTTTATGTGTGAAAAACCAACAAGTATGCAAAATAGATACATGCATGTCTACAGTTTGTACAGCAGCGGTTCACATTGTGTGCGTATATTCGCCATGCGTCCTGGACACTCTCCAATGTAGTGTGCGGCTCACAGAGCTGTCTCAAAGATGACCAAACTCCTGTCTGCTCCGTCCGCCTCCCCGCTACTGAAGTTGGGTCGGCTTCTGCTGTTATAAGCCTGAAACACATGCGTGCAGCGTTAGCCGAGGTTTTCCTTCTGTTTCTTTTGGACACCTCGTGCGCCCTGCTCTTGGTCAGTGAAGCCGAGCTGGTGTGGTTTCTAAAATGCGTCAACTGTCTCCAGAGACTTGCCTCTTTAGCTGCCTCCAGCATGGCCGCAGCCTCCTCCTTGCCAGTCTGCTGCACCATTTTATGGAAAATAGAAGAGGGGTCTAGGAGAAGTGTGTATGGCTCATCGTAATCGTGGATTCTCCCTGCATCAAGAACCTGGAGCCAGTAAGTTAGTAAGTTGTGCTGAATGTGGCTTCATGTGAGAAATTTGTATACATTGACCGAATATGACTGAGGGCCAGCACCAGGATGCGATCGCTGTCTATGATGGTGTTGAGGCGGTGGGCGATGGTGAGCACAGTGCATTCCTGGAACTTCTCTCGGATGGTTCTCTGGATCAGTTCATCTGTCCTGCAAACACGGAAGCAATGGCTGTTAAACCACAGTCCGTTTCAGCCTCCCAAGTGAACCCAGAGGGATTAGTCAGCGTTTTTTTTTTGCACACGTCAACAAGCCGAAGAAATCAGATCTCACAAAACAAAACGGTTTGCTTCGAATAAGCAGGATATATTAACATAAAGTGCCCCAAGTACAGTTCGCCATGTTTTGCTTTCCTGCACAAGCTTGATAAAGACACTTATTACTATCAGTGACACATGGACATGCGTAAGTTGTCTATCCTGCTGCAGGATAGTAGTATCAGCAGCATGCAGTGGTTCACTTCAGTAGATGTAAAAAAAATTGTGTGAAAAGTGACGCGGACTAAGTTTGAACAGAGAGGGAACTAAGGCTTATGTAAGACCTGAACAGGTACTCCTTCAAATGCAGTGGCGTGCCGTCAGGGTCTTCAAAACCTTCTCTTGCAGGCCCAAACACTATCAAAAGCACATACCTCCATTTACGACTTTAATGAAGGTGGTAATAATTTATTTTCAACAGTCTTTTGTCTTCATTTCACAGCGTGTGTCTTGGCCACGCGTCTTCCAGTCGTTTGTGGGTTGTTGTTTTTTTTGTCCAATCAGATTTAAGCTTTAAAGTGTTGCCGAGCACATATTATTTCATTTTGTGCGCCGTAGTGTTGTCGCGATACCAACATTTTGACCTCTATACCATACGTGCATAAAATACCTCGATACTGGTACCGAAAAGGTACCTTGAAAAAAATCTAAAATCAGCAAAAGCATCAAAATGAAAACTGACAAAAGATCTTCAAATTAAAAAATATATATATTCATTCAAAATACTACGAAATGCTTGATAGGAAAATAACATTTAAACAGTGTTAAACACTTGCACACATTTGCACACGTGGGGGAGTGAGATAAATATATTACAGTTTCTTTCTACACTTGATTATTTATATTTACAGACTACAGTACATGTACATTTTAAGAAAAGTAGTTCCCATTTATTCTGAATGTTTGCTGTTAATGTTATACATTAACGGCTACATTATGCCGCCGTCTCTGTGTGACCTACATCTTTGTTGCAGTAACGCTGAAAATTTCCCCACTGTGGGATCAATATAGGCCTTCTTATCTTATCTTATCTTATCTTTATGTATTTTTTTTAACTAGTCACTAGTAGAAAATGTGCACAGAGGTTTATAGCAGGGGTGGAGTCATGGGTGGCCCAGCAAGACTGACAAATTGCCCACTCAGTGAGATTCATGAAAAATAAAATAAAATATGAAATTATTTTTTAATTCACGTTTTGTTGTGTTTTTTATTTGATTGATTATTAAGAATGGCATAATTGTGGTTGTCTAAGGAAGATCTGAACTTCATATTATTCTGTTTGTCTTTTTATTTGAATATACAATGTGTCGGGACAGGAGGATTGTGCTCAGTGAGAGAAATATTCAGGCCCACCCTGATTTTTCCAGGCCCACCCATTTGCCATGTTCTGGCTGCGCCGCTGGTTTATAGAGCCATTAGTAGTGTGACATCTACTGTAATGCAGTATTGAGCAAGTTCTGATCATTTTCATGGCCGGATGTGGCCCTGTTCTTTTTGGACACAGAATTAGCCAATTCTGATTTAAGAATGACATTTTTAAAAAATAATGAGCTCAATTACTGCATTTGTATGTTTATATAAACATAATGTATACATGTCAATGTATGTACATATATATTTATTGACCTTATTCTGTTTTTAATTTACATGCCATATTCTTGACCTATTTGAATGCATTTCATGTCATCCATTGTTGATATTGACAGTACATTTGCACCGTTACGGTCAAGCAAATATGTTCATTGAATTGATAATGACTCATGTAATGTTACTCATGTGTGTGTGCTTACTCTTCTCTAGTCCGCTCCCAGCTAGTTGAATGTTCCATCACATTATACAAATTCTCCGGGTACTCCGGTTTCCTCCCACATTCCAAAAACATGCATGGTAGGTTGATTGGATTCTCTAAATTGGCCCTAGGTGTGATTGTGAGTGCGGATGTTTGTTTGTCTCTGTGTGCCCTGCGATTGGCTGGCAACCAATTCAGGGTGTCCCCTGCCTACTACCTGAAGACAGCTGGGATAGGCTCCAGCACGCCCCGCGACCCTTGTGAGGATAAGCGGTATCGATAATGGATGGATGGACGGTGTTTAAAAAATATGGCAGTTTTTGACGCTGAAAAAAGAGAGAGAATCCGGAGAGAATCCAGTCACTTTTCACAATATAAATATTTTTCAGCCTCAGATTATAAATAAACCGAAAGTACTGTAAATTTCTTCCTTTCATTTGTACAGCCCGCCCAGCCCTAATATTCGGCTATTTTAATTATGAAATCGTTGATAATTATAGGATTGAAAAAGAAAATAAAATCAATGGAAAGCACAGACCATAGAACTAAATGGAACATAATTGAATGTAATCATTTGAAGTCCCCTACCCCTTTTTTTTAAAAAAAACTCTTCACATGCAGAGAATGTCGAGCAGGGGGCCCCAGTGAGGCCATGCCTCACTTGCCACCCCTTGACTACACATCCCTGGAAAAGGTGTACATGTATCAATAACCGCCATCTTAATATAGTGTCAGTTAAGTGAAACATGCTGCAGGGAGTAATTGTGCCAAAGATCGGCACAGTACACATGGTCTAGTCTAAGTGGGCCACCTTTTGGAAACTTGGCTTTAGGTTGACTACCTGGGGTCCACGTTAGCGGTGGCCTCATCAATAATGAGGATGCGGTTCTTCCTTAGGACGGCTCGGGCCAGACACACCAGCTGCCTCTGGCCCACACTGAAGTTGGAGCCAGACTCAGCCAGAACAGTTTCCAGTTTTCCAGGAAGCTCTTCTACTACACCCTTCAGCTGGACCTGCAAGGTCACACAAGGGAAAGGTAGAATTCTCCACATGTCCAAGCAATGACTGTTTTCAGTTTTTAATTCGATGGAATTATTTTCAAAATGTGCTTATGTCACGTGACATTCTGCATGACTGTGTCTGCTTGGATGCATGCCACCTCTTGTAGCGCATTCCAGAGCTCCT
The DNA here is from genome assembly GCF_054856515.1 of Filicampus tigris. Classification (NCBI taxonomy): domain Eukaryota; kingdom Metazoa; phylum Chordata; class Actinopteri; order Syngnathiformes; family Syngnathidae; genus Filicampus; species Filicampus tigris. The sequence goes on along the minus strand of NC_141217.1, from coordinate 27,961,134 downwards.
CATCTGAATGCTGGTTGAAAGGGTCGAGGTTCTTTCTCATGGAACCTGTGAACAGCACCGGGTCCTGACGGAGGAATCGACAGTAACAATAAAGAAAAACAGACACAAATGTGCAAATGTATTTTATCTGTTTTGAAAATCCAGAGGTATGTAATACAATGCAATATGCACAAAATGGGCACGTTGCTTCACTAAGCGCAACCACAAAGCTTTCAAATAGAGGCACTCCCTCACCACAAGGTTACTATAGTTGCCAAAAATGAACGAAATCACAAAAACAAAATATTTTCATTAATAAATTAATGTGAAAGTTGTACTTTTTTTAAACTTTAGAAGCAGTATTATGCACTACATTTATTGCCTGTGCTTGATTTGTGGATGGTTGTTTTTCAATAGGTTTTAAAATAATACGTTGAGTTTTTACAACACAATACCTTTTGTAATCTTGCGCACAAGAAATACACTAAACAACACTAAATCCGATAAAACGAAACTAAAACAAAGCATTTGTGAAAAAACTAAAACTCAGAAAAATGAACACAAACAAACCCACTTTATAAACTCAAAACAAAATACCAGCAAACTATGGTGAAAAATCCAAACTATTAGAACCCTGCTTCACAACTATCAACAGTCCACTGTAATCTGATTCAAGCGATGAAGTCGGCTGCCACCTACCTGAGGGATGATAGACATCTTCTGCCGCATGTCATGAAGGCCCAGCTCAGACGTCAGAATGCCGTCGATGTAGATCTTTCCTTGGGGTTCAGCCAGGCGGAACAGGGCTGAAACCAGGGAGCTTTTCCCGGCACCCGTCCGACCCACGATGCCCACCTGCCATCGGTAATGAGCGCCACATCAGCTTTGTCAGACGTCAGTGACATCATGTGCAAAACATCTCTGACCTTCTCTTTGGGTTGGAACGTCACTTTCAAGTTGTCCAAAACTTTGGGCCCGTCAGGGCTGTAGGAAAAGCTGACCCCGTCAAAGGTCACCAGACCTTTGCTGGGCCAACCAGGCGGAGGTCGCTTTTTGGTTTCCCAGGGGGCTTCACTCTCCAGTTCGGTGTATTCAACCACCCTCTCCACTGATGTCATCTGTTAACAGGTTGACCACATGTTCATTTTTATACCAGCTCACAGAACCATCATTTCAAGTGACTGAAAGACTTGAAAATATATATTTCACTCAGTTTTATACAGGGTTACAAAGGCGTGGAACATTTCTGGTAAATTCCCAGAGAGTTTCTGGTTAATTTCATGTAGGAAGAAGTTATGCTGGGAAATTTTAGAAATAACTCCTCACATATGAGGATGAATATCAACATTTTGTTTGTCATAAACTGAAGTCCATGCAAAATAAGTAGCTCTCCTTGCCCACATGCAAGAGCATCACAGTACATTCATTGCTTCATTTTTTCCCACCACTTCACTCGAGCTGCGCCATAATTGAATCTTGCTCGTACTTCAAGTATTGCCTCACAACACAGAGCCAAAACTAAAATGGAGCACTCGTAAATCGAGGCACCGCTGCAATTGCAGGTTTTGTGGTTTAGTCAGGATTATGCTAAAACTATTAAATATTTTCTATAACGAAATTCTCCATTAAAACTTATTCAGTACAAGACATTTTCAGACCCTCTTTTACTGTAACGCTTGAAAAAAATGTGAAAAAAATATAAATAGGTTCCTATGATTGAATGGATGGACTGTGAAAAGGCATATAAATATGTCTTTGGGATTGAATTGGGATTGAATGAGTTAAAAACCAACCTTTCAATTCAGTGACTCAATTTAGTTTTGTTTAATCCCGTTTGTTCTCTTGAACTCCCATTTATTCCCACGGAAAAGTTTGGATTTACAGAACTCTTATTTTCATCTTGGAACCCTCGCCTCATACCAGGTTCTCCACCTCAGCGCTCTGCCGGACCCCCCACTGGAACATGCCGATCAGAGTGATCGAGTAGCTCAAAGCCAAACCCACCGAGCCGGCGTCCAGTTCTGATAGGATAGACACATTTCACAAACCCTTTCATCTGACCGTCTCACACAATTCATATTCTGTATTATGGCAGAAGACTTCCTTACGGTCTCGCAGCAGCAGGCAGCCAAATGTGGTGATTGCCACAAAGATGGAGCACATGCAATCGAGGCGTACGGCGAACCAGCGAGACGTGGTCAGGAAAAGAAACCACGCCGCTGTTTCAGAAGCACAGGTTACAATGGTCATTGTTTGTTCCATCAACAAACACTGACTCTCTCCTCAAACAACCTGAGTGCAGATCCTGATGGGCGTCAAAGGCCTTTTGGAAGCGGCCTTCCGCTCTGAAGGCTCGAATCGTCCACAGGCCCTGCAGAGAGGAAGACAGGTGCGAGAAAACTGGACTCCGAGCTGCGAGAGAGGAAGGGAACTCGTCTTAACAATTATTTGGTCACACGAGTGTACACTCGTTTGGACTCTGTGGCGGACACTCACTTGTGGACTCAAGACGTTTGATGTCTCTGGAGGTCTCCAGGAAGTAGCGACGGAGGAAGAGGAAGACAATGACTAGGGGGAGCACAGGAAGGAGAATCCAGGGGATCACACCCACAGCCACTGCCACCACCCCGAGGATTTGCAGAAAAACCTGAGAGCGAAAAGTACCAGCAGAATCATCGCAACTTTAGCCATGAATGTCTTTTCATGACCAAATAAGATTTAGTGTACATCTATCATGCTTGAAATTCAGTGGGGTGGGTTGGAGTGGGCTCAAAGATATTAGGGCCGATCAGGGGCGGAGCCAGAAATATTTCAGTGGGGTGGCCAGGGTGACACGACGACTCAGTCATGGGTGGCCATAACTTGAACACATGTGCCTTTTATTTCGCAAAACTCCGACTGTGGATGGTATGATCAACAATATACATCTGGGGACGAGCGCTGCAAATTAACTTTTGCAATAGGCACTATGATGCACACATCAGACTGCTCTGTTACAGTTTGTCAACGTTTTTGGATCCGTCCCTATCAAATAAACCAATAAATAAATGCCTTCCGTGTGGAGGTCAGCAAGATGGTCAGTGTGAATTTATGAAGGCAGAGCACCAAATTACCTCAGTGTAATGCAACCGCGTGGAAGCGGCGGTAAGGCGGAACTAAATATCTGCACCACAGCATCACGTTAATCAAAAATCTTCCCCAAGATGTGTGTGTGGCCAGCGGCGCGGCCGGAGAGCGACAACTGGCCTCATTATTGAAAGAGTGTCAGCTTCTGCTGTTCCAGTTTAACTGGTGACTTACACAGATGTGCATACTTCTTTTATTGTTCAACACATTACATACAAATTGGGCAACAGAAGATCTTAATCACGTCTTATTGGCACAGCCAGTGGAGGTTAGGTGTGGTGCCCCTATTTATTTTTTTAAAACCATATACGTCTTATTGGCACAGCCAGTGGAGGTTAGGTGTGGTGCCCCTATTTATTTTTTTAAAACCATATACCAAAGTAGCAGTGGTTTGGATGAAATGTAATTAATCAAGAATGAAATGTAATTATGGAACATTTATCGAGCAGGGAATCAAGGTATTCAACAGTTGTAGAAAGAGTGTGTAATTGTCAAAGGTGACACATTGTTGTGTGATATGTCTAAAATGTTACTTCTAAACTTCATTCGTGGCTAGGTGCATATACTGTGAATGCATCACTAAACAGTACGTGGTGCTAAAAAAAAAAAGGTGCTGAGAATAATGGCTCAATCCCCTCTTTGTACAATCTCTCTAAATCATCTGGCAACCTAGGTCCTCTCCTCTGCACTTCTCCTCTTTAGCTCACTCCCCAGATTTTCAGTGGGGGTGAGGTCTGGGGACTGAGATGGCCAATCTGTGCCTGGCGAGCTATTTCTACAATTTTCAGTATGACAGTAGGCTTCTGCAATAAAAAATTAACATCTTAAACAGGGGTGCCAATAATGATGGAGGGCATATATTGTAATAGGTGTTCTATAATAGTGTGTTTGTCTTCTTGGGTTGAAATTTGACAAAAGCAATGTGTGTTTTGAGCACAACTCGTGATAGGTATGCTGATATGTAAGCCTTGCCCCCAAGCTTGAAAGGAAATATTACATTGCTCCCATACCATAGACAGACAATATAGACCGCCATGATAGAGCGGCCCTTTCATGATCTGAACTTAAAGATCGAAGACTTCTTCTACATACACAAAAGACCTACTTCTGTCAAGCAGTGTTCACAAATGCGTCTACATTTGTGTGAGAGCATGTACAGTATGACTCCTCTGCTGAGATAAGCCATCCACCTCAGTCGTGTGGCATAGCAAGATCAGACAGCATACTGCTACTATTTCACATGTATGCCTATGCTGCAGTTATACCGGTCAGTTGAGTGTTTCTCATGGCACGCTTACATAAGAAGTCACTGCAGTTCACGCGGACAGGTGTGACTCCGCGCCATGCAGTGCAGGTGATGCGAGCACCATAGTCCATTCGCTTGCGTTTCAAAATTTGAACTCAAAGCTGCGTTCTGAAAGCCAATCGGTGTTGAGAATCAGTGGCCGTGGGGGCCATCGGGAATTTCGGGGGTTTCTCCAACAACCGGTCCATTTCTGGGCCCGTCGACTACTCCTCCGACCCCCACCAACAGCCCCGACCCCACAAAAAAAAAAAAATCCTTCCCGTTTTTCCCTCACGAACAAACACACATAAGACACACAGGGTGAAGCGATATACCACGTGGCTCGGGTACATAACGAAGGTATTTTGAAGAAGTGAAATGTGCGGTTTTATTGCAAAGCACAATGGTGTCTGTAATGTAACCCCCAAGATTGAGGGCATTACTGTACACAACATGTTCCAGTTCCTGCCAATAACCAGCAACTTTCCAAAGCGAGAGGACCAGCATTCCACAGGCCACCATCAACAACCTAATCATCTCTATGAGGCAGATATGGTCTTACTAGATAGTGTTTTGTCGAGAGTGCCTTTTTATTGTGGTCACTAAGACTAACGTGTGCATGGACCATGCTGTCAGCAACTTGATATGGCACACCTGTCAGGTGAATGGATGAAAATAATATTTGGGGTACGTACAAAATTCTTTGATCTTTAAATTCAGATCATGCCTCCCCCCCAAAAAAAAACATTGTGTAAATAAAATAAGTGTCTTTTTGATAGCAGTGTGCTTATATTCCTTTAAACTTAATGCTTTAAGTTGTGAGATGCCTAACTGACTTTCATTGTTCTATTTTTGTTTCGTATAGCTGAAACTCGGGCAAAACGACCAGGGTTTGTAGACATCACTTAGTTGATTGCTATCTGTATTTCATACCTGAATGAAGTCAACAAAGGTCCACGGCATGATGGAATCCAGCTGGCCAATGTCCTTTGAAAACCGATTTAAAACTCTGCCTGAGATCAAACAGGACACAAAAGCCCCATTTATACCAAGCAGTAGAGTTTAGTATATACATTACTGCACAGAATTCCCTCCTTTTGTCATTTTTTTCACTGTATACTGTTATAATCAGGGGTGCAAATAAGCGGTGTGCAGGTGCTCATGCGCACTGGAAACATTCAACTGCGTACTAGATTCAAGCCTGTCACTGCGCATTTGTGCACTAAGCATATTGCAGCCCACGGCCTCAATTCGAAGTCAAGTCAGCCCTACAACGATTGCTTACAAGGGCCAACTTCAAAACAAAAGTTGGAAAAGGCATAGATGTCCATGTGCAGTATTATAAGATCTGAGTATTATAAGCTGATCACAGGTTCCCATACTGCAAGTCAGAGGTGGGCAAAACATTTTCGAATGCGCCATGCAACTCAATTGTGTTAAAAATGAATTTGACGTCTTTTATAAAACAGTAAATGGTATCATTTTAATAAGATGCCATTGTTTCAAGAATATGTTCCCAGCAGGCCCACTAGTTGAAACACTGCATTCTGATGAATATTGTGTTTGTGGAATATGAGTTAAGCAGCAAAATCCACCTATTTTTAGCCATCTCAGGGGGCGGCCATTTTGTCATTTTTGTCGACTGATAATGACATCACAGTTGCAGAGGGCTCAGGTAACGACCAGTCATGGATCAGCTTTAGAAAACAGGTAACACATCCATTTGAGTCATGACGCCGTGCGCCGCCGTACACAGTTATTCAAACGCCGGAGCAACTCTGTCCGCTCAATCATGTAAAAGGGATATTCAGAATGTTTTAGAAACAGGAATTTTGACCTTAACCTGAATATTGACTGCATGTAAACGTAGTCACTATGGTGATGGGGACAAAATGGTGGAGGCGGCACGGGCGCCGTAAGGTCGAAACGTCGTAATTTGACGACTTTGTGTACATTGAAAAACCCCATCAGACAAAAAGGGAGTGAATCATTTTTCAGTCATAAGATCCTATACACTGACAAACAAGATTATTCTCTTGTTCACTGACAGTTTCTCACCAATGGGGTTGACGTCAAAGAAGCGCACATGAGTGCGAAGGATGGCGGTAAACATGCTGTTGTGTAGGGCCTGTGTACTTCTCACCAGCATGTTGAACATCATCAAAGTCCTCACAAAACCAAAAATGATGGTGGCTGCTGTCAAACCTGTGAAACAGCAGCAGAGGCATAGTGTCCCACTTTGTATTTTTGTGACAAGCCAAGTGTGCATGAGTGAAAAAAGATGACTCAGTGTACACGTCACCTCCATAAATGCCCAAGTAGAATGTAAGGTCCAGCTCTTTGGAAACTTTGGTGGCATTGTGCTCCATGGTGCTGTTTGTGTCCAGTTTGCCTTGCTCTTCAGCCCTGATGACATCAGCCACATGTAAACAAATGCTGTGCTAACTTGCTCATGCTCGACTTGACAGTAACTATGCAGTAAGCTGGTCCAAAGGTATAGGTACACTTGTCCATCTTTGCTTGTGTGAATGCCAAAAAGTCACAGTTGCTTTATTGATTGTTGAAAGTTGAGCAGTTACACTGCTATTATTTAATGTTGGCTACGTATGTACATGAGAATGAAAGTTTAAATTGAGTAAAAGGAATGCCAAACTTCAAACAGTACAGAGTACATTTACCATTATACTTTGTACAATCGATGAGAACTTGACTTCTTACAAGATCGAACTTTGCATGTTTTCCATGCGTTTTTATTTTTTTGGGAGTATCTAGTTGGCGTGCATCTAAGTTGCAATGATTAGACGTGCGACAACGATAGGCCTTCATTGTTTATTTGGATTGTACCAATAGTAAATCCAGTTTCAGGTCCCTGCTGTTTCAAACATTTAAAGAACTCTGTGCATTTCTTCACATTGCCATATTACATTTGTTTTCAGTGACAGATTCGTTTTTCAAATTTGTACTTGCTTCCTTGTCGAACTCTTCTTCTATAACAACAACTTGATTACATGTATAAATCCATTCATCCATCTAAAAATAAAAATACAGTTAACTGTCGAGAAGTAAACTGGCAGTGTCTTTCGCATGGATTACAATGTCCAGTGTCGGCACAATACATAATAAAAATCCACCTTGGGAGGGTGTGGTCCCTCAACTTACCAGTAGGCCAACCACCAGTCCTGCACAATGTACGCCACCTGCAAAATGTTGTGTTAGTGTTTCACTGCATTTCACACCCTTCTGCTCATCAAAATTCTAGAATTGAATCCATTATCCATTCTTTAACTTTCTGTACGGCTTAACTTGTTCAGGGTCACGAGCAGGGCTTGACGTTAACTTTTTTGCTCACCAGGCACTGTGACAAGTGTTTTCCCAGAGAGTCTTGCCGCTCAGCATTTTGACTACCATCAATTTTGTTGTTATATTATTGGGATGATAGACGAGAAACATCATTCGGCAAAACAAGATGAAGCATTTCCTTACGGTTCAGATGGCGCTACCGGATCTCAACGGCAAGAGACTAGAATCAACACTGTGTTTTGTTTTCTGTCTTGAAGAGCTACCAAAGGTAACCATATCGGATATTAGGCTATGTCATACATACTAGGGATGGACCGATTATCGGCCGGGCCGATTATCGGGGCAGATATTTGGCATTTTGGCGATTATTGGCATCTGCCTTTTTTTTTATTTTAAGGCCGATGAATTCAAAATTGCTTTATTCGTGCTTGCTGCAGAGTGCTTCTCTCTCTGTGTTTGCTGCACGACTGGCCCTGCACAGGCAGATTGGCCCGCCCAAAGAACCATCTGATTGGTTCCTTGTGCAGTGCGTAACAGCCCATCAGCGCAAAGCTGCGCGTTCGCTCTCTGCTCGCTCTCTGCTCGCTCTCTCTCTCTCTGTCTCCTGGACGAGCCAGGCACATACACGTCGGGAGTCGGCGAGTGAGAAGGTAATGCAATAGACTTCGCAGAAATCTCAGTAAATGTCAGTCTACTATAACTCACTTGTAACATTACTATGAGCCCTTCTATGTAATATAAACAGAAGCGGCAATTCTGCTCGCCACAGTAAGCTGCCTTGCGGCTCAAGCTAACCACTCCCCCAATGTCACAACAGTTAATTTGCTTTGTGAATGACATGGCTCCTGAGATAAGTTGCCGATAATATTGGGAAATAGTGATTAAAGTAAGACGTGAGTGTGTGCCAGTGTGTGCGTGTCTGTGTGTAAGCCACGTAATGAAAAGCTAAACTCAACATTATCTATGGAGCACTTTAAAACAACCACCGCTCCAAGTGCTGTACATGGCGCAAAAATTGACGACAAAGTACTGCATGTGAAAGTCCGGTCTTGGAAACATGCTTATTTTTGTGGCTAGTAGCTGCGTTGACTTTTATGTTTTTGAACTTTAAAACAAAGATGTGTGAAAGATAAACATTTCAGTTATAGTGGATTTTTAGAAAACTATTTACTGTTTGTAGGAGATGTTTGTTAGACATGCAGCTGAGCCTGGGAGCTCCCTGCACTTTTTTTGTGAGACTTTAAACAAAGTTGTGTATTTTTTAAGATCTAGAAAAGCTTTAACATCTTGTAAATCACTAAAGTTGTTTAATAAACATGGTCTTAAAGGCAGTCAAGTTATTTTTCATAAATTTGACACCATTTTACCCCTTTTTTCTAAAAATAAATATCGGCTTTAAATATCGGTTATCGGCTGCCTTGACTACTAATAATCGGTATCGGGCCTGAAAAAAGCTTATTGGTCTATCCCTAATACATACATAAATACATATACATAGATAGACCAGGCCAAAGATTTGGACACACCTCACTCAATGTGTTCTTCTTTATTATCATCAGGGAGTCACATACTTTTTTCATGGGGTACTCACATCCGTACCAGGAGATTGTCTTTGGTACTCAATAGTGGTCAAACGAATCACATAAGTCACGGTTCGGATCAGTCACAGATTTTAAATAGAGCTTTGTCTTCGTTTATTTTATAAAATGCCTTTGACCATAAAAAAATTATAAAATCAACTCCTAATGTCTAACATGGCCGTTTAGGATTTAAGAACGCAACTTAACGCAATATAAGGCAAGATATTCTTATTTTGTAAGCGGTACAGTGCATAAATTTAAAATGATCCTACCAGACATTTTGAGCTGAATGTTTTCTTAGAATTATTTAATGAGGAAAAGTGTTTTTATAAAGGGTTTTTATAAAGGACAAAGTTTTATTTTTATTTGTTTTCATATTGAAAAAGACCTTGAAGTGCAATTTAAGGCACCTTCCTTTAAACATGAATGGTGCATTACAAAGTAATCTAGGTCCACAATATTAAAAATGAAGTAAAAAAAAAAAAAGTAAGCCAAGGAACAGCTGTTGAACTACCAGGCGTTCACTTGTTGGAAATGATAACAGCTGCTAGCCACTAAGGCCGGAGACTTGTGCCATAACACACAATGACAACGTAATTAATTAGCATTTTTTTTTGCGTCCGAAATGAGCGACTGAATCTGATTTTGCGATGGCGTTGTGTTTATGTCGGTGGCGATACATCGAAAACGGAAGTCAAGTTTGCCGCTACGCCACCACGCGGGCAGGACATCAAAGTAAAAGTCTTCTATGGCAATTGCATTGGTATCAATGACTCAATGTATTATTTGGTGAGCTTTATTTTGAAATGAGCCTTTTTGGAGACTTTGCTTACCTGAGCCAGAATGTTCAGGAGCATCGCAATGACCACAACCAAAATGCTGGTACCAGCCAGCAGGTACTTCATGTACATACTCAATCCGATGGATCCCTGTGCGCGACTCTCTTCTGCCACCGTTTGCACTGGCTCAGCCTGGGTGTGAAAGAACAGTTATGTTGCATCGGGGGTGTCACCATGTGAGATCTTATTGCAAAGACAATCAGTCTACAAACTTCTAAATGTTCTCCATCCTGGACTGAGTACACGGAAGAGGCCTGAGACCGCACTGAGTTCTGGGACAAAGTTCGACTTCGGGAGGAGAGGTCTGAGTTATGCTGATGGGGATCCTCCTCCTCATCCTTCTTCAGGAGTGAGGTGAAATCGAGTCCGGACCGCTGTAGCTCCGTGTATGTACCCTTGGCCACCATGTGACCCTGGAACAATTATAGATCAATGCAACTGATTTGTAATTGTACATTCATGCTCGTCCTGGAAGCAGCAGCACTTGCTTGGTGGCAAGAGTAGGAGGCATACAAATGATGGCCAGTGTGCTTGACACTTCCAGGATCTGCTGCTACTAAACAGACTTTTAGGCTAACACGGGAACTTTGTAGTAGGTACCTATTGCCTCAACTGCAATACCATATAAAAATATACTGATTCACGATTCGTTCATGTGTGATGGCTGGCGCATAGAACGTAAAGCGTAAAGAAAATGTTTGACTTGACTTCCCCTTTAAAGTCAACCCAAACATATTTTTTTTCAAGAATATGTTCTATATAAGACCACTGTTGAAACACGGCATTCTGATTAATATTGCGTTTGTGGAATATGAGTTAAGCAGCAAAATCCACCCCTTTTTAGCCATCTCAGGGGGTGGCCATTTTGTCACTTCTGTCGACTGAAAATGACATCACAGTTGCTCAGGGCTCACATAACGACCAATCACGGCTCAGCTTCAGAAAACAGTTCAACCGTGATTGGTCGTTACCTGAGCCCTGAGTCGTTGTGGTCATTTTCAGTCGACAGAAGTGACAAAATGGCCGCCCCCAGAGATGGCTAAAAACAAGTGGATTAACTCATATCCATAAACGCAATATTTATCAGAATGCCTTGTTTCAACTAGTGGGCTTGCATAGAAGATATTCTTGAAAAAAAAATGTTTGGGTTGACTTCCACTTTAAGGGCCACGGGCATTATAAAAGCATTTGAATGTACAAACCTCTTTGAGGACCACAATCTGGTCTGCTCCCTTCAGGTACTGTAGTTGGTGGGTGACCAGGATGCGGAGTTTGCTCTTCAGCAGGCCACAGATGCACCTGGGTTGACAATAAATGGTTGAAAATTAAATAAGTGCTGAGTCTGTTTTTGTGTTATGCAACACTGCTGTTATTTAAGAGGAAGCGTGCATCAGGAAGAGCCATTGTCAACACGTCAGGACCAGCACCGCACCTCTTCCTGACTTACTTCAAGCACATTCCTTCATCTTTAATGCTTAGGTTTCATTTAGATCTGGGTCCAGTTCTACACATTATTCTGATCCTCCAAAGATTGATGGCATCATAGGCGTATCTAGCTCGGGCTGCTCGATGAAGCAATTTAGAACCGTAACCGAATTTTCTATATAAAACGATTTTGATAACGCTCAAATCGGTACGCTCGATTTTTATTTTTGGCGTATCTAAGCCACCGTAGTTTCCTCTGCATTTCAGCTTCCTCCCTCGAGCGCGCAGTCTGAAACAACAACGACAACATCCATGGCTACCGGCGATTCTGCTACGTTTGCTCAGGCAGGTGAGCATTTAGTTAATAAATCGGGCAAAAGCAGACCTGTAGTGTGGAAATTGTATGGTTTCAATGATATGGACATGGACCAAAACAATCCCCGGTGCAAAATGTGTTTTAAATTAGTTGCAGTGAAAGATTCAAACACAAGCAACTTTAGTCATTCATTTTTGGTTTATGAAGAGCAGAGAGACCTGACGTCTATTGTAAAGATGAGATGCTCATAATCCCAAGAGAGCATTCGGTTTGTTACCCTCACTGGCATTACGGATGCATATGTGTTTTTTGAGACAAGATGATTGTCGCCTTGCATATTATTATTATAATTATTGAGTGACAGTTTTGCACTAATCATTGATTTATATTTAAGTAAGACCTACCTCACCTGACAGACTGACTTGGTTGACTGACTGACTAGCTGGTTGGCAAAATGACTTGCTGACAGACTGTTTGGTTTACAGACTGGCTGACTACCTTCTCCCATGTTTGATTTAGTTTCAGATGGTATATGCACTTTCTTCTTTCATTATTGGTTTAATGAAGAACAGATTTGAAGTCTGATGTACAAGTAAAATGCAATTAATCCCAAGGGATTGTTCTGTGTGTATTGAATTAAATTCACTGGCATTTTGAGTTCAAAGAAAGAAAAATTAAGTTTAAATAAAAGACATTAAAAATACTTTATTTTTCATTACTTGTATTTTACAAAGAAATCGTAATCGTTATCGCAAAATCGGGTTTGAGAGAAAATAATTTGGATTTTCTTGTTAGGCAAAATTGAACAGCCCTATATCCAGCCCATTTTTAGCTGAAGCATTACCCAAATTTTAGAGATCTTTACATTTGTTTTTACTGTGTGTTATTTTTACAAGATAGAAATTGTGGAATATACCGTAAATTAAACAGCAAAATGCACCCACTTTTAGCCGTCTCAGGGGATGGCCATTTTGTCACTTCTGTCGATTGAATATGACAATGAAGTTGCTCAGGGCTCAGATAACGACCAATCGTGGCACACCTGTTTTCTGAAGCTGAGCCATGATTGGTGGTTATCTGAGCCCTGAGCAACTGCGATGTTATCTTCAGTCGACAGAAGTAACAAAATTGCAGCTCCGTGAGCCAGCTAAAAACGTGTGGATTTCTTATATTGCACTAACACAATATTAATCAGAATGCCGCGTTTAGCAGGGTGACATATAAAACATGCAGGACCGGAATTGCCCACCCCTGCCTTAAATGCGTGAACAAATAATCTCCTTGGAAAAGTTAAATATACATTTTTAAAGTAGTCCTGTTTGGGTGAAAAAAATGTTAGAACACCAAAAATAGCCTACTCCAAATGAGATATTCTTTTATCCTAGGTTCTTTCATTTAGCAATATTGAGAAATGTGATGCTATTTTCTTTCTTACTGTTCAAAGAGGTGCCTTCCGACTTCAGCATCCACAGCACTGAGAGGATCATCCAGAAGGTAAATATCGGCGTCCTGATACACAGCTCTGGGGACACACAACCATCCACTAAACTGTTTAACACAGGGTCATGCAGCAGAGATGGGAAATCCAGGTCCAGAAAGTAAAAACCCTGCCACAGTTTGGCTTTATCCACAGGTTCTGCTATACCGGCAGGTAAACGAGCTCAGTGGATTAGCAGCACCTGTGGCTCAAGATAAATTGTGGCAGGGTTTTTACTTTCTGGATCAGAATTTCCCATCTGTGGTGTGCAATGACTGATATTTTATTGTATTATGTGCACTACCTGGCCAGGTTGACGCGAGCCTTCTGCCCCCCACTGAGTGTGGCGCCACGGTCCCCAATCAGCGTCAGGTCTCCATCTGGGAGCAGCTCCAAGTCCTGCACAATATAGTGTGGCACCAGCGGTCAGTCATGCAAACCCCAATTCCTATGAAGATGTTGTGTACAACATAAATAAAAACAAAATACAATGATTTGCAAATACTTTTCAACCTATATTCAATTGACTACTAAGGTATTTAATCTCCAAACTGTAAAAAAACCAAAAAACAAAAAAAAACACACATATATATATATATATATATATATATATATATATATATATATATATATATATATATATATAGTTTAAAAAATTAACTCAGTTAACTGTTTTATTTACTTCCTGTAGCAGCTAACTTCTAGTGTACTGGAATCATTTGAATATAGGTTGAATCTGATTTGTAAATCATTGTTCAGAAATGGATGGATGGATGCATTCTGTTTCTATTTTGTTTTACACAATGTTCCAACTTAATTGGAATTGCGGTTTGTATTTTTACATAGAGCATCAAAACAGATGGAAAAGGATCGAGGTCCCAATAAACAACAGTTTTAAGAGCTGTGAAGACAATTATGTGGTGCTTTCCACCTGTCTGGTTAGGAACAACTCCAACCTGACTTGCTCACCCGCTTTAGAGCACAAGCTCTGAGAACTTTCTCGTACATGCGCAGATCCATCTCCTTTCCAAATAATATATTGCTGCGGATAGTGCCAGGAAACACCCATGGCTGTTGGGCAGCATAGGTTAGTTGACCTTTGACCTTCATCGACCCCTTTTCAACAGGAAGCTCTCCCAAGATTGAGCTCAATAGCGAGGACTGGATGGAGCAAGAGGTAGCAAATGAGCGCATGTAAAGTCACATCCTCTTCTAATTTGATTTTCTTTTTTTTACCTTCCCTGCACCCACTGGTCCAATAACAGCCAACAGCTGTTTTCCAGTTAGACTGAGTGTCACATTCTGCAGACATGGAGAATCCAGACTCTATGGAGGTGGCACACATATGAGGACCTTAAGCCATGTACACATTAAAGATATTGTCAGCATCATTTCATCTAATGTTTTCAGAATATAACAATTTTGTTAACTTTGTTTACTATGTGTAAATATGACTTTAAAAACAAAACAAAAAAGGCTCCAGACAAAGGTCTACACGTATAGATGAATAGCATGTCCGTTATTCTGTCAAAATTGGCATTTTACTCCAAGCAGTTTACTACTTTGGCAATTTATGAGTGCATAGCAAGTTAACTTGTTTGTTTATACAACGAAATCATACTTTATTGTATGCATTTGCACTTTTTTTAAACTTGTTCTTGTTTGGAGCAAAAAATAAATAATCCTTTGAATAATCGTGATTTCAATTATTACCAAAATAATTGTGATTAATATTTTTTTTCCATAATCGAGCAGCCCTACTTCAAACGCATGCAAAAAGGCAATATTTGCGATGCCAATTTCCTCGTAAAATCCATGTATAAAATATTTATTATCTGAAAACAGAAGTAACAAAGTCAGTAAAACACCAATTGGCTAATCGTTTGGCCACACATGTATGTTTTATTTTACTTCTCAATCGTGGCAACCTATTCAATCACACAATTATTGTGAAGAAACTAAGCAATTTGATCTAGTGTGACATGACAAAACAAACAGTTTTAGTTTTAAGTGTTTATTTGCAGGACTGTTCTTAACTATAAAAAGAGTGTAAAGCATCTAGGTGAAACCTGACTATCTCTTTAACCGTCACAATCCAAATTGGGCACTGTGGTTGATAGAGCTCTTGTTTTGGACCTCAGTAGATTGTTGTGGACGGGTGGGTGTAGTGTAGCGTCAAACAAACCTTGTCCCAGTAGCACATAAGGTCCTGTATCTCAATAGCAGCATCTTGCTTATCGGCAAGATTCAAAGTAGTGCTTGTCTTTGTCATCTCATCCAGCAACAGGAACTCCTTGAACAAAATAAACAAGAACATGGGCAAAATTATGCACGTCTTTTATGCATTAAGAACGATTGATTAGGTGCAGTTGTCTGACAGCAAAATTTGGAAGCTCACACACGATCAACTGAAATTCAGTGATAAGAGATAGGCAGCACGCCCTGTCACAAAGAGTCTATAAAAATCCCACAAATGGGGTTCCATAGTTCAAACGTGATTATATAGCGACGGACCTGGATCCTCTGAATGCTGACACGGCCCTCATAGAGTTTCTCTATGGCATTGGGAAAGAAGAGCGTGACAGTGAGGCGCACTGCCGTGTACAGTGACACGGTCACAAAGACTCGGCTGGCTGAGATTTTGTTCCCCAACAGGACATAGAGGGTGAAGGTGATGAAGACGATGATCTTGCTGGCACAGAAGAAGGCGGCCATGTTGAGGCCGCGCAAATACGAGCTCATCATGACCTGGTCGATCTCCTTCCTACAGAGAATGGAGGAAGATGATACTGGTGATAATGATGATGGTGGTGAGGAGGAGGAACACAGAAATTAAAAGCCAAGTGACTCAGACTGATAGGGGAAACCTCGTAATGAGACTTTAACGACGAACATTTTATTAGGTACACCTGCACAATCGATTTTTTGTCGATGCAACCACTGTGCAATGTCCTGTCTACAGTCAAACTCCAACCACCTGATCCAAATATTTTCTACCATGTCTCCTGTTGAGTGACAAGGCTAAGCTGGAGCCTATCTAGTCAGATTTTGTGAAAAAGCCTATACTGATTTTCATTCAGGGACAGCTATAGATTGTACAGATGTGTCTAATAGTGGTGGTTGAGTACACACATGGCTATGTTGCAGAACCAGACACACTGTCACCTTTGTTGAGGTGACCACATCATAACATCATAGTTCTACAATCAGCCGTGTTGCACAACTCCCACAAGTCATTTGTAAATGCTTTCACCTAATTATTTAACAATCCTGGCGGTGACAGAACATAAATTTCACCTTCTGACATCCGACACCAAAGCAGCGAACGGTTTCTCCCAGGCATACATTTTGATGATCCTAATTCCAGACACCACCTCATTCATTGTGCGGATCCGGCTGTCAGTAAGAATGGCCGTCCTAGTCCTGCATATGAGGGGGGAGTAAAGTTACTGAAAAAAGGTCACATTAAAAACCCTGTAAAGTCGATTCAGAGATTTCTTTCTAAATGGATCATATTATTGAAGATACAGTGCAGCTGGAAACACGCGTTTCACTTTTTCCACATTTGGTAATGTTACAGCGTCATCCCAGAATGGAACACATTCTTTTTTTCTTCAAAATTTTACACATAACACCCCATAATGACAATATGAAAACGTCTGAAATGCATTAACCCTTGTATGATGTCCGGGTCTGTGGGGACCCACGTTCAGTTTTTATCAAATGAAAAATGACCCAAGGCATATCTGAAACCTTGTCCTCATGGTGATAACACGTTTTTATGGAATTTTCTTTCTTTTTAGATATTTTTTTATTACATTTTACTTAAAAAAAAAAAAAAAGAGTAGAACATTAATTCATAAATGTGATCCAACAAAGGGAATGGTTGCAAATATTAGCAATGTTTACTGTTCATATGACTTGCAATTGGGATGTAGCAAACACCCATTGAGTATTTTAACTGAAAATGATTTGATTGTGTTGTTTTGAAAACCCCAAACTCTAGCTCTCTAGGTCCACCTGACCCATCAACACTGGCTGAGTAACAAAAATACAAACAAAAAGGCTTTACGGTCCAGTTACAGTTAACTAACATAAGCTGTCATAGAAGTGATACATTGAACACGTTATTAATACTGTCCTTAAAATAAAATGTACAAACAGGCACAGTTTTCCATTCAAGTTAAGTGGAATTACAAATTGTATGTATTCCGGGGCATTAGACATTAGAGTTTGCACTGTAAATAATTTGCTGTCAAGTTTCTTAGTTGGGCGGATCCCAATTTTGTGCCCATCCAAGGTAAGTACTGCTATTCTCAAACTAGTCTAAACTGTGTTGTTGGATAGTGGATTTTGGAAGTCAGGAATTGCTGAAATGCTACCTGAACTTGGAAAACAGCCTCCCGAACAGGGTCTGCACAGGCATTAGGAACATGAGGACCACCATGCCTGCCAGGCAGGATGGCCCAATCTCCAACCACAAGAGTCCCACCACAGCTGCTGCCTGGAGGGGCCCCACCCACAGGAAGTGCAGGAAGATCGTCAGCTGGTACAGAGAAAGAGTAAATAAACCATGGGAAAAGGCAGATCAAGATCATAATGTCTTCACAAGTTAAAAATTGGCTGAAAATATTCCTAGAACTCAAAGCAAATAACCATAACGTACAAACCACTATACTGGTAACGCATACAGTACATGTGCATCTATACATACTGAAGTTGGCAGGTTACCACATTATGACAGAGTCAACATCAAAACATTTTTTGAGTACAATAACTCCTTTCATGCTGCACTGGACTTCCTGTCGGTGGCTTACTGAGTAACTTACATCATCAAACTTGTTGACATCATTGGAAAGCAGGTTCACAATCTGACCTGTCGTGGTCTTTCCCATTGCAGAACAGCTGAGACACAAAGCCTGGTTTTGAAAAACAAATTCAATCAAATATTCCAAATGTAAGCAAAGTGGAACAGTTCAGCTTAGTGAATTCTGTGTCAACAACACAAACAGTCAAACGTTTTAACAAACTTGCTCATGCTACTGAATGAGAAATGTGTCCAATCTTTTGACTAGTCTATGAATACAGTAGTGTGACATTCAAATTAGTTTGTTCTATCTTGCTGGCATGGCGGTGTTTAGTACAAGAAGACAGCGTGACACAGTGAATAGTGCCACCCGTTTACTGCAACATTGTGGTGGAATGTCATTAAAAGACACTTGACAACTTTTAGTAAAGAACATGTCTGTGACAGAACTTGGCAGCACTTCAATGATCAGGTGAGGCTTTCTTATCTCATTAAATAAAAAACTTGGGATAAGTGCTCACATGCCTACCTTTTTGTAGATCATGTGACACATGGCCACTCTGATTTTCATGCCAACTCGCTGGACATGGAAGAAGTAGAGGTGGTGCAGCAGAGTCAGGCCCAGTGTGCAGATTGAAAGTCCGGCTGCGTAGCCGAGGTTCTCATTCAGGGCTGCTTTATTGTGCGGGTCGTAATCCTCAAAGTAGCGGATCATGTACCCCAGAAGAACTGGCTGGATCACCTTTATCACCTCCTGACATGGAAGAGGAAGAGGAGAGTTCATGTGAAATAAAATGCCTCACTCTTAATTCAGTGTATTACAGGATGCTCTGATTCTAATCTGTGGTTTTACGTCTACGCATTTATATACCTGTGAAAGTTTTAGCTGCTTAGTACAAACGCCAACACTGACCTCGACAAGGGTAAACAATCCCAGCACTGAATACATCTTCCAAAAACACCTAATGATGACACTTGAGAGTTTTGGCATCCGCAATTCTTTGGTGGCCTCCTGGACTTCATGGTCCCAATATCTGTGAAGGAAGTCAGTCAGGTGATTTATTTGGTTGCCAAGGGTAAAGTGGTCACATGCTCTCCTCCAGCTCAGATTGCTACCAGCGCAAATGTAAACAAACAAAGCCGGCACAAGACCATAAATGGGATTAAAAGAATTGGAGACACCACCATATTATGAATATGATCACCGAATGACGCAAGAAGCATTTCCCATGGTCACACAATATTATCAAAAAAAGGAGTCGCCATCACAAATGTCTTGGCAAAGGTAATTAACCGAATGACGTCTTTTAAAGATTTGATTCACAGAACTCTTTCTGACCTCTTTTGAGGAGGTCATGAGCTCTCTTTTTGATGAACCATCCTACCATGGGACAATTGGTATTTTACGGGTCAAGTCCGTTTTTTTAAAAGACATGTTAATCAGAAGAGCTCTATGGGCCGTTTGCTTGCATGTTTACTCAAAACTTTCTTCAAATTGACTGATGCATCGTAATCCATCCTGTTCCTGTTCTGTGGAAAACTTGTACTATCATTCCGGTTCCAAAGATGTCATCTACTTTTACTTTTCATTTCTTCCGACTTGCTTACAGAGAGGGTGGCAGTGCTGCTGTTAGTGTATTATATCATATGAAAACATGTTCAGTAGAAGACCTAGGTTAATTCATTTATGATGAATTTTGTCGGTAGACTTTAGCTCTACTTTTGGCACTGTTCATCCTCATCTGTTAGTCATAGACATTATTAAATGGTTTTATTCTCTTTTGACCGGCTGGTAGGTCAGAGCAAGAAAATGTCAATGGACCACTCAACTAAAAAGCATTGTTGCACAGCCGTCAGTCAAATGTTTATACCATCAAATTCTCAAAGGCTTTTATACTCCAATGATAGTCCCTCTGTCGATTTTAATGAAACATCCTCTTTTGGTCCTTGGTGTGAAGAAATGAAACATCTTTTTCTTAACGCCATCAAAGCCAAGGAAATTATGACGGGTTCTGCAGGGGCCAGATCCCGATCGTTTGAATCAGGTGTGTTGCAGGAGGAAACCTGTAAGACATGCAGGAGGGCGGCCCGGCCCTCAGTTTACACTGTAAACTGAATGTTAACCGAACATCCAGGCTGTCACGTTTGACTTGCTCGCTAAAGTATTGTGTGCGTGTGTGTGTTTGTTGGCTCAACTAGGCGACTATTTTCTGAGCGTGAGTGTTTACTAAGCTTTTGTTTAGCGTGCTTGTTTTTCCTCGTAATCCAAATGCCCTCGTGCTGGAACATTGCGCTTCGTGGTGACCGTTTTGGCACATCGAACAATGTTATTCCCACCGACGTCAGTCTTGTCAACACCAAACCATTTACAGACTACGGACGACGTGGACTCACTCCTTGCTATGATTCCCCGCTGGACACTAAAAACATGCATGGTAGGCTGACTGATCACTCTAAATTGCCCCTAGTTGTGATTGTGAGTGTTGGGTGTACCCCGCCTACTGCCCGATGACTGCTGGGATAGGCTCCAGCACGCCCGCGACCCTTGTCAGGATAGGCAGTATAGATAATGGATGGATGGATGGATGGATGTACTCGGGTTTACTGCCATTATCTGAGTTGTCCGGATGAAATTTTATAGTCAACTTAACTAATGATTTTGGGTTAAATTCACTTAAATTTACTGCCATTATCTAAGTTGTCTAAACAAAGTCATTTTCAGTTATAACTTAAAATTAGACATCTACTTTACTTGGGAATTTTGAGGCCATCGGTAGCCTGACTTTTTTTTGAAGTAAAGTGAACTCATTACAATTTCCAGTGTAGTATCGATAAAATCTTATTGACGCTCATCCCTAACGATGAGTTTATATCATTCACATAATCAGATGCTACAGACAAGACAACACACTTTATTCCACATTGGAAATGCAGCTGCATGTCATGAAATTGCTGGGAAATTTCCTTTTGCACAGCCTCCAAAACACTGGCAGCTACTAACATGGTGAGGAATTGGAATTAAAAACACTATGGTACTGGCCTGCACTGCTATCAGACCTGCCGACAGATTTCATGGTTAACAGTCTAGTTTGAATTGAATTCCACGGTTGCACAGTGGTAACTGATAGACGCCTTTGATTGAAGCAGAAAAAACAACTAAGGCCCATATCAACAGAGTTGGGCAAGTTGTTTCCAAAATCTAATAAATTACTATACTTGCATATGAAAATAATACGTTTCTTTACAATATTACTGTCTTTGTGGAGTAATGCGTTACTCAAGTCTAAGTTACTTTTATCCATCCGTCCATTATCGATACCGCTTATCCTCCCAAGGGTCGCGGGCGTGCTGGAGCCTATCCCAGCTGTCAACGGGCAGTAGGCGGAGGAGACCCACCGAATTTGTTATTTATAGCATTTGAAATGTGATACTGCCTACTGACAGTGATTCCTTTGCTTATCAAGTCAGAAACACAGGAACACTCTGAATAAAGCTTCTATTATTGTTTGGCTTTTAGTTTCATTGTTTTCTGTTGTTTTTAGCTCCAGTGTTCCCTCGTGGGGGGCCTCCGCGCTAAGAGGGGTGGCTGCCCTTCTCGCAATATATTTCAGAGTTGAACGACTCAATTCGGTTCGATTCAATGCATTCGCATCTTTTCAATAAAAAAATGATTTTCTTTGAAGTTGCTGGGTACGTGTGACTTCTCTCATCTAGAAACGACACTTTTAGAGAGATAGATATGATTTATGACCTCGTTAAATGCAACCAGTGGGGAACAAGCTTGCTGTTCACCAAATAATTTACATTCGTTAAACTTCTATTTGAAGTTATGTCGTTTGGATGTGTCACAATTGCTAACCTCTCCGTAGCGCTCTGAGCTGTCTCAAGTCTTTGATGATGCTGTTTTGCGAGGAGGCTTCTATTTATCAGGCAAGGCAGACGTATTAAGGAGCATCTTTCGGCTTGTCCCTCCAAACAAGTTATAAAGACGAACCCAGGAGATGTGTCTGTGGGTTGTGTGTGTGTGTCATACTAATTACATCGCTACAAAAAAAAACCTAACATTGTGTCATATAAAACTAAGCTATTACTGTTCTATTTGGCAAGACGTTTGCACATGTGGTTTATGTTGTAGCTTTGTGAACTTTAAATGTTCCGAAAATAATAAAACCGATTTCTTTTTTCGCCCGATACCGGATCAGCTGAAATATGATCAGCCCCCGATTTACAATAACATGATCGGATCAGGACATCCCTCCAGAAAAGTGATGGTTTTGGAAGTGCAAGGTTTTTCCAATGCCTGCAGTATGTCAAAAGGAGTCCGGTGACTATGAGTGAGTCATTAACCACAGGTTGTTCCTAAATTGTGAATTGCTCTTGCAGTTAAACATCACATTTTGCACTATGTACTTGCACTATCATGTTCTTAACCGTTGAACAGAAACTAAACAGGGATTGTTGCGGCTTCAATCATGCCATTAGAGATCAAAATCATGCAAGATCGCTAAGCTCCTTGGTTGGTTGTAAAAAGAGGGTGAGATTCTCTGTTTTGCACCATCGACAAGTTTCATGCATTGCATTACAATCACAAATGAGGTGGAATAACACTTTATAGAGCTGTGCGGTATGGAAAAAGTCTTCTATCACGATATAAACCATTTTATATCACAATATCGATATACCATGATATATTTTCAGTTATTCTATTAAAAAAAAAACACACACTATGACTGCTTACCTTTTCTTAATTTATTTTGAAGAAATGAATTTTGAGAAATGCATCCAGTACTGTTACTCTGTATAATTATCAAATGTAAACAGAAGAGGCACACTAGCCAACATATTTTTGCAAAAATGAAAATACCAATCTGAATAAGAGGCATACAAGATATTTCAAACAGAAATGGATTAAAAAAGAAAAAAAAAAGAAAAGGATGAGCTCTACAGTAGTGTAATTTTAAGAACATTGTGCAGATCTCAAAAGTCAAAATCAAAACTCAGGACTGTATTTTGAAAACAAATCACATTAGTGATATATGTATTCACTATATTATATCCATCCATCCATTTTCTGAATCTCTCCTCCTCGATATCAATATACGGTTAATATTCTAGGCCACTCCGCCTGGCCGACATATGGGACGGCTTAACAATCATTTCCTGTTTTTCCTGATATAAATGTGGACATTTTATCTCCACATGTCCTTTCCATCTTTCCCGCTGTTAATTATTACTTGCAATCTCTTCGTGAGATCAATACTTGTAAAAAGTGTATCTGGTTTGCCGCCAAGGAGGCTGTGATTACTGACTTTGGAGCAAAACCGCAACGTGTTGAACAGGCAGTAATAGCCAGCCGAAGCGCATGCCCAGCTAGCTTCTGCGGCGTAAGTAACACCGATCACGCCTTGACCTGCCAACTACCTAGACATAGATGGTGTAAGCAGCCTCACAAATCTTTTTGGGACTGTCTCCTGCATTCAATTCAAGAAAAAACTTTAAAATCTGTGATTCTCAGTTATGCTATTCTTTGTGTTTAGATGAGGCACAACTTGCAAATTAGATGAGCAAACCACTATTCGAAAATGTTTATTTTGAGCCTTTTGTAGTTTGAAGTAGTACCCAGCATGCCTTGAGGGGCCCTTTTCTGTAAATAGCTAATAAGTACGGTTTTGTTGTTGGTAATTTATTCTTTCCCAAAGTAGTAATATTCATTATGTAAATTCACCCACCTCGTTATTTATTAATGTTGGTTGACTGTTAGATTTAATTTTGCACTGTAAGATTGTAATGCATGATGTCTATGTATCATTCACTTCCATAGGTCATTGCTCAGTCTGACATCTAATGACGGCTGTGTGGAACAAGCATGGTAAGTGAAAGCTTTTGACCAGCACACAAGCTTTCTGTCGTTCTTATTGTTAACTTGTTTGATATAAATGACAACTGGGGTTGGACACGATAGGAAAAAAGTGACACGGTAAAACAGTTTCAATGATCTTCACGATATATCTCATCATATCGCCCAGCTCTAACTTTAAAGGTATCTTTTCATGTACATACAGCTTAACAATTTTTGCGATGTGAATACAGAAATGTGGGTAGTGCACGGTCTGGTGGAGGGGGGTCCGAATTACCGCCCAGGAGCCATTTGTGGTCCGTCAACCGTGTTTTGGTGGCCCACGGCATATAATAAAAATAACATTTGAAATGGCCCGCAGTAAAAATAACATTTGAAATGGCCAGCAATAAAAATACCTTTTGAAAAAGCACGCAACTAAGGGCACATTCGGGAATAGCACGCAGTGATTCGCGCCAACCGTTCGGAAATTCAGTGCTTTGCTTGAATTTGCCGTTCGGAAATTCAGAGTGCACCAAAAACCGAGTGCCAATACGCGCACTAGGCGCTCCGACTGGGGACACGGTGCGTCAGTGCATCAAGTAGCATAGATGGGAGCAGTTCAAGCATGACCAGCTGATTGGTATAGAATATAGGCTGTGTTCAGAGTAGAGCACAGGCGTAAAAGAGTAAATTTTTGAACGCCCCCCCCCCCCCACACCAAATAAAAAGTGTGGGTGTCAAAAGGTGGAGGGGTTGCAACAAGCACATCCCCAATGGGTATGATGCTCTTGACAGCTACTACAATTATTACTAATAACATAATACAATTCTTTTTTTTTTGTTTTGGTTTTTTTTTTGTTTTTTTTGAAAGCTTTTGAAAGCAAATAATTTGAAAAAATACAGTGGTACCTGTACTTACGAAATTAATTGGTTCTGGAAGAAATTTCTTAAGTAGAACATTTTGTAAGTAGAGACGCGTTTTCCATGTAAATGCCATAATCCGTTCCAAGCCCCCCAATATTGAGACATAAATGTTTTATAAAGCATAAAAATGCATGAAAACATGTAACAAATACATTACAATTAGATTTTTTCTTTTCTTCTTTTTTTCTTTTCCTCGTTTCCAATTCACGTAAAACTATCGGAACACCTCATGGCCCGAGGGGCGAATGACGAGGACGCTGCATAGACATATCTATCACATATATATACTAGTAGCAGCCCATACTGCGAGTATCAGCCCATACTTTTACCTTTCGTATCCTGAAATTTCTTTCGTAACTAGAGGCAATATTTTCCTGTTGAGGCGTTTCGTAACTTGAAAAGTTCGTATGAAGAGACGTTCGTAAGTGGAGGTACCACTGTAACAAAATTAATATTTTTATATCAGTGACTAATGAGGATTCAGTTTGAGGCAAAAATGGAGCGCTTCACTTTCTGCTCTGTGTCCATGTCCAATTTATGGACATATCACATTAATGCTTCGCAAGAAAACACTGCTTTATAAGAGTGTCAGCTGACTATCAATGTGGAGATGTGATTTATTGTAGTGCACCGGTGCCAAACTCAAGGCCCAGGGGCCAGATCTGGCCCGCCACATCATTTTATCGAAGGCAAATCATGTACATAGACTTCATGTTTCCTGCTAAAGCCGAAAAAATGAACATTGTCTTCAGTTATAATAACTAAGATATTGCAAGCCTTTTTTTGTTACCAATCATGCTTTTAAAATAAATGAAATAGTAGTTGAACAGACACAATTTTCTTGGATTCTGATTTAGAAAAATAGTTATCCATCAATTTGTTGTGTATATGTAATAACAGAGCTGGGCATCGGCCCTCCGTCCCCGGTTTCCGTCTTATGCAGGACAGAGGGCCGATGCCCAGCTCTGTGTAATAATATGAGGTAATCATACATTTATATGGGTTATAAGTCATAACGGCCCTCCATGGGAAACCAAAATTATGATGTTACTTGAGACGAAAATGAGTTTGCACCACAGTTCTAGTGGGATACAGGGTCGTCCTTTCACCAAAACCGAAAAAGATGAAGCATTTTTAAAAATAATGGGAAAGAACATACGGATGGATGTAAGATATAAAAACATTATTTAATTGCTGCCTTGCGACTGACTGGTCACCAGTTTAGGATGTAGTCCGCCTTTTGCTCAAAGTCAGCTGGGATAGGCTCCAGCACCTTGCAACGCTGAACAGGATAAGCGATGCTGAAAATGGATGGATGGATTTAATTGTCTCATGGATTGGTTTGAGTGAATTTAATAAATTATAGTTGAAGAGTATTTGATTTTTCTGTTGGCAGCACTAAGAGGAAAACTTTGGACACCCTAAGTGTATTGTATCAAGATCCTATGGCTGCAATCATTCAAATATAAAATC
Organism: Filicampus tigris; assembly: GCF_054856515.1. Classification (NCBI taxonomy): domain Eukaryota; kingdom Metazoa; phylum Chordata; class Actinopteri; order Syngnathiformes; family Syngnathidae; genus Filicampus; species Filicampus tigris. Next base: position 27,934,764 of record NC_141217.1, on the reverse strand, counting down.
GCAGTACATCGAATTGTCTCACCAGGTAATGTGAAAATTAAATCAAAAGGCTTTGAGCAAGATGTTTTATGGAGTCAGATGTATTTCGTGATCTAGAACCGATATCTTAACTGTTCTGTGAGCACAAAGCGGTTGTGATTGTACCTCTGCATCTGCTGACCCAAAATCTCTGAGCTGTCCTCCGCCAACACCGGGTACATGTCATCCTCCTCAAGCTTGCGCTTGTATCCAGCGCGGAAGAGAGGATTGAGCCACCTGACGAGCAGGACATGTCAAAAAGAATCATAACACTGTAACTATACACAGAATGAAACGCCAATTTCACGAATGTTCGAGGGGCCAAGTGACAATGACACCGCTCCAAGGCTTGAAAGGGTTGAACGATTTTATGACAAAACACATGTCAAACCACAGACCGAATCTCATTTCAATCAGTCCAGTACTTCACATTTGTTAGGGTACCCAGTCGTCACCAAACCTAAATGACGTCACGTTCGGGTGGCAACCTGTGCGAGTATTGATTGCATAAAGACTTATTAAGTCAACACGTAACTGATGAAAAAAAATAAAAGAAATAAAGGAAAAAAGGGTGGGAAAGTACACTAGTATGAAGTTATCCTGACTGCTGGGGTTCATCTTCCGGGGTATCTCACCAGAAAATTAACTTGGAGACGAGATTCGCCGACGCTGCCGGATTCGTCTTGGCTTCTTTATTGGCATTTTCCATCGTATTGGACCCCAAAGCAGCTGTCACGACTACTTCCTCGCCCTAGAAATACATCTAAAGGCGACGTCGACGCATGTTACGCGAGGTTAACGGGCGCAACGTGTGTTACGTATGGTACACAGCTGCAGGGCACATTCTCACATCATTACGGTAAAGCAAAAGAAAAAAAAATTCGCCTTGGCTCCTCCCAGACGCCACCTGATTGGTGGCAAGTGACGGCCATCCTATTGGCCCAGTCTTTCTCACTGCTTGAAAACCATTGGCAGAGGGGGTCGGTTTAAAGACAGACTTGTTTTTTATTTTCCTCTTAGTTTTTTCTTTTTCTTCGGAGAAATGTTTTGTTAATAAGTTTTTAGGGTGTGAAAAAACAATCGCAAATTATTATACGTTTATTATTATTTATTTAACATGTTATTGTTGTTATTATTAATCTTCATCATCATCATCACAATTCACCCACCCATGTTATGTCGACAAAAAAATCGGATGGATTTACATTGAAAAAAAGTATGGGCATTGGTTGCACACATTAAATTCATATTTGACCAACATGACCATGATTTGATTTTGTGCAATGTTGGTGAAACATGATTTTAATGCGTGCAACCAATGTCCATACTTTTTTTTATGTAAATCCAGAAGACTTTTTTTGTATTACTTTTCTTCATATACAAAGTGAACAAATCAAGATAAGTACATTGGGGTTTTAACATGTTCACTTTGTGCTTAGCCAGAAGTGAGCTGGCACTCCAGGCCGGAAGCATTCAAATGTAACAGGGAAATCTGGCAAAACAGAGTGTCTTCGTTTCACTCAATAAGCAATACCATTCCTTCAATTAGGAATACTCTACGTCTGAAAATTTCTCCTGTGATACATGTTGGATTTGTGCTTTACTGACTTTACTGATTCCCATGATTGTGCTAGCGGGCAGCTAACAGCTACACACCTGGACAAAATTGTTGGTACCCCTTAATTGTTGAAAAACACCACAGTGGTCACAAGACAAATTTGAATCTGACAAATGTAAACATAAATACAAATGAACTAAATGAAAATGAATTTGTGAAACTTAGACACAGTTTTTGAATTATTTTATTTTAAGAAATAACTCATGAAACAGGCAAAAATGATGGTTGGGGAGGGAGGAATCTATCGAAGTTTGCAGTCAGAATCGCTGACGGAAGTCAGTTTAAAATCAGAGGCAGTCTGACTGGTCTAGAGGCGGATACTATTTTTTTCCCCACCGAAAAAAAGGCGAATGACGGACGACGGAAGAGTACCCACGCTGCAGACAAATGACGAATAACGGACGCTCAATTTTTATTAAAATGCCCAGCTCTGCCCTCAAATTCAAATATGAAATCCTTATTCAAAATATTACGAACTTTTGACTAACTAATTGAACTATATGATATTGAAAAATAAAATCAACAAAATCAATAAATAATAATAAATTCAAATTGATCAGCAACAGTAACTTTAGGAACACAGTATTTAAAACACAAACACTTTAACGTACAAAACAAAAATAAAATAATTTGTGCACATTTTTAAAATCCAAATGAGTAAATCAGGATTAATAGCCACAATGAGCACATTTTGCAGCGCACAGCTTTTCGAAGCGGGGTTTGAACAATGATATGGCATTTTTCAGCTCCTGCTTAGAGATAACACTTCCTGCGCACACTCGGACAATGGGAGCATCACTGCCACCTCCTGTAGTAGTAGTAGTAATAGTAGTAATAGTACAATTACACTTACCTAATACGGCAAAAAAACAAAAAGCATGTTCTCCGGTTTCCTACACGCCCCCCATATTCCACAACCACAATATTAATCACAATGCTGTGTTTCAACCAGTGGGCCTGCATAGAACATACTGAGAGGCATCGAGCCATTTCCAATCCTATATGACAAATAAAGGGGACAAAGTAAAGGACCACCGCAACTGACAACATCAATGACACAACCCAAAACACAAGTCACAACCAGTCACAAAAATTATAAATGAAATATAGTGTGTGAATATTTTGATTTGCTGGCTATTGTATTTGTGTCACTGATGTTGTAGTGGCACACATGCCTGAGTTGTGTGCGGGCAGCACGGGATCGGTTACCGCTCCGTGACGGTATCTGTGTGTGTGCCCTGTGACTGGTTGGCGACCAGTTCGGGGTGTAGTCTGCCTTTCGCCCATTGTCAGCTGGGATAGGCTCCAGCACCTCCCCCATGACCCGGTATAAGATAAGCGGTTTGGGAGATGACACATCTATTTGTTAAAATGATGTAATATATAAATATGTGTGACGGCACGGTGTTCGATTGGTTAGCACGTCCGACTCACAGTGCAGAGGTCATGGGCTCGTATCCGGCCGCGGTTGCGGTTCCAACCCCGTCCTTGGTCGCACGTGGTTTTGGACTTTTTCACGGGTCTACCACCATCGAGAGGGAAGACTGTCATACTTACCGTGGTCGACACGTTCTCCAAGATGGCGCACTTTGTGGCTTTAACTAAGCTTTCTTCGGCTTTGAAAACGGCCCATCTGATGGTCAAACATGTTTTTCGACACCACGGAATCTGACAGAGGCCCCTAGTTCGTGTCTCAAGTCTGGAAAAGGTTTTGCCGGGAGTTGGGGGCCACTGCGAGTCTGTCATCGGGGTACCATTCCCAAACCAATGGCCAAGCCAAGAGGTTAAATCAAGACCTGGAAGCAGCCCTCCCTTGCGCGTGCCAGCATCGACCTGCATCTTGGGCCGTCCACCTGCCATGGGTGGAGTATGCCCATAAAACCCTTGTGTCTTCAGCCACAGGTCGCTCACCCTTCATGTCCGCCTATGAGTACCAGCCACCCCTGTTTCCCTCGCAGGAAGGCCAAATCGACATCCCGTCTGTCCAGCTCCATCTGCGAAGAGCCCACCGGGTGTGGAAGGAGACCAGGGCGGCGCTCTCCCGCACAGTCGGCTCGCGGACCGGAGGAGACGCGCGGCACCGAGCTACTCACCCGGGCAAAATGTATGGCTGTCCACCAGGGATTTGAGGCTGGCAGTGCGTCACGTAAACTGGGGCCGCGGTTCATCGGCCCTTTTGAAGTGGAGGCGGTGGTGAATTCTGTGTCCGTGAGGCTGCGCCTGCCCCCTACTACCCACCGCTGTCCCTGAGGTTGGTTGCCGGTGATCCGGTGTTCAAGGTTCGGGAAATTTTGGACCCTCGTCGCAGGGGTCGGGGCTTCCAGTGCTTGGTCGACTGGGAGGGCAATGGTCCCGAGGAGCACCAATGGGTTCCCCGCTCCTGGATCCTCGACCCGTCTCTCATCCGCGATTTCCACGACCCTTGGCCTGCTAAGCCGGGTGGTCCGCCAGGGGGCGTCCATTGAGGGGGGGGTTACTGTCATGGTCTCTTCTGTGTTGTTGTCATAATCTGCTCTGTGTTCCATCTGATTAGCTGTGGGGGCGTGTCCTTTGTCGCCGCACCTGTGCAGCATTAACAATCAAGGACTTTAAAAGGACTGCGGCATCGAGGGCTTGTCGTGAGAGTATTCACCTTGCTTGCCTCCACCGAACCTCGTGTCTTTTTTTCCAATCTGCCTAGTTTCCCTTGTAGTTTTGATCGCATGTTTTTTCCCCGAGTATTTTGGTATTTGTGTTTAGTTTTCTCGTTCGGAGTTTGGTTTATTTCTATTTGGATTTTCCCTGATCCCTCTGTGGCAGGAGATTTTGCGTTTGTTGTTTCTCCTTGCCGTTTGCAAGTGTTTTTGCCTTTTCCGGTGTTCTTTCCAGACAATCCGCCTGCGCTTTATTTTGTAGATTTGACAGTAGTAATTTGTTTTTGTATTGTAAAGAAATCTTGTTCAAATCTTTCTCGCTGGTCTGCGTTGGTGGGATCCACTCCTTTTCCGGGTTCTACGGAACCCGACAGAGACCCTGGGTACCAACAATTTTGTCCACATGTGCTGGTGCCATTTACAGCTCACCAAACAAGCTGTGTCTCTAACACACTAATTTTTGAGAGTACATTTATGAAGTTGGAAAACGTCAGAAGTTCAAGTTAAAAATTAACTGATGAGCCGCAAGTTGCACTGAGGCTGCCCAAGACTTGTTAGCCATAAATTCCTTAGACGAATGCATGTTCTGCAAATTCATTTGGTCGTGTGCCTGTGTATCTTAAGTTGTTTGTTAATCAGCTGGTAGCAGACACACAATGTCAGAACCCTTAGTTGTGCATGTTACCTCCCTAACAGCACAGTATATTTTTTCTACTTTAAGAAGCCACTCAATCTGAAATTAATTTGATTTGAGAACAAATCAGTCCTGAAAACTTGAGCTTTGGTACGAAATGACAAATGTATATGCTGAGTTTATGCTCAATTTGGTGTACAACAAAAGATTGTGACGTTGACAGTTGTGTTTATGAATGTTTTTCAATGAAACGAATAAAACCACTCTTGCATCCAGTATTGGCTTGGATATACGCACCTTTGCCTGACTGAAAAGGTATTGTCAATTATCATTTTTTATTTAATTTTGCCAATGTTGGGTTGTTTGAGGTGTCGCTGCACATTAGTCACCTAAGAAGAAAAAAAACAAGTCTTTAAAAAATGAGGTAACTCCCAAAACGACTGAGGAACAATACAACTGGGTATTGGAATTTCAAAAAGTTTCTGAGTTTGGTAGTATGTTACGAAATATGTGTTACTATGACATGGAGTTGCACCAGTTTCTTCTTAATCACGTTTCAAGGCATACAGGGCAGGCATATGATGTGTGATATCTTGGTGAGGTTTACTCAGTCCATCATCATTGAAGGAAGAACGTTTTTTCTTTTTTTTTCTTTTGGACTCCATGAATAAATGTATTTGTCATGGGAAGTTGGCCAAGTTCAAACAGGACAACCACGTAGCACAATATTTAAACGGATTTTAACTGTTCATTAATCGCGCCAACCCATGAGCCACTTCTAGGGACAGTGAGGCTTCATACGTAATCCATCCATCCATTCATTAACCAAGCCATATATCCTCACAAAGGTCACTGACTTCAGGCAGTAGGTGAGGTGCACCCTGCATTGGTTGCCAGCCAATCGCAGGGAGCACATAGACAAACCACAATTCACACTCGCGATCACCTAGGACAATTTAGAGTGTTCCATTAACCTACCATGCATGTTTTTAGAATATGGGAGGAAACTAGAGTACCCCGAGAAAACTTAAAAAAAAATTTTAAAACCCCCACATTTCCACACATCTGCCTTCAAGCTGATTTTCGTGCTTTTGCCATGTTGTTTTGATCTGCAAGAAGTCATATTACTTTATGGGATAAAGACGTAACAAAAGGATCGATTTACGGTTTGATGAGTTGATATCATACTATGAAGAGGAAACCCGATTTGATTTGATCAATCTTTTTTTTTTCAACCCTGCCCCACAGATAATCATTGGGATGGACTTTTGACTAAAACCATACACTAGTAAATAAAATGTCCAAGAAAAAAAAATACAAATGTATTCCTTGTTATTACATTTAATTCATTCTAATTTGTATACCATGTATACCACAAATGTGGGTTGATGTCATATGGTATACTGTAGGACCGACATGACAAGACATTTCTTACGATTTTAAGAGTTGTGTTCGTTGTGTGTTTGATTTAGAGTATATAGTAAATGTAAAATAGGAAAGGTACTAGTGTGAGAATCTGACAGCCTCCATATAGGTACGGGGAGAATAAGGCCAAGCACTTTCACAATTCAAAGGTGTACAGTTCTGTTGACTTTTCAGCATGTGTGTCAGAGTTACTCAGCAAAATCCCCACTTCCTCTTTTACTTTAGTTCTCGCTTCTGCAGTTGCGTGAAACAGCTAAACATTAACCCTAAAAATAAAAATTTGTCACAGTCCAGAGGAGAAATCATAGCGCTGTCATGGAGCATGTGTCCAACTCCTCATTTGATTGGAGTTACTTTAAGTTAGTAAGATGTCAGTAAGCAATTCTCTCTACTTAATCTATTCTAATACATTGCATGTGTTTACTCACAGTTAGACATTAAACACTTCCCTCTCATTACTCCATTGACCTTAACCTCCTTTCACACCTCTTGTTGCTCAAGGATTGACTTTATGATACATCATGTCATGTGTAACTACGGCATACTATTATCCTAACAGCATGAAATCTCATAGTAGGAAACCCAAGTGCCGCTGCGCCTCAAATGTTGATTTTTAAGACAAGTCATCCTGGGAAAAGAACTAAAGAGGAAAACCCAGGTGGAGATTATCATAAGTGATTGAGCACAAAAATCAATCAATCAGTCAGAATCTTCAGTACACAACACTATGACCGGCTTTGTGACCACAGTCCTGTTGTTATTTCATCTGACAACCAAAAAACGAGTGATTATGTGGTTCATTTCATTCGTTCCAAACATGTTAAATTCACGCAGAACAGAATGGTGAATCATGATAAGATGACATGCGGATGGAAGGAAAAAGGCCTGTAATCTTTTTGTGTTTTGTTCGCAGATTACATAAAGCGAACAACTCGTGACTTGAGGGAAACATGTGAGAGACTTCAAGGGGAGGTGTATCTTTGATTGCAATGCCAACAATGCTCACATGCTCTGTGTAACAAACGTCTGGTTGTGTTTGATCACATTTCAGTGCTCAGCAGGAACGTGTGCTGTGCAGAACCCGAACACACATTATAATGAATGGAAATTACTATGGTCCCTGAATTATACACTTTAACTCTGTTAGGTGGGTTGACAATAGTAGAGATAGTGGGATAAAAGTTGCTTGCTGTATATACATATATATATATATCTCAAGTCAAAGTTTTTAATTTCTTTCTTCAGACCTGGTACAATTTCTGTGATCAGCATTCGCCTTCCTCCGAGACGTTTGACAGCACAGGAAACAGCCGGCATGCGTGGCTGGCAGCCTTCTGACACGCCTGTTGCTAGCGACACCAAAACTGCACAATATCTGAACAAAGTATTTTATTTGTGTGTGTGTTTGTTTGTAGTTGTAAATTGTAAGATTATTGTGACCTCAAAATCTGAAAATTAAATTAGATAGTCACTATCGGCTGAAACTCTGACGTCCAAATATGGTCATATTCCTATTTACTTATTTATTTATTTATTTATTTATTAATCGCAAATTAATGACGTTCTGTAATGTTCTTGACTGTTAAGCCACTACGCTGTAAAAAATCTTTCTTTTTCATCCATTATGTAATTCTAACTTAAGTGCATAATGCGTTTTAACACATCAATAAATGTTTTCATTTGTTAACATAAATTCAAAGGTAAAAAAATCTTTGAACGATATTAGATCGTTCAGGACTTTAACGTGTTAACGATCTCATAAAGCGGAAAGATACTTTGATCCTTTCCCTTGGCATTGTTTGTTCTGAATTTGCACTATTTTGATATGACTCCTATCGTAGTTAATGCTGTTATGTTTGCAATTTGTTCAAGAAAGCGTTTAAAAAAAAATCATTTTATCATCTCTACTAGGGCACATGCTATACAGTGTAGTTTTATGGCGGCTCAGAGCCGCTGACGCATACCTGACCAATCAACACAACCACGCACAGTGCACAATGCAAGCGAACACTTCGCTGTGTGCTTGTATAGCAGGAAGCCATGGTGGAAAGTCACCACTAAACAGAGTTGTTCCCGAAAAGAAACTCCACATCCACAGTGTCGATTTGGTTTGGCTTTTCCTCGTCGGAGAAAGCGCAAACCAGTTATATGCAAAATTTGCAGAGACTCCGTTTGAACATCGGATGGCAACACGACAAACCTGTTTAATCATTTGCAGAGATGGCACCCAAAACACATCGCCGACAGCCAAAGCAAATTTCTGACACATGGCAGCAAACAATTTGTTAATTAAAAAAAGTGTTATTTAAATGTAACTGGATGGTTAGTCGGGGCGTTTTGGGGGGGTTAATGTCAAAAAGTGTTTGTGGCTCCCAGTGCTTTATTTTCCATGGAAATGGCTCTTTGACTGTTAAAGGTTGCCGACCTCTGGTTTAGATAATGGGACACCTCAAGGTAGTGTCATTAGCCCTGTGTTGTTTAATATCATAATGAATGATATATTACTAAAGGTGGGTAAAGACACTGGACAGTCCTTGTTTGCTGATGATGGTGTGCTTTGGAAGAGAGGCAAGAACATGAAATATGGTTTTGGGCACCTGCAGTCGGTCCTAGACAAGGTGCAGTCTTGGTCTGATAAGTGGGGATTTAGGTTAGCGGTGAGTAAGTCTAAATTTGTGCTGTTTGGCAGGAAACGGAAAGTTGGAAATCATACTTTGACTTTAGCCAGTTGAGAGGGTGCGCGTTTATACATTTCTTGGAGTGTGGATGGATGAAAGACTCACATATGGGGCATGTTCGTTTGTTGCAGCCACTTGCTCCACCGTTGTAAGCTCTTCTGGGGCTACCCTTGCAGAGCCCTTGGGGCATGGGTTTAGTCTGCCTTCTGGGATGGTTGTATCGTCCTCATTAGTAAATGTTGTCAGAGGGATGGCTTACATACTAGTTGTAAATGTTAGCACGTTTTCCGTAGCTTTGAAGTCTTGTTGCCCGCTAGCTCTGGTGTCTCCTGTTAAATCAACTCTCAATTGTGTTAGCCTTCAAAATAAGATCTCAATTGTGTAAGCCTTTAAAATAAGCTCTCCGGGTAAAATTTTAACAGAGGACCTTGGCTGGTGATTATAGTTACATGTCTTTTTTTGTCTGTTTTTTTGTTTGTTTGTTTGTTTGTTTGTTTTTGTGTGTCTTGTGTGAGTGGCAATTGATGTGTGCGTGGTCACTGGGGGCACGGAGTCTGCCATGCTTCACTTCACGTCTTGCCTATTTGAACAGGAAATTAATTGAGCTGTTTTAATGATGACATCATGGATAATTTTTGTATTGAAAAAGAAAATCAATGTACAGCACAGACCATCCATCCATCTGTGTGTGTCATCTTCCACACGGCTTATCCTGTACAGGATCTCAGCTGACTATGGGCGTAAGGCAGACTACACCGTGAACTGGTCGCCAGACCGTCGCAGGGCACCCACACAGACACAGTCACTGAGTGGGAACCGATCCCACGCTGCCCGCACACAACTCAGGAGAGTGTATCTCTACACGATCAGCGACCCAGCACAGACCATACAACTAAAATTTAACAGCAAATTTTATGTAATCATTGACTGACTATGCGATTCAGGCGGGCTACACAATGAACAGGGACAATCCAGTGTTCAATTAACATACCATGCATGTTTTGGGAATTTGGGAGGAAACCGGTGTACCCGGAGAACCATGCAGGCACGGGGAGGGCAACCCCCCCCCATAACCATTTTGGGCCTGCAACATCCATGTGACTGTAGATGTCAACCATTGTTAAAACTGCTTTTTTCATTTTCCAAATCAAACATTGAACTTTTCCCCGTAAAACCATGGACAGAGAAGTATTTTGTGATAAGCGGTCAAAGGGTAAACCCAAGTGTAGGGAGGCAGGGAGGCAGGTCTATAGCCCCGTCAGAGAAAAAATCCCGGAGCCGTCCCTGCTGAAATGTTTGTGGATTACCACTTGATGGCACTACAGTGTTGCAAACTGAGTGCAGGGCATCCTTATCGCTTCCCCGCTACTATGATAACAGACAAGAAGCAGCAGATTAGTGATTGACCTGAAAGCAAGCCATTCAAGGCACTATAGGCATGTCTGTGCTATCTTTTCCCCCCATCATGTGTTCCTTATCTGCCAGGGACCCCTCACATCCTGTCAATTAAAGACTTCCTTCTACCATGTACACCACGTGGACATGTGTGGAGTGATGAGCTGTATGCACGCCTGCACTCCAATGGCATAAAACTACTGAAAACGAACCCCCTTGTCAAATGGCATAAAACTGAATGTCAGCCAACCTCAAGAGAGCCTCAAGTCATTCCACGTCAAGTGTCTGCCAGCCCAGGGTGCTGGACCAACCCGCACAGAGCTACTCAGTCATTGCTGGAGGAGAACTCAAGGGTATCTCACCAGCAAGAGGCTGTAAAAAGTTCCTGGCTTGATTTGATCCGGACATCCAAAGCCCAAGGAACAATGAGCACCATGGCAAGGGAGATTATCGCATTTTTCCTGAGTGTCTGCGGATGGATCTTGGTGTCATCCACACTTCCTACCGACTACTGGAAGGTCTCCTCAGTGGATGGGACGGTCATCACCACGGCTACCTTCTGGTCCAACCTGTGGAAAACATGTGTGACCGACTCTACAGGCGTGTCCAACTGCAAGGACTTTCCCTCCATGCTGGCTCTGGATGGTGAGTTGAGTACATATTCTGATGAAACATTTAAGAAGAAGCTCCAGATCAAGAGAGTTTCAAAGCGATTTTCTCCTTCAGCTGTTGAAGGTGAAGCATGACCAAAAAAATAACCTCCATGGTTCATCCATCACCAGTCATTACTCTTCTTGCTCCTCTGTCCTTGTTATCAAGCTTACATCCAAGTATGTCGGGGCCTGATGATTGCAGCCGTGTGTCTGGGATTCTTTGGTGCCACACTTGCCCTGCTTGGAATGAAGTGCACAAAAGTAGGAGGCTCCGAGACCACAAAAACCCGCCTGGCAGTCTTTGCAGGTTCTCAGTACATCCTCAGTGGTAAAACTTATTTCCCAAACCCGAGAGTGCAATTTAGCTGTGCAATGCTTTTAGTCAAAGTTTAAAGTCACAGGATTACGTCTTCATTTGCCTCCATAGGTCTGTGCTGCATGACCGCCTGTTCCATATATGCTCATAGGATCACTACCGATTTCTTCGACCCCCTCTTTGTTGCTCAGAAGTAGGCAATTATGACAACCGGAGTGACTTGTATCAAATCCAGTTGTGGATTTCAGCTGTTTGATATCCGTGGCAGGTTTGAACTGGGAGCGGCGCTCTTCATCGGCTGGGCTGGATCTGTGTTATGCATCTTGGGAGGTTTGATTTTCTGTCTCTCCCTGTCGGCGGGCTCAAGCGTCAGGCAAGTTGTCTGGTAACGATGGGCCTCATTCAGCAACAGCTCTCAGGAACACATTAGCCTCTAAATCCTGCTTGCACACCTTTTAATGGTGATTAGTGGCCATTGTCACCAGTTTTTGTCCTAATCAGAGAAGTCCTTTGAACATGCATACATAGCCTTTTGGGGGCCGAGTTAGTTGAGCAGGGCAGGGCATTAGGTATTTATTGGAATGAAATACCCCTGAATGGAGCCAAAACACTGTCAAAGATGAAAGTAAGAAAACAACTTGAATGTAAAAAGCAGCAAGTTGAAATTGAAAACAAAATACATTGATGAAAGAGAAGCAATGAACAAAATTGACAAAAAGGGGAAATTCAAAGACTGACAGTGAAACTCACTTCATTTAGATGTATCACATAATTTCCGTGTGATTGGCTGGTGACCAGTCGAGGGATGGGTGTACTCCGCCTCTCGGGCAAGTCAAGTCTGGGATAGGCTCCAGCACACCAGTGACCATATTGAGGATAAGCGCTGTAGAAGATGGATGGATGAATACATAATTTTCCATGAGGGTCAACGTTAGCTAGCGTTAGTGTTTAAAACATCCTGGCGTCCTTTGTTAAAAGAGTTGTCTTCACTTCCTTCCTCCTGGTGCTTGCAGAGTCCATCAATCCTCAAGGGGCGCTGCCGTGTTCGCACACACACATGACGAGCGGAGCAAGGCCACTAGCAGTCTCCAAAGAGAGCTTCTGCAGCCATCCAGGCAGTTTGGAAGAAACGCCTATGTCTGAAATTGCTTGTTAACATGAGAACATGCATGTGGGTCAAGGCTGTACGAAATTCAGACCTGAATTGAGAATGATCCCTAAATTCCAATTCAATTCTTGAATCTGAATTAACACGGCAAAAAGGAAACATAATTGCAATTGTAGGAAGTAGTATTGAAATTCCATGGATTTCAAAGAAATTAATGATGCAAGATTAAAGTGTTTTTAACAATGAAGCTTTACAGTATATACGCCTGTTTACACGACTTTCATACAGATATAAGGACTTTATCTACGGTACATAATACTCAATTATGGTAAAGAGTAAAGTGTAGTAATTATTTTTTTAAATTAGCATTTAAAGCCTACATATATAAAACTGAATATTACAATTGTAAAAACATTGTTTTATTTCATTACTTTGAGATAAAGAGATATTGCTACGCTTTCCAACATTGAGGAAACTTATCCTTAGTTATACTCTCTGTACTTCCATTTGGAAGAAAAATGAGTTAAAAGTGTAATTTTTACTGATGTGGGATGAGAATGACTTTCTCTGAGTTACAGTGAATTCAATTCAACTTCCTGTAATTTAAATTCAATTCACCATCCTGTGAGGTGGAGTCAATTCAAATTCATCCATTGAATTCAATTGCATTCTGAAATTCTGAATTTTGCACAGCCCTGATGTGGGTGAACTTTGAAAGACAAATACTGTAACAGAGGATATTTACAGGTGGTTCTTTAAGTATGACAGATTACATTTTATGTTGTTGTTTTGTTTCAGGCAAGCAATTTATTTTGGCACAAATCAGCATTCAAACTCAAGCGTTCACCTTCGATAAGCTGGTCTTTACTACCTGCCTCACAAATTCTTGATGAATTCTCATTATTCCTAATCGTTTGCACTGAAATGCGGGGTCTTGACTTTGAAAATAAAGCAATTTTCGGAGCAGTTTCCATCCAAAGCTTTTATCCTGGTGCCGTCAGTGTACTCTTGAAAGGCGAGCTTCTGTTCAATATTATCAAAGCGGAAAGATGGGTCACATGAGGGCCTCTCAGCTGACCTCCACGGACCACCGAGTCACATCTGATGCCACAGAGAATTTGCAGACTTGACAGGAGGTTTCCCCACCAATCAGCCATCAATCTGCACCTCTGAATAATCATCAGGAGGAACCTCAGTGTGTGCCTTATATGTTCCACTGCTTTCATAAACAAGTGTCAGGTGTCCACGGCATTCCATCACAAGATGGTATTGTGATTTTTAAATACAGTATATATCAGCATGCTGTTTTACTACTTAAAAGAAAACTTGACTTTGGAGAAAAATTGTATGCGGGATTTTTGACCTCTTAGTTCTAAATATTATATTTTCTTAAAGAGGGAAGTCAACCCCAAAAAAGTATTTTTAATAATATATTCTGTGCACCTTCACTAGTCTAAACATGGCATTCTGATTAATATTAACATTGCATTCGCGGGACATCTCGCGGGGTGGCCATCTTGTCACTTCTGTCGACTAAAAATGACATCACAGGTGCTCAGGGCACGTGTAACAACCAATTACAGCACACCTGTTTTCTGAAGCTGAGCCATGATTGGTCGTTACCTGAGCCCTGAGCCACCGTGATGTCATTTTTGGTCAACAGCAAGTGACAAAATCGCCACCCCCTGAGCTAGCTAAAAACGGGTGGATTTCTCATATTCCATAAATGCATTATCAATCAGAATGCCTTGTTTCAACTAGTGGGCTCGCATAGAATAGAATTCTTGAGAAAAAATGTTTGGGTTGACTTCCACTTTAAATAAAGAACAATCAATTCTTAGTTAACGTCACTCAAAATTATTTTCACACCATAGCAAGCAAACAATATGGCCAAGAAGTCATTGTTTACCATACTATCCACAGTCATAGTTGGATGAACACCAATCTTATGCAGACACGCACACACACACACACACACACACACCCCCACACACGCCCACACACACGCACACACACACACACACACACACACACACACATTATAAGCAGGAACAAATCGAAGTAAAAACCAACGTTTAGAATTGTGAAGAATTAAGAGATTTTTGAGTTATTTTACTTCTTGGATATGAATGAATGAGCCATTGATTGCAGTATGCAAAATGGCATCGGCCATCGTTAATTGGCCGTTTGGTAGTGAATCAGTGCATTTGATAGAAATAGACTACGAGCTAGTACACAAAAGCACAATAATGGCAAAGAAAATGGCATTATTTACTGAATTAAGGTGAGCAAAATGTTGCTTTTTAATTTGACTTGTTCCTGCTTGATTATGAGTGTGATGGACATTGTTCTGGTTTGGTGTGAACTTTGTATGTTAAGGTCACGGCCACATTTCACCAATTGCATCAGTGAGCACAAGCCACCAGAGAGCAGCATCAACGCACAGCGAAACGTCACAGAGGTGGGGGAATATAACAAGATTAAACAGGTAGGCTGTTTCTGTAACTTTGCCTTTAATAAAGACAAAATTTGGAATGAAGTTACTCACTGTCCTTGCAGGTATATCAGGTCACATAAGCTTCACCGTGTTACTCTCAAGCCCATTAAAGTCACACGGCCAATTCATTGTTGATGACAGAGTATTAATCACTGCCCACATCACCTCGGCATTATGGGGGTTGTTTTAATTATGGAAGCGCAGGCACAGGGAGGCTTCAGTGAAATGGCTGATGATAAGCAGCCTTCCGGATGGATGCCATAGCCTAAGCAGCCTCGACTGGAACACGCTAAGGTCGTAAAGGCAGAAATGTGCACAATTGTTGGTAAAATTAGCAGCAGCATAGACAATCAGCCACAGACAATAAAGAGATATTTAGAATCTACCATATCTGCTGACTCGGCAGACCAAGTCCTTGGTAATTGGAGACGTATGCTGAGACGAGCGCCCTCAGCCCAGTTACGAATCTGGCAACCGTCACTAGTAGCAATGGGAACTCGAGGGACCCTTCTCTCCCACCCGCATGTTAAAACTTGCAGAAACAACAACAACATTGCCCTGCCTTGTACCTGCGGCCCACTCGGCTTTTTCTTTCCTAAGATGAACAGGTGTTGGTACTTGGATGAAAGCTCAACATTCAACTTTTGAAAAAAAAAAAAAGAGAGAGCGCAAGAAAAAAATCACCAAGGATAAAGCACAGCAACCTCTTACGAACACCTGAAGGAAGCTGCTCTCGGTGAAGCCCAGGGATGAAGATTCGAGTGGTTCAGATCTGGGGCTTTTTGATGACAGTACTGGGTTGGATCTTCGTGGCTTGCACCATGGCCATGGAGGGCTGGAAGATCAGCTCTGTCGGCGGCATGGGAGGCTCCTCCATCTTGAAGGTGGCCTGGTACTGGTCCAGTCTGTGGAGATCTTGCTTTACAGATTCAACAGCTGTTAGTAACTGCTACGACTTCCCCGTGCTCTGGTCCGTGGAGGGTGGGTACCTCGCTGTCTGAGAAACCTCAAACTCAACCTGAACCCAATGGCTAAATTTTGCGCCTCGGTGTGTGACTCCAGGCTACATTCAGATTGTGCGAGGTCTGCTGATGGCCGCTCTGTCCCTGGGCATGCTGGGCTTTGTGCTCAGCTTGTTGGGCATGGAGTGCACCTTCGTAGGGGGGAAAGACCAGTCGAAATACAAGAAGATCTACACTGGCGGTTGGTTCCACATAATCAGTGGTATAGTCTCATTTTAATACTATTAATGTGATTAGAGTAATGGCTAATGTAGTAGTGACTGGCTACAAACTTATGTACATCTGCATGGCTAATGTGATCCAATCATAGAGCTCTAAGGTTTGACTTTTTAGAACTTTCATTCAATATTCAATTAATTTAAGAAATCTTTTATTATTATATTGTGGTATAGTCTCATTTTATTAATATGTAGTGGTGCAAAAGTGAGAGCTCGGTCTAATATTGTGACATTCATGCATCGTACAGTGTATGAAATAGCCAAAGTGTGTTGCCCACTCGGCATCCATTGCTGCCTGATCATCCCGGAAGGGCGGTTCACACATCTGCGGCCCCTTCTCAAGGTTTCTCATTTTTTGAGACTTTTTTGTGATTAAGGGCTATACAGATAAAATTGACCTCACTTGACCAAAGCAGCACTATAATAGTAGCATCATTTAGCAGTAATGTGATGCTACACCGCTGCAAAACCACAGTAATATGCATAATATACTGTATGTTTTAAAATGAATACCACTCTGTCAAACTGAGAAATATGATCACTTTCTAGTCCTTAACACAGTCATTTTATGCATTATAAGAACTTTGTGAAGATGTTACATTCTTCAATTGTGCAGGTGTGCTCATGTAGCTGATGCGTCAGTATAAATGAGTAATTTCCTCTTCCTTTTCTAACCAATATACAGTTTTATGAACAGGACTGGAATAAAATATTTGAGTATAGAACTTTATAGGGGAATAAACCATATTTGGTAACCTAAGCGGAAATACAGTTTGTACTGTACTACAAATGAACCATGTGATGTTTTCCATTCTATCACGTACTAATGCGTTTGGAAGCCATTAATGTTTTTGAACTGTGTCAGATATTAATTCATTATTTAATGAAAGAATCTCACTTTCAGCATCTCCATGTCAATGCCATAAATTAATTTTTTTTTTTTTTCGGCTCCGAAAAACGGGCCCTTAGAATTGTCATCGCTTGATCACCCTTACAGTACCTCTGAGTGCAGTGTTGTATAAATGCACTGCTGTACTGCGCTGAGCGTGTTACATTTTCCCCTTTTCCTTGAACGGGATAATTTAATAGGATGTAAAATACCAAAGACAGATTGACGCTGTAAAACAAAATGTTGTGTTGGAAATTGTATAAGATTGCGAATGTCGGACAGTGAGTAACACAGTATATACTGTACCCTACTGATGAAATATTTCTGTTGTCTGTGTACAGGTTTACTGTCCACAAGTGGATATGCGGTTTATGCACAATACGTCTCAGTAGACTTTTTCAACCCAAACTTTGATGGTCTTAAGTAAGTAAAGTATTCAATGGTGAACAATAGAAAGGAGCCAAAACTGACTTTCCATTGATCCCATCCCTAATCGACTTTAGGTTTGACCTTGGCACCCCACTATTCCTTGGCTGGGTCGGCTCCGCCTTTCAAATGGCCGGTGGTGTCTTCTATCTGTGGTCGGTGTGCAGGCCACTATGCGGACAAGAGCACACGTGAGTCGAGAATTTACAACACATCACAAGCACATTTACGCTTATTTTGGGGTGTCATAAAATTTTGCATAAAAAGGAGACTCAGACAGACAAATATAGCTAATATAGAGATCCAGTAGGTATGTAGTAATTAGGGGTGTCAAAATAGTGCATTAATTGTGATCAATTAATTATAGTCACATTTAAACCATTCTGTTTTATAATCGCATTCGTCTAATTTTTAAATTCAAATTTAACTGCTTCTGTATAATAGAAATAGATCTACAGAGCTAGGCACTTTACCTTTTATTTTATGCGGGGTCCGTCTTCCGTTATCCATCCGCGACCTGGGTACCCTTCCGTCCTCGTCCCTCCGTCCTTATTCATAAAAATTAGCTTCCTCTGACCCATCCATCCTCATCCTTTTAAAGCACTTCGGTCCTTACATTCCGTTGCTCCCCCACCTCCGCCGCCACCCAAAAAAAAAGCGTCTGTTTAACTGTTTAACTAAGACAGCTTTTTAGCTGACAGAACTCACTGTCATGATGTGATGATAAAGATGATGATGATGTTGATTATGATGCGGACCGGAACAAGCCAGGGGACATATCAAGAATATTTAAGATTGCGTCATAAATTATACTATTGGGTTTTGTTGCACATTTTCAATTTTTATTGTGTTATTTTGCAATAAAAATAATTATCAGAATTAGACAATTAGAAAAAGTGCAACAAAACCCAATTGTCTAATTTATGACGCAAACTTAAATATTCTTGATATGTCCCCTGCCTTATAAAAATAATTATTGTAAAATAAGGCAATGTTCTTTTGGGAGGAGAACGAACGTTTTCCACTTCCAGGTCATACCTTTCAGTGTTTTATTTTCATGTCAGTGAAGTGGGCGTCCACTAGAGGGCAGACTATGCCTGTGAGAACAAGGGAAGGCACATGAAAAAGGGCACTCCAGTGTTGTGCAAGCTTAACAGGCACTCTTACTTTTTAAAAGAACCCAACACAACATGTCAACCGGGACCTGACCCGGTTAGGGACGATTAGAGGGACGGACAAAAACCTACCTGTGTCCTTGCTTTCTCTGTCCTTTTAAAAAGAGTTCTCAACCTCCATCCGACCGACCACAAAATGGGTCTTGGACGGACGGACCGTTCCGTCCCAGGGCCGCTACAGATGGATGATAGACAGACAGACAGACAGACAGACTGATAGATAGGGGGAGACAGAGAGATAAAAAAATATACATTTTATACTGTGCCTCTCTTTCCATGCAGGGTGATTATCCGACAACTACCAGATGTGGAAAAAGAACCCAAAACCAAGTCCACCACAGAGCTGTCCTCGGTGTCTGGAATTACCTCCAAGATCAAAGCGACCTCTGTATCCGACCTATCATCAGAGCGTTCCAACTTGTCCGCCGTCTCCTCAGGATCGACATCTGGAGGCTCAGCCGAATCAGAGCGCGGGTCGAACACAAAGCGAACAAACACTTCTGTCGGGTCAGTGTCAACTTCAGAGTCTGGCCTCTTGTCGAGATACAGCACATCAACAATGTCAGGGTCGCGTAGCATCAACAGCAGTCGTGTGTCATCATTGTCTGGCAGCTCGAGGAGTCAGGCAGCATCTTTCCTAAAGAACTCTTACATCTGAGTGACACGGACTTGTACGAATAACTCCAGAAGACCAGTGTGCTGCTGTTCTTTGGACTGAAAAGAGTAGGGGCAAAAGCTGTTTACTACTTGTTTCTCACCTTTAGTGGATCAAAGGTACCGAGCAGTATTGAACTTAAGACCCGTTAAGACCAGGACATGACAAGTTGAGTCCCAGTCAAGAGAAAGACTGAGACAAGACCAATTTAAAGCTTGTATGATAACGTTTGGAGACGTTCATAGAATTTAAGCAAAATAAATAAAGCGATATTTAGCAGAGCTGGGTATCGCCTAACAGCCACCGTCTGCATATTTAAACGACCCACGTGGTCCCAGTCGTTCCGAGTCAGTCAAACGACGTCGAGAATGGACTTAACCTGTACCACGTCGCACGCAGGTGCCGCACTCCTCACACGTAGCTGAATAAGGTAAAAATAAAAAACAAAACTGTGATATGTACCTTGTGGTCCCACAGACACAATAATATGTGCCCCATATTGTTTTTATTTCACCGATCACCACGCTGTGTGTGTGTTGTTTTGTTTGATAGTTTTTCTTTGTTTGGCGGCGTGTCTGCTCGTGCGGCGCCTGCTTGTGACGTGAAGGTTACGTTCTCGACGCCAGTTGGCTGTCGCCGACGAGGGACGGACTTGGACCACGTGGGTCGTTTGAATATGCAGATGGCAACTCGGTGGCGGTTAGGCGATGCCCGGCGCTGATATTTAGGATATGAAAATCCACCAGGTTTCTGGGAGCATTGTATTCTTTTCCCCACCACAAAACTAATTTACGGTTGTATTTCAGAGACTGAGCCTGCACGATATACATGTAGTCTCTATAACACTAAAACTGGTGCTTAGGAGCCGCCTTCAGCTGCGAATCGTGAGAAGTAGGAATCTATCATGGTTTGTGGTCTGGAATAAACATGAACTGTCAGTATGAGCAGGATCATGGATGGCATCAAAGTATTTACAGGTCTATTTCACAATACTTGACTCCTGCTTGTATGCAACGCATCCACCATTTCTACATACAAATCTTACAGTGCATTAGTGAAGTATGGCTGTCCATGCAGCTGTGCACTTTGACTGGTCTTTAGAAGAAATCCAGAGTTCCTTGAGTTGGAGACCAACTAGACGAAAAATACAATCCCATCTCACACTTACTTGAGACCATCACTTGGGACTTGTCTCAAGAACAAGAGTGATCTTCAGTACGACAACTCTAGCGTAGCTAGCACCGCCAGACACACACTGTAAGTGTGTCCGTACAGCCCATCCAACAAAACATCACATTCAAACAGAACCTGCAGCATCCATGAAGGCTTTTAGACATACATCCAAGTGTTTTCTGTCCTGATTTGCTTTCCAATGCAGGGTCACAGATAAGGGAGGGAGACCGTTCCATTTTAGCTAAAGGCAATTTTGAGTTTACGTGTTTATGATTGTGGTTGTACTGTAGAATCCCACTGGATTGAACTGAGAGCCATTTCAAATATTTTGCCCTTTTCTCTCTCTTGTAGTGAAACAGCCTAACCAAACTGATACATAGGACTCAATTATCAGAATTCGTCAATATTATGACTGTCAAATGTCAAGTACCTCATTTCCAAAGTCCAAAGTCAGCTGGGATAGGATACAGCTCACCCGTGAAAAAGGTACTGTAAGTGCTTGAGAACAGATGCGCAGATCAGAGGTGCATGCGTGTTTAATTTACCAACCGTGAGAGCAGCCTCCTCGCACCGGTTAGTCCAGTTTGTCTTACAAGTCTCACATGCAGGCAAACAAAAGATGACTTAAGTAGTCCTCCTGAGGACCTGAGCTCTGGGAAAGTGAAGGATGCTGACTGGGCAAAATGGTCCGAAAAGACAAAAGGCAAAACAAACTGCAGTCAGAGCTCGAGCTCAGCGGTGCCATAGAAGGGAGGGCAGCTACAGAGAGAAACTTCCATTTTTGCCTTCTTTTTACGTGTTGACGCTCACCATGAAGTACAGGACAGTGGTGATGTACACAGAAATTGGCTGCTTTGTGTCCTGCCTTTGCGGCTGGATCCTGGTGTGCTCCACTCTTCCCACAGAGTACTGGACCTTCTCTGAGGTGGGCAGCATTGTGCTGACCACTTCCAACTACTACTCCAACCTGTGGAGGGACTGCATCTCAGACACCACCGGGGTGTCCGACTGCAAAGACTACCCCTCCATGCTGGCCCTGCCTGGTACGATACTGACAGTACATCATACTGTATGCCTGTTAAGGACCGCGTAGGCAAATGTTAGTCTCCCAATTTGAATTCCAACAAAGCTTACTTACTTGCCACGTTACATTGGTCAACAGCAAATTTGAATCAGAGGTGGCTTTGTGTGTACCTAAAAGTATTTTTGACACTGATTTAAAACAATTCTTTACTTTCTCTGGCACCGCACGCATCCGATTTTTAAGTTTGACCTATAAAAGCTTGCGCAGTATGGATTTTACCATGCTTTGTAATTTATAGCTGTGATGTTTCAGGAAAGAATTCTACCTGTTGCTGAACCAAACCCTTAATTCATGAATATTACTAAATGTAATACTATGTTACATATTATATAGTTACTAGATTATGATTATTACTATGGAAACTTGATGTGCTCGAGAAAAACGAGAACAGATTCGGAATCAGAGCAAAAAATGGATCTAGAAAAGTTTTCTTAAATCTCTGATTAAAAAATTGTAAAAATGTGTTTTGTTAATTTTATTCATAAATACCATATTTATTTGTTGCCAAGTTAAAATCTGAATTGGATCAAGATAAAAAACCGTGAGTCGACAATTTGTGAACTTACTTAACCATAGCTACGTCTCGAAAAGAAAAATCGATTTTATGACATGTTTATTTTGCGTAACAAAGTAGTACAGTAAAGTATTTATGTTACATTATTATTACTGGGGTACCACACTTTGATAACATATCAGGAAAGTTTGTTTGTTGTTTTTTTTGTATATATATATATATATATATATATATATATATATATATATATATATATATATATATATATGTATATATATTTATATATGGACTAATTGTAAATACTGATACCATATCTTGAGGTTCCAGCACTCTGGATCGGAATATCTATATTTTGGTATCGATCCGCTCATCTCTAGTGCTCAGTGCACGTTGCCACAAGTGCAATCAATTATTGAAATCATTGAAATGTCAGGGGGAACACAAGCAAGCTCAACAAACAGAAAATGTGCATCGCACCTCACCAAAGTGCTTTTTACAGACCAACTGCATGTTCCAACCTTTTTGCTATACACCAGTTTTCTTTTTCAAGAAATATTTTTTATATCATGTTTAACAGTATAAAAGTGTAGTTCAAACCATAATATTTCTTTAAGTGATTGTTTTTGGACATTTATTTTAATTCATGTCGTAGTTGCAATACAAGTACATTATTGTTTTTACAAAAGCTGTGTAAACTTTAATATATTTGTTTTGGTGTTTTTATAAACAACAAAAGTACCATTAAAAATAAAATACCGTTAAAGCACTGGATCGATAAGCAGTATCGTTAAGGGTAGCTGTACAAGTAACGTTACAATCTTAACGAAACCCATCCCTAGTCATCCTGTGTATCACGTTTCCTTCCTTGTAGCGTTCCTGCATGCCTGTAGAGCACTGGCGGTCTGCGCAGTCATCACTGGCTTCTTCGGTGGCGTTCTCACTCTCATTGGCATGAAGTGCACTAAAATAGGCGGATCAGAGGTTGCAAATGCCAGAGTGACCTTTGCAGGTGGAATCACCTATCTTGCCTCAGGTAAATTTGACTTTTGGCCAACTGTAAAAAAGACAACTGACAACTGGTACACTTGATTTCAGAAGAATGCGATATCTTTGTGCTAGGCTTCTGTGGTATGATCACTTACTCCTGGTGGGCCAACAGAGTCATCACAGAATTCCTCGACCCAAATTTCAGGGCCCAAAAGTGAGTACAAAGTATGTCTGACGAGAAAGACAAACAAATTTGTACGGGGAAGAAAAGATCAACCATAATGTATTCATGTCAATATTCAGATTTGAGCTTGGAGCTGCAGTTTTCATTGGTTGGGGGGGCTCCATCCTCTTGCTCTCTGGTGGGACTGTGCTGACTTACTTCTCTGGAAAAGAAGGTCTTCCATCGAGGTATAAAATGAACACAATTTTACCAAAATTTCCAATTTGAAAAAAGTACTTTTGGCGATGCAATCATTTGTCAATTCTGTTTCTGTACAGTTCCTCAAGTCGACCACGGAGACCAGCCACTTACGCCACCGCCCGTACCCGAAAGACATACATGCTTCCACCCAACTCATCCAGGGTCACTCTGGGGCCACCGCTGTTTTATGAGGGTAGGAAGAGTCGACCGAGCAGAGCAGCAACAAGGACGATTGGCACATTCAGCAGGGATGACTTTGTCTGAGCAAAAGTGGACTTATTATAAAGTGGACTTGAATTGAGAAAAGACCACAGAGGTATTGGCCATTCTTCCTGATGAACACAGGAAATGACTAGCTAAATGTCAGTTCAGTCACCGTGTTTAAAAAAAGCTTTTAAAAAAAGTTGACTTCTACCATGAAATGAAAGTGTCGCCTCTTTATTGTAGCGCGCCATATTATTGATGAATGATTTATAATTAGCCCATTGTTTTTGTGCATTATCTGGAAATTAATTACCTTCTCCAGACTAATTGGCTAAAATTAATGAGGGTTTTAGCTCCCTTGTTGTTTTGGCATGACCTTGAGAGGCCGCTAATATCTGCTCCTGAAGATTTTACTCTGTGTGGGAACAAGTTGATGTATGCCTTTGGCTTGAATACGTAGCCAAAATTGCCGAAATATTCCTTCCAATTTCTAGTTGACTATCTTTCATTTTGGTCTGTGTACTGTTAATGACCATATATACTAAACATGATGCTGCATTGCGTAGCATAGACAAGAGGAACAAACGGTGATAGAATCCGAACACGTTCTGCCTTTTCACCACTAATGAAAGTTGCATGAAAAACAACAGCAAAATGTTTTTGTAAGAGTTTATGGTTCTTAACAGACATGTATTCCTCAATTAACCAATACATGTTATTGCTTGTAAAAATACTTCTCTATAGAAAAATACATAAAGGCTTAATTTTAACAAAGAATTATAAACATGTGATGTTACACAAAGTGCTAAACAAATTTATTACACCACCACTGGATGGCCAATGTGAGGTTTATATGGTAGCTGCCCTAAATATATATTTTTTTGTAATGGTTTATATGTAAGTACTGTATGCAGAAGCCGTGTAACTCGCATGATTAATTATTATTCATGCAAGAATTATCCATGAATTTTGAGAGTTTAAACTGTTTTATACAACAACAGAAAAGCACTATTACTTGTCGATGAAGTCAGATTAACATTTGCGGTCGTACTTGTACATAGAAATATATAGTGTTGGTGGTTGAATGTCACAAAATTACTAATTCCTGTTCAAAACAGTCAAACAAATAATAGTTTTCATTGCAAAAATGTTTTTGAAAGATTTCTAAAAGGTTTATTTTCTTGATTTTACGACACATGGTCTTATAATTTTGTTCAGCACTGAATGTGTACCAGACGTATGAATATATGAAAAAGCATTTGTAAAGGTGTGCAAAACAGTTGGCACAAGGATGAGGTAATATTGAAAATGCTGAGCTATGCTAACATGTATTGTTTTGTTGAGTTTGTTTTCCAAATATGGACTTGAGGTTCTATGTTTTGTTTGCCCGGTGATGTGGATGCAGTTGTAGACAACAAAAGGTGGCGTGTTTGTTGTTTGCGGCTCCTTCTGCAATTTACCAGAAGCTTTCTCACTATCTGATGAGCAGGAGTGTAATCTGTGCTAATTGTTAAAATCCTCTGAGTCACAGATGTCGCTGAGGTAACACAGACTGCTCTTCAAGGTGCTCCCTGTTCCAGCTTCAGTCAAACCTAACAGGCACAAGACAGCAACACATATTTTTCATATTCATAATAAAGATCTAAAAGCATAAGACAGTGGTACCTTGGCTTACAAGTTGAATTTGTTCCGTTACCAAGCTTGTAAGGGATTGTACAGACATGAAATCAATTCTCTCCATTAAAACAAACAGGAATGCCATTAATCCAGTCCAGTATGGAGCCCCCCAGGGGACATAAGAAAAAAAAACCACTTCTTGAGAGCTTGCAAAACGTTCATTCATGTTGATGTACTTCCGTGTGAGTTCAGTCATTCTATGTCGAATCATTCCAAGCTCTATGTCGTTACACTGACTGATAACGTTACTGAATGAAGTACATGCACATGGACACGGTGGGCATAATGTCAATTTGAAGGGCAGCTCTCGGTCTCCCTCCTCCTTTTCCTAACAGTCAGGCAAATGTTTTACAAAACCTATAACTTGTCTCTTACTTTCCACTTTTCCCCCCCCTTTTTACCTCTTGTTGAGGGATTTCGTAGAAAACCGTGTATAACATTAAGCACTGATTTTAAGTCTCGTAATACGTGTGTGACCTAGTACTACCCGTTTCTGATTGGCTGCCGCGAGGTGAAGAGGGGAAAAAAGCAAATTTGTTTAGCAGAATGGGCAGATTTTCTGTGCTTTGCTCCACGTCCCACCGCTCCAAACGCATCATGCATGCCGCCCCGCGCTAACTACATTGACTTCAATTGAATCGTGCCACCAGAAACGCCCTCAAGGGATTTGTTGTGAACACACGAAGCAGTATCGAAACTGCTGGGGGGCGGAACCAGCGAGCCAATCAACAACCCGAAGGGCTGACCAATGGAAGCGCTCCCTGGACCGGGCGGCTCCACCCATCCGTTCAGACTGAATGACCTCCCTCACGTCTGCTGCAATTGACATATAAACAATGACCGTTGTTAAATAAAGCAGTTACATTACAACTATTGACTCGCTCACTTGGTCTCGCTACTCACATACAACGTGTGGTGGCAAGCGGTTCGTCAAACCGTTACCCCAGAAATAGGTGCCTATAAGGTAAGCGGATTTGAAGAGTAAATTAGCCAGCTAATTTACTTACAATCTTGTAAGTGATTGTACTAAGACATGAAATCAAGCTTTAAACAAACCTCTGCCGTTAGCATCTCTCCCGCGCACCCACACTGGGAGTATCGTGAGTGGATTGAATTGTTTAAACAAGATAGCATATAGCTGCAGCACAAGACCGTCGTGATGTGATGAAGATGATGATGCAAGCCAGGGGAAAGCAAGAGAATATTGAAGATTGAGTAATAACGCAATAGAATTGTGCTTTATTGCAAAACGTTTGCATTTTAACGCAAGACGTCTTCAGTTTTTATGAAACAATTATTGCAAAATAACGTGGTTTAAATGTATACGCCGGTAGAGATTTTTACGGTCTAAAGATGTCGCACACAAGGACATACTTCGCATGCAAAGGGATAAGGTACTCAATGTTAACAGTGAACAAAACAAAATTGCTACCCCGGATTACACACACACAAGACAGGCTGGGGGGTGTTTCTGTCGGTCTGTGCCGAAATGGCGTCCTGACTCCTGTGGCATTATCCATGGTATTACATGTGTTGAACCACTAGAGGACACAAAATGCATGTGCAGTGTGACTACTGGGGCGCACATGAAAAGCGTTGTGAAGGCAATTAATGAAGGCGTGTCTTCCATAGAAGACAACATGCAGTGGTCTCGCTTTTGAAAAGAACCCAACACAACACGTTCAGTCGGTACTTGACCCGGTTAGGGACGAATAGAGGAACGGATGAAAACCCACTTCCGTCCTTGCTTAGTCCGTCCTTTTTAAAAGACTTCTTGTCCTCCGTCCGTCCACAAAATGGGCGTTCGTCCGGATGGACCGTTCCGTCCCTGGGACAGAATGCCCACCTCTGCTAATATGGTCACTCTAAGTTGCCTTATAAAGGGATAGGAAGCCACTTAGGTGCACGGGCAAGGAGGGCACTGACCTGATCTGGGAGCCTTTCCTATGGAAGTGTCTTTCCCCGTGGAGGAGTCCCACACACTTGTGCTAACTGAGTCCTGGCTCCTCATTGTTGTTCCAGAGTTGTGACGTGGTTTCGACTTTCCTTGTCGGTCCTCAAAAGAGTAATTGGTGTCTTCGCTGCTTTCCTCCAGATCTGAGGACTGTTCACATTTTCCAAGATTAACTCTCTGCAAATGTCAAAACATACAAGACTGCTGTTCACTCTCGGTCTCACCAAGAATTCCTGAACCTCATCATTGGTCTCTGGCAATATGCTCACGCCCCCTATTGGTTTCTTTGAAGCTTTATTTGCAAACTGGCTCTCAATTTTCCGTGCCAGGTCAATGACTTTGTTTTCTAAAAAAGAAAAGAAAAGAAAAATAGCCACAAATGACATCGATGTAACAGTAACCATTTCTGGATAAACCACATATTTTTGTTATTACTCAGTTGTTTATTATAGTAGTAGTAATAAAATTAAAGTTTTTTTTTGTATTGTAAAGTTCTTTGTTACATCCCTAGCTGTTATGAAATGCGCTATACAAATAAAATTGCATTGTATTGTATTGTAAAATGAGAGAATATTTGCTAAAAAACAACAATGTGTCAGTTTGAGCATTAAATAACTTGTCTTTGTTGAGTATTCAATTGAATATAGGTTTTCAAATCAATGTATTCTATTTTTATTTACATTTTATACAATGTCTCAACTTCAGTGGATTTGGGTTTAAAAAAAAAAAAAAAAGAGAGTAATGGTTGGCCAGCTTACCTTTACCAAAGTTTGCCTTTTCTACGTTGCCATTCTGGTCTTTGAAACTCTTGAGCTGCCTGGTGTCAATCTCCTGCAGCTCACTGACATCTGACAACTCATCCTCCTCCTCATCATCATCGTCATCATCATCGTCATCATCATCATCATCTTCATCATCATTCTCTAATTTCATGACCGCTGTCTTGGTCACGCCACCAGCGAGCTGACTTTTGGAGGATGAGAGCCCAGCTGGAGCTGGCCTCGCCTGGATCAAATTGGACTTTCTTGCACCAATTTGAACTGTTTTCTCCTTATTTATTCTGGCTTGTGAAGATTTGCCCCATTGGTGTTGAGGAGGCTCAGTGTCCTCCATGTCTGTATCCTCGTCTTCTGAATCCACGAAAGAACTGAAAGGTGGTGTCCTAAGGCAGAAGAAAAGTCTCTTAAATTTAACACACACGTCAACCTTTGCCTTTTACTTTAAAACTTTAAGCAAACAAGCGTGCATACTTGAATTAAAACACATTAAGATAATGGTTACTAATTTATTACACAATTAAGATAATTTGGAGCTTTTCATTCTTTTTTTTGTTTCCAAACAACTGTGATTTACAGAGCTGGGCACTTGACCCTTTTTTGCCCATCTGGCCGCGACCCTCCACCCTTGACCTGGGTACCCTTCCGGCAGCGACCCCCTGGTCATATTCATAAACATTGTCGGCCCCCGCCGGGTTCCGTCCCCCGCACCCCCCACTCCCGGACACAAGTTGTTTTGAAAGAAGCCAAAAAAGAAGCCTTTCACCGAGTAGGCTGAGATGAAATTTGGCCGCCTCGCGAGCACGTCACACGCATGAGGGCCGATTAGTGGGCCGGACTAAAATCCACTTCCGGCCATGCTTAGTCCAGCCATTTTTAAAAATGTGTCACCCCCCCACCCCTCCGCCCCAAAAATGGGTCCGACCGGTCCAGCCCCCAGCTCTAGTGATTTACTTGGGAATGTGTTCTTTCTGAGCAGCTTTGTGGCTGGGTGTAGACGTCTTTGGTTGGATGGTGGTCTTGACTCTTGGTGCAGGTTGGGGGGTCTTGGCTTGTCTGGCTACAGCTTCAGAGATGCCCTGCGATGCTCTGGAAGGTAGACTGCTGGATCGAGGGCGCGTCTGCAACACTACGCAGAAGAGGAACGCAGATGACGTCCGCCCTAAAAGCAGCTTAGCCACTGACACTAACTTAAAACTTGAATTTGTCTGTGTGGCAGAAACAATCTTTCAGAGACTGACTAATAGGGTGACTGCTAATAATATATCTGAATTAAAGCAGATGATGTCATTTACTAAGACAATGACTTTATCATACCCTGAACAGAGTGTCTGGATTTGTCTGGAGACTGGAGATTGCTGTCCTTCCTCTTCAAGCCAAGCTTATGCTCCAAAGTGTTAGTTATGTCCACACGATGGTGCCAATAGTCAGGAAACTTCTTTGCAAGGCTCTGTTGCTTTGTGTGTAGATTAGCAAGAATGGACCTGAGCTCCTTGGTCTTCAGTTTTCTCTGATCCTGAGAAAATGAAGGGATGAAAATCAACAAAAGCTATTTTGGCACTTTCATGTGTTTTATTATTACCTCACCCAAAAAGGTAAAACAATTATTTAGCGTTCAAATGGTATCTGACTTGAACAACTGTGAATACATAGTGTAGGCCAGGTGAGAAGTTTTTCATTTTCAACTGCATCAAGATCAGGGCCTGTATCCATAAAGAACCTTAGTTCTAGGATTAGCTCCTGGTAAGACAACTTTTAAATATATCACATCCACAATTTTAAGATTTTCAAGAGACACACATACAATTCGAAGAGTAGATGCCTGTAAATGTTTGGTAATAACAATCATGTTAATAGTAAGAGATGCAATTACAAACCCCAATTCCATTGAAGTTGGGACGTTGTGTAAAACCCAAATAAAAACAAAATACAATGATTTGCAAATCCTTTTCAACCTGCCGGTATATTTAACTGAATACACGACATTGACAAGCTAATGTTCAAAGTGATAAACCTTTTTTTGCTGTTGTAGTTGCAAATATTCACTCTTTTTTAATTTGATGCCTGCAACACATTCCAAAAAGGATTCATTTACTACTGTGTTACATGGGCATGTTTACTACTTTGTTACATCACCTTTATCTTTAACAAAACTCGTTAAGCAGGAAGTCAACCCCAAAATGTTCTTTTCAAGAATATCTTCTCCTGTGCAGCCCTAATAGTCGAAACATGGCATTCTGATTAATAATGCATTTGAGGAATATGAATTGAGCGTTTTTAGCCATCTCAGGGGGCGGCCATTTTGCCACTTGCTGTCGACTGCAAATAACATCAAAGTTGCTCAGGGTTCAGGTAACGACCAATCATGGCTCAGCTTCAGAAAACAGGCGATACGTGATTGGTCGTTACCTGAGTGTGAGCAACTCTGATGTCATTTCCAGTCGACAGCAAGTGACAAAATGGCCACCCCCTGAGATGGCTTAAAACGAGTGGATTTTACTTCTTAACTCATATTCCACAAACGCAATATTAATCAGAATGGCAGATTTCAACTAGTGAAGGCGCCTAGAACATATTACAAAGAAGTTTTTTGGGGTTGACTTCCCCTTAAAGTTTGTAATTTGGTGTGTAAGACAGCACAAACGTTGATGTGGTGTGCTTTTATAGTTTGTCAGTTGAAATGGATGTTGATGTTTGATAGGTAGTTAAAGGATGCTTATATAAATCCATGTTCATTGCATGGTCAAGCTGGTAAATCATTTATAGACTTTATAGTTGTCTAAGAAGTGAAAAATGTCATGCCAATTCCAATGTCTAATCTTTCATCGTTTGCTCTCTCTAGCAGAGCCTGTTATTTTTTAAGTTCAAGAATCGTAATATTTGTTTTTCTTTTTTTCGTAGCATTTACGGTGTGTTCAGTACAGCTCAAGAAAGTCCAACCATCAATCAGCAATTGAGGCTACAAATAGGTTGTACACAGTTGTGCTAAGTGGGCAGTAGCTTACCGGCTTCACTCCCAGGCTCTCCAGCTTTGTCATTACAAGCTGCTCGAGATGTCGCTTGATTTCAGTCTTGTTGGGGTTCCTTCTGACCGACACCTTGAGTTTTTTTTCTGGAAGAGGTTCAGGCTTTTTCTCCACTGGCCTCTTTTCAGGGATGGTGGTCAAGTCTGCAAAAAGATTGAATTGCACATTTATTAACAGTTGTAAGGTTAATTTCATGCACTTGCATGTAGGTCACCAAGGTGACCGTTAGATGTTCCCTTTTATCTGCTCACATGCCTATTTAAGTAGGAAGTGCTCATTAGTTCACAGGTGTGTAAGTATACAGAAGTATACATACACAGTATACAGTTTTTTTTTACCATTAGTTCTCCAAGTTGTTTGTTTTGGATGGATATACTGTAACATATTTGGGCATAGTGTGGAATGCTATGTTACATTAGGAGGAGCAGTAATGGTGATAAATGAAGTAAATGCATATAAGCAACAAACGCCAAGGACTTGAAAATTCACAAAGGTGATGAAGCGCGTCAAACCACTATACAAATTCATTTCCAAAACAATTTGGATAAATTATCTGAATTTCCATATTTTCAATAAATAAATTCAAATCCGGTCAAGAACATTATCGCGGAATCCCAGACTTACTGGTACAACCGTATGCCATACATGGAGGTGTGTTTGCCATAGAGAAAATAACGAGAAAACACCGCAGAGAATTTAATGTATTCAAATTAGGCGGGCATAGCGAGTGGCAACATAAGATGGTCGCCAGTGGGTTCACTTCTCCCCACAGCAAGTAGGCGGCATTGTTAGTCCATTCATATACAAGTCCGTGGGTTAGCATTAAATCGTTAGCTTTTGGCTAACGTCGGACTCGTCTGCTAGCTTCCACTGCGCATTTATGAGCACTACATCACTGGACCCACATCGCAATTATCTATGAACTAATTTTGCTCCTTTTCAACCTGTTTGAGCAATTATGTGACTGAGGGTTTAGGAAAATATCCATAACAATCAGTGTTATGGACGTAATAAGTTAGCGTTCAGTGATTTCCCTAACAAAATACGGACAATCCGTGACAGTTGGCAGGTCTGACTCTACTTGTTTGTTTAAGTTGGACATCGCCACTACAACTTGTAAGGTCTCAGGGTGTTCGGGGAAAACAAAATAAATATGATACATGAACAAAACAAACAATGCTCTCAGTCACAACAAAGCTGAGAAAACGGCTGCTCAACAGACTTATCAAATCAAATTCAAATCAAATTGATTTATATAGCACTTTTCATACAAAAAATGCAACTCAAAGTGCTGTCCAATAAAAATGTCCAAAACACAACATAAAAGGAAGACCCGCTCACGCCTTCCCTCCCAACAAACCCAAAGACATATATCCGCCAGTACATCAGCACTCGCAATACACACCCACCCACACCCACACACACACAAAGCACACAACCTGATAAACTGTGTTAAAAAAGACATGACAAGGCACAGAGAAACCATATGAGGAAAGGGTACCCAAGGGGGGCTCATTCACGCTGAGGGGAATGACAGCGTGAGACATGCTGTTTAAAATCCATACTGTTTAAAAGGTTTAAAAATTCGCTGGACAGTGAGTCCGAGATATCATCAACGTGTACATTAAAATCGCCGGTTATTAAAATTCTGTTATATGTAGAATGCTGACTGATGCTGATGATGATCCATGCAAGCAACATGCAGTCGGCCAACTCTGCAACATTTTCATGTTCTATTTTACCTTCCTCATCTTCTGACAGCTCTTGTATTGGATCCAGCTGAGGAACAGAGAGGAGCTCCTCTAATAGAGCAGCACATCAGGGTCATTGTAAATCACGGATATAAAATAGGGATTATAAGAGAAGAGAGACAGGAGCCGGGTGGGTGTATTCCATCAATAATCCATCATGCAACAAAGCTCATGCTCAGACACTCTGGGAGTTCATGTTTACTTCACAATTCAGGTTCAGAACTCACCAAGTACAACTTTCTTTGGTTTAGGCTCCGGAGCTGGTGCATTTACTAACACTGGAAAACAGAGAATGATGATCACACCAGTGGCTTCCTCCTGAGGAAATAGTCCAAAGGAGTATGTTTACCTGGTACTTTAAGAACTCTAGTGGGTGGGTTTGAAGATGTATTCTGTATCTGCAAGATGAACAGAATAAAAACATAATATGATCAAAATCTTAAAACCAGTTAAAAAATTGCAAGAATTAGCATTTCGCACTGTTGTATATTAAAAAGGTTCTAAGTAGAGTTTCAAAATGCAAAAAGAAGAAATGG
The DNA here is from genome assembly GCF_054856515.1 of Filicampus tigris. NCBI lineage: Eukaryota > Metazoa > Chordata > Actinopteri > Syngnathiformes > Syngnathidae > Filicampus > Filicampus tigris. The sequence continues at coordinate 27,901,298 of NC_141217.1, read as the reverse complement.
GAACAAGAGACCAAATGTTTTGAGCATGCAATTTATTGAAAAGAAAAAATTAACTGAAATAGGCTGTTCATCAGCTGATCAAAAGTTTAAGATCATAGCTCCAAAAAAACCCTAAAACAGAAATTAAAGTCTCCAAAACAGACTCAGTAATGAGTAGCTCCACCAATATTGTGATCAGGAGTGTATATGGCACGAACACATGATTTGTCATTTTCAATCTGGTTTAATCTATTACTACCCCGATTACCAACATTATTAGGTACACGTACAGATCCAAAAATACAAGAGCATGAAGTGATTTTTTATTACGGTAGTTGAAGGGTTATCTTATGGTTGCAAATGACACAGGAAAGTGGAGAAACACTTGTTTGGATATATTTTGAACATTACAATTGTGTGTGTGGGCATGCGTGTGTGTCGAAAAGTGCAACATTCTAAAGGATCCTGTGAACTCCGAGCCTTGTAATCAACTCTAAATTTACAACAGCATATAGGCCTGTATTAAGATGGTGAATAATTTGGGGCATGCAAATTTTGTTCAAAATTTAGTAATATACGGAAAATAGCAAATATTTCCCCCCTCAAAAAAGTCTTTCATCCCAGCATCGTAGAGTCTTTGGCCATTTTATTCTGTCATTTCTGGCTAACATACTTATTTAAAAGCACTTTAAATCAAATGAACGATTCATTTTGGGCTCAATTCTATGAAGAAACGTGGCCACTGCAGCAATTTTAGGCATTACTAAACAGTAATTGTGAAGGCAAAATTTGTATTGGATCGCACCATTTTTGTGCACCTAATGTGTTCGGTGTAGTGCGTAATTGCGTATGCATATTTTTTTGGAATGGAACTATTCCAAGAAAAGTATCAGCTTCCTGTGGATTAAGCTCCCTATCCAGTGTACAGTATCGTCATCATATCACTCAGCTCATGCAGCAAATACAGGATATCCTGAACAAGGGCTGTGCTTCCGCCTTAGCGCACACTCACAGTGGACATTGATTAATGCCAAACAGTACTGACCTTCTCCCTCTGATCCTGGATAGTTTGCTCCTTCTCTTGCAGTTTCCTTCGCATCTCCTGCAGCTGCCTCTTGCTGTGCTCCTGGTGCTCCAACATGGTCGACTGCAATCTGCTCAACTCTTTCTGCAACTGAAAGGAGAATGTGTCTCTCTGGGCTGGTTGAAACTATTGTGGGATTAAATAAATTAAAACAAAGATGTAGGTACATCGTTCTTTTCTGCCTCATGAAGAGTCGTGATTTTCCCCAGCCTGGACTCCCATTTTTTGTCCTGGAAGAGGATATTTTTTTTAAATACTGCTTTTTTGGTGAAAATGAACATTTTTCTCATGCAGATTTTCTCTTACCTGCTGCTTCTGTTGATGTTCCAGCTTTTGAATGGCTTGTATCTGCACCACCTCTACTGCTTTAAAATGATCAAGTTCCTTTAGCAGGTCTTTGTCCTTGAACTGCTGCTTTTCGTCCTGGAATTGCAAAAATTGAAATGAAAAAGTGGCTGAATGGGGAGAAAAAGATGTATGAAATGTTTTTTTCTCGCCTCTGCTGATCTTGCTTGTATGATGTGTTGGTGTTGAATAAGATCCTTCAAATTTGTAATCTCCAGTTTGAGGCTTTCAATCTGAGATTTCTTCTCGCTCTCGCGCATCTCTGAAAATAAGTCATATAATTATATATTTTTAAAATGCAGGATGCAAATACATTCATCACAAAATACAATCATCACCATACTAAATTGCCATATTGCTAGCTGACTCACGTAGCTCACTCTCTTCTATGTGTCGCTGCAGCTTTTGATTCTGTGGAGAAGAAGAATTGTGGAAAGTTTGCCACCACGTAGTCCTGAAATGATTTTTTAGATAAAGCGCACTGCAATATTTTGGGCACTCTTACCTCAGCTGTTTTTGCCTCCAATGTTTGTTGCTGTTGAACAATCTCCTCCTTCAGATTGTTCACCTCCGATTTCAGGGCTTGGAGCTGAGATTTCTCCTCACTGTTTGATTGTAACGCTGTAAGAAAAAAAAACCAAAGAAACAAAAAAAACAGTAATGACTCACAGCAACCATCAGGATTCACTGATTCACATGCAAAAATGCATTCATATGATTTAGATGTGACTTACGCATATCATTCTCATCAGGGTGGCGCCGCTGCATGTGACTCTGGAGAAATGAAGCGGTGAGGAACTTCTTTCTACAAAATGTACACTAAAACAACAAAAGCAGGTGTGTTAATAAAGTAAAATAGAACTTAAATACATTGAAGGCTGGGGCATCAATATTACCCGAGTTCACTTCATTTGTCTGAAAATTATGGAAGGCAAATACATCTTTGCTCATCAATCTGTACTAGCGACAAAGTGACAGGTCGATTGATTGAGTTCTCTTTCATTAGATGGCAGAAGGTACATTTAAACTTTGTATTCATCTGTTGCCATTCATACAACAGAATAGGTGATGGCTTTCTGCTAGTATCAGCTTTGTGTTCAATTAAACAAGTGCATACCGGGTATTTCACATTGAGTAAGTCAATTAGCATCATTTTGTTCAGTATTCATACTTTGTGACATTTTTGTTTGGTCGTGTACTGTGAGTGAGATTATTTTCTAATAAAGAATGGGTAACCTGTCTCAATACAGGTTGGGAAACACTGTTCTATTAATTATTCATCAGCGACTGTTGGTGAGCTGCTTGTGCACACCTAGCAACCACATGCTGTCTTGACACACACTATCTGTCAACTTGGCAACTGCTTGGCCCAGTCAGGGGCAGCCAAAGTACATAAGAAAGGGGAACATTTTTAAATTGTTATATCAATATCCTGATGGAAAATGGATCCACTCTGCTATAGATTATGTATTAATATATTTGTTACAATACAAAATACGCTACACAGAAATGTCAGGGGACAGATAACGTGCAGTCATTGATTGTGAGTGTTTCCTGCCAGGTTCAATACCACTTGGCACCCCTTTGTAAGTGGATTAAAAACTCAACTGAACCCACCATCTGCTGGCCAGCTGTAAACATACCTCTTCCTGGCCAAAAACAAAGCTTCCGTTAACCATTCCTAAACAACACAGTCGATGGAAGTTTTACAATTCAAAGAGAATCACAAAAATGGTGTCAGCTATATTCTAATTCCTGGGGAATTCTGTCTCTGAGACATAAACTGAGATAGGGCCTTAGGAATTATGAAGATAGTTGTCTGTGTGCCTCAAATAAGACAAAACACTGTTAAAACAAGGCTTTAAAGAGAATTTAGTATTTTAGCAGTACCTTTTGACTGTTGGTGATTTGTGGGGCGAATAGGGTTTGCTGTTTACGTATGATCTTCCTCCTGTTCTTGAGCTCGGCCGTCATCGTCATCATGCTCTCCTCCTGTTTCTTCAACTGAGCCAGTAGCTGCTCCTGCTGCATGTTGGCGCTCGCCAGCCTCTCCTCTGCTGCTTGCAGATTGAGCGTGAGACATTCCTGACAGTGGAGGAGCCATTCGACTGTGAGCTGGGCCAACTGGAGGATCTTGATGAGAGCTCGGTCCACAGGGCTCTGACAGCGCTGACACCGCTCCCCATCCAAGCTGCAGAAGGTCACGGTGCTTATGTGCTCCTGTAGGACATCCACATCTAGCTGGCTAATCACCAGATCAATATCTACAGCGTGGATTCGCCGCCAGTCTACGCTCTCCCCCCGCTGGCGGAACCTGAAAGGCAGAATGGTGGGTGGCGCACTGGACGGAGCCATGCCTAGTGCAGAGTGGACCTTTACAGAGTGCTGGCTGAGTGGGGAATTCAACAGGGATGGGATCCCTGCTGATGAATGATTCCCCTGGGTGTCACTTCCGTAGGGGTAGTAGACTCCGTCCTGAAATGGCTGAAACAGACAATAAACCACGACATTTACATCTGGCTAGACATGCAAACTGAAACAATTCTCATCACACAACATCAAGTAACCTACATTTTCGACAGCAGCATGTTCTGGGAAAATCTAATCTACCTGCTTCAGCCGAGTTCTCCTTACCATCTCCGAATCATGAAGGAATCCCGTAGAGATCACGAATCGAGGAGCCGTTTATTCTCTGTGGTTCCGCCTTCTCGTACACACGAGGACAAACGCCGAAGCCGCGTTGCCGTGGAAACAGAAACGAGCTTCCCTAGGGAGCGAAATGTTATCAAAACACTGCAGGCAATCAGCTCAATGTTTCCCCAGCACTAGCAGCGTTAGAACTACGTCCTGTGGGTATAGAATTAATGCTTCGCAAAGATATAAATTCCACCATTTCACGTTAGCAACAGCTAGCTTACCCTAACCCTTACCTGCAGTGTGCGAGGACAGTTATTGAAAATGGTCGTCGGGTTTGTTCGGCTAGGTCCGCTAATCCCACGAACAATACATTCTATGATGGATTTGGGGCTCGCTTAACTTCAAGATGAACAATAGCATGCTTGTTTAAACTTGTCCGAGGAGCGCCAGTAATGTTGTAAGGTACCATGAAGCACATAGCGTGTTGTTTTGTCCCCTCCACAAAGTTCCTACGGGAATCCTTTTTTTCTAACGGAGGTTTTGTTAGCTTCCACGGATAAAATAAGAATCCCGTAAAAAAGAAAAAAAAAGAAAAAAGCCTTTTACCGCAGCGACCATGAAGGGGCTTGGTAAATATTCACCGCTGAGCCATTCTTAAAAGGAAAATAAACTTAAGTCGTGGTAATTGACGTCAATAAATATTTTAAAGACTTTGGGAAAGTTTTCGCCCTGCGTTGACCCAAAGAATTTCGGGGTGACTGACGGACTAACATCCGGTATCTTCAGAGTAAATCAAATATATGTATGTATATATATATATATATATATATATATATATATATATATATATATATATATATATATATATATATATATATATATATATATATATATATATATATATATATATGTGTGTGTGTGTGTGTGTATTCTCACTTTTTCCCCCCAACTTACTGCGTGTGCGTGTGCACGCGTGTGCGCGCGCGTGTTGTTGGGAAATGTTCAACAGAGATGCAGGAGTTGGGTCGGTGGAGTTCATGTTTTTTTTTTTACTTTAAAATTGAAGTCCTTTAAAAGAGTGAACATTTTCAAAAAGCGTCCATACTTGCGATGGGGACGCAATTTGCAATTCGCCGTTTTTTGCAACGGTTTTTTCCCTGGATGATTTTGGGGATAATATGAAATTATTCCTCACACTTCCGGTACCTTCAAAATAAAATTATATGATGACAAATTCTCCCCCCCTCTTTTTTTCTTTTCTTCCAGTCTCAGATATGAGTCCAGTGGTTGTTTTTTCATTGTTTTTGCTAATGTTTGCGATTGGGACACACAAAATGGCCTCTTCTGCGACGTTTTTTTCCCCCGGATAATTTGAGGGATAATGTAAAAATATCCCAACATTTCCGTTAGCTTCAAAGTAATAGAATAGTTCTGGTATGCTTTCCCCAGTCTCTGATACGACTCGTGTATTTCTTCTTATGACGTTCATTTTCTTCTCGTCAACTATCCCTTTTTACATTGAACCACGTGTCCAAACTGAACGTTAGTTAAAGCAGATTTTTCTTTTCTTCTTTAAATTTTTTTTTCATTTTTTTAATATTACTTATATTCTAGTCATTAGGTACTTGAGGTTGATTTTGCTACAGGTCTGCCTCCCAGTCGAGGTCCTGGTTTCAAATCTAGGTTGCGGTTTTCGTGGAGATTGCATGTTCTCGCCGTGCTTGCGTTTCTCCGGGTACATCTCCTTACACATTCGAAAAAGATGCACGTTCATTAACGACTCTGAAATGTCCATAAGTGTGAATGACTGTGTATGTTTGCCTCTGTGACGTCTATTATTACGTGTCTATTACTTCTTTATGCTTCCCTTTCTGTGGAGTTTTATATACAGGATACTTGGGAGATTAAGTGACAATTCTCGCTACTATTGTAATGAGGATATCTGTAAACTGTACTTGCAGATATTAAACATATATTTAACTTGCCTATGAAATATATTTGGACTACAAAACATGTCATTTGAACACGATGATACACGTCCACTGGAGGCCTCGGATGCCAAATCAAATATGACCAGCAGATGTCAGTACTCACTAAGGCTTGTCTTCTGCTCAATGCTGCAGTGATGGAGACCATTTATACTCTAAATCATACTGATTGTTCAATTTCCTTTGCATTACTTACAGGAAAAAGCTCCACACGCACACAGGATATTGCACGAAGCAGAGGTTATTTCGAAAATCATGATGTCAAGACAAATATGTATATAACTGTGCTGAACCCTTCATCAGAGTCCCACTGCTGGAACAAGCGTCATGCCCAGCCAGTTCTCAGACAGCCTCATCTGAGAGCTGATTGAGAGGGATATTAATTCCTGCCGACAAGCCCAGTGAAGAACATGGTTCCCTGAGGCAAATGGGGAGAGACTCCTCAAAGGTTCTGTCACTAAAATGAGCCAATGTTTATTAAGTGAGGCATCACAATTAGGCAGAGAAGTTCAGTTGTCGGACAGGGTGTTGCTGCACAGGTCTAGAAGTCAGCTGTTCGCTCGAGGTTGTAAAGCCTCCAGGCCCAGTGCTTGTGTTTACTCTGAATAAATCACAGAAAAAGAAGGGATTTGTGGTAATGACTTCTGGTCTGGGAGTTCACATAACCACAGAGACCCAGAAACACAATACAATAGGTACACTGTTAAAGGGGAAGTCAATACAAACATTTCTTTTTTCAAGAATATGTTCTATGCAAGCCCACTAGTTGAAACAGGGCCTTCTGATAAATATTGCGTTTGTGGAATAAGTGTTAATCCACTTGTTTTTAGCGATCTTTGAGGGCGGCAATTTTGTCTTCTGTCGGCTGAAAATGACATCACTTTCTGCTCACAACGACCAATCACGGCTCAGATTCAGGAAATTGTTCGTTGTGAGCAGTTGTGATGTCATTTTCAGTTAACAGAAGACAAAATGGCCACCCCCAGAGATGGCTAAAAACGAGTGCATTTTGCTGCTTAATTTATATTCCACAAACACAAAATTGTGTTTCAACTAGTGGGCCTCTGGGAACATATTCTTGAAAAAAATATGTTTGGGTTGACTTCCGCTTCAAAGATCAAAGATTCTGACTAACTCTGTCAAAGGCAAATGACTGGAATCACAATTAGTAATGGTCAGACAGGCTGCCATTTTGTTAATGCCAGACAAGCTGTGCATCAGCTCGTCCACCACCACCACCACCACAATCCTTTTCCGCCTGCTGGGTTTCATCTGAGTCTCTTTGTTGTCTATTTTCAACAAGGCAGTCATGGGGGTCACAAGTGGTGAATCAGCCTTGTGGGAAGCAACGATGGAAAAGCATGGCGGCAGGAAGGGGAGGAAGAAAGTGCCATCCCACAGTTCATCTTCACTGTCTGCTATGAATAATGGCTAAGAAATTAAATATGGCAAGGAAAAGATGACGTACATGTGGAGTTTTTCAGGCATCCTCCCACATAGTGAGGTGACCAAAATTCAGGCCAGGCCAGGTAGATCTGTTAAAAGTCTTGGTGTATTTAGTGCCTTGGTCGAGAGCTGGGTAGGCAATTCATTTTGCCAAGGGGCCACGTGAGAAACTGTAATACTTGCCAAGTCAACATGCTTACCTCAACTTTGTAGCGTATTGTATGACTAATGTACGTAGATATGGTGTGGGTTGCTATTAGGAAGTACACATTTAAAAAAATTTAAAATGGCACCTTTACACTTTAACTCAACTCAACTTTATTTCTATAGCACTTTAAAACAACCATTGCTGCATACAAAGTGTTGTGCAATTGCATGGAGTGAAAATTAATCACACAACAACAAAGACAGCAAACACAGAAAAATAATAGTACAAATGAAAAAAAAGTTTTTATGGATGAATAATTACTAACCAATTAATTAATTAATCAATCAGTTCATCAATCCATTAATACTAACACAAATACAGCAGACACCATAAACAATAGAACAATGTCAAGTCTCATGTTGAGTCAAAAGCCAAAGAAAAAAAAAGTGTTTTAAGATGAGTTTTAAAAATAGATGATTCTATTCTAATTATTCGATAGATAGAATCCTCTAGAAGGCTTCCAAGTGGAACCTTTATAAAGGGTTCTAACAGGAACCAAAAAGGGCTCTCTATGAGGACAAGCCGAAGAACCTTATACGGTTCTTGCCAGCACCTTTACTTTTAAGAGTGTATTGTATGTTTTACTTTGTCTTCACGGTCACTGTGAGGTCCGGTCAGAGACTGCGGGCGGGAAACACTTTGACCAGGTATGTTGTAGAGAGTGCCTATAGGGAAGATGTGATGGCTGATGAATTAATATACAGTTTCTATATGCGGTAAGTGTTAAATAACACATTGGTATGGCAACCCCTGATAGGTCGAGCCAAAAGTCGCAACACAATGCTGATCCAAATCTTGATTCTACTGTTCTTGGCAGAAGACTGTGTGTTCTACTGTAATGTGTGAGTCTCGAATGTGATTCTCTCTCCCAACTTGCAATGCATAAAGAGTCCACCATCCTCTGTGCATTCTCACTGCAGACATGTAGGAGGGCAGAAGGACAAGCTGAGCTCAAAGAGAAGCGTCGCTCAAGCTGCATTATGGCAGCCATCCAGAGGAGGCCTTCTTTATATTCACAAAGCATCTCGTTTTAGTAGGGGACAAGAGAAGCACTTAACGTGACATTTATTTTGCGATACTAAGATGTTGTCTTTGGAGGCCAAAGAGGAGGGTGGGGGGGTGGTCGGTGGGACGGGTGAGGACCGACATAACCCATGGTGTTGTTGCAGGCATATGTTTTAAATGCCAGGAAGGAGGCTTTTTGTCAGAGAGCTTTAAACGCAAAGATAAGAGAATAACCTGGCCTCTGGTCTTACACTTCTCGCTGTGTTACTGGAGCTCAAGCTAAATCTCTGTCTGAAATGGATTCATCGCTTTTCTATCAGAAATGATCTTTGAAGGCTTAGAGGAACAATCTTCTTAGATAGTACATTAGGGATTCATCTTTGGGGAGAAAAAAAAAAGCACATATACAGGGTGTGTTTTGAATCGTCACAAGATGGGACACATCAAGCTCTGGATGAATGACACAAAGTTTGTGATTCCTAACCAAATGGTCGTAATACACATCTCAGTTGGGGTTCACAGTCATTGACAACAACAACCTAAGAGCCAGATAACAACATAAATATACATGTGGGTTTAGCATGAACAGCTCTCTAATGACAGAATGAATAGTGAATACTGTACATGAAGAAAGGACAGTAAACATTGGTTTGTTACATGCAAGGGAAAAAAACTACATGTACGTATGTTAGTATCTGCTGTAGTTTCTTACACACAACAGTACAAATTTAACATGCCTACACGAACATAGGCATTTTTTACAATGTGTCTGGTCCTGTCATCCATTCGTAAACAGTGTTTTAGGACTTTTTGATTATATCTAGTTTTATCATGCATCTAAACTGTCAGTATGCCCAAGTGCGTTTTTCATGTGAATGCAAAACGTCATTGGGGCAGCTGGTGCATGTTTTTTTTTTTTTTTTTTTTTTTTTTTTGGATCCCAGAGTGAGAAAAGATGTGCTAAAATCTCTCACATGCTATATGACGTAGCCAAGTCCTCACATTCAAGTAAAGACCTGAAATTACCATCAATAGTTTGCGAATCAAATGGGCTCTGTTATTTACATTAGAAATGTGTTTTTAAATCCCTTTGGACAGCCTATTTAATGTTTTTTAATGCCATTTGAGGCCTTATTTTGGGCAAAATCCATGTAATGACTTTTAATACTTTTTAATGACCTGTGGAAACCCTGGGTTAGCACCTCTACATCACAGTCGAGAGGTCCATCCATCCATCCATCCATCCATCCATCCATCCACCAACCCACCCACTCACCCATCCATCCATCCATCCATCTATCCATTCATCCATCCATCCATCCATCCATCCAATTGAAGATTAAATTGTCCACAGTTCAAGTTTCAGTGAGTGTGAATGGTTGTTTTGCTGGCTACCAGTCCACGGTTTACCGTGCCTCCAACCGATGTCCGTTAGGATAGGCTCCAGTTCACATGACCCCCTAATGAGGACAAGAGGTATTGAAAATGGATGGATGAAGAATCAGGATCATCAGTTTACAGGGCGAGACATCTGTGACAGCAATGGTAGGAAACGACATTGCGTCACAGATGCTGGAGGATGAATAACAGGGAACAGTCATTACCATGACAACATCGACATGGACACGTTGTACAAGGTAACAGATTACCAATCAAGATCTTATTTGCCTTTTTTTTGTATGAACATAGAGCACACTTGCCAATCTGGAAATTACACACAAACCGGAACGTAAAAAGAAAATTTGTTCTAGTTCTCGCTGCCACCTCTACTTTATCAAGGTTGAATACACTCTTTTCCAGGGTCCTGGTGGGCAGCCAAATTGTTTAGATTAAAAAAATTCCTGTGGGAAACAATGGAAGCTGAAATCATTTGTTCATAAAACTTTCATTGACTGTATCTGAATTAATACAGGTATAGAAAAAAGTTACTCTTCAAAAACTAGCTTTACATTAATTATGAATCAGGAAGGTGCGAAAAATGTTTCCTTATGCGTTCAATTTTTTAATGCTAAGAAAGATGTGTAGAAAGTTTACTGTTATTCACATTAACATTAAATGAAAAAAAACCTTTACCTTCAATAACATGTGAGAAGCAGTACTAAGTAATACTTCTTACGTTGCCTCAGCCTCTACATTTTCCCTATGGTCACGCATCTCGTGGCTAACAGCAGTCAACTCCTGGCACAGCTGGCATATCACCAAACTACTTTTGGGACATGTTGAGAGATACTGCTTTGAATGTGAGACCCCTTACCCTTCTTCTCTCCACATCCCTCTTGAGGCTAGTCCTTCTTTTGGAATCAGGGTAGCAAAAAGGCAGGCGCAAAATTAATGCTTTGATGCTGGGCTGGATAATTCTAATCAGTGAAAACTTGAATAATATCTGTGTACAAGACCACACCAAAGACTACCTCAATGGGTTCCTTCTGAGAGAACTTGTAAATAGTCAAACCTCAGAGCCAGTTCATTACCAGGTTTATTTTACAGCACAAAACAATCCAAATTGTCTCTCATTGGGGAATGGGCTATTTGTGGAAAATTATTCTGGAAAGTGTAATGGAAGATAACTGCACTTAAAGTATGTAAACTCAGGATTTTGTCGATGTCGATGTCGAACAGGTCATTTGGGTATGACCTTCTGCAAATGTTCCATCCTGACACGTACCATAACACATTCTTTTCATGTTCCTTACCATGGTTCTTGCTCATATAGGAGATTTTGGGCTCTACTCAGACTCAAAGAGAGGTGAACCTCAACATCCAGATTAAATCCTTGTCATGGGGCATGAGCGATGAAAGCGGATGTAAAAGAATACAAAGTGCATCCTGGTTAAATCCCCTGGTAATACATTTGATGTGTGTATTATAGTGCACTTTTCGGTACTCATAAGATGCATAACAGAAATCTTGATGGGGGAATCTTGGGCAAAAAGCGAAAGCTTTTGATCAGTAAAAGCTTAAAGTTGATCCAATACTGGTGCTCCGGCAGTAGATAAGTGCATGTTAGTCACATGTTTGCGATCCATTGTTATCACAAACCCACACGCACAAATGATTGACTCAATTAGATGGAAACTGTCCATGGTACTGAATTGCTGTGCCTATTATCTGAGAATGTGTTTCCTATGGTGTTAATGATGCAAAAAGTTGAAAGTGGAAATGTAAAAAAGAAAATAAAAATAGTGTTGGTCATTCAACGTGACTATCGCTGAGAGCAAGCCATTTTCAACACTTTGGATTGATCAATAATTAGTGAAAATAACAGACATGGAAAAAAAACAATGACCACATTTTGAAATTGGAGATTTTGGCCTATTGCCAGCGCGATGCAACGAGCCTGATTCTCGCACGTGCTTAAGACAAAAGAAAAACATACTGTAGTTTTTAACTGAAGCCATTGTGACTATTAGTTAAAAGAGAAAGTCAACTCTAACACATTTTTTTCCAGAATATGTTCTATGCAGGCCCACTAGTTGAAACAAGACATTCTTATTAATATTGCGCTTTTGGAATATGAGACATCCACCCGTTTTTAGCCATCTCAGTGAGCTGCCATTTTGTCACTTCTGTTAACTGAAAATGACATCACAGTTGCACAGTGCTTAGCTATCGACCAATCACAGCTCACCTGTTTTCTGAAGCTGAGGCATGATTGGTCGTTGTCTGAGTCCTGAGCAACTTCATTGTCATCTTCAGTCGACATATCAAAATGATTCAAGATTCAAGATCAGAGATCAGATTCAAAATGGCCACCCCTTGAGCTAGCTAAAAACAGGTGCATTTCTCATATTCCACAAACGCAATATTAATCAGAATGCCGTGTTTAGACTCGTGAGCCTGCATAGAACATATTCTGCCCAAAATATGTTTGGGTTGATTTCCTTTTTAACTCATATTCCACAAACGCAATATTAATCAGAATGCCGTGTTTAGACTCGTGAGCCTGCTTAGAACATATTCTGGCAAAAATATGTTTGGGTTGATTTCCTTTTTAACTCATATGCCACAAACGCAATATTAATCAGAATGCCTTGTTTAGACTAGTTAATGCACATACAACATATTCTGGAAAAAATATGCTTGGGTTGACTGGCTTTTTAAGGCTGTATTTGTATATTAGTGCAATACAAAATATTGTGTGTCTGGAGTCATTCCAAGCTGATCAAATTTTGTGTGTGTGCATGTGATTAGAGGTGGAGTTGCATCACCAGCTTGGCAGCCAGGACTGACGACAGCACAGATGTAGTGTCAAGTCAGCTTTAACAAAGGCGATCGTAAATGTAGTTGTGCTTCAAAGTAAAAGAGGCGACAACAGGATGGAAAACTTTAATTAAATAATAACAGATTTTCCAGAGCACCTGTTGACTCTGATTTCATTCAATGTTATGCTTTGCACGATTTAAAGCTCTGAATTGACTCAATCTAAAAAGCCCCATTGTCAAGTCCATCAGAAATAGCATGTCCACCCATCCATTTTCTATAAGACTTAAGATATATAATGGGGAATTGGCCAGGAATCAAAACCGCACCGTCTTCCCGAAAGGCGGCACACTACCAGTGCCTCATACCGCGCTGAAGATACTAGGGGTGGTGAATAGTAATAAGATAACAGGACAACTGGATATTAGTAAATTGGAATCTGTGTGTGGGCAGAATAAGGTTATAACCCAACTGTCCAAACCTAACAAACTCTTGTATTCTAGTTGTAGAATCATAGGGGTCACTTAATGATTGTATATTATTCATTCATTATTCATTCATTATCCACACCGCTTATCCTCACAAGGGTCGCGGGATTGTATATTAGCTGTAGATTAAAAGATTGCATGCCCTTTTTCATATCAAAACAGCAATACGTACAAGTATGCAAAAAGAACTGTTTGCATGTTTAAAATAGATAGATAGATACTCTATTAATTCCTAATGGGGAAATTCGAGGTGTCCGGTAGCAAGAGGTGCATAAAAAACATCTAAATAAATAAATGCATTAAAAGTTAAAAACCTCCTGACAATAATAACACAAACGCATATTAGCGAAATCCATTTAGCAGTCTAACGGCGGCCGGTACAAATGACCTCTTGAATCTTTCAGTCCTATAACGCATGGTGAGAAATCTGTCACTACGACTGTTTTTGAAAAATTCCTGTTTTTAAAAACCAGAATAAGACCACTGTTTACCCCTTTTCTAACCCGAATTTTGTGTCATGTAAACGGAATTGGCTTACCACCTTCGAATGAGTCATTGGTTTGTGTTTGGCGCATGCTCTTACTTTATCCGCAAGAAATCTTGGTCTTTGTACTACAGGAAGTACTTGTAAGCACGCCACCCTCGAATTAGCGAACCTAAAGGCCTCTACACACCAATCTGACGTCGGACATCGTGGCCAACTGTCGTGTTGGCCTAGAAATTGGCATGTCGGACCAGAAAATGATGGAAGAACGCACTGCAAAATTGACGAAGACGCCAACTACTCCGGACCTTCAGCGCATGCGTGAGAAGTAGTACCCTCACATCCATGCCATCGGAATTACCAAACAATTACAAATAGTTTCTGTATGAGAATAAACTCAAGTTTAAAAATAAATCCTACCTAGTATAACCAGCTGCACCTCAATAGTTTCCCGCAGTTTGCCTTTCTTCACTCGATCGGCATGTCGAATAACAGCAGTCTTTTTTGTTTCGCGCTCTTCTGTCCAGCCAGCCATTATGTCCATAGAAGAGATCTTAAGAATTAGCGAAAGTTGATTTAGTTTTTGAGGAATAGCTTCAATTCTTACCATTTCTCCACATTCGTCACTTTCTGTTCTTGTCCCGTGCATTGATTCGCTAGCTAACAGCCAATCACAGTGATCATTTGTCCGGTAACACGCGGAGATGACGTGTATTTGTGTCCTGTCCGTGTATCGCCTCTTAAATCGGGTTATTGAACTACGGGAGTACCAGTCCACTCAAGCACATGTGAAGAGGTTATTCCAAAATTTTCCGAATTTTTTTCGTTTTGACCTTAACCCGAATATTGGCAGCATGTAAACGTACTGACTGATACGTTGTTAAAATGGCATGTAACCTGGATTTGACCCTGTTTGGTGTCTTTGTGGAATTGAAAACACGGCCTCACGCAATGATTGAAGTTCACTGGTTGGGGTCAAGACAATTTTCTTCAGCATTGTTTTCCTCCTCGCTTGCAAGATGGATTCAAACTTCCCTAAGGTAGGCAAAACTCTCACATGATAATATTTAATGAAAAAATGTCAGTCACTCCGTCCACCTCACAAAATGTGAGGTGTAAACAAAGTCGAGGCCCGAATAACTGTTATCTTTGGCATCCGAGTGGAAATGGGTCGACGTTTCTAGATAGAAACGGAAACGGAAGCCCGTTTAAAATGATAGGCGGACCGGCCTATAGGCGATTACTATTTGTTCCGGCCGGACAAAAAGGCGGATAGACGGACGGTGGAAGGGTACCCCGGCTGCAGGCGGAAGGCAATAAACGGACAGAGAAATGTAGTAAAATGTCCAGCTCTGGTTATTACCATGGGGTTTTAATGCAGTTAGAATTGAACTGTTATTGGTGTGTCTGACCTGATTTTATTATTGGCGTCATGGGGAGTTTTAACATAAAAAGAATAACAAAACACACATTGTACCCAATTGCTGTTTTGTATGAGCTGTTTGAAATTGATTTAATAAAACACAATTAATTGGAAATCTTGTAACCTGTTTTATTTAATGTTCAAGTGAGGCATGGAGTATTTTTCCACAAACTGTATCGTCGTGGCATGAACACAATCTAAACACTCAAAAGTGTCATTATTACTGCACTATCAACACTACATTTCGTTGCTCTTTTGGGTGTTGAACATTTAACACTTTCGTAAACTTTAACAGTAATATAGATGCATATCCGGGGGTGTCAAACTCTGGTTATCGAGGGCCGCTTTGTATTAGTTGAAAATTATATTACAGTGGTACCTCTACTTAGGAATGTCCCTTTGGAAGTTGTTACGGAAGCCTAACAGGCGTGACGGAAGCAGAGTGCGGCCATTACGCAGGAAATGACTAGATATTAATAAATCGAAATGACTCACTGATATTAAATTCACAAATATACAAAAAAAATTGTGAAATGATCATTTAAATTCAAAAACATAATCAGGAAAAAAAATAATATATTAAGTATATTTTTCACTACGTTACATTGGGACACTCCAAAACCTGAAGTTATTGACCCAATTTTATAGTCACTGTTAAATATCGTCACTGTCCTGAGAAAAACACGTATGACCATTTTTTTTCAATTTTCTTATTTTTACGTGAATGATGTTTCCGCGTTACAGACATCGCATTAATGTGAAACTTGAAAAAAAAATCTAAAATTGGACATAAATGTTTTTCACAGGACAGTGACGATATGGCAAAACTGCTTTGAAGACAAACTTACCTTTTAAACTCTGCTTTGAAACTCGAAGTCACACAACATTACTTTGAAATATTTTCTATCGGCATGGCTCAGTGATAGAGTGGTCGTTTCTCAACCCGGAGGTTGTGGATTCAATCCCCAGCCATTGTGACCATGTCGAAGTATCCTTGAGCAAGATATAGAACGCCCAGTTGCTTCTGATGCTGCATCATCAGTAGGTAGATGAGGTAAGTGTGAAGCATTTTGAGTACCAAAGGTAGAAAAGCGCTATACAAGTGACAGCCCATTTACCATTATAACCACTGCTAAAGATCAAGACCCTGCGTGGAAGCCAAACCCTCCTTTAAAACCCTGACAGCGGACATTTTCAACTCCATTTTGGGCTAGCTCTCAAAATTAGTGTGTGCTTGAAGATAAAACACCTTTGAAACCTTATAGCCTTCTTGATGGGGCCCAGACACATCCAGATTCTCTCTCCAGCAGTGACCCCTGCTTTAGATGGCTCAAGGGGTTTTAAAGTTACATGTGTTGAAAAACAACATCAGAGCACCTTTAATATTATTTAAAAATTTGGTCATGAAACAAAATGTTTTGACAATTACAAGGAAGACATACAGTACAAAAAGCACACCTAAGAAAGCAAATGTACTTTGTAAGTTGTGAACAAATGGAAGCGAAAAATAGACACACGTGTGTTAAAATGGAAAACAGGGGAGAAAGACCATTTCAGGTAAGTCTCAAGAGCGAATTGATATTTTACATAATTGGAATCACTTTTACTATAGGTGTAGGTTACTGTGGTAAATTTACTGTAATTCACTCAACATGTGAATGTTTCTGTATATTTTGCGTGGATTCTTTGAAATTCCAACGAGGTAGGGAGGAAGAAGGGCAGAAAAATGTATTTCAAGTCTGTAATGACTCGTATGAAAAACAATTGTGAAATGGTTCTGTCGATGGTCATCAGCGCGAATTTTATTTTGCAACGATCTGTGAGCGGAAGTCTGTGCTGATCCACTTCCGCTTTCCCGGCTCGCGGAGTTTCTATCAGCAGCATTACAAGTCATGTATGCGCAAGGACTGGACTGACGACGAGCGCACTCGCAGTAACGCTCCTCCTGCAGGTGAGCACACGCGTTGTGCTCGCCACTTAACTTGACTGAAGCAGAGAGAGAGAGAGAGAGAGAGAGAGAGCGCGATGAGGAGCGTGCCTTTTGTTCACAGCGTGACGGCGTCAAGTTTGGCGAGCGTAGCTCTCCGCGTTCAGGACGCCCGAGTGGCGGCATGGCTCACCTGCTGTCGGGACTTCAGCTAACGGGACTGCCCTGCCCAAGCCCGAGTGGAGACGCAGCATGCAGGAGGATCACGTCTCGCTTGTGTCCGCTGACTGAGCGTTCCACCATGGACGAGAAGTTCAGTCGATTCGTCTTCATCCCCATCGCGGCCGTGCTCTGCTTCATGATAGGCTACCAGTACGTGTGCCCCACGGAGAGCAACACCTGCTACTTCCGACGTGAAGAGAGCGTCCTTTTCGAGCAATATTCATCCGTCGGCACAGAGCGGCAGCTGGACGAGGAACTCAGCGACAAGACCGCGTTCACAGTGAACTTCACGGAGCGGGACCTGGACAGACACGTGGACTTTGACATCCGAGGAGATGACGTGATGGTGTTCCTTCACATCCAAAAGACCGGAGGCACCACGTTCGGGCGTCACCTCGTTAAGAACATCCAACTGGAGCAGCCTTGCGAATGCACGCCCGGCCAGAGGAAATGCACGTGCCACCGGCCGGGCAAAAGCGAGTCGTGGCTCTTTTCCCGCTTCTCCACTGGCTGGAGTTGCGGCTTGCACGCCGACTGGACCGAGCTAACGAGCTGCGTTCCCGTGGTGATGAACAGGCGGGACAAAAAGAATTCCCAAAAAAGAAAAAGGTGAGAAATGCTACCAGGCTCATGCAGCTATATTCACTTCATTTCAAATGGCACACTGCGGCATGATCCTAATTCGAGATCAGTACTAAAATTAGTTATGTATTTATGCTTGAATCGGTCACTCGGTCCTATGTTCCCCTGGTATTCAAGAACATCTGCACATAAGTTCTCGACGAAAACCACCTTCGTTCCTTGTGCAGATCAACCATTTGTTTTCTGGAGTAAAAAGCATAACATCTTTGCCAGAGCCAAAGAAAAAACTTGGGTGCAACCACTTAAAATTTTATTAACTGGGTAAAGCATATATATGTATGTACGTGTGTGTAAATAAAAATAGCTGTCGCTTAGCATGATATCTGAACTTGTACAGCAAAAATTGTAATCAAATGTATTTTATAAGCATTTATTTATAAGATGGCCAAATCACTCACTGTACCAAAATGTAATGATTGATAGTTTAACACTAAATGTCTCGTACTCTTAATGCCAACCTGTTTTACAAAAGGGACACTGTTTGTGTGATCCTAATGTGGAGGAGCATTTTGTCGTAGGTATCAGTCTTGAAGGAATATGAGAAATTAGAAGGTGATAATCCAGTTAACATAATAAAACATAATAAAATTACATTAATCAACTTTGAAAGGAACTGAGTGACAACAGAGCAGGTAAAACTGACACGATCCTGCTTATGCTTACTGTTATTAACAAATACTGTTTTAGCACATGCATAAATATCATTAGCAAAGGGCACACTGGCGCGTCAAACACGTTGCTGAGCAGTTTAAGATGCACTACTAACACGCTTGCCATATTTTATATCGTCATCCCAATCACCCGCAGGCTTCCAATCAAATTGTTCAAGAAGGCAGCTCATCTGCAGGTCTGTTTCAATTTAGTGTAATTACAGAAGCCAGAGAGTTAAGCCCTGCAAAGTAAATCACTTAAGCAGGGCCGGGTGCTCTGAGGTGTGCCGTCTGCGTGTTAAAGGTTGCGAAAGCAAATCTCCATATGTTCCTAAGAGCGTTAAAAGAGGGGCGGCAAAGGAGGTCAGTGCTTTCAAGGAAACTTCCTTTCAAGAGTCCATTAACCAGCCTTCAGACACCCATCAGATTGAATTTGATGCTCTTTGAATCAAGTCAGAATCAACACTCCATCAGTCGATAATGTCAATTTGACATAATGGACTGTATCTGCACGCGTTTACACTGGCACTGTGAGTTCTCTAAATGGCAGTTGCCTCACTAAGTGGCCAGCCTGGGAATTGCCCAAGGGAAAAAAAATCAGTATTCGCTAATTTTAATGGCACTGCCCGCAGTGTTGCAATTCACTCATTGAATATGATTTGCTACCCTTGATCCTTTGAGTGTTAGAGAAAGGAAGGTGTCAGACTAAAGGAACAACTTGTATAATTTCAACCGTAATGCCAGTAGTATATTAAACGGGACTGTATATTGGGCATAGTTGACATTGTACGGTGCTTAATATACTGTACACTAATTTGATCTCAATCTCACAGTCTCTGTTGTAGTTTATCCAAAAGGATTTTGATGGGGTTGAGGTCAAGGGTCTTAACTGCTTCCACACTTACAGAGCTTAAGCTTTGTGCACTAGAGAGTAGCCCAAGTCACGCTGAAGCAGTAAAGGCTCCTCCCACAAAGTTGGCAGCATCAAACTGGCCATAAGACTCAGGTTAAACTGAAGGGTTTAATCTCACCCCTTGATGGAGGACTGCTTGATTAAAAGGTGTTTCTCAATATTTTTAGTCCTAGCAATGTCAGTTGTGTTAGTAGAAACGCGCGCAAATTAAAGAAAATCACACCACAAAGTGAAGCGCAATTTTCCTGCTGGATTTCTAAATAGTACTTCAGTTTTTGCAATTAAGCATTTGCTGTTTCAATACAAGTGACTAATTTTGTGAATTTATGAGTCAAATGCGCATAGTGGTAACTGACTGGATGACAGTTCCTGCTTGCCATCAACTGCCCAGGATAGAATATTTTGCTCTGTATAGCTCTGCCTTTTGAAACAAAGACATTTGAGTTCAATTCTTACTCACTGTTGCTTTGGGGAGAGTTTACAGCATATGTTGTGATTAGTCACCTTTTGTGGGTAGATAGGTATACAGTACCTGACACCACAGTTTTATTTTAGGCACTTATGAGAGGTCCTGTAGCTGCATTGTTAGTGCGCTTGTCTCTTGACACTAATAACAACTCTTTTTTGCCGGCCAGCCAAAGATTCCCGTTCACAATTACATCTGGATTTGTGATGGTCCTTTAGCTTCATGCAGTGGCCCGGAAGTGCAAAACACTACAACAACAACAAAAAAACACAACAGCAAAGGAAAAAAAAACCCACAAAAACAAATAACTAATCAAAACAATTAAAAAAAAGTAAACACAACAGGAAATACAAATACCACATGAACAAATTAAGCACAACATTTTTCTACTGGAAGTGGTAAGTGCATGGGTAGGGGTTGGGGTGGTGGTGGTGGGGGGACAATATGACTCATGGCTGATTGGCCGAGAGGGACAGTCCTCCCTCTCGTCCAATCAGCGATGGTGATCACGACTCATGGCTGTCCATTTGGCTCTCATCCAATCAGCCATGGGTCTAATCTCTATCGCTGTCTTTTCTTTTGCTGCTGTGTATTGTTTTTTGTTTTGTGTTAATTGATATGTTGTTGTGTTTAGTTGATTGCTGTTTTGTTATTTTATTTTTGTTTTTGTGTGTTTTTTTTAATTTCATCTCAAAATTTCAAAATGACAGAAATGTTAAACTTTCACATATCTTTGTTTTGATTTCCACAGTTTTAAACCGATATTCGTCAAAAAGCCAAATATTGGTGCCAATAATCGGCCCGGCCGATAATCGGTCCATCCCTATTTTATATATATTTTTTGCAATGGGATGGGAGAATCTCTCTCTGAGTTATAAATTCCTGTTTCAATACAAGTTTTGGAAAGCACAGATGAATGTTGCGCAGGGGATTGGCTCTGTGTCAATGTGACTCAATTTCCCAAAATTTCCTACAGCCTTGAGTTCTTCAGACAAAAACCTAGATTAAACTGAATCAACAGTTCCTATGCTGGTAGTATGTGTCATTTTGCCTCTATTGTGATGTGACAAATCATCAATATATTCCAAACGCTGACAGTTATCTCCGTCCCTGGGACCCATTTTGTGTCTTTTAAAAAGGATGGACTAACGACCTTTTCAGAATAAACAACTTTTTTGTCGTTCACGATGGTGCGCGCTGTCGGACTACCAGATAAGAAAACACAGAAAACGTTCTGCGTCTTGGACCGGGCGAGACGTCACACAACAAGTCCGTCACTGACTCGACCATGGCCAATTGTTGCGTATTTCTGCCAAGATTCTGTCCATCGGCGCGGGTCCGTCGGGGAGGCGGGACAAGCAGCTGTATTGTCATGGAGTCATGTGCATGTACGTTTGTTCTCTGCTCTGAAAAGGCAAAAAAAAAAAAAAAAAGAGAGAGACTATGGACCTGTTCCTGGATGGTGGGGAGAGGGCAGTATGGACTGTCTGTTCTCCAAACAAATTTGTTTAAGGATTTGTGTAAGGTAATTGTGTTAAAAATCTATAATAAAAAAACAATAAATTAAATAAAAAAGAGAGATGAAGGGCTCTATTTTGGTAGGCAGACGACCGTGCGCTCGGCGTAAAAAGGGGCCGCATTTCCATTTCCGTGCCGGGGTAAGTTTAGTTTAGCCTGTTTGTGAATTTGGTGGACACGGTTTGGTTCGCTGGGCAAATTGGTGAGAAAAAGTAGATTCAATTTTAGACTTTAAATCTAAAAGCAGATCTAAATGGTAGCGCAGGTGGTGTAACGTGATTTTAGTGTATTTGATTGAGGTGCAGGTAGACAGATTTGGCGCTCCACGGACGTGACATTGTCGAAATCAAATCATTAAACAAATCATCATTATCCTCTCAATAGCGCACTCCTGACCACACTGTGGGGGCATCGGGGTTGGGGGGGTCGACGGTGTCACACAACCCACGTCACATGCACGGCCAACTACACCATCTGCAAGGGGAAAGTTTGCAGTTTACCTGCCAATGTCATGCACGGAACCCGCCAAGTCTATTTCTGTTTTGCACAATGTCAAGCACAGTGTGTGTTCCTACCGCCGTGATTTTAATGCAAATGAGGGATGCGACTCTTCTGCATTCCACCCCACAGTACACAACGGTGCAAACACCCTGTTATGTCCAATTCTACCTGTGCAAAGTGTAGCAAAATACCAAAAGAAAGAAAACTCCACCCATGCACACAGTCAAACTACGCTTACTGCTAGACTTGTGCTGGGCACACAAATAGAGCCCGAAGTGTTAAATAGACTGTGGGTTGAGTTTAATGCTGTTGTTTTTTTTTTCAAATTGAAGCTCACATTAAACATACCCCTTGGACCTTGTGACACTGAGCCATGTCTTGAGTTGTTGTGGGAAACGTAAGATATTCAGAGGATCTTGGTAATCTCCACACTCCTTAGAGGGATTAAGGACACTCAGTCAGATTTTATTATACAAGGGAGGAAGAAGGGGGAGATTAATCCACAAATCCAGTCGAATAAACTGAAATTCGTTCTTTTTTTTAATTCATATTATTATTTTTTACTAACTTTTGGGAGGAACATCTTCTCCCACGATAGCAAAATGTTAAATATACAGTATAAAGTGGATGGTTATGAGCTACAGTGTAATGCATTTCCAAAGCCGCAGCACAAAATGCACCTCATTCCAGCAGCCTTTCAGAAATTCCTTTATTTGTGTAGGCTGGGCTGACCTTTACTGACTGCAGCCTCCCATTTCTCCTTCCTCTTGCTACACTATAGACATGAATGACATCCAAGAGGAGACCTCACAGTGATGCAAGATTAAGATGTGAAGGAAAGGTTAAGTCTAAAATTCTAAAGCTACATAAACCAGGGTTATGTGAGTGTAGATTGCCTGAATGCTATGCATCAAGGGCAGGGGTCTGCCACGCGCGGCTCCGGAACTGCACGCGGCTCTTTCGTCCTTATGTTGCGGCTCTGAGTGGCTTGGGAAAATAAATTATAAGTGTCCATTTGAAGCGTATGTTATTTGTCTCAAAAACGTGTATCATGTCTTCTTATTAAGTCAAAGTGTTTTGCCACTTTCATATGTGGACCTATAATCGGATACATTTTGGATTTTTTGCAGTGCGATCGTAGTCTGAACAGCCAGGTCGCACACATCCGACATTGATGTCAGAATCACAAAATACGCTCCGCGTGGGCGGACGGGTCAATGCTGGCAGCGGGGAGATCGAATCTGCAGTTGTTTTTAGTCACAGTATTTGACTTTCATTTAATCCCACTTGAAACATGAAACATGAAGTGGACATTTATGGTGATAGTAGTAATAGCCACGGCTCAGATCGGCTCATTTTTTACATGCGGTTATGACGTGATGTCGCCTTTAGTGACGTCTCCATGGAATGAAAGTGTCTTCCTACAGGCTTGATTTGCAGACACTGTGCACAGAGGTTCAGGAGCAGAAGTCCCATTAACTAGGTAAAATAAATATTCAGGTAGTTATTTTGCAAATATTTATTAGAATTGTTCATGGAAATAGTGCTCTTTTTTTCCATTGCATTTTTAAATTCAGGTCAAGGCTTCATGCTCCGAAAGCCCAAAGGATGACGGCTCACAGCACTTTTGTTTGCTGGATGGATAATTTAAGTTCAGCTTTTTAATTCATTTGAAAGAGACCTTCAACTCTGTGATTTGTTTATTTGTAAAAGTTCAAAATGCATTAATTTAATTTAAATTTAATTTTCTGAAACATGAATCAACTACATGGATTCCATAAGCAACACACTATTTGTTAAGTGTTAAGGTATCTTAATATCTTCATTTCTTCATTTCAGATGTCAAAAAGTGTTTGCGGCACCCAATGTTTTCTTTTCCGTCCAAATGTCTTATTGAGTGTTAAAGGCTGCCGACCTCTGATCTAGGGGCATATTCTCCAGATCGCACTCAAGTCAATTTCTTTATGCGCCCCTCCTTTCTTGTGCACTTACAAGGTGCTGCGATTTTCCCATCCAGACTTCTGTCGCACCCACCGTACATAACCTGGAAACGTGTGCGCAACCACCAAAGAGGTGTGATTCGGTGAAGTCCGAGGTACGCATCATGGAGTTTTCAGGAGACGTGTGAATCCCATTTGCATATGTCACAGTTTGATTGTGAAATTAACTTGACGCTGTGGATCCGTAGGTTATCACCGGTGACATGTGTGCGGCTCATCTTCAGCCTTCTTTGAAGGAGAGCGTGTTTTTGCATTCACTTTTTAATAAACCCAATACAAGCAATTCAATCACAATACCGTGCTCATAACCGAATGCACAGGAGACGGTGCAAATTGAGAGTTGACCAGGTTGCCAAGCAACGCATTATGCGAGTCCCATCAGCATGTGGAAATGCTCCTCACAAGTGAAGAAAAAAGTCTACGGTGCTGATCCTTTTTTTCACCAATTAATATGCCATAATGTAGATGTTCAACCGTCATTTTAATGTAGTAGGGATACGTTCACCACTTCGCCAATGATAAGTTGAAATGGGGAGTGGCGTGGTAAATATTTTGCATAATTCACCACTCCGGCGAAGGGCCAATTCGTCCGTCAAAATTGCCCCGGCAAAACCTGCGTCAAAAGCCGCGACTGCAAAGTACAAATGTCCGTATGCAAATAATCCCACAATTTTCCTTGCAGCTAGTTACACTTATAATTGGACACAGTATTAACACAACATTGCTCGCTAAATGAAGTTGAAAAAAAACAAAACACTGCTTGTCTTTCCGATGACGCAATGCGGTAACGAGGGTTAGCAAGCTAGCCCCTTTGCTGGGACCCTGAATAAAGGAACCCGCAAGTATTTTGTTGTTTCTGCACTAAAAAAACGTCATTTCTCCCACCGAGTCGTGCAAATCAACTTTGAATCGCCCCCATCCGAAGAAGGATGAGTGACCGACACGGCGAGGCAACCATTTAATCGAAAGATGAGTAGTCATATCAAGTCTGACTGTGTGGATTCCTCAGGTTTCAACACTTTGAGGACCACGGTATGTTTTTCTGTAAAGTGTTTGGAAAAGAAGGATAATCAAACGCTTTCACAAAAGCGAAGTTGGCAGGGTCACTGAGTGGCGATTTTCCAAAACACAAAAATTCAGAAGACCACAGGTAAGTGTGTTTCTCTCTATCCAGTTTTATTTTACTTCATGTGTTGTCTTCACACATTTTCCCCATATAAATGTAGCGGGCCGGAATATGGCCACGTTGCACCCTTGAGACCATCCCTTGGGACACATATATTTTTATCATCTTAAGAATATAGCCAGAGTCCGCCCGTTTCTCTCTCAGGCTAACACAGAGGTGCTGATGCATGCTTTTATTTCCTGTCGTTTAGATTATTGCATAATGCCCTGCTCTCTGGTCTTCCATAAAGGGGTTTACAATTACTCCAGAATTCAGCTGCACGGGTGACCAGAGGGCAGGAGCACATTACACCAAATTTTAAAATCGCTGCATTGGCTCCCCATATATTTCAGGATTGATTTTAATCTGCTTTTATTCATTTTTAAATGTCTTAACAGTCTTGGGCCATCTTATTGATCAGACCTGCTTTTGTCATATCATCCCTTGCGGAACCTGAGGTCCTCTGGCACCGGCCTTTTAATTAGTCCTAGGGTGACAACCAGAACACACGGTGAGGCTGCATTCAGCCATTGTGGTCCAAAGCCATGGAATGTAGGATTGTTAAATTGTTCTTGATTGACGTGACCTACTTTTGGGGGTATGGGCGGGGTTACACACAGGGGTTGCAATCAATAAATGGCCGCACCTCATTCACATTTGGTGAATGTTTGCGTTGCAAGCCAAAGGGGAAACGACTGCGAATGGGTGTGCTTTTCCTCTGTCCTCTGTGAGAGCAATAATAAAAATAAAAATTCAATTCAACTTAGAAAGTGACGATGAAAAAGGCCATAGTTCTCGTTATCCAAAGAGACACGGGAGGAGACCCCCTCACAATACTATACTTACTATGACTATGAAACCAAATTCGAAGATGAAGTGATGACAAATATTATTTTTACACGTGTGACATGTGATGTACCCTTGACATTACAGGAAGCTTTGAGCTCTTCAAAATCAGAGCAGTGGGTCTATGAAAGAAGAGATGGACTCTAATAGAGAATGATACCTTCACACTTAACATCTTTACTTGAAGGTAAACATGCAGTGGGGGGTAGATGGGTTTATGGTGTCAAAGAAAATCCGATTCAGACAATTTACAAGGCTAGGTATGTGGCGAAAGGTTATAGTCAAGTGGCTGGTATTGATTACAATGAAACGTTCTCACCTACTGCTGATATGACCTCAGTACGTGTGCTCATGCAGCTTGCAGCTCAGTACGATTTAGAACGACATCAGATCGATGTTAAAACTGCATATCTACATACCCCGATAGATTGTGAAATTTATATGGAGCACAGCCTGAAGGGTTTGAGGTTAAGTCAAAAACGGGACAAAAATTGGCGTGTAGACTCAACAAGTCACTATATGGTCTGAAGCAATCAGGCCGAAATTGGAATAAAATGCTTCACAACTACCTAATTGAAAATGGTTTTGTTCAAAACATAGCTGACTATTGTGTTTATAGGGAAGAATCTGACAATGAAAAGATAGTATTGATAATTTGGGTACATGACCTTATTCTTGCAGCGGGTGATTGTCAAACACTTAAAAGTGTCATGGAAATGTTGGGAGTAAAATTCAAAATTAAAGATCTTGGGGGACTGAGGCACTTTATTGGCATTGATTTTGCCCAGAAACAAGGGGGAAATGAATCAAAAGAGCAACATTAACAAGATTTTGGAGAGATTTGACATGACTCACTGCAAAGCAAGACTAACACCATGCGAAATGAAAATGAAATTCGACGGTGGGGGTGAACCTGTTGATTCAAAGCAATATTGTGAATTAATCGGCAGTTTAATCTATGTAATAACATCTATGCGACCAGATCTGAGTTTGATTGTGAGTAAATTGTCTCAGTATCTTTTTGAACCAAATCAACAACATTGGGTGACAGCTGAGATATTTAAAAGACACTGTGGACCAGGACTTGTGCTACAGTAAACATGTCAATCTAAAACTTGTATCCTTTTGTGATGCAGACTGGGCAGTTGATCAGAATGACAGGCGTAGTATGACTGGCTACTGCTTTAGTTTGTATGAGAGTGGAGCTATTATTTCTTGGAAATCTAAGAAACAGCCCACAGTAGCTTTATCCATGTGTGAAGCTGAATACTATAGCTTTGTCAGTTACCGCACAAGAAAGTCTTAATCTTGTACATTTACTTTCTGGAATGGACAAAGGATCAGGGTATGTACCTGTCACTATTTTCGAAGACAACCAAGGTGCTGTTGCCCTCTCAAAGGATCCAGTTAATCGTCAGCGGTGCAAGCACATTGACATTAAATATCATTTTGTCCGATCTGTACTTGACGATGGTAAAATAATAATTCATTACTGTCCTACAGATAGAATGGTGGCAGATATTTTTTACTAAACCTGTTGCTAAAATGAGGATGAATACAGTACATGTTTGATTTTTCTATTTGATTTTTCTATTTTCTATTCTGTTTGTATGCATGTATATATAGAAAATAGAACAGAATTGTTGTCTATTTGATGTATCGTGTTGTGGCCACGTCAACCTAAGAACCAGTGTGGGTGTTGGGTTGTTAAATTGTTCTTGATTGGCGTGACCTACTTTTGGGGATGTGGGCGGGGTTACACACAGGTGTGCAATCAATAAATGGCCGCACCTCATTCGCATTTGGGGAATGTTCGTGTTGAAAGCCAAAGGGAAAGGACTGCGTTTGATATGTTTTCCCTCCGTCCTCCGGTATTCCTCGCTCTCAATTATGACAGTGCCAACAGCCTGCCAGAGGACATCAGGTCCGCAGAGACCGTTGATATTTTTTAAGGGAGACTCAAGACATACCTTTTTAGTTTGGCTTTTAAATAATTGTTCTTACTCTTTTTTAAAAAAAATATATATATTTTATTATTTTTTTAATCCAATATTACAGTTTTTTTTAGCTTCTTTTTGATTTTGTCATTTAGCTTCATTGTTTTCTGTTGTTTTTTTTAGCTTTTAGCTCCAGTGTTTCCTCATGGGGGCCTCGGCACTGGGAGGTGTGACTGGCCTTCCCATGGGGGGGTGGGGTGGGGGGTGGGGGCGTCCGTCCTCCTGGATGCTCATTAAGCCTGGATGACCGGGGGCCTCTGCACAATGTGTAGGGTCTACTCCGGTTAATTTGGGCTGGGCGTCTCTGGGATCGTGGCGCTCCCTTTGGCCGTGGACTGTCATTCCTCAGCGTGGATGAGCTCCCCTTGTGTACTCTTTCCTCATATGGTTTATCTGTGCCTTGCCATGTCTTGTTTAGCATAGTTTATCAGGTTGTGTGTGTGTGCGTGTGCGTGTGTGTGTGAGAGAGTGGGGGTGTGCTTGTGGATGTGTCTTTGTGTTGGGAGGGAGGGAGCAGGTCTTCTTTTTATATTTTATTTTGGATGTTTTCAAGGAGAGTCATTACTCGCTTGCTGTCAGCGGCTGTAAAATGAGTCAAAACGTGCAATATGATGTTTTGCCTTCACGTGGCGCTCGTCCGACAGTCTCTGGAGTGGAAAGTCAAAAGATACTTAAATCATGGCTCTTATGTTGATGGGAGAATCTGTGCAGCCCAAAAAGTATGCAGCATCATGCCTTTTCTGACTTAAGCACACGGCAGAATCTTGACTGCAGTCCCTCATGTAGTCACCTAGTTTTCACCACAGCAAAAGCATCACACTCATATTGTAGAGGTACATGCCCAGACAGGCCCTCTCTTCTCTGGAAGCCTTTTCTTTTTTTGATTCCATCTGGTCCAAAATAGTGCCTTGTAGATGACAAGAATGAATAGTGTCTCTCCCTTCACTGCTCACCAAAGAGCGTGTTTTTGTTCCTTAATATTAGTTGCTTCAGGTTCTCTCTGTGGCCAACCCAATCTGCTATTTCGATAGCATTCAAAAACATTTTGCATTGGAAATTTTCTTTTCCAGTATCACGACTGTCATCATAAACCCCTTATTAGCCTTACAGGCGAATTACAAGACTTTAAAAAACATTTTGTAGTAACTGTCACACAGATACAATTAAACAAACCACAATGGTGATTTGCATCACGGATGCACCTCACACATCTCATTTACAGCATGTAACATTCTCATGTCACAAAAGTGTAAAAAAAAAAGTTAACCTCAGTAAGTGCAAAAAATGGCGTGCTTTGTCTAGTGAATGCAAATGTATCCTTCACCAAATTTCCTTTGTTTACAAAGGTGGCAAATCCAGGTCCAGAAAGTAAAAACCCTGCCACAGTTTGGCTTTAGCCACATGTCCTTCTACTCAGCTGGCACTTGGAGCTCGTTTACCTGTCGACTGAGTAGAAGCACCTTTGGTTAAAGCACCTTTGGCCTTTCTGTGTAGAGTTTGCATGTTTTCCCCACGCTTGTGTCTTTTAAAATTAATTATATACATATTTTATGTATTTCGAGCAGCATCTTTAACAAGTTTCTGTTGTTATTAGAGAGAGCAAGGAGTAAACTGTTTTTTTTTTGTCTCCTGTCTGCTTGTAACTCTCCCCAAGAGAGAACTGTGCGCCAACATCTTGAACATGTTCGCTCTGAGTGTGCAAGTAATCACACTCTGAGTTGTGATGTGCAATCTACATCTTGTCTTTACAAGTCGCTTCTCCCATTATGGCAGACAGCAAAAGGTGTGTTTAATAAATCTCTAAGATCACATGAATCCTCATATTGGACTTTACATTTGAAGAGGATAAGCTAAATGAGTTTAGCTCGGGGCTTTTACTGTGAGTTGCTTGGCGTCCTTGATGCAACGATGAGTGAATTAACAAGACAAATATTGATCTTTTGCTGTTAGTTGCCTTGGTCTTTTTTAAATGAATAAATATGAGTACATTTTTCTCAACATGGTGAGAGGGAGGCAGATGTGGCAGAAGGAAAGGTCGATGCATTGTGCAACCATTTCACCAACGTCTCGTGAAATATTAAACACTTTATAAGGAATCAAATAAAGCTTGAAATACTGTACATCATCCAAATGGTGAAAGAGGGTTTTTGTTTCAGTGAAGAGGAGCATTTAGGCTGCTTTGCAGAGCTGGGCATTCCGTCTATGTGACGGACCGCTCGCCCATTTTGCTGACTGTCGACCAATTATTTTAAAATAGACGGATTACGCATGGACGGAAACCCCTTTATTTAGTTTGTCATCAATCCGTCATTAGTCTATTTTTGGCGGCGGGGCTTCGATGGCTGCGGCGAGCGCAGGGGAGAGGGGAAATAGTGAGTTGTCGTTGCTTGGGAACTACTTACTGCATACAGTAAAGCGGGGAGGGGTAACTCATGCTGTTCCTTCGTTGCGTCAGCTCCTTGCCGTTTTAGCCCCGCCTCTTTCTTAAATGCACTTAGGCCCACTATGTTATTGTATATGTATATGATGTTGGTCCAAGTGGTGGTACTTGTAGAGTTCCATTTTTTTAGATGGCCTTTTTTCTTCCCAGTATCCTTCTATACAAGAACTAAAAGCTGTTTCCAATATTTTACCTCAAGGGTAAAGGCAATCAAATTGGTGTCACCGCTCTCAGTATGGTACAGTTCAGTTCTACACCAGTGAAAACTAAAATCATCATAATAAGCACATTTTTAATGATATTAATATTTCATATTAAATGCATACTTTTCATTAGTATCCATCAATCTCATTAAATGTTGCCCTTTGGTACCTTTGGGTCAGTGAGTACAGAGTGTATGGCAGATGATTTCCATA
The DNA here is from genome assembly GCF_054856515.1 of Filicampus tigris. Classification (NCBI taxonomy): domain Eukaryota; kingdom Metazoa; phylum Chordata; class Actinopteri; order Syngnathiformes; family Syngnathidae; genus Filicampus; species Filicampus tigris. The sequence continues at coordinate 27,870,308 of NC_141217.1, read as the reverse complement.
TTCTGTTTGACATTGCTTGCTAAATTGAGGGCATTTTTTCAAATTTACAGATGTGGCAGATCTGAATGAAAGATCACACATTTGAAAACTTTCAATTAGCATGAAAAAAGGTGTCCATTTTTTGCTCTCGGTCACACTGGGATTTCATGGAAGAGCATCATGTGCTGGAAGGGACTAGTTAAGCTTTCAAATGGGCATTTTTCTCACCATGTGTCTGAATCCGAAGTATGTTTTGCTATTGCCTGAAAACTCACAAGAGGTCATCTGTAGAATCACATGTAATATAACATGTGCAACTTTTCATTTGGTTTTTGCGACCGATAACCAGAAGGCCACCTGATCTTTGTGTACAATTCCCATTTCCTTTTTAAGTATGTGATTTGGAAAAATACTGAGAGCTGACTTTTTGCTTCACCTCAGCTGTGCTTTGGTAATCACTCAACTCAATGGAATAATGGAGGCTGAGTTCAAAAACGATATAGCCTTGCAGAGTTAATCTTTTGCAGGGATGAACTCTGGAGGTAGATTGTGCGATCAGCTGAAGAAAATGACAAACAACCTGCAGTGGCTATCCAACTTCATAGAAACAATTTCTTGACATTGCGGTAGTCCTCAACACCCTCACGCACTCATGAATGTCACTCTTTAACCGGAGATATTTGAAGCATGGCTTCCAACTCCAATAATGTTATGACATGTTTACGACAACTTGTAGCGCCTTTGGGGGCAAGGGTGCACCCTGAACTAGTTACTAGACAATAAAATGAAGTCAATTTAATTTGTAGTGTAGCATTAATATATTCAAACATGCGTCGGTTGGTGATGAAATTCCACCGTGAGTTATACTTGTTTTTTGTATCGATTCCAAATAAATACAATCTTATTTTTGCAAAATACAAAATTGCAGCTGACCAGTGAAACGTAGCTCTGTTCATTATTTGCTTACTTTGACAATGGTGCTTGACATGTTGCTTGTGTTTCTGTCTCCAAAAGAAAAAGGACGTTTTCTCAGTAAACAGGCCATGGCCTTTGTTCAGCTGAGCTCAATTGAAAGAAACTGAATACAAGAGATACTTATTATACTTCTTCAGAGAAAGACCTCTAATAAATTATGCGGTAAAACCTGAAAGCGGCAACACTTGAGCCACACACGTGTTGGCGTGCAGCATATAAGAGAGTAACTTCATAAGAACTCACTCACCTCTCTCTCCCTCTACACGTTGAGGGTCTCTTTCTCTGACAAAAGCTCTTTCAAACAGGCTCCTGTCCTAAACTTGCATTTGTATATGAGCTTTCAGTTTTTTCACGTTAAACTAATTTTACATACATTTTGCTGAACAAAAATATAAATGCATCACTTTTGTTTTTGCTCCCATTTGTCAGGAGCTGAACTCAAAGATCTATGACCTTTTCTACAGTATGTACACAAAACGCCTTGTTAAAATGCCTGTTTTTCCACAAATCCATCTAAATATTTGTTGGTGAGTACTTCTCATTGGCCGAGATAATCTATCCACCCCACAGCTGTGGCTGCGATTCTTCTGTTAGGACAGCGATGGCCAACCACTCAAAGGCAAAGAGCCACACTTTTGACTGTGTTACTGCAAAGAGCCACAGCATACACATAAGCATACATAAACTGATCCATCGCGCCCCCTCACTCCCTTCCACTCTTTTGCATGTTTTGACGAACTCCCATTCATTGTCTACCTTTGTAGCCTGCGAAAAGTTCCAAGCAAGATGATACCTGTGTTGGAGATGTTCATTCCTGGTTAGAATGGAGGCAACTCAAGTGCCGCTGAAGATTTCAAACCATGAAAGGTTCTAATAATGCCCAGGCGGAATGGCTTGCCATTTCGTATTTGGCAGGCCAACCGTACTCAACTTTTTTTCCCCCTCATTTGTGCCAAAGTACATGTGCACGCTATGCATGGTACCTTAATTGACGAATGTAATCCGCGTTCATCGCCGCGTTCAAACGAGCCCTCACACACACTGTATTGCTCACTTGTTGTGAAACAGGGTCAGCAATTTAGCTTGGCAGCGGGCCTAATTTTTCCCTAAGGATGGAATCCGATCGCGGGCCGAAATTACATTTTCATCAGACAAATCTGCTGTAACAATATCAAAAGCTCACGGTTTGTTTTTTTCACGTTATGGATGTCACTATTGCAATATTGTGTGAAAGCTCACAGCACTGCAATCAGTCTCACTGTATTGCTGGAAAGTTCACGCTACACAGTCTGCTCACTAATTTGACAGTGTGGGGCCCAAGGAAAGGAGACGCAGGCGGTGTATCGCAAAAAAACTTTACCGGACATATCTCGCCAGAGAAAACAGCGACAACGGAACTACACCGGACGTTCATCACACCAAAAACACATCGTTCCCCAACACACCACTCAACCCTTTGTTCCATTGCGGAATTATGTCAGCAAACACCACAACAGTATCATATTTCTTATTCATGGCATTGAAATATGATATTGCCTAGTGACAGTGATACTTTTGCTTATCAAGTCAGCAATACAGGAACACTGAATAAAAGCAATACATATCGAAAAAGCCAAGTAGCAATAAATAAAATAATCCTGGCTCAGCTTCAGAAAACAGGTGAGCCGTGATTGGCTGTTTACTGAGCCCCGAGAAACTGTGATGTCATTTTCAGTCAACAGAAGTGACAAAATGGCCGCCCCCTGAGATGGCTAAAAACGTTTGGATTTTGCTGCTTAACTCATATCCCACAAACGCAATATTAATCAGAACGCCATGTTCAGACTAGTGAAGGTGCATAGAATATAGTATTGCAAAAAAATATGGGGTTTGACTTCCTTCTTTAATGAAATAGTCACACTGAAGCAGAAGCAGACACTTAAAGCACGACACATATACTGATAAAGCCCAATATGAGAATCCCCTTCTTACACTCAAAGTCAACAAAGGCCTGATTATTTGATGCCTTTAAAAGATTATTGTTTGAGCATCCTGTGGCGTGGGGTGTTTAAAAAGGAATTCTTCCACTCCTTTCTGCTTGAAAAAAATGGATCGGTGTCAGCAAAGGCCCTATTCCTCTTATGTGTGCGTATATGTGTGGATGCATGAGAAAGTTGATGGAACATATTCCTGACTATCACGGAGAGACTGACAAGCATTATATGCACACTGAAAGGCTACCAAGTCTTTTTAAAACCAGCACTGGGCTTATTGCTGAAAATAAAATCACATAAGGAAATTATGGAGCACAAACAATAGCAACACAATACAATGGAGATACATATATGCCTTTCCTCATTAAAAACATAGTAAACTGTTGCTTGAAAGCCTCGCACCTCATCTTTTCTACTTTCTGTTTTCCCTGCAGGAATTTCTACTACATCACCATGCTACGTGACCCTGTGTCACGCTACCTCAGTGAGTGGAAGCACGTACAACGTGGCGCCACCTGGAAAACCGCCCTCCACATGTGTGACGGCCGCCCGCCCACTCAGGACGAACTTCCAGCCTGCTACAGCGGCGAGGACTGGACCGGAGTGACCCTGGCAGACTTCATGAATTGCCCCTCCAACCTCGCCAACAACCGCCAGGTGCGCATGCTGGCTGACCTCAGCCTTGTCGGCTGCTACAACATGTCGTCCATGAACGAGCTGGAACGAGGCCGCGTGCTGCTCGCCAGCGCCAAGGCCAACCTGCGTAACATGGCCTTCTACGGTCTGACAGAGTACCAGCGAAAGACGCAACACTTATTCGAGCGGACGTTCAACCTGCGTTTCATTCGCCCCTTCACGCAAATCAACAGCACGCGTGCTGCCAGCGTGGGGATCAACAAGAAAGCGCAGTGGCGCATCGAGGGGCTGAACGCCCTCGACGTGGAGCTCTACGAGTACGCCAAGGAGCTTTTCCTGCAACGCTACCAGTACAACCGCCAAAAGCAGCATCAAGAGGAGCGTCTCCGGCGGCGGCAGGAGAGGCAACGTCTGCACAGGACCTACCTGGCCGAGTTGCTGAGATTAGGAGGAAATGAGGAAGAGGAGCAGCAGGAGGACATGAAGGTGCTTGCCACTACGGAGGACTATAACAGCCAGGTGGTGCGATGGTGAGGAGGAGACAACATAGACCAAACGGACTTTCATTCGAATCTCCTCCCTTTGCTGTCAATCTGCCAAATTCTGTCATCCCCCTCGTCCTTTGTTGGCTGGCCGAAAGGTGTCTTGATATTTATGATGGATGTATTTGTAACATTTTGTATGTGTTGTTTCTTATGGCTATTTTTTGGCTCTGCAGTTGTAAAACGCATTGAACTTTCATGAGCAAAGCAAAATGTTTTATACGTTTGGCTAAAATTGTATGTCTGCAAAAAACAAAACGATGGAGCAGTTTTGTAAAATTGGTAGAACAATAAATGGGCTTTAAGGGTCTTCTGTGTAATGTTTTAGCACTGTGTTGACCATTACATTATTGTGCTTACTTTGTGGCTAGGTCAGAAAATCAAAGCACAAACTTGGCTGTAGTCTTTCTTTTCTCCTACTCATTGACCTCCACTCATGAGATGCAATCAAGGCTGTTCCTTTGCGGAAATTGTGTCAATAAAAATATACAGCATCCTGTGGTGTCAATTTGTTCTTGATCAGCTTTTTGCCGGCCCGTGTGGTTTCTCTTCTTCACATATAGAAACACTCCGCCAAGCATGGGAAATAGCTCTACAGCTGCAAGGAGATTGCGACTCATTCCTTGAAAGATCTACACTTGGAATACAAATCAAATTGTGTTGTGATGCAGATGCATTTTCTTACATCAGGGAGGGACCCCTTGATTAATTTTCCCCCCAAAATTAGGGGGGAGACATTTTTTTTTCTCTTTCTTTTCCCCCCCAAAATATTTAAAAAATGCTTATCATTAAATGTCTTTTCCAGGAAAAAAAGGGAAAAGACGGCAATAATGGAAACAATAAGAAATATATAATATATAAGGAATGTTTTCCCAAAATTTGGATATCTTTTTTTCCACAAAATTAGGACTTTATTCCAATTCATACACGTGTCTATTTAATGATTTTTTGAAAGGTCATTTACTCCTTAAGGTTAGTGCCAAAAGATTTACAGCTTCACTGATCCATGCTTGTGAATGTTCTCATTTGTCCAGGTCATTTTATTCTTAGGGCACTGAATCAATCACAACTAGATTGTTCTGGTTGTCATAGAAGACGTTTCGCATTTCATCCGAGAAGGCTTCAACAGTTCATCCAACAAGAATTGGGTCGGACTTGACCGCACACGCCTGACTTGCTGTGGAAAACTCAACTATTTCACTATTTCGCTTCACTGGTCCACATGGTGTCGGCAACTGTGCCATTCTTCTGTAACTGTCGTTTTATGTAGTGTGCATTGCAATGAAATACAACTCATAACAAGTGAACCTTACCAACTTCTTAGACTGCAGTCGAAAATACAACCTTCTTAACTTTTCTCCTCTTTTTGACATAAATCACTGGTCTCAAACGCAAGGCCCGGGGGACAAATTTGGCCCGCCAAATCATTTTACGTGGCCCGCGAAAGCAAATCAAGCATGTCAACTTCTATAATGCTTGCTGAAATCTGTAGCAAAATTTAAAATTGTCATTTGAAATAAATGACAGATAGTGTGAACATTTTCTTGTTCCGTTCGTACAGTAACTTGAAAAACTATTATTCTTGACTTCTGATTTCAAATCTAGGTATGCATCATCTTGTTTTGTACTGTATATGTAATAAAATGAGGTGAATACACAGTTATATGGTTTCAAAATGGTTTCTAAATGAGTTTGACACCCTTGGCATAAATTGTCAGTTTATTGTCTGCGAGTAAGCACAATGCCAAGACTGCGTAAAAATGTTTATTTTACAAAATGCTGTAAACAGAGCTTTCAATATAGTTATTTTCTAGGAGCTGTGGAGATGATGATGAGTCTTTTAAGAGGTGTCTGCACCTTTATGGTACAGATTCAAATCATCAGAGTACTGTAAATTCGGTGTCTACGATCTGATAGGCACTCAGAAATGTGAGCAGAGAGAATGAAACACCTCAGAGGCAGCCGGCTGGGGGAAGAGGCAAGTGCATATGGGGAGGCTACTGAAAACAGGAAGCTCCTCTGTTTACAGTTTGGGCATCCTGGCTGCATTGAGGCGCATGGAGACGCAGGAAGCGCCAGCCGCGTAACGCATCTCCCTCAGCATGCCGCTCCACTGCTTCTTGTCGTTCTCGTACCTAAAGCAGGAGCGAGAGGACAGTCGCAGCTCGGTACAATCAGATCTTGCTCAACGTGCTGCCTAAAATGAAGACTTACTGCCATACGTCGGTGACCTCTGTGGGAGCCACCTCCTTGTTCTCCATTTCAATCATGGCGAAACCACCCACAGCGTACAGGGTGCCACCGGTACTCACTAAGTTGACAGAGCTCCTCTCCTGGGGGAATTCCGCAAAAGGCTCCCACCTGGTGACAATCAAGCAGGGGATAAGTTCAAGCACTAAAGACATGACACACATATCGTTTAACATAATACCTACTTGTTTGTTGCAAAGTTGTACGCTTCACAGGAAGCAGTGAGGCCTCCCTCATTCACTCCACCAGCCACGACGATCTTGCCATCATGGATGACGGTCCCAAACATTGCTCTGGCTGTTTTCATAGCAGCCAACTCCCTCCACTCTGACTGCTTGTGGTTGTACACAAACATCTTGTTGAGGGCTTTGCTGTAGAGAATAAGGAAATGTGAAGGCAAAAGACATTGTTTGTGATTGCTATTTTTGGTTAATCATGTCAGTTTGCATGGTTGGGCAAAAACTACCTAATGACTGATTTCCATGGAACTTTGTATAGGGGTAGATTGAAATACAAAACATATTGGTGAGGATCCAAATAAAAGGGTCAATACAATCATTTTTAAGTGCACTCTAATTACCATTTACCATTTTTAGTTTTTGTAGTTACAGTCCACTTATATTGGGCTCCAGTAGTGCAGTGACCAACCAGGCTGAAGTAAAAGGGTATAGCCTTGTACATAATGATTTTATGATGACAATTATTATTATTATTATTAATAATGTTTTTTTTTTCATTTTTATTATCAGTTTGACTAACGGTGGACTGTGAATGAAGGGCTCCATACATGAAGTCCTTGCATATGAACCATATGCTGTCTTTTTTTTATGATAGAAAACTATTTCTCCTCGACTGTGTATGTATCTTTTCAGCTGCTGAGTTTCACTTGGCGCGAAGGAATTTACTGTAGGTTCTTTAAGCACCCTTGACAAGCAAAATTTAACACTGACACATTGCGATGGCTGCTTCACACATACAGTGTACCGGTACATTTATTTTTCCACTGGGACTGACACCTGTTTATCACTCGTTGTGCTCGATTGATGGTTGAATACGCAGATACAGAGTTTGCGTTTCATCCTGAGGCGCTTGAAGTCCTCTGCCCAAAAAAAAACCCTTATCTTGTGAGTCTCTCTGTCATGGCCTGGGTTTTTGGCCTTTGGTTAATGCATTCTCTCCAGTCTACCCTAGTTGAGCGTGGGTGCGGTCTCTCAGCTGCAGCACCTGCAATCCGTCTGACCACCTGTCTTCAATCAGCACTTGTTGGTATTTAATTTCGGCTCCAAACAAGGGAAGGTGCCGGAGTATTGTTCTTGTGCTGTCTAGCTGCTTGCCATTCTCGTGTTGACTCGATTGCAACCAAGGTCGTCGTTCCAGTAGAACTTAAGGTTTGTGTAGTTAAGTTCTACTGTGATTTTGTGTTTATGTTTTTGTAAATTGCTCTGCGGTTACCCACCTTCCACTGGGCACTGTCACCCGTCTTTTGGTTAGCGAACTAGACTCACTGGTTCTTGCTTTCGCGTTAGTGTTCCATATTTGTATCTTTTCTTTACTGTTATTGTGCTGTAATAAAGCCTGTGTCACTGCTCTCAAACCCTTCTGTCTGTGTAGTGATCCATCCCTGGCTGTAAGGCCAACCATAACACTCTCTATCTGCTGCATTACAGCTAAATTTAGTCCTTCTCAAAGAAATTCATCTTTGCTATCACAAACTTTATTCACATTCCATGAGCTCCGATTATATGATGAGCAGTAGTCTGTTAGGATGATGTAGAACAAACAGCTGTATCTTGTGACAGTGGACGTCTCTTTTCCCTTTCTTTTTTGCTCGAGCATTGGCTGTCTCTCCCACTTTCTCTCTCGCAGACACACGTACACCCACACATATACACACACGCACACGACTCACTTGTCATCTGTCTTGCCGCCAACACAGTAGATCAGACCCTTGTGGGAAACAACAGCATGCCCATGGATCTTGAGAGGAAGCTTCTTAGTCTCACTCCACTTCATCTTCCTGGACGAAGAATAGGAGAGTTTTAAAATGATATCCTCCTGGCAAATGTCACTGGAGACTATGTACCGTATTTTCTGGACTATAAGACGCGACTTTTCTCCTAGATTTTGAACCCTGCGGCTTATAGTCCGGTGCGGCGGTGGATTTTACTTCCACCGCTCGGGACGCTCTAACCGGAATGATAGTACAATTCAATACAATACAGTTCCCATTGACTGGATGTGACTGCAGGTGGAGGAGTTCAATAGGAGAGGGCTCCATGCACTAGGTTATTGCATTAGGTGCTGTAATGATTGGGTTTTACGTTTTCCTAGAGGTCCGTGAAGTGCACATGAATGCGATTGGCTGATGTTACGTCTGTTCTGTTGTTTCGATGTGAAATGCTATTGTTGATTCAGCACGTCATGTGTTAGATTGGCTGACTTTAACATAAAACAAAAGTGCAGATGTAGAATATAGTAGAACAATAGATGGAGTCTGGTGGACATTAGCTGACAAACTGGAGCGGCAGTCGGCAGCGAAATGAAGATAAGTACTGTTTATTTTCTCTTTTCTGTTTTAATCAGCAACGTTGCTGCAGTGTTAAAAGGCACTGTTAGGAAAGAATTTGCTCAGGTACATACATGTACATTTACAGTTCATAATCGTTCTGTAAATGCAGTAAATATAAGTTTTCAACATACATAGGTGCGGCTTATATAAAGGTGCGGCTTATTTAAGGTTTTTTCCAAACTGTTCTAACAATAGAGTGGGTGCGGCTTGTAGCCCCGAAAATACGGTATGTTTTGTTGGATTTGACTGCAGCGTTCAATATGGTGGATCGCGGTTTTCTTTTGGCTCATTTGCAGCACCAAGCGGTAGGGTTTGGAATCGGTTGAATTTTGACGATTCCGATTCCGGTACCTCGATTCGATTCCGGTTCCGAAGAATTCAGTTTTGTTTTTTTTGTTGTTGTTTTTATTTTGGGGGTGGATGTACACTTCTACTGTTTATGAATTTTCCTCTGATCTTCCTCAAGAAAAGAAAATACAATAATGCAGCTTATAGCATGATACTTAACACCCATTAACCCGAAAAAAAGTGTGCAAATAAAAAGAAAAACCTGCGTTCGATGTGGGCTTTAAACATATTTCATTTCTTTTATATATTTACCCGATTGTGTGGTCCGTATCACTTGGATGAGGGTTGGACTCGGAGCTGGCGACCCCACCTCACTATCGGCATTGTGAGCATGCGTGCGCATGCAAGCACACTAAGCATTGATAGGAGTCCATAGGACGTCTCGACTGGGAGGAAGGAATTTCAGACCGCCGGTAGGTCGATGCCAAGAGTCAAAGACCGAACACTCTAAGAATTCTACCCCATGTAAACGGAGGTGTTTAATCATATTGGACGTGCAACCTCCTTTCCAGATTATATTGTTACATGTTGCACTGAGCAGCTTGGTCTTTTTTTTTTAAGTGCAGCCACACTGTTGACCTGTGTCGAACATCCATAATTACCACACCCCACGAGCATTATCCTGTTGTCTTCGATGCTGTCTGTGTGTTGTCGGAGTGGTGTGATCAGTTTGGATACACTATAATAGTTTGGCCCGGACACCCCTTTGCATTTGGTCCATTGACCCTAACATGTTGAATGGGCGGGCGCTGCGGAACAGTTAGTTCCGTGAATGGCTACGTGAAATAAAGCCTATAGTATTGGACCTCGTCGTAGCAGAACTCTCTTTTATATCCGCACAAGACAACAGTCCTCACTTGCTGCGCGTCGGACACATATTTCCTATTGGCTGTACTTTGCTAGTGTCTGTCACAGACTATTGCTACTTTGTTTGTTTTGGGCAGCTTCCTCCGCGCGACGGATTAGAATATTAAAATGTGGCACAGGCATTTTAAAAGCTGAACGATTCTGGGAGAACCGAAGTACTAGTCCCGGTTCCATTCGGTTCCCGGTGCCCAACCCTACCAAGTGGGCATTAATGGAAGCACTCTAGAGTGCCAACAGTCTCGAATTTGGGTTTTAAATTGGACAGTGATCTTAAATTGGACCAGCAAATCAGTGCTGTTGTTAGGTCCAGCTTGTTTCATCTTAGACAACTGGCTAAGGTAAAGCCCCTCCTTTCTCACCAGCACTTAAACAGTAATCCATGCCTTGGTTACATTTCAGATAGATTACTGTAATGCACTTTATTTTGGAGTCGGCCAGTGCTCTCTCAAGAGTCTCCAATTGGTCCAAAACGCTGCTGCTCGCCTCCTAACGTCAGCTCGGAACATGGAGCACATAGCACCAATTCTGGCCTCCCTTCACTGGCTCCCCGTGCATTTTAGGGTTAATTTTAAGATGCTTCTTTTTGTTTACAAGTCTTTTAAATGGCCTCGCCCCGGCGTACCTCTCCAAGCTCCTCCAGTCCTACGCACCATCCCAGTGCCTTAGGTCTGCAGACCAGGCGCTGCTCAAGGTGCCGAGGACTACGCGGTGTCTCAGAGAGGGTCGAGCCTTTTCGGCTGCTGGTCCTTCCCTTTGGAATGACCTCCCATTGGATGTGAGGCATGCCCCCCCTCTCTGTCCATTTTTAAAACCCGTTTGAAGACGCATTCCCTTTCTTTGGCTTTTGATTTGACGTGAGACCGACGGTTTTCTGCTATTTTCTCGTGTCTATTGCATATAGAATTTTATGTTTTGATTTATTGCTTTCTCTTGTTGTATCATTGCTATTTTGTTATTGTAATGTAAAGTGCTTTGTTACAGCTGTAGCTGTTATGAAATATATAATATACAGTGTGTATATATATATATATATATATATATATATAAGTTGTATTGTGCTCTCTTATGAGGACATGTGAATTAAATAAATGACCTCAATCTATTCTCATCAATACTACAGTATACCGGAAAAGGATTATGGTTAGAAAGATAAAAAGAGAGGAAGCAACAATTCTACTTACTCGATGTCATAGCACATGACAGTGTCCAGTGACTCATTAGTCTGCAGGTCTTTTCCAGCCACAGCAAACAGCAAGTTGTCGCTCTCGCCGATGCTGAAAAGGCATCTCGGAGAGGGCATGGGTGGAAGGGCGACCCACTCAGAGGCAAGTGGATCCAACTAAAGGGAAATGTGTCTGGGTGAACTTTATACTTTCTAAAACATTTTGTGAGTTTACATGCCTTGATCTCTATTAAGGCATGGAAAGAAAACCTCTACCAATGGCTTGACTTCATTTATAGCATGAGGGGCACCCTGTAAGTCACACTAATCACGTTTTCTACATTTTCGTTAGAAAATGTGTGCGTAAGCCAATAATAGTCATCACTAGACACCTTGCAAATGTCCCTTTGGGCAATTGAAAAGGATGATGTTAGAGCCATATGATTTCACACTGAGATGGTGCCATATTTTGGAACCTCTATCCAACCACATCTGAATATACATGTATACAAATATTTCTGTTGGACTATACTGAGAAAAAATATAGTATTTTTGATGCACAATTGTATTACTGTGAATGTCTCTCTGCCTTCAAACAATCCCATTTCATTGGCTAAATCCATACACATAACCCAACTGCTAGCAATATGTAAAGTTAAACTGCAAAAATAGAGCATGTTGTCTCAAGAAGCTGCCTACCAAGTAGAAATAACATTGCAGAGGGACATCCTTGTTTTCCTCATCCACAAACAGCCCTCCGATGATGTAGAGCTGGTTCTTCTGTGACGTCAGGCTGACATGGTTGCGTGGCACCTGCTCCGACATGGCCGCCAGAAAGCATTCGTTCTCGTTCACGTCGTACGCCACCGCCGCAGAGTCGTTCACCATCAGGATGAAGTCCCGCGTGTACATTCCGTGCCTACGATTGTCGTTCAAAAAGCCAGGGAAAGGGCTATCCTCCTCCTCCTCGCTTCCTTCTTTAGTAGCCCCTTCCTTTTTCTTGGGCTTCTCTGGAAGTTTCCCTTTGAATGCATCTCTGATAACCTGAATTGTCTTCTGGAGTTCCGGGTCCGCCTTGATTATCTCATCAGTCTCCACTTTCTCTTTGAAGTACTTCTCAGGCAGCAGACGGAAGCGGATGCAGTTGAAAGCGTCTTTGAGGACCTTGACACGCTTATCCTTGTCATGGCGAACCCAGGCCATGACTGATTCAAACACCACCTCCTCCTTCTCCACATTCAGCGAATCTCCACCAATGATGGCAAAAAGCTCGTGGGCGGCGAGTCTGAGGAACTCCTGGTCTTTATGTAGTAGCTCAAAGTGGTCGGCGATAAAGTTGCGAGCGGCGATGGCAAGCCGGGGACAGCTGAGCACGAGGCCCATCCTGAAGATTGCCATGCAGTTGCCCACAGAGATCTTCTTCTGCAGGTAATTGACACAAACAGTGAAAACTGAGGGGATCTGGAATTTGTTTGCGACAGCGATGATATCCTGGACGTTGTCATCTGTGAGGTCAATCTCAGCAGAGTAGAGGTACTGAATGATCATGTCCAGGACTGTGGGATTGACATCCTCCAGGACCACTTCTTTGGTGTTCTCCACCTCCTTCCCATCTTCTGTAAAGAAGATCTCCCTGAAGTAAGGGCTACAGGCGGCCATGATCAGACGATGGCAGGGGAGGCTGCGGTCGCCAACCTTCAAGGTGCAATCGACAAACTTGTTCTCATTAAGCAGCTCCTTCAGACCATCCTGCAGCAGAGTGCTCTGAAACAGGCGCAGCTCCTCCTTGATGGCATTGGGGTCCATGATGGTGGGGAAACGTTGAATGAGCAGAGGGGATCTGTTGAGAAAGGATGGAGGTGTCGAGCACAGGTCCTTTAGACAGTCAGTTCTGGCTGGAAAGGACAGTAGTGAGAAAAGGGTGGCAGTGTGAAGCCCCTGCAATTGAATCCAGCCACCCCTCTAAATATAGCAGCCCCTGCCTACCTCATCTCCCCAGGAATCCGCCAGCGCCAAATCACTGCGCAGCACCGGCCTTGCACTGGCCAGCAGCTGCTGTCTCAGACAGAAAGAAGCAACTGGTTGTTGAGGGTATGCCATCATGATTCAGCTCGTCAAGTGTCGCAAGGCCAGATTAGAATAAAGACAATAGTGTCAGAACCCTGGAATAGCTTGACTCCAGCATTACTGAGGATATATTTATAGCTGCCGCTGTCACATACAAAATAGGGATGGGAATCAAAGGTTACCTCACTGTATGAAATTTTGACTGTGACAATATCTGGTTTAAGCAGTACAGAAGGTGGGGAAAAAATATAATTTCTCATGTGATATGGCTAAGGCCCCTCCTTAGAAACAGTCATCCATGCCTTTGTTACATCTGGGCTAGATTACTGTAATGCACTTTATTTTGGAGTCAGCCAATCCTCTCTCAAATGTCTCCAGTTGGTCCAAAACGCTGCTGCTCGCCTCCTAACTGGAGCTTCGAAGATGAAGCACATAACCCCAATTCTGGTCTCCCAGGGTATATTTTAAGGTGCTTCTTTTTGTTTACACATCTTTACCTCTGTACCTCCCCGAGCTCCTCCACTCCTACGCACCTTCCCGCGGCCTCAGGTCTGCGGACCAGGCGCTACTCGGGGTGCCGAGGACTAAGGGGTGCACCAGAGGGGATGTGACTTTTTCTGTTGCTGGTTTTCCCTTTGGAATGACCTCCCATTTGATGTTAGGCAAGTCCCCTCTCTGTCCATTTTTAAAACCCGTTTGAAAACGCATTTCTATTCTTTGACTTTTGATTCGACGTGAGACTGACAGTTTTCTGCTGTTTACCGGTGTCTATTGCATATAGTATTTTGTGTTCATTTATTGCTTTCACTTGTTATATTATTGCTAGTTTGTTGTTGTATGTAAAGTGCTTTGTTACAGCTGTAGCTGTTGTGAAATGTGCTATGTAAATAAAGTTGTGTTATATCTTTTCAGTCATAAGAAAAGAGTGTTAAACATGGTTTCATTTGAATATACAGTAAATATCTGATAGCAGTGTATTGATACTCACTCGTGGCCGACAAATTAATACGATACATCACAGTATCAATGATTGAATGATGAATTGTCGTGCCCGTTATACAAATCATGTAATTAAACTATTCATATTTTGTCTACTTGGACGCCTCCCTGGTGAGGTTTTCCGGGCATATCCCACTGGCAGGAGACCCCAGGGATGACCCAGGACACGCTCGAGAGACTATGTCTTCCGGCTGGCTTGGGAACGCCCTGGGATCCCTTGGGAATAGCTGGAAGAAGTGGCTGGGGAGAGGTAGAGTGAAGTCTGGGCTGCTCCCACGACCTTACCCAGGGTAAGCGGAAGAGGATGGATGGATGGATGGAACTATTGGTCTATTCAATTTACATATATAACATCTTTGAGCTACACAAGCACTGCACCTAAAGTGTAATTCCATTAAAACCCATTGTCAATGCGGTTGTTTTCATTGCTGTTTATTCATTGGAATGATTATGCAAATACAACTCGATTTATCGAACTTTTTGTGGATTGGTAAGAAGAAACCCAGCCGAAAGAACATCTCGTACTCTTTTTATGCCAACCCAGGTAGCATTTTCTTTATATTCTTAGTGAATAATGTGGGGGTCATAATAACAAAAAATCTGGCGCGTGTGAGGTGGGTATCTATGGAAGTGCTGCTATTGGAAATTAAAAGTAGGAATCAGATCAAATTAAAATCTAGCAATTGTCCTTTTGCAAAATAATGTGCTGATGACGTTTAACAAGAACAAGAACTGGTCCTTATGTATGAAAAACAAATCACTGACAAATCAATAATATGTGCTGTAACGATTGCTCATCACAACGCATTAAAATGTGATCACCAAAGTCCATGCAAAAGTTTCAACTGACAACTAACCACAATTTGGGTGAGACAGATGACAAAGTTTTCTAAAAATGGAGCAGTGCAATTGGGGTGCAGCAGCTGTGAATGCTAGCAGGTGAACTACACACATGCAAGAAGCATTGCCCTAACCCCCTCTTCAACTGGTACAAATGTATTGTCTATAAAGCTGTTCAATTGCATAAACTAAGGCAATACATGTCTTTTGAGCGAAACCAACTGCTGATTTGACTGGATCAATTGCATCCTGGATTTCCGTGTTCTTCCTTTTTACCTGAAATTGTGTGAGGAGTGTGTGGCGTTAGGTAATATTTCTCCAGTGGGCAGTCCTAAAGATAGATCAGACTATGCCACTTGTCGAGGAGTATCTCACATGTAATTCAAGCAGAAGGAAAGAGTGGAGTCTGTTGAAGAAGGCCATGCTGCACAGAGAGAGCTGCAGACAGTTCAAGAGCATTATGTATCAATCAATGCTGGTAGAATAGCTAAGATTTTTATGCAAATTGTTAAAAATGTATTTCTCAGCTAAAACTAATAGGCTCTACTAGTAAATGTATACCATTTGGATTCCAGAAAACAATTTACTCATGTATGCAAAAAACACACACAGGGCTAGGAGGTGCTATAGTCAAGTCTGAAATCTGTCTAGCACCCCTTCAGAAATTTATACATTTATACCCATCTGTAACTGTCAATGTGACTGATTTCACTGTTATGTAAATTTGTTTAATATTTTAGGAATACAGGGCGGCACGGTGGTCGACTGGTTAGCACGTCCGCCTCACAGTTCAGAGGTCGTGGGTTTGATCCCGGCCCCGGCCTCCCTGTGTGAAGTTTGCATGTTCTCCCCGTGCCTGCGTGGGTTTTCTCCGGGTACTCCGGTTTCCTCCCACATTCCAAAAACATGCATGGTAAGTTGATTGGACTCTCTAAATTGCCCCTAGGTGTGATTGTGAGTGCGGATGTTCGTCTCTGTGTGCCCTGCGATTGGCTGGCAACCAACTCAGGGTGTCCCCTGCCTACTGCCCGAAGACAGCTGGGTAAGGCTCCAGCACGCGACCCTTGTGAGGATAAGCGGTATAGACGATGGATGGATGGATTTTTATGAATACAAAATAGATTTAAGTTAATTTAGCTAAAAACTTCAACAAATGTAAATACAAGAGAATAAATAAGAAACGTAACTCGATTGTTTATGTATATACATGTCAAATATGATGTACTAGATAATTTGATTTGTGATATTTCAAAGCTGGATGTGTAGCCATTTTATTTTGAAGGTGTATGATCACATGACCCGGGTCGGTTGTGATATTTCTGTGGAATTGTGGGAGTTTATAGACAAGCGGGAAGACTTACTGAAGCAGGAACGCACGGTTCAACAGCAGAGCGATCAAAGAGATTCATCTACACTGTGTTCAGGAGGCACCCACGGTAATTGTGCTTTTCTTTATTTGTATTTTGTTTTTTGATTACACTTGATGTGTTAGCATTGGCCACAGGGACTCATTCGGGCCTGTATTTTACTTGTAGTTTTCACAGTGTCTTGTGATTTCCTAACGTCATCGCTGAAGAAGGAGAAATATAAATCAAAATCTGGACATCAGTCTGAAACGTGGCCTTTGGACCGACGTAGCTACATGGTGTCCAACGGGGGGCACGAACCCATGACACTGAGATTAAGAGTCTCATGCGCTACCGATGACGTTAGGAAATCCCGAGACACTGTGAAAACATAGACATAGCTAGAAGACATAGCTAAATAATCTCAAGTCTCTACTTAAACTAAGTTTTATTATATCACTGAACAACCCCCCGCCCCACCATGTCATTGTTGTAAATTGCCCAGCAGGAGGCAAAGTATGTACTTGAGTGCGTGTGTGTGTGTGTGCGTGTGTGTGTGGGTGGGTGTGGGTGTGTGTGTGTGTGTATGGATGTAAAAAAATCTTCCTTTACAAAATAGTTGAAACAATGTCTACAGTATTTCAATTTTCCCCTTAATTAAAGACACTCGAATGCAAGAACTAGTAAATATTGAAGATGAATTTCCATTTTGCTAAAATTACAGTGGTGAGGGGCTTCATTTCCGCAGTGCGTTGCTTGCTCAAGTTGTTGCAAATGTTGTCATTTGCAGCTTCACGCAGAGACTGTATGAAAAAATAAATCTGGTCCCATGGGGAGAAGAAATACACGGCCTCTTTTCCTGAGTATGAGTGATGAAGAACGGTAGACTCTGCAGCAAAATCAGAATCTCAATCCATACAGTGTGCCACTCAGCCTCCTAAAACAACAAAACAGAAAAGCAAAACATCAATCAGAACCAAAAAATGACTTCCGGATGACTTTGGTTATTGGATTGTACCAGCAGATGTGGTTAGCACACAAGTCTTCTTGCATTCCTCCTCTGTGTCAAAGCGGTTCCTGTTCCCGCTGCAGCCTCCAAACCAGAACTGAGCACATGCGTTGGCCTGCTTGTCATAGTACCAGCGGATGGTGTATTCGCGGCACAAGCCCTGATCCAGAGCCAAGGCACAGCGAGGGTCTAAGGAGGCGGTCTCTGCATAAAAACCAGATGGGAGAAGTCACCGAAAAAGTTGTTTACCATTTGTTGTTGACCAGACCAGCAAATCGCTCCTGAGATAGAGCTGAATTCCACAAAGATGAGCAGCCAATCGTAACACTGGAAACTCCTTTACTTAATGTAGTTGGCATCAAAAATGAGTGCCGTCACCTGGTCAGCCACAAAATGAATCACAGTATATTGTATGGACAAAAAAAGTAGGATGAGGAATGGGCTTATATGTGTTTTTGTACTTCATCCATTTTGCCACGATACACCTGAAAAAATCCGGTGCAACCAGCTACCTCAAGAAGCCACTTAATTAGTCAAAATGTGTGTAATCGAATGATTGTTGTTGTTTGGTGATGACTTGAGAGGTTTGTTAGAGAATGTTATTGACCAAATCAGCACCATAAAGCCAAAGGAACACAACGGGCAGGCCACGCATCACGTTTTGGAAAAGTTTACGTTTTTTTAGTTTTGTGAAATTAAAAGTTTTCATCAACAACAAAATCGTGTGTAGTCTTATATAATTCAAATGTCTAATACAATTTGGCAGCAACCAGCAGAGGGAGCAATTCAATCAAGCCCTACTACTTTAGATTGCTGCCCGAATGGAGAGACAATATACTGAGAGAGCTCCAGCACTGCAGACTACAAACAGTTGTGCATGGCCAACTGCATGACAATCAGCTCAACAAACTGGCAGCTACACAAATTAGTGAGGATAAAAGGGAGGTAGAACCTAGTGAGACTTTCTACGTGATGTATTGATTTGTAGCGCTTTTTGTTTTGTTTATACAGAAGAACATTTGGGGGGCTATTGGCCTGGTTCACCTTCTCTGTTCTTCATTAAATCATTCCAAAGGTGTTTTAATTCATGGGTGGCGGTCAGGGCCGTTCTTCTAGTTCTTCAACACCAAACTCATTCAATCATAGGGCTGTGCACGAATCGGTGGTGACTCGAATTCATTAGTCAATTGGCCGATGAAAATGAACGCCAAATGAGGATTTCCAGACTCGAGTCACATCAACACTCACACAGACATGCACACGCATCTCACGCCTATGTGTGACGTATGTATGTGAGCAAAACCCCGCTACATTCAAGAACAATACACGAAAGCATTTGTGTGTGTATGGGAACATGTAGCCGGCTATCGAGCATTAAATTTAACTGCTAACCAATCAATGAATCCCAGCTCGACAGTTTATCAACTCCTTTATCGTTCTTACATGGTTGCTGGCCTCACGCCATGACAGTGGCAGACGAAGGGAGTTTGGCCACTTGCACGCCAGAGAGGACATGCTTAGCTTAGCGCATTAGCTTAGCACTAGCTAGCAGGTTGTACTACAAAAAGATGGATTCAAAATGAGTCCAAAAGGATACGTGCTTCAGAATATGGATGGATGGTTGGCAGAACACCCATGACGTGTTTTTCGACAAAAGTACAATTAGTAATCCATTTGAATGGATTCGAGATTTGGTGGTTGAATGGTTAACAATTGCAGATTGCAGATTTGAGGTATGGGTCCAGCACCTATCCAATCATTATTATTGTTAGTCTAAATAGTTCTTGTTGTTATGATAAAAGTTTTGATTGATTGATTCAACCACGGACCTTGCTTTGGATCACAGTCATACTGGAACAGGAAAGATCCTTTCTCAAACTGATAAATTAGTCAAGAGGCATGTTTCAACAATTTCGTCCATATGGCACCTCTTATTCGTAGAGTCTACCTTTGGGAAGAGCAGGTCTTGATGTAGGAATATACTTCACAGATATGCCGGATGATGATGATGATGATGATGTTCCATTTACGGAAGACGAGTCTTCTCTGGAAGAAGGAATACGTTGGAATGCTGTGTTGCCATGGTTAAACGTGTCGCCACGCTCAGCCCCCCAGCGTGTCTCTGTGTGCACTTGCTATTGGCGAAATGACAAAAGTTCATTACGGTTGATCTTTTCTGCAATTGTCCATACACATTTACATTGCAATGGCTGTCCATACTTGTCCTGTGCTGGATCCTTTATGGCCATACTGGAATCTGTCCACCGTGTCCCCATGGTTCTGGTTGCTGGACTGATGGGTGTTCAGGAGTTCCCAGTCAGTGGCGGGCTGGAACCTATTGGCGCCTTTGGCATACCTCCCATTGTTACCATTCCTGCTGTTGCTATGGCCATTGTTGTTTCCATTAGTTAGTTTGTTATATATCAGGTCTCCATTCTCGTCCTCACAGAACTGGCTGACCAACTTGGATTCCAGAGCTGCAACAGAGCCACAACATAAAAACCTGCGTTATTGTGTGCCCTTTCTGTGAGATTTGTAACCCAGACTGAGCAGCCACACATTCCAAAGACTAATCACTTAGATTTACAGCCTTGCATGGGACCGCAACAAGCAGTTAGTGTCAAATAATTTCACTAACTTAAGACTCAGGATGATTAGCTGATGTTTGTTTTGCAATTTTCAAACGAAATATTTTGTAGTCCCAGGTGTCTTAATAATATGTCAGTAACATGCTTCCATCAAAATTACCACAAGGATCAAGAATTACAGCATGTTTCACCCCCTTTTTGGCCCTCACTGACATTAGCCTTTTTTGAGCATGTGGTCAACTCCGAACCAGTTTACTGTCGGCTTTCGTTACCATGATGACTCAGAGCGGCACAAAGGAATGGATACTTGCTGAGCCTCGAGTCTCAAAACGTGAATGTTTGGATTGTATTTTTACTCGTCGAGGCAACGCTTTTTTTTTTTTTTGAGCAAGGCCTGTGAATTACTTTCTCAATTAGTGTAGTAAAATCAGGAGAATGTTTGGGTGTATGTGTGTGTGTGTGTGTGTGTCTGTTGGGGAGATGATTAAACAGGAGGGTGAGGGAGGAAAAAAATTATAAAATACATTTTGAAATTCATCTGGGATAGCTGGTATAGGGACCTTTCATCAAGGAGGAGGACTATCCTAGGTCGACAATGAGAATTTCTGGTCAGCATTGCCACATTAATGTATGTGCTGGTTATCAGAAGGTAATATTGATCACTGAGTCACTGCTTAACATTCAGTGGAACCAAACATTTTCTCATTGTGAATTGAACCAAAAAAAGGCTGAATACAATTACGGCACGCATATAAAAGCTATATAAGTTGTTTACAAATCGCTTATTAATGTCATCATAAACTCTGTAAGTCAATGATGAACACTTCAAATTCACGTGTAACTAGTTCAACTTTTTAACAAGTTCAACAACTGTATCAATCACCAATTCGATCAGAAGATGGAGCAATATATCGATTTAAACAACTTGTATATTTACTCTACAGTCAACCCTTGCCATAGTGGAAATGCACTGGAAAAAATGATAATTCAAACCACAAAAAATATTGCTGAAAACCATTGAAGTAGCACATTCTCAAAGCCGTTTGGCTCTAGTGTAGCTGTACAGATTCGTCTCTATCAACGCAAACTGTGGGGTGGGAATGGGGGCTTTGGGGTTGGTTTGGAGGTAATACATTGAAGGTGTGCAGTGCTACAACAATAAACGTAAATCCACTATTTTATTTATTTTTTCACCAATATGGAATGACTTTTTAGCCTTACAAATGTGGTTAGCCATCAAGTATGACACGCTCAAGGCACACTGCTACCGCTCCAGCAAAAGGGCAAATATTTACGGTGGGCTCACTATTTGGCAAGGAGAAGTCAACTAGATCTCTCGTTTTCAGTTGCTCTAATATTTTGTTAATTATTCATAAAGCTAACAAAGTGATACTCATTTTGAAAAAAACCTTTCTGAGTGTACTCAGAAGTGGTCCCCAAAACTAACTTCCTAATACGTGTTTTGAATCATTTAAGAGTTTACCCTTCTCTTTGATTAAATGAACAGCTCAAATGTGTGTATTTGCATGTTTGTGTGGAAAAAATGAACATACTCCTAGAAGCACAATGGCTTTAGAGTGACTATAATGTCATGACTGCAATGTTTTTACCTGGCAAGGTGTTGAAGTCATCAATAAGGAACATGTGCTCTGTGTCGGGGTCAGATGCAATCAAGTTCAGCTCCCTAAGAAACTCTGCCTGTGTTGAGTCCGAGGTGTTGACAATACCGAGGGCAAACATTTCGATATTAGCAGCGTGCGCTTCCCGTACGGCAATATCGAGCTTTACCGGCTCCCGTTTGTCGGCTTGTCCGTCAGTGATAACGATGGCAACTTTGCTGACTCCCAGGCGTGAACTGTAGAATGCTTCCTGGGTCGCTTTGCGGATGGCCGTACCAGTGTAGGTGCCTTCTCCCATGTACTGAATGCTTCTAATGGCCTGTTTGATATCTTGCTTGGTTACATAGCGGGCCAGGTTGAACACCAGCCTGACTTCCAGGCTGTACAGTACAAGGCCGATCCTGGTGGAGTTGCGGCCCACCGTGACTCGGTCAACCAGTGCGTTGACAAAGTCTTTAATGATCTCAAAGTTCTCTGGCCCCACACTCTCGGAGCTGTCAATGACAAACACCAGCTCCATTGGCCTCTCCTTACACTTGATCCCACATCCTAGAATGAGAAAATGAGAATGAGAACATGCCACTGAAAGAGATTTTGGTTAAGTTTGACCATCGGTCGGTTTTGGAATTTGATTGCATTGGAGGCTTCAACCGACACAACAAACATGTAAAATTGCAGGTGCACCTAAGAAATTACACTACTGAAAATGAACATTCATTTGACCTCTACATGACCACCTGTTCAGTGTTTCACTAATTTTTGTACTTTTTTCTAGCGAGTGGAACCGATAACTTTCCAAGGATTTCCAGTTCTGTGCCTCTTCCAGCCTCATTGTATCCCTCTTGGAATCTGCTAATGACACTTGATGACAATCCAAGCCCACAGGTTTCAAACTTAGGTGCTCGGGGGCCACTATCCTGCATGTTTTAGATGTTTCCCTCCTCCAACACCCCTGGTTCAAATGATCAGGATCCTTATCAGGCTCCTGTAGAGCTTGCTGATGAGCTGATCATTTGAATCAGGCGTGGTGGGGGAGGGAAACATCTAAAACATACAGGATAGTGCATCTCGAGGACTGGAGTTTGATATTTGTGCTCGAAGCTCAGTGGCCACTTCCCTTTGAGAACATCCACTTTTAATCCTCGCGATGACAAGGGGCTGCGGATACTTTTTAACAATTATAACTAACTATCATTCATTCATAATTTTTGGCTTGTTCTCAACAGCATAATGAAGGGGACTGTTGAAATACCAATTCAAATTGATCCAAGAATTTTATTGGTCAACTCATGGATCAAACCCGTCCTGAATTTTGCCATTCGAATACTTGAGAGAACAGTAAATTGTGCGAAAAGTACTAAAACACTGACCAGTTGGACATGTGCATTCAAAAGTCAAGAAGGTCAAATCAAGTTGACATGTCAAGGTTAGAGTTCACTTTAGGCTCATCCTGAAATTTCACCCGAAAGCCGAGTCCCCCTAAATTTTTGAAAGCAGTGGATAATTTGTGGAGAAAATAAATGCTTTAATGACAACACCTTACCACATATTTCTTTGATCAATCTAATGATGTCCTCCCTCTGTAATGAATACAAAACTCACTTAGCACCTCCATAGATGAGATTAGCATTTGCATCCAAAGAAAGACAGATTGAAAAAGGGAGACTCACTGTGAGGCCTGCTTCTCCTTTCACACCAGATAGACCCTTCGATGAGCAAAAAACCTTGGATGACTGACACATCGACAGGTCCATTTACAATAAGCAGTTTGCACGGAAATTATACTCACGGGCTGGCCCGGGTTTCCTGGGTCACCCATATCTCCTTTGAAGCCCTTCAGGCCCCTCTCCCCTGCAGAACCACGGTCACCCTGTCACACAGTCCACAACCTCAGCAACAGAACACTTTCATACACATCTAATTCTTCAAGTCCATGATTGCAAGCACTTTAGCTCCAGGAAAGCCTTCTCCAGCGGGCCCCCTTGGTCCTGTCACCCCCTGGACCCCCTGTTCACCCTAGAAAAATGTCATGGACAAACAAAGAAAAACAGAAAAAAAAAAAGGGTTTGTTTTGTTTTGTTTGTTTTACAGGCAACTGAATGACTATGACAGAAATGAGATAATAATCTACCTTTGGTCCTTGGACTCCAACTCCTGGTGGTCCCACTGGCCCCAGGGGGCCTGGTCGTCCAGGATGACCCTGCAGCACAGAATATACAGTAGAGTCACACGTTGATTCTTTTTATATAGTACTGTACATTATTCCCTTTGACTAGACATTTTATTTCAATACTAAAGCAAACGACAGTACCAATGTCTTTATTGTGCAATTATGAACTATTTCCCTTTATCGAAATACTGTATGAAGTTTCATCCATCCATCCATCCATCCATTTTATAAAACATTGTACTTTCATTGCTATATTCCCTTTGCTAATCCAGTCTTCAAAAATGCAGGTCCACAGCCAAGAGGAATTCTGGATGGTATATTTGAAGGCATATGTGTGTTACATCTGTTAGGTTTCCTAAGCCAAGCATCAGACTCATAACCTAAAAAAACATGAATAAATAACCTACATACATACGTATGACGCACATTGAGCCTTTCGCTCTCTGACTACAGCTAGAATTTTACTAATGGGTGTTGGACAGAGGTTGTTTTTTCATGTAAAAATGTACCTGAGGTCCTGGCAGTCCTTCACCTGGAGGTCCTGGTAAACCTGGCAGCCCTCTGAAACCAATATCCCCCTAAAGCAACAAAGATCCGGCAAAGGTGTTGAGCAGTTGTAGCGAAGCAATTTACATTTAATGGTTTTTTTTGGGGGGGGGGGGATTTTGGTTTGCCTTGTTGCACGCTGCTGTCTGCAGCCAGGTCAGCATTGCAAAAGAGAATCTGCTCTCAATTGCCTTAGCAACATAAATACAGGTCAATTAATGTTAAATACATAAACAAATTTATAGGGGTGTAATGGAAACCAATTTGAATCGGAAAATCAGTTTTGATTTAACCGAGGCGAATCGAAGCAAATTTAAACCATCCATGAATCGCAGCAGACCCCATATCATATCGGTGAAAGATGCACACCGGGTATAAATCGGTATGTGATTAACTTGAATAGTTTGGGCTATGGAGAGCTTTTACATGGTGTTACAGGCTATATGTCAAATCATAATTGCACTGAATAAGAACTGATTCGATACATTCCACTTGAAAATGTACCTTTCTTGAAACGTGTCGTACCTCATGGATTGAGATATGTATTGAATCATCTTTAATCCATTAAAAAACATTCCCAGAGGAAATGGCCCATTGCATTATTTGTTGTCCATCTCCAAATTCAAACATTACTTGAAATTGAAATATTTAAATAAGCAAACAGATATGTCTTTATCTATTACAGGAAGAGGCTTCATGATTTTTCAATGCATCATTTACTTTCCCATTGTATGGGAAAACTTCTTAATTTTTCGTTCTTTCTATTTTCATGTTAATTAGAGGGCCCTCACCTTTGGACCAGGAAAGCCTATCCCGTCAGGGCCGATATCTCCTGGAAGCCCAGGTAGACCAGGGGGCCCCTAAAAAATATATAACGTAGATACAGTATAATGTACATAAATATCACTAATACTGCAGTGAATTCATATCCTGTCACACATATTGTAGCATCACCTAGGTAGATCATTTGAACTGCAGTGGCCTTTGTTGTTCTTACTGTATTCGCTTTGTTTTGATTATAATCAGTTAATTCTGGTTCATGGCTCAAAACCTCCACCAAATTGTTAGGCAATCAATTACTAAGTGATGGGTGAATGGCTATGGATGCAATAAAGTGATGGGTGAATGGCTAAGGATGCAATCTATTGGGAAGGAGATGAATGGTGGATGTGAACACTGGTTTATGGGTGGACAGCGAAGTCCATGTGTAATTCACCATGGGGCCGGGATAGCCTTCTCCTTTTGGGCCGAATGGACCTGCGGGGCCTGGATCCCCATGGTCACCCTATGGCACATGAATACAGTACAAGTCAAGCCATATAAAAGAATTTTATTCATGTATAGTAGATTAATGGTGGCGAAAAGGAAGCACAACAGGATTCATGGTCTGGCAAATGTTGACATTCTAGTTGAATCTGCTCAACTGCAGAGTGGTCCATTCCTACTATTAAGTTACTTATACCTTACCTACATAAATAAAACTGCCTTGCCTTGCTATCGAACAAGGTTGATGTAAAGTAGAAAAGACATAGTACACAGTCGAAACAAGTAGGGTTTCACCTTTGGACCAGGAAGCCCATAGCCAGTCTCTCCAATCGGACCAGGAGGGCCACTTGGACCAACATCACCCTAGACCACAAGTAATAGCTCATGTTCGTGGGTGCAACCTTACATCAATATCATCCTGTCTATCTTTGCTCAGTCTTAATACATAAACAAGCATTCTGGCTTTTGAAACCGAACTTACCTTGGGTCCCGTTACAAAGCGTCCTGGTGGACCGGGCAAACCCACCCTGCCTTGTGACCCTGGTTCACCCTTAATAATTTGATGAAGACAGTCGAGGGTAAATGTGTGTTGTTTGTCATTCTGCTTTCATTCATGCAATTATAAATACTTTTTCTGTCATTTGCATTTAAACTGTCCATCTGGAAGTGCATTCTGATGCAAATCCTCACCTTGGGTCCTAATGGGCCACTAATACCAGGTGGCCCAGTCAAGCCTCTTATTCCCCTTTGACCCTGGTCACCCTTAACGGTCAAATGGAAAACACAGTCATTAATTACTTATGTACAGCTCAACAAAGCCCAACAACAAAGTAGGGTGACATGTTTTTTTACCTTTTCACCTTGTGTTCCAATCCCAGGTGACCCTTCTGCCCCCCTAAGGCCTGGAGCTCCTGGCTCGCCCTGAAGTCACAGAGCACACATGCATGTAATCAATGCTAACTAAATTCTCCAGTCAGGTCCTTAGGTATTGGTACAATGACAGTTTTTATAAATATGCCCCGTCTCATTTTAGAGGTTTCACACACAAAATATCCATGCTTTGATCCAATTTCTGTTCCGCTAATCCTGTTGAGGCTTGCGCAGATCTGGCGCCTAATCCTACTGATTTCTGGCCAAAAGGGTAACTGCACCCTGGACTTCTTGCCAGTCAATCACACACTAGTTGGTGGAGCTTTATCAAGGGTGTAGCCAGAATTTGTTTCTCTGGGGTGGCCAAGGTGACACAACAATTTATTGGACATAATTTACTAGATAATAGTTTTTCTTGGCCGTT
This sequence comes from Filicampus tigris, assembly GCF_054856515.1. Classification (NCBI taxonomy): domain Eukaryota; kingdom Metazoa; phylum Chordata; class Actinopteri; order Syngnathiformes; family Syngnathidae; genus Filicampus; species Filicampus tigris. The sequence goes on along the minus strand of NC_141217.1, from coordinate 27,843,263 downwards.
GCTATGTTTTTGCTTATTATCTCAGTAATCTTCTGTCGTATGCACTTATTCACTAGCTAACAGCCAATCAGAGTGGTCAATTGTCATCGACAGCCAATGCGATTTTGCATACTGTGATCGATGACTCATTTGTTCAAATCATATCTAAAAAGCACAATAACACAAAAATCACTTAATTCTTCACAATTATAAACATTGCTTTTGTATAGGTTTATTCATGCTTTTATTATGAGTCTAATGGACAAGATTGGCATGTGTGTGCACATGACTTTGGGTGGTATGAACCATGACTTTGGATGGTATGATAAACAATGACTTCTTGACAATGTAGCTTGGTTGCTAGGGTGTGAAAGTAATCATTTTGGTGCCGATGGTGAAAATCAATATTTCTTTAACAAAACAAACTTGGTTAATGTAATATAAATTAACACTCTGTGCCCCTCCATGCACTTTGGATTTCTGAGAGACAAAAGCAATTAAAGAGCTAAAAGCTACCTTCTGCCCAGGAGCTCCATCCTCCCCTGGCAAACCCGGTAACCCCGAAATTCCTGCTGATCCTTGCTCACCCTGAGGACAAATGTCAAATCCATTTTACGAAGGAAATGATTTGCAATTTTAAGACTTAATGGAATCAATGTTGAATTGTGACCAACACACACACACACCTTATCTCCATGTTCTCCAATTCCTCTCTCTCCTGGGGAGCCAACCTCACCGGGCAACCCTTGGTCTCCCTGATTCAGGAAAAAAAGAGAGCCTTAAATACAGTATGTCAGATTATATAAAACATATTGATGAATATTTTTCTTCGACCACATTTTGGGTCTAAATTGTGACAGTTTCCAATTAGCATTTCCTGATTTGTTGAACAAACCTTGGGTCCAGGTAAGCCTTCTCCCCGTGGACCTCGCAGCCCTGGTGGCCCTCTCGGACCCTCAATGCCCTGTAATGGTGTCATTTATAAACATAATCAGAAACTCACAAATGTGACTAAAATACGCAACACATGTGTCATTGATCGATGACAACTGTTCAACCAGCACTCATTATATACTTGCCTTCTCACCCTGGATACCCAGACCTGGTAGTCCGACGAGGCCTGCAGGACCAGGAGGGCCAAACCCCCCCTATAAGAACACAAGTTAGTGATTACACTGACATGTAAATGTTGGCCTTTACTTCGGGCTCTATTTTCTTAGACAGCGCAAATGCAGGCGGATCCTGATATTCTTATCAAGTGCAAGGCTTGCAATTTGGCAGACCGAGCTCTGCCAAACTGGACAGGCCGGCGCAGCAGGAGGAGCGTTTGGAGATGTGAAAAGGTATAATTTGGTGGCAGAAAATCAATTTAAACCTTCGGCCTGCTCAGACCACATCTAACAAAGGTGCAGGGTAGACAGCTGGTCTTACATGACATACAGTATTTAATTGATGAATGTGTGAACAACGGATGTCAAATTCTCTGAGTCATTTCATTATATTTTCTAAATCATTCCACTGGCTAGCACAACTTTGAGGTAGGCAAAAAAAAATGGGGTTGAGAGTGGTCTCCAACAGCCCACTTCACAGTGCAGACGTGCATCTGCCATGTGAAGACTCTAGTGCATGACTAACATGCCACATTTAGAGGGTACACTGATGGTTGAATTTACTCAATTTTATTTCATCTGTATCCAGATCCATTTTCAAAGTAGATGTATAGTCTGCTGAAAAAAATCTATCTGGATTGCGATGATTTTATTTCGTGCAACCACTTGACAAAAATAAAATTGAGTAAGTTATGCACCACATTTTTTTGCAGTGTATGAAAGGGGCTACTTTGGCCATGGTTGAATTCAACTGGGACCACGCCCACAGCTGTGCAGACAAGTAGCTATGTGTGCCAAAATTGGCAACCTGGTAAAATATATCATTTTCAGCACGACAAATACTAATACCACTGCATATGTCACTTTAAAGCAGTGTTTTTCAAACTTTTTTGAGTCAAGGCACATTTATTTCATTGAAAAAATCCCGCGGCACACCACCAGTTGAAATTGTGAAAAAAAAAAAAAAAAAAACTTATTTTAACAATATAAGTGTTATATTGTTTATATAAGCATTTTTTAACGTTGAAGAATGACGTTATATGATAACTTCTTGAATAGGAATTAAATAACACAAAGAAAAAAGTATTTTATAATGTTTCATATTGATAGTGTGAAACATGGGCCTGTTTGGATAAACGTGCATCACTAATTCGCTTGTCTCTAAACAAAGACAATTAGCTACCTGCTGCTGCTGCTGCTGCTACCTGTTGGTATGGAAGAGTACTACGATGTAGTAACTACATGACTACGCTGCCAGGCGCTAGACCGCACAGGCACACAAATTAGATAATTTCCCGCAGCACACTGAGTTTGAAAAAGACTGCTTTAAAGTATGCAGCTGCGAGATCAGTGAAGAATGCATTTGAAAAGCTAAAATGTAACAAACCCAACTTACCCACATTCACCAGTTTGAAACAGCCACTGTTTGTCCAAACTTTGAGCTCCATTCACACGTGTCCCTGTCTTATGCTTACATGGTATATGACTCCCTAGAAAATGCATTCAGTGGTGGATGCCAACCCTTGAATGTCTTCAAAAATTTATCTTCATGCCTTTGGGAAACCTACACAACCAGACTTAAAGCCTTTTGTGTTCTTTAACGTACCTTGTCTCCTTTAATTCCAACACCCAATAGTCCTCTGGGTCCCCGTGGCCCCTCCAAGCCTCGCTCCCCCTAAGAGCAGTGACAAAGGAGTTACTCCGTGGCAGATAACAGTAAATATATATAAAGAACATGTGAGCATAAAGACAGTCCAAAGCTTATCAAAGAGGTGCCTGTAGTTGCTAAGATGTTTTCATTTATTGTGATGACCCTCTTCATCATTATCCTGCCACCTGAGGCACAGATGTGTGGGAAGAAAGGTAATTCTGCTCAGAGCTGCTGTGAATCAGTTTCCAGTGAAAACACCATCTGTGAGTCCACAGTCAAGTCTTCATTGAGAATAAACACCAGCAACGTTTTGAACAATCTTGAGAGGTTTTTGCACGGGCACTGAATATCTCGGTTGACTTTCTATAAGGCTGAGTCTATATACAGTTTGATTCGCTGCAACTTAATGTTTTCAAGGGCTAAAGATTTTTGCTTGAAAAAAAATGGTACAACTTCATGATCTCACTCCAAATGACTTAAAAATATTCTACCATATGCGGAACAGCACCAGCTCCGTCGTGCGTCACACCATAGGGTACCAATATGTGTGTTGACAGTCATGAAATCTTTTCAGGTGACTGCTGCTTGTTAACGCCCTCCAATGAGCCGGATAATATGTTGAGCCAATGGCAGGCGTATTGCATTTATGAATGTTATGTACCAGAAGGACTTTTTGTTATTAACTCCTGAAAACGCACTTGTTGTTGTCCTTTGATTTGAAAGTTAATGCATGACATACATTCTGGATAGCTTAATGGGGGAGAAATAAGCCAATTCCATAAAGGTCAAATTACATACCTTTGGGCCAGGGAGACCTTCTCCCAAAGGCCCTCTTTCTCCTTGGATCCCCTGTGGCCCTTGAGGCCCCTGAACACAACAAATCAATATAAACAAGTGCAGATACAGTTTTCTTACTTACTTTTCTGGATAATGCAGTGTTAGTAGAATTTTACTGAACCAGCAATTCCTCCAGAAAATGTATGTAATATGACAAATTTTAAAGCAAGAGTGCTAACCGTCAGGCTTTAACATTTTGTCAATTTTGGGAATGTATTAAAAACCTCCACAAGCGCAATGACTTACAACCTGGTCTGGTCTGATATGAGTCATATATATGTGTCAGAATTTAGAACATGTAAAATATCACATTCAATATTACATTGACCTCTTGACAGTATATTGTGGCTAAATCTACACGTGATCTAAACATGACTATGATTAAGGGAGCATGCAAATAGCTGGGCACTTGTAAAATGTGACCTTTAAAAAGCACTTCCCCAAGCAGTGACTCTTTTAGTGGGAGAAATATTATCAAGATCTACTGTAAATTTAGACAAAAGATGCGGTCAAAATGAAAAGAAAGAGAAAACAAGTCAGATGAAGACATAATCTTCTTGTATGAGTAGTTTAGTAGGATGTCACCATTTGAACTCTTTGACTATCATGGTTTTGATTACTCACCGGTGGCCCAGGCTCACCAAGACCCACTGGACCTATTGGCCCTGGTTGCCCCTGGAGCCCAACGTTTCCCTGTTGAGTTGAGCACAAACAAATAAATAATAGACATTTCATTTTTATTTAACATTTTGGCCTCACAGTCAAAGGTTCCGGGTTCGAATCTCAGCTCATTCCTTTCTGTGGAAGGTTTACATGTTCTGCCTGTGCTTGATTGTTATGGGTACCCCGCTTTATCGTCATGTTTAAAAAAAAAAAATGCATGTTTCGTTAATTTTTAAAATTGTGTTCAGGTTGGAATGTGAGTATGAATAGATGTTTATTTATAGAGTGTTCCCTGTCCAGGGAGTTCCCTTCTAGCCCACAGTCAGCTGGGATTGTCAAGCTTGCTTCCACAGTCCTGAAACATGTCCAAGGTTCACTGAATGAACACTGTCTAGGAGGGTTCACCAGCCTTTTTGAAACTGACAGCTACTTCTTGGGTAATGATTAATGCCAAGGGCTACCAGTTTGATACACACTTCTGAAATTACGAATTTGCTCAAATTTTATGTTAATAGTTAATGATGTTCATCTATGTGAATTTGCTGAACATGATTTCGTCACAACAATCCAGCCATCCATTATCCGAACCACCTATCCTCACGAGGGCTGCGGGCATGCTGGAGCCTATCCCAAATGTTTTCCGGCAGTAGGCGGGGTACACCCTGAACTGGTTACCAGACAATCGCAGGGCACACAAAGACAAACAGCCATTCACACTCACAGTCACACCAAGGGACAATTTAGAATGTGGGATGAAACCGGAGTACTCGGAGAAAAACCATGGGGAGAACATGCAAACTCCACGCAGGAAGGCCAGAGTCCAGGATCGAATCTGTACTGTGAGGCTGATGTGCTAATCAGTGCCGCCTTGTCACAGTAATGATTAACAATTATTTAATAAGATAGGGAACAGGTAAATATCAAAATGCAACAAATATTTACAAGTGTTTACATTTTCAAATAATCATGTCTGCAACATTCCTTAGAAATCATTATGTCCGATCACTGGTCAGCTATTTTTATAACAGGCTTGCGGCTTATCGATGTGGTCCTTGGGGGCTCGCTGTTGTCATCATGGTTCAAAATATTAATTACTGCCAGAAATTTTCAGACCCTCTTTTACTCTAACATTTGAAAACAATTGGAAAAATATATATAAATAAGTTCCTGGGATTGAATGGCTGGACTGCGAAAGGACAAATATATATGTCAGTGGCAGTGAATGAGTTAAACACGACACAAAGTCCATTTTTGATTGCTCCTTGCTGGTCTTTAAATAGAATGCACGTTGATGGAAATGAATGGGAATATAGTATACTCCATAAGAATGAATGGAAAGATGAACCTTTTGTCCTGGGAGCCCGATTCCTGTTTCCCCTTGGATTCCAGGTGGACCAGGAAGTCCCCGTTCGCCCTATGAAAAGAGAAGCAGCAAAACACAAGGTGCGTTGGATTTGTGAAATCACTTGCGTCATTGAAGTTTTCAATGCTACATTAACATTCTTAACATCCATATATTTGGTATGCTTTCGTGTCTCACAGTGCACAAGAGGAGGTCACATGGGAGACGTCAAGAGGGTGAAGGGATATTTGCAAATGAATCCTGACTGCAACTATTTTTTCTATCCCCAGCCCTTCCAGACAAGTTGGAACAGCGCTAGATCCTCAACATTAGTCTGTTATTCAGGTGATACGGGATGACAGGCAGACAATCAACAGACGCATTCTTCCAAAATAATTAAGTAGTAAACAGTGGAAGGATTGGGAGTACAGGCTTGTCACACAGTTGGCAGCTACAAAACTGTGTTTTGTAAAAACAAAACACAGTCTTGAAACTAGGGGCCCAGAAAGTAGAGAACAGAAAAAATAGAATGACAAGGTAATAGTAGGTGTGATGCTTAAGAGGGATATCATAGTACAATATGTAATCAGTAGATCAGTCTGGGGGTTTTCCTTTGAAGGTTTATTTGGCAAATTCCTTCCAGTTTTCATTTTCACGTCAAAAGTAGAAAGGCCTCTTTGGTCCTAATGTTGTATGTACTCATGACGATGAATATGCAATGCATTATGTTCCCAAGTCACTGTTCTCAAACACATGCTTGGTGGAGAAGCTCACACATATGCAGGCATGCACGGAAAAATGGGGTGGAGTTGATGCCTTGCTAAAAGACACCTTGGCAGTAGTCAGCAAACAGACATGCAACTCTCCAACCATTTACATTTTATCTGCAACGGGATTCAAATAGTGACCCTCCGGTTCCGAAGTCTTTACAGATGAACTGATTTAGTTTCGTAGCGTCATTCTTGTCTGAATTTGTTTTACAATTTGGGGATTTATTTTGAGGTCAAAAACACAAAAGGCAGGCAATTGAATGTGTTCAAAGACACTGACCCAGTGACGTTATTGTGAAACAGAATCGAATTCCAACCAGACAGGGATGCAGTGCATGCATGCATCACATGGTTTTGCAACGGTACAGTACCTGCCAAGATCCACTACAATTAAATGATTGACACGTGACACTTTGTCTGCTTGGTTGGTTGAGTTTCAGGTCTAAACATCTCCTGTGCTACAGTGATGCATATTCCTGGTCCTTTGCCTAGAAACAATTATTAAATGACTTACTTTTTTACCAGTCACACCCTCAGGTCCGATATCACCAGGAGGACCAGGCAAACCCTGGACATTGAATAAATTCATGATCACAGATTAATAGTGGCATTTCAAACTTTTAGTAGATTTATATGAAACACATCTGAACTTAACACCACAAGATTTAGTGGATGGTAGGACAGAAAAAAAAAAAAATGTGTTAATGATGATTACTTTGACTTGATTAAAATTGTGAATGTGTTATTACCAACTGGATTCAGAATTATTGAGTGAATAAATTAATGAATAAATAAATACATTAGAAAATCTGCTTTTGTTTTGTCTAACAGTGATTCTACCTGAAGTCCACGATTTCCCCTGGGGCCAATGGACCCTTCAGGTCCCTGTAAAATGGAGGAAGGTGCCTATTATTAATAGCAACGTCCATTCAAAAACTGTTCATTTAGAATCATTAGGGTGAATGAAAATATGAAGAATAAATCATGCAGTGTATGGATGAGAAATGGAGTTTCAACGTACTAATTATGTCATAATATTATAAATACTTTTTGATATAAATGGTAATTAGGGAACAACATACTCTGTCTCCCTTAATTCCAGGAGTGCCACATTCTCCTCTTTCCCCCTGAAAGAGAATCAAACAAAACGTGTAGACATGAAATGGAATAACATTCAAACAAAGACTCAAATAAGCCAATTGGAGTTAAGCCAGGACTGAATGCGATCCAGAGCGTGTTGGTTGAAGTCCAAGAAAAGTGAAGTAACTAAAGATACTTGCAGGTTACATGATAATACAATGAAAATATTTCATCATAGGTGTTTGTACAATACCTGCTCTCCTTTGTATCCTGGTCTGCCCTGTGTAAAGCAAACAGTCTTGTTGAAAACCACAACATTTTCTATGCTTCTTACTCATGACTTCTTGTATTACTTGATGAAAAAAAAAAGGATTGGTGCACACCTCAGCTCCCTCTTGACCTGGTAATCCGCTAAGGCCAGCATCACCCTTAGAACAAGAAAGATTTGGAATTAGGATTACTGTGATCAAAGACTCTGTATGCACTGACAAAAAAGGAGAGAAGTTAATGGATGGGCAGCACCTTGTGTCCCTTTGGTCCTGGGATGCCATCCTCTCCAGGACGGCCCTTCTTGCCCTGCACAGAAAGTCAGCAACAGACTATTAAAAATTGCTGATTTGGAAAGTAAAAGTTATAAAAATGGGGAGGAGATTTTTTTTTTACATTATGCTCTCCATAACATGTCAGCATGATTTCATTGCGTAAATCATCATACGCACAATAATCTGTTTAATTGTCAAAACAAGTCAAGCACATAATACCATGAACAACATATATGAATTTATTGGGACTTTTGATCAATGTTCATGGAATAGAACTACTACCACGTACTCTCCTTTCCTCAATCCAATTGAGATTATTTTTTTCTGCTTGGAGATGGAGAGAGTATGAACATCGGGCTCAGGGCCATTGGTCACTGCTCCGTGCAATATACTGCGTGTGAGGACATTGGGGTAGTTATTGTTGGGGTTGGGTTGAGACATTTGCAGCGTTTCTTCCCTCGCCACATCACAACAGAAAATATCTGCAGCAATGTGTACCAAAATCTAAGGCCAGGAGGATGAGGATGGTGGCCAAGAGAGGAAGGGTGACGACAGCAACCACTGATAGTGTGACTGCTGTTGTGAAACTGTATATTTGTACTTTTTTTTTGTTTGTGTTATATTTCTTCCATTCACAGAATGCTGTATACATTTTCTTTTTATGTACTGTCCAGTAATGTATGGAAGTTTTACTTTCTGTGCAGTGTGTGTGACGTCAAACTTTGGAGGCTGCTCTTACTGTGAACATTGCAAAAAACACGCACAGGCCAGCTTGGTTTTGTTGTTTCCATGCTGCTCATGGTGTGACCAGCAAGAGCAAAACAGCAGCAGCAGAAAAAGCCAAACAAAACAGCCAAGATTTGAAGTCCAATCTTTGTTGCTGGGCAAGTCGCTCTACCAAGTGAGCCAAAGCCACGCAGCGAGACCAACATGCTGTCGTTGCCCTGCTGGTAGCAGAATGACCAGCAATAGCAGCTGGTCATCAGCTATCAGCAGCTCCTGGCTGGGCCCCTGCTGGGCGGCTGTGGCTCAGTGCATTGAACATATTACCCAGTGACCAAGTGTTGGCTGTTTGAATCTTGGCTGTTTGGATTCGATTTTGCCGCTGTACACCAGCAAGACCAGCATGAAAACGCAACAAAACTATGCTGTTCCATCCTCTTTTTACCTGGTTAGCTGGACCTCTGCCATAGTGGCAAAACATTTAAGCATTTTGACTTGCAGTGCTTAGACAACGCCAAAGGCGCGATACATTTTGGGGGGACTGACTTTTTATATGAGGAAGGAATTTAGTTTTGCCACATGGGTAAACTGTTTTGGGAGCGATATGAGCTTTCACAGGTGATCCATGGTGTTGTGATGAACCATCCAGGTTATTTTGGACAAAAGCACAAAGTGAATGCAAATGAGAAGAATCTTTGTATTTTTGGTGGTACTGACTCCTTATATGAGGAAGGGATCTATTTTAAAGCATGTGTGAACAGTTTTAGGAGAAATATGAGCTTTTGCTAATGAGTGTTAATGAGCTAATGAATGTATTGTTGAGCAGAACTGTTTTGCCAAACAGTTTTAAGACTATCATTTCTGTTTCAAGAAATTAGTCAAACCAACGGAGAAAAAAAATGTCCTCTGATGCATTACTTTACAATTACTTGCAAACTGAGCGATTTCTGAAATTGTTTGGAGACATTCAAAGCACAAATACACTATTTGATGTTTCACATCTTGAACCATGCAATACGAATTCTCTTGAAGCTTTGAAGTCCAAAAAGGTCTGAAGCCAAAGAAGCTTTAATGTGAATATCAAGTGTTTTTGTGCTGAGTTGAGCGTTGCATCAAGATCGAGTTTCCATCCTTGCCGACGCATACGGCTTTCCTCAGCGCACACCCGCTGCCATGACATGAAACAGCGCTTGCGCTCCGTATTTGCTTTAAAAGAAATAATTACTCCTTGAAGAATACATCAAGCAAACATCTGTTTGTGGACGAGCCTCATGTAATCACTTTGGCAGACGAAGAAAGCCTAGATGAAACAAACGCGCAGAACGTGTGTGCTTATGCGGTTGTGAATGGCCACATTTTACTGATGTATGTGCCCGTGTAAATAGCTGTTTGGGCCTGTCCTCAATAAAGTCAACAAGGAATTCACGGCATTGTCACTGCTGCAGGGAGTCTCTCAAAACCATTTTCCACCCAAACCTTGTAATTATATCACTTGTTGGCATCAGCATGTGTCTTTGTCAGCAAAGTCTCGATTGAGAAAGGAGCCAAAAGTGAGACTCACCGATGTTGTATGTTGCAGTGTGGAAAGCAAATACTTACAGCAGGGCCGCTGGGCCCCCGCTCGCCCTTCTCACATGCACACAGGCTCTGCACAGGGGGACACTTGAAGCACAGGGAAGATAGAGACTGTTAGAGAGGGCCCATTCAGGGACACAAATCAAGTCATGAGTGTTTAATACTCACTCCTTCCTCTGCCAGTGTTGTCTGCAGTGAGGAAAAAAATATATACTTTAACATTGGAGCTAATACATCATGATTCATCAGGAAAGTAAAGTGACTACGCATGCAGAGGATTTTTCAATACTGTCATTATTTCTGGGTAACGGAGTGGTGGTGTCAACGATGCTGAGGATGGAAGTGTCATGGTTCTAGGTTGGCCCTTGCCATTGTGTGGGTTGGTGCCATCTACATCATCTGAAACCCTTTGTGTACTGTCAACTATTTTCTTCAGTCATCTGAAGGACCTGGTGTGCATGTTCATTCTTGCTCAATTGCACCTAGTTTTCATACAGACATCGAATGGGACATATATTTGCAGCTACCAGATGTTGCATTGCAGTACACTGTACTGCAACTCCTAAGAATCAACTTAGCATTGCAGCTGTGATAACAGAACAAACTTTTATTCTTAACAATTTCCCACATGGCCATTGCTCCCCATCTAACAGAAATACGCTGAGAAGTGAGTGAGCGATTTACATGCTGCTGGAGGCATGTACTGTATCTAAATTAAGATACTTTTTTATATATAGATACTTTCACGTTATTTTAACAAACACTGTATAGTACCATAATGTGTGTTAAATGTTGCCCACTCGGCATCCATTGCAGCCTGATCATCCTGGAAGGGGGATTTCACCCATCGGTGGTCCCTTCCCAAGGTTTCTCATTCCTCAGATGTTTTTTTTTAGTTTTTCCTTGCCCCCCTGCAGGTTTTGATCAGGGGATGTCGTGTATATGCTGTCGGCATGTGAAGCCCTTTGAGACTTTCCTGTGATTAAGGGCTATATAAATAAATTTGACTTGATTTGACTTAACTACTTTTTCAATCAGATGTTGGGCTAGACCTCTTAGTTGCCCCACGAATCTTTCTCCAACATCATACAAAGACTACTCATCTGTTCGTAAATCCATTTGCTATAACTGCTTCCATTATTCTTATTCTTATTCTCATTCTCATTCTCATTCTCATTCTCATTCTCATTCTTATTCTTATTCGTATTCTTATTCTTTTTGTATTATAGGGGCGGCATGGCTCAGTGGTAGAGTGGTCATCTCCCAACCCAAAGATTGTGGGTTCGATCCCCGTATTCCCCGGCCAATGTCGATCATGTCGAAGTATCCTGGAGCAGGATACCAAACCCCCAGGTGCTCCTGATGCTGCGTCATCAGTAGGTGAATGAGGAACAGTGTGAGTACCGAAGGTAGAAAAGTGCTATACAAGTGACAGCCCATTACCTTAAATAAAAAGGTAATGAAGTCTCTGTTAACGGTTTCAGGGAGCCGATGCAAGCAGACTACACCCTGAACCGGTCGCCTGTCAGTAGCGGCACACATAGAGACAGACAACTATTCAAACTCACATTCACACCACCACCGAGTGGCAACTGAGTCCACGCTGCCTGCATGGCAGTCAGTCAAATGAACCACTACACCACCAATGACCGCGCAAAAAACATTTTCTACAAAACACTGTGAGGAAAAGTCAGTCACATTGCAGTTCGGGACGGGAAGTGAATGAGTGGAGATTGAGCCCATGCATGTCAGTGCACGGACGTTAGCTACACAAACAACCCCAGTGCCGAAAGCGCTCACGCCCTCAAGACATTGTAGGCAATTCTATGATTCCAGTAATAGCTTGGGGAATTCCCTTCTTCTGTCCTATCATCATTGTGCCCAGGTGCGCAAGGTTCAACTTCATACTTTGTACTTCATTCATGCAACACTTAGATGTCCAAAAACTTGTATCCATGCCGTAGCTGCTTTCAGAACCACAGTTCATATAGCGTAGAGAGTGGCATGTTTCAGAAAGACTAAACAATAGAGTTTAATTATGACCATCTGATCTCCTGCATGCATAAATTCCAGGATGTATTTACTCACAATCTCTCGGACGACTTTTTCCACAATGCCTCTGTCCTGCAGGTTATGAAGATAGCGTGAGGCTGGCAAGCTTGCAATTAGCCGCAGCTGGGCAATATTGGCAGACTCCTTGGCTTCAGGCGTAATTCCGATGGTGAAGAAGCGGACGCCCTGGTTCTTGGCATCAGCCACGGCTGCCGATATGTCCGGGTTCCTTGGGTGCGAGATACCGTCAAAGAGCAGAATGGCCACCTTGACGCTGCCGGGAGCCGATTCTTCCAGATAGATGCGTGTGAGGTTTGTGATGGCGTAGGTGGTGTAGGTGCCATGGCCGATGTATGTCATGGGAGCTATGCGGGCCTTGAAATTATCGGGACCCTGCCACTGGTTGAAGGTTTGCTCGATGATGACATGGCTACTGTACTGAAGAAGGGCCGAGCGGGTGATGAGGTTGCGGCCGCTCTGCACGTGGAGACCTTGCAGTCGCTCGGTCACCTCTGTTGCAAAGCGCTTCTCATGGGCGTGATTGTCTTTGGCGCTCTCGGAGCTATCAATTAAAAAGGCTAATTCCAGACTGCAGGCATCATTCGTAAGTGCTGAGAAGATAACGTAAGATGGAGTCAACTTTAACAGCTTGGTACAACTTTTGCTAAATGACTTTACTTTTGGAAAGTTAGATTGATCCTATATTTATTATAATCATTTTAAAATGTTTTCAGTTCTGCAAATTGCTGATGCAAGTTTGTAGCCCTAAATATAAAAATGCAAATTTAAATTCAAACCCCAGAAAAAAAACATTCACATTTTTTAATCACATGGTTGTACTGCTTTCTAATTAGCTATGTGGCATCAATTTCTATGTCCGAGTATGGATGGTTGGTTCCTATAAAGGACTTAAGTCTAAGTTTTTGTCCTATCATCTGCTTTTCTTAACAGAAGGGCACTGGTGGTCACAAAAAAAAAACAGCAAGCGTTATTTAATGGTAGAATTTTGTCACATTGCCTTCAATTTTAATGGCAATAGTAATGGAAGTATTGTAATTGTCTTGTAAAAGTAAATATGACAACAGTTTAACTTACATAAAATAAAATGTGGATCGAACCTTACATTCAAGCACTTTTTGGCAAAAACATTTTTTTTGGGGTTATTGCTATTTCTATCCCTCCGTTTTTGGCTCTGATAGCATCAGACAAAGCCAAAGAAAATGCACAAAACACATGTAGACCATTAAAAAAAGGAAATTTTATCTGCATGTTTTAGCTTTTCTCTCTTTTTTTTTTCTTAAAAAGCCAAACACTCTTACAAAGAGTTCACCGTTTTAATTAATCTACTTTTTTAGGCACTCCTGCAGTGTAAACCGAATAACTGAATACTTTCATTTGACGATATAGTAACACCATGATACAAACTAAAACAGAGTTCATTGAGACAGACTTACATTTGCCATTATTTGGCACATAATTGGACGTGTATTGCCTGTTTTTCCTCTTAGTGGTCACCTCCTCTTCATAGCCTCTATTGTCCTGTGCCCAAACACCCTGAAGCCCCCACAGGAGCAGAAGCCAGTGCAATGAGGGCATAAGCAGCATGGTGGCCTTCAACGGGAAGTGATGACATTGACACCGTTAATAACTGAACGGTCTTAAAACAAGCTTTAACAAGCGGAACTCACCACGTGGATGCTTTATGTCTCCAAGGTGATCAACAGTTTAATGCTCCCCTAAAAGAAAAGACATTGAGGGGAAAAAAGAAATTGTCTACACTCGGAATTTGTTCGTTTCCATGTCCAGAACCTGACGGTACTCCAGGGATGAAAGGTGATGTTCAGCAGCTGACCAAAACCATGCATGTGGTGTGGATCTCACATTTGAGCCTTTCTAAAAAGGTGCAGTAAGTGAAAGAAGGACCGGCCCTTTTTGTGAGCTCACTCACTCCCATTTCTGGGAGGGGACCTGCGGAGGCACCTCAAGACACTTTCAAAAACTGCAGTGAGTGCGTTGGTCCTTTTATATGTTATTCATTGGCCTTCGTTTGACTTGTGTGTTCATCTTACCACTCAAAACTGAAAACTGCCGGGGAAAAAAGTAATAAATTGCCACTGGCTTTATACAGCAAAAATGAGGATTAATCTTGTCACTGCCGGTATTACCAAGCAGTAGAAAATTGTAAATGTGGAATGGTTCTTCCCTCCGTCCATCCATTCATTCACTATGCCGCTTGTCCTCATTTGGGTCGTGGATGAGCTGGAGCCTATCACAGCTCACCTTGAGTGGGATGCAGAATACACTAAACTCTTTGGCAATCAATCACATGGCACATACAGTACAACAGACAAACAACCATTCTTATGGACAATTTCGGGTCTTCAATTGAAATTACATGCAAAGGAAAACAGTTTATTACAACATTCTTTTGAGTAGTTCTTATTTTATTATGTCCAACCGCTGCCTCAGATATAAACTGGGTGTCCACGAAATCTTAAATCACAGGAAAGTCTCAAAGGGCTTCACATATGCACCAGATGATATCCACGACATCCCCTGATCTTAACCCCCAGGAGGGCAAGGACAAACTCAAAAAATTCCATCTGGGGACAAGTGAGAAACCTTGAGAAGGGACCACAGATGGGGGAATCCCCCTTCCAGGATTCCCAAGTCTGTGAAAAGGGGGCAGAAAAAGAATAGAAGTGGCAGTAAAGAGGCCAAAACAAACTGTTCAACTAAATGCAGAATCGTACAAATAAGTCTTGTTTTAAACATTTCTACTGAGGGAGTGCCTCTAGGAGCCGCGGATGGGGCATTCCAAAGCATCGGTGCCCGAATAGAAAACGCTCTAGAGCCGGCGAACTTCTTTTTGGCTCTCTGGATCACTAAAAGGCCGGCATTTTTTGACCGAAGGTTACGGATCGGAACACTAAGTATCACTAAGTCGATGAGATAGGAAGGTGCTAAGCCGTGCAGTATTTTGTAGGTAAGTAGCAAAACCTTGAAATCACATCTCAAGTGAACTGGGAGCCAATGCGGTTTTATTGGAGTTAAAAAGCAAAAAATTGTGAGACATCCATTGTTTAATCTCGGCAAGGCACGCCTCTAAATTACAGCAATTAGGTTTGTTATCTCGAGCGCCATATATAATTGGGTATCGTCAGCATAACAATGAAAACTAATGTTATATTTACGTATAATATCACCAAGCGGAGGTTGACTGGTTAGCACGTCCGCCTCACAGTTCAGAGGTCGTGGGTTCGATCCCGGCTCCGGCCTCCCTGTGTGGAGTTTGCATGTTCTCCCCGTGCCTGCGTGGGTTTTCTCCGGGCACTCCGGTTTCCTCCCACATTCCAAAAACATGCATGGTAGGTTGATTGGATACTCTAAATTGCCCCTAGGTGTGATTGTGAGTGCGGATGTTTGTCTCTGTGTGCCCTGCGATTGGCTGGCAACCAGTTCAGGGTGTCCCCTGCCTACTGCCCAAAGACAGCTGGGATAGGCTCCAGCACGCCCCGCGACCCTTGTGAGGAGAAGCGGTACAGATAATGGATGGATGGATCACCAAGCGGAAGCATGTAGATGCTAAACAATAGGGGTCCTAGTACGGATCCCTGCGGGACTCCACATGTAACTTTACAAAACTCAGAAGTCGCATTGCCATGAATTACACGGTGCGTCCTTTCTGAGAGGTAAGAATTAACCCACGAAAGTGCTGAGCCTGAGATACCAACACATCCTTCAAGGCATTCTAATAGTATGTTATGATCGACGGTGCTAAGCGCTAAAATCAAGTTAGAGTACTACTCGATGAGGTGTCAGCATCCATAGCTAGGAGAAGATTAGTCACTTTAGCAAGAGCCGTCTCACTAGAGTGATGGGCTTTAAATCCTGACTGAAGGATTTCAAATCGATTATTAGCGGCCATATAGTCACTAAGCTGTTGCGCTACAACTTTTTCGAGAATTTTCGCAATAAACGGGAGATTTGAAACCGGCCTAAAATTACTGAGGTTCTCTGGACCAAGGTTTGGTAGTGGATTCAAGCAAGTCTATAGCCCTAGAAACTGCAACTAGCATCACATAACTCTGCCTCTGTGGTGACAGTGTGTGTCAGTGTGTGTGTGCGTATTTTTATTGCCAAGTACTGTACCTTACGGAAAGCACAGAATGGTGGGCTGTCACTCAAGAATGCATCCTTAAGTCTGCTGTCTGTGTGAAGGATGAATCATATTTGCTACAGTATGGCTAAATAATGAGGGGAGATTTTTTTTTAAGTGTCTTGTTGTAATACATGGAAAAAGGTCATTCAAATGATACGTAAATGACACTGTGAATAGATGAATGTTATGTCATGAGTGCATGGCTAATAAGTAGGTCTGATTTTCAATGTTAACACCTTTGTAATTGCAGCATAACGTCTATGTGTGTGTGTGCGTGTGTGCATGTATGTGTGTTCTGTTAGGAAAAATAAAGTCTTTAAATGGCAGAACAGAATAATACTTATGTTGTTGGACATCTTTACCTGGTAAATGCATAGCAGCCCTATAAATAAAAGGGTGATGAAGAGTCTCTGATCTGCCATCATGCTTTGCCTGCGCAAATTAAGTCATTTTTGTGACACTGTTACGGTTACGTTTTATATAGTTCGATTGTATCACTGATTTACAACATTGCTCCTGTGTTGTATTCCATCTAAGGGCAAGTTAGTGATCACATTGGCAATGACATGCATCTAATCAGGTGAAGGGAGCATACTGAGTCTTGTATCAGATGGCATCTCGTGAACTGATTCCTCCTTGTCGCTCCTCCACCCTTGATGTAGCTACGGTAACACCAAATTAGTAAAGAAAGCTTTTCCAAACACTCCTTAGTTAAAGGTCCAGATGAGTTCACAAGGTATTTGATTCTCCACATGTGTCCACGCAATAACCTTGAAAGCACAACTTTTCACTCGTCAGACTTTAGTTTGGGGCATGCCCGGAGTGCCGAGACCAAGCGTCTGTTGTGTTTTGTCAGGCAACTACAGACTGGTAGAGCTGGATTAATACATGTAGAAAGAAATGTTGTTATCTCTACTGAGCCTTCTGCAGTCCCGTAGGATAAGAGCCAACTGCATGCTGTCTGACTGCTTGCTACTCTTACATGAAAACCACCGCAAATGATGTCATTTGATGTCAAACTGATTTAACTCCACTGGTTAAATTAAGTGTTTAAATTAAAATTGAACAATGTGGTGACAACTTGACACTGCAATTCTCCCTCAGAAAATATGCGTAATTACTTAAGATGATTTACAGAGTCAACATCTGACTTAAATGCAAATGCTTCATAATGATGTAACAGTAATGCTGCGTAATGTCGTTTGAGATAATATGACATCATTGTCACATCATTCTTTTCTGTCTATAACCTCATCTTTCTTTGATCCACTTGCAGAGGGAGTCCAGTTTTAATAATAACTGTCTTAATCCCCCCATTTTTTTTTCCTCTGTAGAAAAGAAATTATGCTTTACCCATCCAATCATATTCAATACCACTTACAGGGTCAGAGGGAAAATGGAGCCTGACTCAGATGACTCTGACTCTGTGTGAGGTGAGTTGACGTATCAATCGTGGGATGACAGGTAACCATTCACAGTGACATTGACACCTCTGTATAATAGTATCCACTTAAACAAATATACAAGGTCTGTCAAAAACGTTCCAGGACTGGTATCACAAAATATATATTTCAAAACCACACTCCCCAAAATGAATTTTCCCTTTCATTATGGCCCAGACGATCAACTAGCACGTCTACAAAAAGATGGTTTGCTTCATTCAATAAGCGAAAAGAGGCAAGAGTTGTGGCAAAACAATTGATGGCGGCCAAACTCTGGCAACACACCTGCCTACATTACCCTGAGAATCTGACACTTCCTGGCCAAGAGGAACCTTGCTGTGCTGTAGCAAACTCTCTGAACCCGACTTGACTCAGTGTAATTTTGTTGCCTTTTATCCAAGATCAAGTGGGTCTTTAAGTGGACTTGTTTTCAAGACGTGGATAAGATCAAGATGGCCATGACGACAGAGGTCTTGATGATCAGAGGTGGGCATTCCGTCAGACTGACAGACCGATTCGTCAGTCCGTCACTGACGGGCGCCCAATCTGATGATGTTTGACAAATGATGGGACACTTTAAAAAAATGATGGGTTAAGCACTGATTTAAGGATTTTCGTCCATCAGAGTAATCGTCAGGAACCAGGTCAAGTACCGCCGGACCTCTCAGACCGTCACTGATGGATGCCTGTTTTGCTGACATGTTTTTTGGGGGGATGGAACTGACTGACGGACTGACCAACTGACAATTACAATACGGTTCAACTTGACAAAATGACGGACTGATGAAAGACGGACAGGTACCCAGGCTGCTGAAGATGACAAATGACGGACCGGCAAAATTTTATAAAATGCACACCTCTGCTTATGACCCTGCAGGAATCCTTCCAGGCGTCCATGAAACTGTGGCAAAGAAGGGTAAGAAAGTGTATTTGACTGCAGGAAGGGCAAGTGAAAAACAGGTGAAAACTGTTTTGTGACACCAGTCATGGAACTTTCCTGACACAATTCAAGTGGGAGAAAGCTAAACTAGCTGGCCAAAACCCAGAGAACATCCATGATGGTCACAAAACATTTGATGATTTAGACCTTCTAAATTGAAATGCTATAAACATGGTTGGCAAACTTGCACAATGTGCATGCAAACGTGCGCTCATACTTGTTGTACATTTTTGTGGTACAATGGCGCACTCTAGTGGATCAGAAACACTCTTCACTTAACTGTGCTTAGCCATGTCTCATCACCCACCAGCCATGCTGTCATCGTCGCAATCATCTTTTTAAATTGTAACTTTTACATTGATGGGTGTCCCAGGGCATGTGGAGGGTGTGTGTGTATGTGGGGGGGGGGTGTACAGCTGGCTCAGAAAAGTATGGTTTTCAAGATGATAATTATGCCTGACACCAGCCACATCAAATATAACAGATTGAATAAATTAAAAGTCAGCCTTTGGTGTTTTGTTTGTCTTAGCTTTGATAGTTAAAACGTATTTTTTGAATCTCGAACTTTTTTAGCCACTGAGCGAATGGGAAAAGTCTCAGCAGAAATGACATCAAACTGATTGCTTTGACCATGGGTAACCTGAGGTTGTTGTGCCCCGTTGGCCGCATCTTCTGCACGCCACTGGTATGTGGTATGTATGTAATAGTAATAGTATGTAATTATATATTTATATACAGTATAGTGCCTCATGGCGTAGTATTGTGGCACGAAAGGTAATACACATAAAGCAACTACCAGATTTAAGTTAGTTGTCGGTCATTTAACAGCAACAATGCGCATGACGTGAAGTTTTATGGCGAACAGAATGTCAGCTGCCTGGGTTTTACAAATGCGCATGCGTCTAACAAGTAAAAAGTCGTTCTCTGCGCACGCGCACGATTCGTTCAACGTGTCACGCACGCGCAGTTGGCTTTAGTGCATACTCGCTATAAAGCCGCGACTTCCGCTTGCCTCGTTCCACCTTCAGCCATTTTGATCATGTTAGGATCTGTGGGACGCTGCTGCACCGGGGCCCTGCAGGCTCTCAAGCCTGGGGTCCAGCCCCTGAAGGCCCTTGTTGGTACACCGGCCGTCCTTTCTCGTAAGTCCCTCGAGGCTTGGTGTTATTGAGCGAAATCGCATGAGCCGAAGACTCAATAAGGCGGCTTTTTAATGAACAACTCAAGCTATGCTAACGTTAGCTGTTAGCTCCACGCTGGCTGCCCTTTCGAGCGGCTTGACAGGCCCTGGGATTCAATTGTATAATTAGAGCTGGTGTACTGCTTATCTAAAGTATGCATAAGTATGCAAGCAAATGTGCATAGTGATTGTTGGCAGATTGCATGCTTTGGATGATGTTTTGACACTTCTTTGGCTGTGCTAGCACCAATGACCTTTCTCTAATGACATGAGGAGGCTGCTAGACTAGCATTACGGTTTGGGCGTATTAGTGTCGTTTGTCGCCCGTAGTTGTATTCCAAACTTTTCACTTTTACACCATCCAATAAGTTACGTAGAGCGATGAAAATGTGTTTGGCCATTTGACTGAATTGAATGGAAACGAACGAGCTGCTCTCGTCCTATGTTGAAATGCTAAAGACAGCATCGGTGGGATTTCATTCATCTGACATTTTCAGTTGAAGTGAATTACCTACATGGCTTTGTTGTGCAGTGCGTTTTAAATTTCGAGTGTTGATTTGGGGCTCTATAATGGGTAGTTGGATCTCAGCACAGCAACTTAATTTTGACTTTGGGCTCTAGCTTCCAGATGTGCTGCATAATTTCTTGTATTGTAACCCCATATGATAAATAGCATGCTGATTTGAATGCAAGGTCATGTCTGTTAATTGATCAGTGTGGGTGGGTGTTTCTCTCACAGGCAGAGAGTATGTCGCGCCTGTGGCCGCCGCCAGTGTTGCCAATGGACGCATCGTGGCCGTCATCGGTGCTGTGGTGGACGTCCAGTTCGACGAGGGCCTTCCACCCATCCTTAATGCCCTGGAGGTCGCCGGCCGAGAGTCCAGGCTCGTTCTGGAGGTGGCACAGCATCTTGGTGAGCAGCTGGACTTGGAACTATCTTGTTTCCTACAACAACATGGCAAGTACGCTGTGTGGGGGATTTAACTTAAACCTTGTTTTGTGTAGGTGAGAACACTGTGCGCACCATTGCTATGGATGGTACTGAAGGTTTGGTCCGTGGACAGAAGGTTCTGGACACCGGAGCCCCCATTAGAATCCCAGTGGGCCCCGAGACCCTCGGTAGGATTATGAATGTAATTGGTGAGCCTATTGATGAGAGGGGCCCCATCTCCACAAAGCAGTAAGTGACCTTAAATGCAATCACTTAACATGCATGTGATTCAAAGATTGCTTCATGAGATTATTTGCTACCTGGCTATTTCGATTCTCCTCGCAGGACCGCGCCCATCCATGCTGAAGCACCTGAATTCACTGACATGAGTGTGGAGCAGGAGATTCTTGTTACTGGTATTAAAGTGGTCGATTTGCTGGCCCCCTATGCCAAGGGAGGAAAGATTGGTATGTGCAAGATAATGACATTTTAATTTGCTTGGTGAAATTAGATATGTAAAACTTTGGCATAATTTTTGTTGGGTTTCAGGGCTGTTTGGCGGAGCTGGCGTAGGCAAGACTGTGCTGATCATGGAGTTGATCAACAATGTGGCCAAGGCCCATGGTGGTTACTCTGTGTTTGCTGGCGTGGGCGAGCGTACCCGTGAGGGCAACGACTTGTACCATGAAATGATCGAGTCCGGTGTCATCAACCTGAAGGATACCACCTCCAAGGTGAGTAGATGTGACGGCCTCATCTTGATGTAGTTTATTTTTCTCTGAGGTTTGATGTTCTTCCATTGTCATCCTTCCCTGCTAGGTGGCGCTGGTGTACGGACAGATGAACGAGCCCCCCGGCGCTCGTGCCAGAGTGGCTCTGACCGGGCTGACTGTGGCCGAGTACTTCCGTGACCAGGAGGGTCAGGATGTGCTGCTTTTCATCGACAACATCTTCCGCTTCACACAGGCTGGCTCTGAGGTCAGGACTTCCCGAACAAGTGTGATTATGTACTGAAATTGGATTTGGTTTAACTTTTTGTTTGACTTGTCAGGTGTCTGCCCTGCTGGGTCGTATCCCTTCTGCTGTGGGTTACCAGCCAACTCTGGCCACAGACATGGGTACTATGCAGGAGAGGATCACCACCACCAAGAAAGGCTCTATCACGTCAGTTCAGGTTTGTTCAACAATCAAGTTCATGTTTTTTTATTTTTTTAATTGAATTGTAATATTGACAAATTAGTTCCTCCCTCCCACTGCCAGGCTATCTATGTGCCTGCTGATGATTTGACTGACCCTGCCCCCGCAACCACCTTTGCTCACTTGGATGCCACCACTGTGTTGTCTCGTGCCATCGCCGAGCTGGGAATCTACCCGGCTGTAGACCCCCTGGACTCCACCTCCCGTATTATGGATCCCAATATTGTCGGAGCTGAGCACTACGATGTCGCCCGTGGTGTGCAGAAAATCCTTCAGGTCCGACGTTTTAATATGAACCTATCCAAATTGATTGCTAGTTAAATTTACCCTTAAATCTAAACTCCCAACATTTATTTATATTCCACATTTTATTTTGTACCGCAGGACTACAAATCCCTTCAAGATATCATCGCCATCCTGGGTATGGATGAGTTGTCCGAGGAGGACAAGCTAACAGTGGCCCGTGCACGCAAGATCCAGCGATTCCTGTCCCAGCCCTTCCAAGTGGCTGAAGTCTTCACGGGTCACATGGGCAAGCTGGTACCCCTAAAGGAGACCATCAAGGGATTTAAGAGCATTCTTGGAGGTGAGGGTGAAGGGGGGGTTATGCTTGCCCCTTTCCATAAAAGGGCTAGTGTGTGTAGGTTTTGATTTTTCAATGCTCATTCATTTTAAAAATGCACTATTCAATAATATGCAAAAAAAATGTTCTGTCACTTGAATGTACTTTTTTTTTTTTTTATGTAATTGTGAATTATATTACATAGGGCGCGCCTCCCCTACAGGAGGCTGCCATTTCTTGCCGCCGTCTTTTTGCTTCAGACACCTGAATGTGACAAACTTAGCAAATGTACATATTCAGCATCTGGAACAAATGCAGTGCACATACTTAATCACTTGAGGGAACACAAGAAGTCGTTAATGACGTTTTGCTTGCACCTCTGCTGAAGACATTGGTGGTAGGCTTGAGATGTGTGGTCTCAGGCACCGTAGTGTGTGCGTGCGTGCGTGCATGCATGCGCTTCAAGCTTAGGTCGTTGCATACTATTAGTTCACCACTAGATGGCACTTAAATTCTAGACAATGTCCTTGAACTCATTCACTGTCAGACATTTTTTGACCCTCTTTTACCCTAACGTTTGAAAAAAAAATGTGCATAAATTCCTGGGATTGAATGGCTGGACTATGAAAAGACAAAATT
Organism: Filicampus tigris; assembly: GCF_054856515.1. Taxonomy (NCBI): domain Eukaryota; kingdom Metazoa; phylum Chordata; class Actinopteri; order Syngnathiformes; family Syngnathidae; genus Filicampus; species Filicampus tigris. The sequence goes on along the minus strand of NC_141217.1, from coordinate 27,819,887 downwards.
GTCTTTGGCAATTTAATAGAGTTCTTGAAATTGTAAGTCATTTTTAATTTCTTGGTCTTCTTAGGTGAGTACGACCCCCTGCCCGAGCAGGCCTTCTACATGGTCGGCCCCATCGAGGAAGTGGTCCAGAAGGCTGAGAAACTGGCTGAGGAGCACTCTTAAAACACCTGAACAATCGAACTATTGCGGAACGAAGAAAACAAATAGGCAGGGGTCCAGCTGTTAGGAGCACTTGGTTTGTAAAACATGTCCAAATACAAATGTATCTGTCTTGTCAACTTGAAGAGTTGTATTTAATGTCTCCATTTGCAGAAGAAGATGGAATTAAAGTCTTTACACCATTTGTCAACTGTATTTCCTGGTAGTGAATCTTGTACCTATGCTGACCACCAGATGGCAGTCATGAGCCATGTCAAGCAGCCATCATTCGAAGTGGTTGTGGCAGAAATAAAATGACAAATTAATCGCATGTGTCTTTGTTTTGTGTTGCACAGCTTTTGTCATACAGGGAAAGTCAACCCAAAGATTTTCTGTACAAGTATTTTCTACGCAGGCCCACTAAACGGAACATGGCATTTTGATTAAAGCAGCACTGGACAAGTCAACCCAAACATTTTTTTTTTTCCAAGAATAGGTTCCCAGCAGGCATTCTGATTAATTTTGCATTAGTGTAATATAAGTTAATGAGCGGCAGGATGCTCAAGTAAAAATGCACTCATTTTTAGCCATCTCTTGGGGCGGCAATTCTGTTGTTGTTTTCTGAATCTGAGCTGAACATATTGCAAAGTTTTTTGGGGGGTTGACTTCCCCTTTAACAAAAGAACATTGCAAGTCAATGTTATCCACTAATGTACTTGACTTGGACCAGGACTTTTTTGTTGAAGAGTGCACTTCGCAGAATTTTAATTGGGTTAAAACTTGCAAAAAAGGAGCCCTCACACCCTTGTTGCTTTGTAAAGTCCACAAGGAAATGTAATCATGCTGCATGGAATGCTTTTTATTGACCCCAACTCAGTAAGACCCCCCACAACCTTACACACAGGCTTATCACCAAGGACATGCACATTGGCCTGAACATAATGCTGCCTTCAGATAAGGCCTTCAATATGGCCCGGTGTAACCATGGCTAAGACAGTTGAATTGAAGCGAAAAAATTGCTTTATAATTTCAGTAGGAAAAAATAGATACATGTTTCTTGCAATTATATTTTGGATACCGACTGCTTTATCAAGTGGTGAAAGAACAGATGTGCAAAAATGTTCATTCCAAACTAATGCACTTATTGCATTGACTTGGCAATGGGAATGGCTTCTTTACTCAGAATATAGCCGGAGACGCAGGTTGGCATGTAGGACAGCGGCAGCCAGAACAACTTTGCGTCCCATCCTGGTGAGTAGCGAGTACGAGGTCGAACGGCCGCTACCGCATGCTCCATACAGTTGACCACCTTCATCAGATCTGCGTCTGACAGCTTAGCAACTTTGTCGGATAAGAGTGCTAACGCTGTAAGGGGTGGAGGAAGACAGGTGAAATAAATATTCAAATTGTAACAAGTAATTGAAGTAATTAGCCAAACTTACATTTCTGAAGGTATTCCTGTCCATAGTCGTCTCTGACCTCCTGAGGCATCTTGTCCCACAGCCACTTCACATTCTTACTTAGAATTGCAGCATCAGTCACGTTTGTTTTGAAGAAGCCCGGTTCAATGCACAGGACCTTGACACCAAACGGTGCCATATTTAGCCTAAGTGGCAAAGCCATTATCATCAGTGCTTGTTTGAAAACTCTAGAAAATGTTGACCAATGCCCGCAGTATCACCTGAGGCTGTCGTTGAAAGCTTCCACGCCATACTTGGAGACAGTGTACGGGCCTCCGGTGGGACTAATCCTCCCAAACACGCTGGCCACATTGACCACCCTGCCCCTGGCCTTCTTGATGAGCGGCAGGATGCTCAGAGTCACAGCGATCACCCCGTTTAGGTTCACATCCAGCATGGACTTGTAGTCATCGATGGTCAGCCAGTCACATGGGGCCGAGGGGACGGACACGCCTGCATTGTTCACTACGGCCCACAGGCCTGACAGGACACACGAGGAAGTCAGTGTAGGGTGAATGTGCTAAAGTTTTAGAAGCCTTTAGACAGTGAATAGTGATTCCTTTTGTGCTATTGAAAACGGATGGCTGGGGTGAAGTGGAGCATCTATTTCTTTAAAATGTTGTGGTGGAGGCAAAGGCCCATGATCCATCCATCCATTTTCAACAGCAGTTTCCCTTTTCAATGCCACATGGAGATGTAAGCTATGCTAGCTCCGTTTGGATAAAAGGCAGACTACACCCTGGACTGGTCGCCAGTCAGTCCGAGAGACAGACATCAATTTACACTCACATTCACACCATCACTGTGTGGGAACGGAATCCACACAGACAAAAAGGAAGCCAGTCAGTTGAGCCAACTACACCATCAGTGACTGGCACAAGGCTTCAAAAGAATACATTTAAAGCAAAGAAAACGTTTTCTTTGTAATTATGTACCTTCCATCCGTATGTTTTCGATACAGTATGATTGATGTGTTTGCTTGTTTTCAATACTGGCCATCTGATATAAACAAATGTTTTATCCCACTCTCTGTGGTTGCATGTATACTGTGTAACATAGATCAGGGATTCTCAAACCTTTCGGGTCCAGGACCGCTTAATAGGAAGAATATTTTCCAAGGACCTTCCACATAATTCTAATGATAAAGAAAACCACTATGGGTACCCCTAAATGCCATTGGAATGAAAAAGTTTCCTTTGTTTGAGAAAAAGCAAGTTGTAATCTTTACAAGGACAACGAAGTATTATGCAAGGATGGTAAGTTGTAATTGTAAGAATAATGAATTAAAAGTCACATTTCTCCATGACAGTCACAATACTATGGTATTTAATTTAGCTCAGGAAATAGAGAGAAGAAAGTCATATTTCATATTAAAAATACAAGTTATCGTTCATAATATTCTACATTTTATTCTGAAAAAAAGCATTTATTTATTCATGGCTGCTAATACTAGAAAAATTGCCTTTTGGTTCTCAGAAAAAAAGACTTTATTTCTGTGATAAAACGCCTTCTGTTCTAAAAAAAAAAAAAAAAAAAAAAAAAAAGAAAGAAAAACACTGAATTCATGTTGTGGTGTCAGATGTGTCACAATACCATGTTTTTAATACGCCCAAAATAAAGCTAAGCTAAGAAAGAGTCATGAGTTTTACTAAGTAATGTGTAATGTGTTTTTTTATTGACCTCTGTCCCCACTTGTTGATATATACTTACTTAATGATAAGACAATAATTTATTCATTATTATTTTGCAGATCCCCAAGCTAACACTCGTGGACCAGTTAGGAACCCCCGTCATAGAACAGTTAGTATAACAAGCCTATTTTGAAAAGGTACGGAGGAGAAACTACACATGATTTTGAATGCCGTTAGTAAAAGTAAAAGTCCTCAGAAAAATAAATACTCATGTAAAGTACAGATACTTGACAAAAAATTCCAGAAACAAAGTATTCGTACTTGACTATTTTCCAAAGCTACTACACACTCACCGCGCTGGCCCACTTTATCCTTGATCATAGTTGCAACTTTGGCGACGCTTTCATTCGATCGAACGTCCAGGTGTGTTGTGGTCAAGTTTGCAGAGCACGACTTCCTCAGCTCTTCTTCACCCTTCTCCGTGTAACAGGCGGCGATGACTCGGAAGCCCAGCTTGTCCAGGTGACGGGCCAGGAGGTTTCCAAAGCCTGTGTCGCAGCCGGTGATGTACACATACTTGTCGCCCTTGCCAGCGACCCTAGGTAGCTCCCGGAGCCAGCGGTACACATAGTAGAACACTACCAGAGCCAGGAGGTACAAATACATGGCTGCCGGAAGCAGACATTCAGTTTACTAGAGAGCAACAAGTTATGCAAGAAGCGCTGAAACTTTGAACAGTTGCACATGTGCATTCAAAGGTTTAGAGAAGGTCATTCGGTGCATTTTAATTTACCCTGAAGCTTTACCCGTGATCCCAACATTTAGTGGGTGGGCAGTGTGAGGCAACATGACAAATTGTGTAATGTATTAGGACCAACATGTAACCTTTACCCCCAGAGCATGCAGATAATCCAAAACTGCATCCAATTTCACTTGGGGGATTATTTTTTGACTTTGACACTCAATTTGGACACCCTTGCATACATTTATGTTTGAGGTTCAAGAATCACATGAATACATGAATCACATTTCCATTCAGTCATTAGCAACAAAAGAAAACTTCCCAACATCTCAATGCGATTTATAAAATGACTTCATAACACAGTATGTATTGCTCGTTGTTAAATAAATACATGGTTTGGATACTACTGTCCACTGTACAAATAGTAAACACGTGCATTTTTTTTCATCACCTAGCAAAGTACCCTTTCTTAGCAAGTGGACAAGAAGCAGAAAGACAAGCACAAGATCTTACCCGTCGGCAGGAGGTGGCCCAGAACAGTGACAAGTGCTTGAGCGTGGAGATGTCCTCTGGCCTATTAATGTATAATCTCTCATAACTTTCGAAATCAGCTGCCCCCCCTCCCCCATTTTTTTTTCATCAGGCTTGCAGAATGGCGCCCCTAGCTGTCAAAATAGCCACACTGCAAGTGACAAAATCTTAGGCTCTATACGTTATTCGTATCTGATGGATGGAATATATGACAATGTAACACAAATAATTTGGTTTAAAAGTTTAAAAGTGATAATCATAAGGGCGGCCGCAAACCCTCAATCAGCTACCGTTGACGCAGTTTCCTAACGGTCTTGAGTTGTAAGTGTGTGAGTGCTTTTTCCCCCTACATCATATTTCGCTTTAGAGAGTGTAGCCAGTTGGTTTTGTTTATTTTTGGACTTCCTCAGTCGATCTGTTACATCCTGAGTCGAGCATATAGTGCAGCGGACGCTCTTTTCCCAAAGTATTGAAACAGTGAGGTCAACTCCTTTATTTTCTCATCCATCCATCCATCCATTATCGATACCGCTTATCCTCACAAGGGTCGCGGGGCGTGCTGGAGCCTATCCCAGCTGTCTTCGGGCAATAGGCGGGGGACACCCTGAATTGGTTGTTTATTTTCTCATGTCAACTGAAAATATGAATACGAGAGAAGAGAAGAACAATTCACCTTTAATTTCCAGGTATTTATAGGCAGGATTGACAAATGCCAAATCCATTTTTTTTTTGTATTTTTGTAATGCTTTGCAAGTGTTTCACCACAGACTCTTTAGGTTTAGGTATGTTTTGGGATGATACTCGATTCCCATCAGCAAGTATAATGGATCCTCACTCTATATTGAGGAGTCTGGAGATTAACTTGGCCTATCTCAACCAATCCATATCTTATGTCTAATAAACTCAGTTGCTGTTTTGGCATTTGGGTCATTATCTTGCTGCTTGATAAAGTATCTCCAAAACAGTTTCATTGTAGCCTTCTTTGAATTAGCAGGTATAATGTTCCTGTAGATTTTTGAGATGATTTTGCTGCTGTCATCACATCTTACATTCATGACGATAGATGAACCCATCCCGGAACAAACCATGCAAGCTTATCTGTTTCTTTCAAAAAGCTTTATCATTTCCATCAATTAATGGTTAATCTCGTCTAATCAGTCCATAAAACATTGTCTCAGAACTTTTGAGGCTTGTCTCTGTAAATTATCTGCCAATTCCAACCGGGCCTTCCCATGCTAGTGTTTTCTTCTCGTGTAGCATCTGTACAGCATGTTCATATTCTTGACCTGATCTCTTACCCCCTGAAAATGTTTTGCTGATGTCCTTAGCTCTCAAAACGTTTCTGTCATCAACAGTTATTGTCTTCTTTGATCGACTTGCTCAGTGCCTGTTACTTAGTAACTTTGTGCTTTATTTCTTCTTCAGGTCATTGCGAATGTTTCTAAAAGATGTTTTTGTAATGGCTCAGATTGATTTTCTGTTTTCTGTATTCCTTCATCTTTGCCATTGCTTGTTTTTTTACCCATTGACAACGCTCTGGTTTCCGTGGTTACATCTAGCGCATATAAATGTAGTCTTCACACTCAACATGAGCGTAGACCAAGGGTGAGAAGGGTGTACTCAAGGACCATATTTGATTTTTAAAACAGATGGGCCATGTCATTCATTAGATAATTTGACAGAAAAGTTTGAAAAGAAAAAAAGTTAAACATACGTAGATTTCATTATATTTTAATAAAATGATAATCAATCATTCAATTTTTTATTTTAATTACTCAGTTATAATGAATTATCCAAATATATTCAAATCGATAAGAAATTGTTAAATTTATGTAAAACGGTTATTTTACTATTTTGTATTTTATTACGATATATGAAATCAATCTATTAACCAATTATATAATGACACAAGTAAATAAAGACAAATTAAAACTCAAATGAATAAAGAAATGTAAAATATGTTAAATAAAATCAGTAATAAAATTAATTATAAAATAATTCATTCTCATCTTTGGTGTTGTTATTTATGATTAAATTAATCATAAAATAAATGGTACAAGTTAAATGTATATATTTTATGTTAGTAATATTGCATTTATTTATAGTAAATAAATCCTCCAATTATGAAATGAGATAAATAATAGATAATGAATAGTAAATACATTTAAAATCCCCAATTTTAGAAGTAAAAACAGTTACATTCATGCAAAACATATTACAGGACTATTGATAATGTAAATGATTGGTGGACCTGATTAAATAACTGAGCGGTCAGTGTGTGGACCTAAACAATACTTTTCTCACCCCTGGCACAGGCATTGAATGCTAGTTTGTGTGCGTGGGGGTTTGTGTGCGTGTGTGTGTGTGCGTGTGTGTGTGTGAAAATGTCAAATGGTTTCAGTCAGCTGAAATTGGCCTCACAGTTCCATTACTTTTGGGAGGAAAGTGAATGCACAGCTATTCAACTACTTTTCAGAATTGTTTGTCATGGGGAGAATTGGAACCAAACAGATAGGCTAACACATACTTTATCAGCTCTCCCAAAATCATGTGGTAAACTAAAAGGTGTGACAGTATACAGCATACTGATGAAATCAATGCTGCACCTTTTGGTCAATAACAGTTCAGCAACATGCTTGTAAGCTGTTTTTCTTCAGATGGAACAAATACTGAAGTTCAGGTGGTGTTCAGGTCGTTTCAATTATTACCATGAGATGGCAGCAGTGCACTTCGTATGTTAAATATTTGTCTTTGCCTGTGGTGCTTTCAAGCAACCTAAAAATTCCCTGCTTCCTTGGCTAATTTGCAGTATGATTTACAATGTGTTCATTATTCTGCTTTACACGATTTTGAATTTTCTCACACTTTTCACCCCTCATTACATTTACGAAACAATGTCAGCATACACATGGAAAATCAAACGTTTTGCGTTTATAAGAGACCTCATGATGGTTCCAGTTCAGATTCAAAGTAATGTTCTTGTAGGAACTTGCGGGTAAAGTCTGGATTCAAGTTTTTGAGCTCATGGTGGCTCTGTGTACTTTAACAACGTCAGTGAAGGCAACACAACTACATGAAGTGAATGACCTCCAGAGCATTGTCTTCGGCAGTCAGCTGTTTGAAGAGGAAAAACAATCCAGTCACATCTTTGAAAAGGGCATTGCTAGAAATATGGATTGGAATACATTAAATGTGTCACTAATTAGGGTATTCAAATGTGGATAAGTTGTGTGTTCCCTGCTAGTAAAAAAAATGACAAAACAATGTTGAGGTTTTTGCAGTAATATTTAGTAGAAGCTCATGTGCAAGGGTGACCACAGCCAGGGATTTGGAGCCTTGCCACTTCAATTCTGTAATTTTAAAATATTATTTTTCTAGGCGATCAATATCGCTTTCCTCCCCTCATGTGCTATCTACTGTATCTTACCTTTTCAGTTAGGTCCATAAGTGCTGATTGAATTTGCACATTTTATTTTCATGTTATACACCACCACAATGCATTCTAATTGGATAAAAACAATTACAATTTCACAAAAGGTTTTCTAGAATGTGGCTTTTACCATTCACGGTGTACAGCCCATACCTGTCAAGTTGTACGCTTTCGCCGTAATTTGTAAAGGTGGAAACACCTTTTCAAACATGTACGCCGTACATTGCGATTCTGTATAGCCAATGTCAATTTTAACATGTTTACTTTCTTTTTTAATGCCACCATATTATTTTAATGGAGTTGTACTTTTTGTTGCTACAGTCATTTACAAACTGTCGTCTGCTCGCTCTCGCGAGATTCTCATTCTCATGCCTCGCGATATTCTGACGTGACCTTGATTCCGTCTGTTAAAGCTGTTTTCCGATCACGTGACAACAGCCATTCGAAAATAACGCGAGCGATAAAGATTGGAGTTATAACGCAGCAATGGCAGAACCAGCAGTTCTACATGCCATGTTTTGTCTTTTTTAATTCTTGCGCAAACACTACAAATACTGTGTAAGATTATATACAGATATGTACGGGCAAATAACAACTTTCATAAGATTCAGTACACCCCGTGGTTGACAGACAGCCATTTTATAAAAAGTACATATTTTAAGGGGCTCCAAAGTATTTGGACAATTGACGCACAAGATAATTGGCCAGATGGATCCATCCATTTCAAGCAGAAGCATAAGTCTGGAGTTGACATCTGGCAACTGTCTTAGTGGAACTATCAATGTAAAGCCCAAGGAGATGAACAAACCGCTACAGTAACATTCAAGTAGGCCACAGGAAGCCAGAAACAGCTCATGAAGCACCAAGTCACCTCATGGACATGTCATGATTCCTTCAAACATACCATAAAACCACCTCAAGACTTTTTGAAAGAAAAAAAAAATATATATAATAGTGCTGTCAAGCGATTAAATTTTTTAAACTAATTAATCGCAAAATGTTCCATACTTGATCGCGCTTAATCACATTTTTCAACAATAACGTTTTTTAAAAACTTAGAACCGATATTTAGTTGAGTAAAACCTTGGAATTAATGTGGAAAAATCCACATTATATTTTGATATGATATATATATAATATATATGTTGATGACTTTTATCATTGAATACGATTCTTTTCCCGTGAAATACAACTGTTGAATGACACAACAAAGACATACAACTAATATGGTATTTGAATTTGGCATTGCAAAGTTCGCAACTTACTTTGGATTTCTCCAATGAGCCGTCGAGTAACTTTTTAAACTTTAAAAAGCCTTTAAACTAAAACTACGTAAAAGTCCGTCTTCGTGACTGTCCCTCTCCTCTAGGTTTGGCTGCAAAGTGAACAGAGGTCACTTGCAACAGGAAGTAAATAAAACTGAGTTATTTTTTTTTAATGTGATATAAAATAAAAATCAATCTCCATGGTTAATACTTTAACAGCCTTAATACACACCTGCATAAAGGCCTGTCTTTGTTCCTCTTCTTTGTTTTCTCTCATGTACTAGATGGTGAGAGAGAAAACTTCACCTCAAGCAGTGGTTGCCTGATCTAAGAGTAGAGGGCAGCTCGTGAACAATTTTTCAAAAAAGAGGCCGTGTGCTTTCTTCAAATTGTTTGTTGACACTCCCAGTTTAGGTTTACTGCCAAACTAAACATACAACAAAGACAATTGTGTACATCCATTCATTCATTATCGATACCGCTTATCCTCACAAGGGTCGCGGGGCGTGCTGGAGCCTATCCCAGCTGTCTTGGGGCAGTCGGTGGAGGACACCCTGAATTGGTTGCCAGCCAATCGCAGGGCACACAGAGACAAACATCCGCACTCACAATCACACCTAGGGGCAATTTAGAGTGTCCAATCAACTTACCATGCATGTTTTTGGAATGTGGGAGGAAACCGGGGTACCGGGAGAAAACCCACGCAGGCACGGGGAGAACATGCAAACTCCACACATATATTTAACTTATCTTTGCCTTATGAAAATTCTGCTACCTTAATGCTAACACAGAATGGCCAACACAGCTTAATGATACTACTTCTAGCATTGATATTATGGTAATCATGAACTTTAAAACAACTTATATTTGAACCCAAACAGTAACTGTACAGTATGCAGAAAGACAATATAACGTTACTTCCAGACATCTATTCTTTCCCCTGTGTGGAAAAAATCTAATATTGCTGAAACATGTGACCGTCTTCTGTGTTTCATAATCACATCTTCATGTAGTATTTCTGTAAGTATTACATTGCCCCATGGTGGCCGAGGCACACACACACTAGACTCACAATGCCCATTGACTTAGTGCAACTCATCATGCACAAACTGTTTAATTCTTTACATTTGATTGTGTTATTACTTTATGTTTTTATAAAGTATAATACTATACAAAGCTATTTGTTCCTATTAAAACACAGCTTGCAATCTTTTTTGCTGGTGTTTTATGGGGCCCGTGATGGATTAATAGCATTTCCATTCATTTCAGAGGAGAAAGATGTTTGAAATATAACGAGTGTTTTAAGGTAGTAGCATGGTCACAGAATGAATTCAACTTTTAGTTCAAGGCACCACTGTGTACTCATTTCATTTCAACATCCAAGTGTCGGGCCTGTTGTCCTAACCATTCCTTTTCACTTCCTGAAGACAACAATGAAGGCGCCAATAAAATCAGCATTTGAAAGCCTGGCAAAGCATGTGCAGGAAGAAATTTAGCTACGTAGTTAATGTCCCTTTGTACAAAAAAGCTCTTACCCTTGTGATTGTGGGCTCTTGCAAGCAGTACTAACATTATCCTCTCAGCAGGATAGTCATAATCCTCCATAAAGCTTACAAGTTTTAGTATTGATTTATTTGCTCTCCGTGAGCAAACCATTTGACTGAGTGTTTGCACATTTTTGGCCTTACACCAGATTCTTCTGCTGTGCAATAAAACATTTACACTGTCTCCAAGAGTGAAATAATATATTTGCAAAAAGGTTATATTGTATCACATTCACTTATGTGCCTACAAAAAATACTAGACGAATCCAGTAATGATAAGCGTGACAGCCTCCGCAGGTGGAATGTTTACACGTGTGGTCATTGACCTTAAAAGCAGCGGGACACAAACCGACCGGACACTTACCCTCAAAGAAAACACCATGACCCCCCGAGTACCAACTAAGCCCAACCCTCCTCAATAACTGCACGTGAATCCCTTCCAAGGTACATAGTGTGTCCTCCTCCTATATACAAGTGGCATGCAGCCACAGCTGGCACTATAGTATTTGGGGGGACATATAGGCTGCAAGTTACAATTGCGGATTTAAGCACAAAAGAGTTACTGAAGGATCGTTTGAGCTGACTGCTGTTGTGGGGACCCATGATAAGTTCCTCGAAAGGACAAGAAACATTTGCTTGTATAAGGACACATGTTGGTAAATTTCTCTTCTTCTTCTGCACTTTATAGTCACATACTGTACGATTGTTTCATAGTTGGAATTCTGTTTTTGGAGATTTTTACTTTTGCTGTGCTTTTTCGAGATGAGCCAATATGCCAGCCGGATCAGTGAAATTGCAAAGTATTAAAAAGCTCGGGCAGGAGAATCACAGCTATGAGATTACGGATGAAGGTACGTCAAATCCAGTCATCAAAGAGGATTTTATTTGAATCGCAATCAAATTGTAACACGTTTTCTATGTTTTTGCAGAACCAGCCGGCTCTTACATGTACGTATTATACTTGATTTTATGGTGTGCTTTTTCTTTTTTGTTTTACGTTTTGCTGCTGCTTTAAATGTTATTTTATTTGAACATACTGCGCGAGGCGAGCTATTATAATAGGATCCGATGGTGTGCCGAGTTTCCAATATTTTGGCCCACTTATGTATCTGAAAATAGACCACTTAATATGATGCATTGCTTTTATACTCACTGCCAATTACACAATCAAAATACTGAGTATATTGTTCAATTAATATCTCTCGGATGGCATCGGTCTTTGTGAATCCCCCTTTTTTGGGTACAGCAACTGTATTGGTTCTCATGTTCACCTAATGACTTGATAGTGCATAATACTCTATACAATGTGAATGTCTCTGCTGCAATGACATAATGTTAAGTGCGGCAAGACCTTTTAAATAACTTACATTAGAATGAATAGAATTGCTAAAGTCGCTGTTGTTGATCAGATTATTTGCTTTGCATGTGTTTTGTTTCCATGCAGGACCATGTCAACTTCCAAGGAGATGCACAAGTGAGCAGAGCACTTTAACTAAGGCCCTGATATTTGATCTCGGTAATAATACGAAATAACATTGTTGTATTTTCTTGCAAACAGAGGACAGGAGAGCAAGGCGCAACCTGCAATTAGAGTTGGCTTCTTTCAGCTGGTAAAAACACGTTGCCATCCATAGTTTAGCTATTCAGTGCCGGTTGATGCAGCGCCCACTAATGCAAACGCCCTCCTCACTGCACATATCTAGTTCCATTTTGCCACATGCAAGGAAGTGCTGATGATGGTGGTGGGGAGCATATGCGCCGTGCTGCACGGCTCGGCCCAGCCCCTTATGCTGCTGGTGTTCGGCCTGCTTACCGACACGTTCATCGAGTACGACATTGAGCTGAATGAGCTGAGTGACGAGCGGAAGGAGTGCGTGAACAACACCATCCAGTGGAAGAACTACACCGACATATTCGTTGGCATGAACCAGTCACACTGGAACTCCGTCAACTATTCGGAGTGGGGAACCTTCACACCGTTGAGGGCCAGGCCATGTGGGTACGTTGGTGGTGGGAATCACGTGGCTGTCTCTTGGCCTTGTCCATGGCACATTTCATGCCTGCTTGCTGTCTTTCAGGATACTTGACATTGAATATGAAATGACCAAATTTGCCTTTTATTATGTTGGAATTGGAGCAGCCGTCTTCATTTTGGGATACTTTCAGGTTAGTAACTTAACCTTATGTGAGTACCATCTAGGTACGCGTTCAGATCAGCACAATTTGGTCTATTTTATTAAGCTCTAGGGCAGGGGTCCCCAAACGTTTTTCCTCTGAGGGCCACATAACCTTTCCCTTCTCTGATGGGGGGCTGGAGTGAGTTTGTAACAAGAAAAATGTGGCGAGTGCAGGGGTGCCTGAACATAATTATTTATTGGTAGGCCTGTCATGCTAACACATTTTTGCGGATGATATATTACCCAGAAACACACAATCACAATAAACGAATGTATCATTTGTTTGTTGTTGCTTTTTTACATTTGTTGCTGACATACTGATGTTAGAGCCAAATTTAGTGTACATCCTTTTGAAGTGCAATTATCTTTCAATTCTCAAGGAGATGTAACATTTGCATTGAAATGCAGAACAACAAAATATCTTGGATAAATAAATAAATACAAATTCAATCAAATTTAAAATAAATCAGACTCTATTAATTTTTTAACAACAATAACAAATGACATTCAACAAATATGAACACATGCACCACACACAGTACTATCTGTAGTGGCAGAGTAAAATGATCTCTTTATTTCCTTCCTTTCTGAACAATTTATTTTAATTTCCTATTTCTAAAATTCTGTCAGGAACATTAATTACTGAATATATATTTAACATTGATTCTTCAAAAGATAAATCACTCACACAATTATTTACTTGTCAGTGACCGTTCAACAGTGCACATTGCACACATTATATGTGCAAACATATATTTTTAAATAATTGCAGGGTTCCAATCATTTTAGTGGTAATGGTCATTTTCCTGTTAAAACATTTTCAAGGACCACATAAAACAGATGATTAAAAATATCACTTACCATAACTGCACTTCAACGTGCCGTGGCCGTTTGTGTTCAGAGTACTATTATGACAGTAACGACAGTGCAGTGTCATAACGTTTGCTATCCATCCATCCATCCATCCATTTTCTGAACCACTTTTCCTCACTATGGCCACAAAGTGCAATAAAGTTGTCATTAGTTGTAGTCTGCACATTAATGGACATCATGATCTGGCAATGAAACTTCACTTTGTGTTATCCGGCATCAGAGGGAGAGAGGCGCATCTGCAGTGGAGTCTTAGTGGTTAGTATTTACCTTAGCTTAGCCGCGTAGCCATCTAGGACAGCCCGGCTTTTGTTTACGTTGCCTGTGCCACCTACGGCGCCTGACAGACCGCACAACAATCTACGCAGGTCCCACTATCTAAGTGCGGTAAAATTTGTACTGTCCAGTTAAAAAGGAAAATGCACTGCACTGTGCTGCCATCACAATCCGGCCTCCCTCTGCCTGAAGCCGCTTTCCCCGAGGCGGAGCCACGACCAACGGGTTGGGTGACCGCTGAGGCAGCTTCAAGCTTCAATTGGAATAAAATGTCACGTTTTATGCGTGTATTAGTCTCAATTGTGTTGCCAGATTAAAAAAAATAAATCATAATGCATCTCTGGTATTGTTCAGGGGGTCGGGCCAAATGCGAAGGGGCCGTATCCGGCCCATGGGCCATAGTTTGGGAACCCCTGCTCTAGGGGTTCTATTGTCATGACCAGCATGAATCTGGTGCGGCGGGTACATAAATCTGTGAAGAGACGGGTTAGACAGTGTGTTGGTAATTTTTGCAAAAAGAAGGGGTTTACGCCGCTATAGGAGTGAACACAGCAGACCACAATCATGTCGCATCAAAGCGGCACCTCTCATGCCCTTTTAAGGCAGCACACTGGTCACGCACTGAACTGACAGTCTCGACATGATGGTGCGCAGACAACCCAATTTTTTTCAAGAAGAAATTGATTTGCTTGTCCGGGAGGTTGAAGCGTGCAATGTATGTTTATATGGAACTGCAAGTAGACTTACAATGGCAGATTATATAAATTGGCCTGGGAGGAGAAAAGAAATCTGGGCTGTGATGTGGGCAGCTGGAGACCCCCCAACCCCGTGCCATAATAATCCAAATCTGTCTGCCTAGACCTCGATCAAATTCACCAAAATCATGTTAGACCAGCTGCGCCAGTATTTAGACATGGTCTAAGTAAGTAAGTTTGGACCGACTTTCTGACACCAAATTGTCACTTGGCCGGGGCCATTGCCAAGGACACACCCTTGCTTACCGCAGACCGGGTCTACCCAATAGGCAAACACAACTTGGACACTTACTCTTGGACAAAAATCAGGATACACCAGCAGATTCACCATCTATGAAAATAGTGCCCTAGCTCTCTTCCACCCTTGGTCAAATGTAAAAATAGTAAATCAAACCTAGAAGAGCATGATTCCACATATATTGTCATGATTCATTTTGGAAGTCAGATTTATGTGTGTGTGTGCGTGTGTGGGGGTGTGGGTGTGTGTGTGTGTGAGAAAAGAAACTGAAACAACAGGGAAATTTACAAACCCAGAAAAAAATTTGAATGCTATGTAGTCTTTTTTTGCGCTTTGTCCCTCTTGTGCTCTCTGCTGTCTTCCACTCAACAGCCTTATGTCTGACAGATCTCACTATGGGTGACTGCTGCCGCCAAGCAGATCCAGCTCATAAGGAAAATCTACTTCAGCAAAGTGATGAGGATGGAGATTGGCTGGTTTGACTGCACCTCGGTGGGCGAGCTCAATACGCGTATGTCCGAGTGAGTTGGACGCAGTGGAAAGCTAGTTATCTCACTGTGGTAGTCAAATCGGCGCATGCTGACGGCATCATGTCATATCCTTGACAACACAGTGACATCAACAAGATCAATGACGCCATTGCGGACCAAGTCGCCATTTTTATGCAGCGTTTCACCACCTTTGTGTGCGGCTTCTGCATCGGCTTTGTGAAAGGATGGAAGTTAACGCTTGTGATTGTGGCAGCAAGTCCACTAATTGGCATCGGAGCTGGCCTCATGGCTCTGGTGAGACTCTCCGCCTTAACGTGCTCTTATAAAGACTTGTTTCTTCTTATTGTACCATGTCGGTTTCTCCTGAAAGTGGAAGTCAACCCAAACATATTTTTTTCAGGAATATGATCTATGCAAGCCCACTAGTTGAAACAAGGCATTTTGATAAATATTGTGTTTGTGGAATATGAGTTAATCCACCAGTTTTTAGCCATCTCTGGGGGCGGCCATTTTGTCACTTCTGTCAACTGAAAATGACATCACAATTACTCAGGGCTCAGGTAACGGCCAATCACGACTGACCTATTTTCTGAAGCTGACCCGTGATTGTTTGTTACCTGATGTCATTTTCAGGCGGCAGAAGTGACAAAATGGCCGCCCCCTGAGATGGCTAAAAAGGGGTGGATTTTGCTGCTTAACTCATATTCCACAAACCTAATAATAATCAGAAGGTCGTGTTTTAACTAGTGGGCCTGCTAGGAACATATTCTTGAAAATAACATGTTTGTGTTGATTTCCACTTTAAGGAATGAATCACACGTGTTCAGTCAAACTATTTTCATTTTTTGTCGCTGTTACCACCATTCTGCATGCACACTCTGCAATGGGAACACAAAGATCTGAGTTGACCTTTCCAAAGTGTACTGTATTGAACTGAAATGTAGCGCAGCACTTGGTGGAAATGCGGATTCTTGAGAAAGGCTTGGCCTGACATCACATCACTTCTTTGCTTATACTTTGGGTCCAGTTTGTGGCTAAGCTGACTGGCATGGAGCTGCAGGCCTACGCTAAAGCTGGAGCCATTGCAGACGAAGTCCTCTCCTCAATCAGAACGGTGTCTGCTTTTGGCGGAGAGAAAAAAGAAGTGCAACGGTATGTGCTGAACAAAAATATAAATGCAACAATTTTTTGGGTCACACGTTTTATGAGCTGAACTAAAAAAAAAACCAAGACATTCCATGTACAAAAAAGGCCAATTTCTATCAGTATTTCTATCCTATCTACAATCATCATCATCATAATCGTCATCATCATCATCATCATCATCAAAATGATATGTTTTATTTGTAAGTGCCTTTTGAGACCATCAAGGACACTGCACACCAATAAAATAATAGTAAAAATTTAATTAAACAGAATGATTCTATAACAAATCAAACTAGTGTAATTATAGTGAGTTGGTGATGTCGAATGGGTGGGTTTTGAAGATCTGAGGGTGCGAACTGGAGTCGTGATGTGGAGGAGGTCAGACAGGTATGGAGTGGCAAGGTTATGAATGGCCTTGAAGTTGTAAAGGGGCAGTTTTAATTGAATTCGAAATTTGACTGGGAGCAAATGAATTTGCTGTAGGACGGGGTGATGCAATTTGATGGAAAGGTGTTTTTTTTTGTGATGATACATACGTCAAGGTTGAGAGCGTGGAGTCAGTGTATCTTACGCAGGTTATGTTACTGAAATGTGAATGGAATGGCAGTGTGCTGCCGAGGATAACACAGGCAGACCCTTAACCAGGGGCAGGGGGAAACTAGGGAATGATCAACTGAGATGGAGAAATTGTCAGCGTTGGATAATTTAGCTTTTGTACCAACAAGGAAAACTTCTGCTTTGTCACCGTTTAGTGTCATGAAGTTAGACGTAAACCAGGCATTGATTTCTAATAAACAGGAGGTGATGGAAGAGGGAGGAAGGGAAATGCTGGGTTTGTAGGAGCCATGAAACAGCGCAAGAGGATATTACATTTATGGAAAATGTTGGGGGTGAAGTGGATGATGAAAAGCAGAGACCCCAGCACAGAGCTCTGAAGTGACTTTGAAATGGACTTTAGCTGGATGAATTGAGTGTGATCTTTGAGGTATGAATGGAATTTAACGAGGGCTGTGAGGAGAGGATCAAGTTGGCAGGTGTTAGCGGGCAATTCTCCTTTGCTGAGATCCATCCGCCTCACGGGCGTGGCATACTAAGATGCCGATAAGACAGCATAACTATTACACAGGTGTGCCTTGCAGTGCCCACAATAAAAGGTCATTTTAAAATGTTCAGTTTTACAGTACTGGAGTAATTCAGGGGGGAGTCACAAAACAAGTCAGTATCTGTTGTGGCCACCAGTTGTCTCACGTAGTACGACACAAATTTAAAACACTTTAGCCTTCACATAGCATCGATCAGGTTTTTGATTGTAGCCTGAATGTTGCTCCACTCCTCTTCATTGGCTGTGCAAAGTTGTCAGTTATCGGTGGGAGCTGGAACACTGTGTCGCATATGCTGAACCGGAGCATCCCAAACATGCTCAATGGGTGAAATTTCCAGTGAGCATACTTGCCACGCAAGAACTCTCACATTTTCAACTGCAGGGATTGTGTACAGATCCTCGCAACATGGGGCCAACCCGGCCATGCTTTATCATGTTGCAATATGAGGTGAGCGTCGCTGTAAAACCGTAAACAGCAATTCTCAAACGACTGTTTGACCTTTTCAATTTTAATTTTAGCTATTTCATTTTCGTGAACTATAATAACCTCCGTGCCCCGGCCTGTGATTAGTTGGCAGCCAGTCCAGCCCACCTCACGCCTAGGTCAGCAGGGAAAGTTATCCATTTCACCTCCGTTATGTCCCTTAAGATGTTTAGAAGCTTCATGGATGGATGTTAGGTGTTAAGTTGTGAAGTAAAGTGCGGTTGTTCCCTCCAGGTATGACAAGAATCTTGTGTCAGCACAGCGCTGGGGCATCAGAAAGGGTTTGATCATGGGATTTTTCACTGGATACATGTGGTTGATTATCTTCCTGTGCTACGGCCTGGCTTTCTGGTATGGCTCCAGTCTTGTGGTGGACACTGAGGAATACTCACCAGGGACACTTCTGCAGGTAATACCTCACCCATGTCAACATATGAGAATTATGCAGCATGCGACCATTTTTAATAGTCACCTCCACCCTGAAGTAGGTATGCAATGAAATGAACATTCTTGGTTGAAACCAAAATGAGGGACCCGAGGCCAAAAACTATTATTCAATGCGATGTCTTGGCACTTAGGGGCATATTCACCCGTCGGCGCTAAAGTCAATTCCTTATGTGCATATCTTGCACCCGTTCAAGATGCGGTAATTCTTCCAGCTAGGCTTCTGACACACCCACCAAACGTAACCTAGAAATATATGCAACCATCAAAGAGGCATAATTCGGTGAAGTTTGCGGTTGGCTCTCATTTCCATAATGTGGAATTTTCAAGAGATAAGTGAGCATTCCACTTCCAGAGATCTATTTTGAAAATATGGCACACTTTGTGAAATGATCTTGCGTCGTGGACCCGGAAGTTATTGCCAGCGACGTGTGCGTGGGTCATTAACAGGCTACTTTGATGGTGCGTGCATGGCACACAAAGACAAACAACCATTTACTCACAATCATACCTAGGGGCAATTCAATAAATAAATCAAATAAAGCAATGTAGTTAGAATACTGTGCTCATAACAGAAAGCTTAGTAGGTGGTGCGAATTGAGAGTTGAGCAGGTTGGCAAAGCAACGCACTGAGCATGTGGTGTTTCAAATACCCCCGGCCAAAAATAACTTATAACTATAATTGATGGGCCATTACTACAATGACTGTGTGATCACTGCTTCAACTGCAAATCCAAAGCAGCATGTGGAAATGCTCCTCACAATTGAAGAAAAAAGTCCACTGGCGCTGATCCTTTTTTTCACCATAATATGATACAATGCCGACGTTCTGACGTCATGGTAATGTTATGTAGTAGGGACACAAATTCAGCCTTTGGACAGCCGTTGAGCGTATATGGGACAGGTATGTCAACCCCCAACACACACACACACGCACACACCGCCGCACACCCACAGACGCACACACACACTCCCGTTCCAGCTACACGTCAGCACGAATCAGTCGAGTTGGTCATTGACAGTCATTAGCTCGCTGTCAACTGCTGTGAAATAGACTAAAAACATGCAATATGATGTTTTTCTTTGAGAGGTGCTCGGCTAGACCTTAGCACAGCCTCCGCAGTGCGAGGCTAAAAGTCTGTGGAAGCGAGCACGGACGGAATTGTTAGCGTTACACCCTGATGTCCACTTTCTCCACCTAGAGTACGTACATTTCATAAAGGTGCGTAACTGACACAATTAAGTCGATGGGAGAATGTGCGCAGCCCCAAAAGTGCGTAGTACGGTGCCTTTTCTGATTCACACAAAATCAATGAGGCCTTAATGAAAGTAGACGGTCTTTGGTTAATGTTAATATTTGTGTATTGTTTTTGTGTTGTCCAGAGGTGGGCATATTACTAAAGTTTGCCGATCTGTCATTTGTCATCCGGTGGCAGCCTGGGTACGGTCAGTCCGTCATGTTCTTCTAACCATTCCGTAAACATCAAATGTCCGCCAGTCCGCCTATTGTCAATCTGGGAAAAAAAAGCTACGACTGATGAAACATCGATCCATCCATCCATCCATCCATCCATGATCTGAACCGATTTGATTAAAGTGGTAATGTTTTGCTTACCTGAACTAGAATCCCATGTCACATTGTTCTGAAGGTACAATCCATGTGGATTAATATGCTTCCTAGTCCTAGCAAACCGAAATAAAAGTAAACCAAATACGTTGAGGGCGTTTATGGCGGTGCGATTCAATTGAAGTCAATGCAGTTCACTCGGGCCGGCGCGGTTGCATGCGGCACGGCTCGGATGATTCATTTGGAGCAATGGGATGCGGAGTGAAGCACCGAAAAGCCGCCCATTCGTTGCGTATAAAACAAATGAACTTTTTTCCCTCTTCGCCTCGTGGCAGCCAATCTGCGTCGGGGCATACTACGTCACACACAGCCACACAGCGTCCTGTACACTCGGCGGGTTTTGTGTGTTGAGTTAAAATGGAGGAAAATATTATCGTTGCCGTTTGTGGTCATCCCGCGCGGCCAGCTACCACTACCGGGGACAAGAAAAAAAGAGACCAGGCTTGGAGAACCGTGAGCGAGGAGCTTGGTGTACCTGGTACATTTTTACTTTCTTTCTTTTGTTTTTTACAGCTGTTTACCAAGATAGCATTATTGTTGGCATCAGCACAGTGTCGGCCACTTGATTGCGATGTTGAAAAATGCTGTCATCGTCTACTACCAAGCGAAGCCTGTAATAGCAAACAGCTTGTAAAGACATTAATGTTGAAACAAAACACCAACACATTATCATAATAAGGTATTCTCTCTTACTCATATTTACTAGAGCTAGTGACACTTTATTTGAAGAACATGATGAGCCATTTAAAATTAATCAATAATCAGATTACTTTTAGTGAGTCAATTCATGTTAATTCATGAATTGAAACATTATGGACTTGTAATGGGGAATTAATATAATATAATGAATTTATATAATGAAATATAAAAAGTAATACTTATGAATAGTTTTTGCCCTATATTTTTGCTGCGCTGCTCATTAAAAAAAAAAACCCTCTCCTATTACTGGCCCTCAAGGGGAATGGATAAAACATTCAGCCACAAAAGTTGCCCATCCCTGTAATGGGTCATTACATTTCCCCTAAGGTCTTGTTAAATTTTAATATCTGCTACAGTACGATGATGAGGTTTGCTTTTTACTTGGAAAAACGGTAGCAGCAGTGATATATACCCTTAAAGTCTTCATCTTACGCAGACACTTTAAGCAATTGGTATCGGACACACTATTTCAAAAATGAAATTCATCATTATTTTCACTTTGCATATATTTTTGCAGCGCTCCTACGATTACAATACCTTGTCGGGCCTTTTTGCCTTGCCAGGTATTCTTTGGTGTTCTGATAGCAGCCATGAACTTGGGACAGGCATCGCCATGTCTGGAAGCATTTGCCGCAGGCCGTGGAGCTGCCACTATCATCTTTGAAACCATTGAAAGAGTGAGAAATGTTTGGTGGTCTAATACTGACAGCCATTAAAGTTGATCTAATGTGGCTTTAACAAGGCTTTTTTTTTTACTTTACCAGGAGCCTGAGATTGACTGTTTATCTGAGGCAGGTTACAAACTTGAAAGAGTCAAAGGCGACATTGAATTTCACAATGTGACCTTCCACTACCCTTCCAGGCCAGAAGTTAAGGTATTTAACTCTTTCTTTTTAATAACATTTATACTGATGAAGGGACACTGCTGACTGTGTGGCCGTGGCATCTTCTTCTCAGATCTTGGACCGGCTCAGTGTCATAGTGAAGTCAGGCGAGACCACAGCCTTTGTTGGGTCGAGCGGCGCCGGGAAAAGCACAGCTGTCCAACTCATTCAGCGCTTCTATGACCCCAAAGAGGGCATGGTAGGATCAAGACATATTCATAACCAGATTCTGTATCTGCTATTGATGCATCCAGGGACCGAAGATTGCCTTTCTCTTCACCTTTCTTCATGTCATTTTGAAAATAACTACCTCCTGAGGATGATAAACTGTTTCATTATTCTGCCAACTGGTCCGAATAGACTCATTTTTCCACCTCACTTTTATAATGCACCCTGCTTCTGCAGAGGAAAGTAGCCTCTTGTTTGAATCTATCATGCTCGTGTGTGTGTGTGGGAGGGGTATCATAGGGGCAAAAAAAAAAAAAATGCATTAGAGCAGCAATGTACTTTAGCACCATCATCCAGCAATTTTAGCTCAACTAGCTGCTGTCTGTGTCTCAGGTGACCCTGGACGGTCATGACATCCGCGGGCTGAACATCCAATGGCTGCGCTCGCTCATCGGCATCGTGGAGCAGGAGCCGGTGCTGTTCGCCACCACCATTGCCGAGAATATACGCTATGGTCGACCTGGCGTCTCAATGGATGACATCATCACTGCCACCAAAGAGGCGAACGCATACAACTTCATAATGGACCTGCCACAGGTGGAGATCCCCAAAAAACCATTCGGAGGACTTGCATTATGTTAAAACCTTATTTGCTGTGATTTCACAGAAATTCGACACCCTGGTGGGGGAGGGTGGAGGTCAGATGAGTGGCGGTCAGAAGCAGCGTATTGCAATTGCCCGGGCACTGGTCAGGAACCCTCGCATCCTGCTGCTTGACATGGCCACCTCTGCCTTGGACAACGAAAGTGAGGCTGTGGTACAGGAGGCCTTAGATAACGTACGTCTATGCTCAATTCAATGTATGTCTCTTCGTGGTACCAGTTTGCAAGAATAGTACCCTACTACTTTGACATAAAAAAGAACCAACAGTGTGTGGAAGTGGTTGCTGATTAATTGTCTCTCTTCAATCAAGTGGTTCAAAAGGGAGCGCACACTCTAACAAGCAGCGGTGTCATAGATTCAGTTTCAGCTAGTTTGTGGTTTAAAGAACAACAACAGAACGTCAGCTGTAGGAATCCCAGCTACATCCAAGCAAACATCTACGAGCAACTCCTTCAGATGGCATTATTCTGCTCAATACGACGAGATCGGCATCAAATTAATAGGATCGCAAATTTTTCCCATCATTGCTCTAGAAACTTTGGTCAACTGTCGATTTGCAATAGAGATTAGACGAAAACAAAAATATTCAATAGAAATGGCGCTCTACTGTTAGTTGGAGTGCGGCCACTTTTACCGGTACTACTTCAGTATTACTACAAATAAGAATGATCAATACGTGAGTGTTGTTGTGTGCCGTTAAATTTAGCTCAGAGAATAAATGTGAGGAACATGCTAATTCTACATTTTTAATCTGGACGGTTTGATTAGGAGAAGTTGCATTGTTAAAAATAGGAATACAGTACACTGAACTCATTAATTGCTGTACAAAGTCAACAAAATATCGATATAATAATATATATATATATATAATATAATAAAATAATGCAATCAAGTGTAACAATTTTAGTTTGTGCTTCTGGTGATTGAGGCTGATTTCTTCACCACCGCAGCTTTCTTCCCCCCCTATAAATGCATTTTTTGATCATTGATGCTGAAGGTGCGCATGGGACGGACCACCATCTCCATCGCCCATCGGCTGTCCACTATAAAGAACGCTGACGTGATTGTGGGCTTTGAGCATGGCCAGGCAGTGGAGAGGGGCAAGCACAGCGAGCTACTAGACAGGAAAGGCGTCTACTTCACCCTTGTCACCTTACAGAGCCAAGGGGACAAGGCCCTCAATGAGAAGGCTCGACAAAGTGGGTTCGACACGTACTGATTCCCAGAAACATGTTTTACTTCTCTTCAACAATCCCTCTCACTCTCAGTGGCTGAAAATGAAGACGAACCCGAGAAGCGCAGCCTGTCCAGAGCCGGCAGCTACCGGTCCAGCATGAGGTACCGCAACAAAACCACTTGTCCAAATCGCATACCAATTAGCTTGTTCAGGTATAAAACGAAGCTGGAGTCGATCCCATCCCAACCAACTTTGGATGTGAGATGGGGGACTGACACATAGAGCGCCATTCATAATCAATATTTGAGATTTGAACACACATCCGAACCCATTCTTCTTGTTGCGAGGCACTGGTTCTAATTAACCACTGTGTCTTATCCAACTTCACAATACTGACTGTGCATCTAAATTGGAAAATGACCTCTTCTTAGCGCAAAAGTCACTGTAGTTAGCACAGTGCTTCTCATTTCCTGTTTCGGCACACCCAGGAAGAAGCAAAAATTTCGCGCCCCAACTCTCCTCCGCAACGATAAATTGTACCATTGGTCCATCATATTTTCATAAGGATACTTCTGCATAACATTGTATCGAAAACAAAAAAGAAAAAAGAAATGTAGATCAACTTAATGCAAAGAATAACTTTAACATTGTTTTTTTTAGTCTGTAGCATAAAAGATCTGATGCACATCAATTTGCCTGAAATTAAAATAAATAAGTAAATAAATGAGACTGCCATTGCTGCCTAATGTAGTGGATGTGCAATTACTCATTATTCCAGTACAGTATATATATATATAAAAAAAATAAATAAAAAAAAGCACATCCCCCCCGGCATTGCACCGCACCCTCCCAGGGACCCTGCCCCACTGTTTGAGAAGGACTGAGTTAGCAAGATTACGTATAAGCTACATGACTGATTTGCGGGAAGCTTTGTGGAAGGGTGGCACATGTGCCTGTGAGAAGCCATTACATTGTGGTGCGGATAAGGGAAATGATTTTCTTTTCCCCGTATGAGTTGTGTTTGCTTCTACCCCAGAATGCAAATAATACTCATCGAAGTGGAACGTTTGTGATTATTCTTCATGAACCAGAAAGTAACCCGTTAATTAACAAAATATGGCGCTGCGTGATTATTTTTACTTTTATTTGGGGAATTAAGTTTTCCTTTTTTGCTCTGTCACTTTGGCTTTAGTGGGTTTGGTTTTGGTGTTGACTTTTGAGCGAAGTGGCTTGTCAACAAGGACACAGATCCCTGTTGATTTGTTTGGCTGTGGATTTGAAATAAAAGGTCTCTACTACCTTGTTGTAATCAGAGTGCACGCTGCTGATAGTGCTGCTCACTACAATGGGCGTAGACAACCAAACACAAATGCACCTCAATACATTTGAACTTTTTTACACTTCAACCTCAGCTGAGGTCAGCAGAAAGCCTCATTCAAATGCCTCATAAAAACGAAACAGCATAGGAGGTTCAATAAAATGTGTACCCATTAACACTTAATTGTTTTGGGCCTATGCACGCTTGTTTAATAGAGCCTCCATCCGCCAGAGATCCCGATCCCAGCTATCTAACCTGATTCCAGAATCTTCTGCTTCCATTGCCGGAGAGCTGGGCCCCAGCGCCTATGCTGTGTCTCAAGCAGACATCTCCAAGGTGGGTACATGGGTGGGTGTGATGGCCTCCGATTAAACGTGGGTGAAGGGCCGTTTATGCATTTGCTTTTCTCCACAACTATCAGCTTTGTTCCATTTCTCCACATTGTAATGCTGAATATTCAGAATGCCATTCAAGAGGAGGAGGAGGAGGAGGACCCAGTGGAGCCAGCCCCAGTCGCCAGGATCTTGAAGTACAACCTGCCCGAGTGGCCTTACATGCTATTTGGATCTTTGGGGGCAGCTGTGAACGGAGGAGTCAACCCTGTCTACTCACTTCTATTCAGCCAAATATTGGCGGTGAGGTTGCAGTTCGTTTACTGTCATTGCCCTCTGCTGCACGGTTAGAATGATGGAATAATTTCTAGAGGGCAAAAAGGCAAGTAGTCAGTTGTTTGTCGTTTGTGTGTGTGCAGACTTTCTCAGTTACAGATCCCGTAGCTCAAAGAAAGGAGATTGATAGCATCTGCCTGTTCTTCGTCATGGTGGGCGTTGTCTCTTTCTTCACTCAAATGCTGCAGGTAAAAAAAAACAGTCGACTTCACGAAACTGATTGCTTTGAGTGTGTCTTCAACTTCAAGGCTGGGAAAAATCATACAAGACCAAAAGTAACATCGATGAGCCAGAATTTCCCCTTGAGCTGCTGGTCTCTCATGTTTTTTTAATTCAAAATTAATTATTGTTTCTTATTGCAAATAGTCTTGGGACATAAATCTAAGAAATCAGGCGTTTGAGTTTTAGACCCCTTACTTGCCCATGAATCTTCATTCTTGATCTCCCAAAGGCAAGTTGGAAAATGAATTAAGAATAAGAATAAGAAGACCTTTATTGATCCCACAGTGGGGAAATTTTCATCGTTACAGCAGCAAAGATATAGGTCACACAGAGACGGCGGCATAGTGTAGCCGTTAATGTATAATTGGAATTGCTTCCAAATTTGGGGGAACAGTTCCTGTCTGACTGTCCCAATGCACAATGCAAGGTTCATGCAGTGCGGAAGAACCAAACATATTAAGCCAGGCCCTCTATTCCAACCTTAGTTATGATTACTTACTGATCCCACAAAATTTTCTGGGATGAATGGACAAAAATTACCATAGACACACTCCAAAATCTATTCCAAACTCCATATTTTCATGTGTAAAGCCTGAGGTCTCTTTTTTTATTTTTATTTATTTATTTTTTTTAGTTAATTTGTTTTTTGGTGCATCTTCAGGGCTATGCATTCTCAAAGTCTGGAGAGCTGCTCACCCGCAGATTACGTCGCCTGGGCTTTCATGCCATGCTTGGCCAGGAGATTGGCTGGTTTGATGATCACAAAAACAGCCCCGGAGCTCTGACCACACGACTGGCGACCGACGCCTCGCAAGTTCAAGGGGTGAGGCATGGACAAACAAACACACAAAGACAAACAGAGAAATCTCGGCCTAATTAATTACTGTTATTGTACAAGATAGGAGTCACGCATACAATCGTCATACTACAAAAGTGGCAAAAGGCTAAATGATTTGCATACTGTGGAACCCTTCAGGTTGAGCACAATCCAATCCAATCTTGTATGGCTTTTAAAACCTTCTACGAAAAAACATCATCAAAATACAACAGTATTCACGAGTGTAACAATAACTGCATCAAACCTGTGACCCACTGTCGTCAACAAATATATATGTAAACTTTGTGACTTCTTCAGTTTGTGTTCGACTTGGGGTGTAACTTGGTCAAGGAATCTGTGTGTCATCAGTTCAGAAAACTTTATCCTAGAATTTTAAAGGCTTGTCTATGTACTTTTCAATAAATTCCATCCTCACATACCTGTTCTTCTTGCTAACGAGTGGTTTGCATCTTCTGGTGTAGCTTCCTTACTTTTGTTCTTTAAGTCTGCAAAGAGTACATGTGACACCTTCACTCCTGCTCGATGGAGGTTGCTTCTGTCCTCAACTGTTGTTATTTTCCTACATCTTAAAAATTGGCATCTGTTACTAAGTACACCAGTGGTTTATATCTTACTAGCTAGTACAACCGCACCATTTGATATGCCAAGACATTTGAAATGATTGTACTGTACTGGCTTGGGTTAATGTTTGTCCAATGGCTTAGATTTCTTTCCCCATCTATCAGCTTTGCAATTGCTTGTTTTCATCCATAAACGGATGTTCTCCACTTTATGTTGGTCACATCTCAAATGTATAAACGCAAAACCAAAATAAGCACAACTGAGTTTAGACCCTGCCCTATTTATTGTTTGTACAATTAATGTTATAAGGAGAGACTGCAACAAAACTGTCTGTCGGACTGTGTACTCCAAAAAAAAAAAACATTTTGTTGTCAGATCCAAATGTAAAGACCTGGAAATTAAAGCTGAAATGTTGACCTATTGTATCATATTGATGCTGCTAACCCTAACCCTAAACCATCTGTTGGTGCCAACTCCCAAATATTTTCAGTCTACATAAAAAAAAAATCAGGCTCTCTGTTCCAATACTTTTGGAGAGGAGTGTATAGTCAAGTCGAAGTTAAGTTGCAATAAAATGCCAATACAATAAGAAATGACTGACGAGACTGCACATCCTTCCTTCTTCAAAGGCCACTGGCTCCCAGATCGGGATGATAGTCAACTCTCTGACCAACATTGGGGTGGCCATCCTCATGTCCTTCTACTTCAGCTGGAAGCTCACGCTGCTCATCCTGTGCTTCCTGCCCTTCATCGCTCTGTCAGGTGGCTTCCAGGCCAAGATGCTCACTGGATTTGCCAAGCAAGACAAACAAGCTATGGAGGCTGCAGGACAGGTCAGCATCCAGTTAGCTCGATATGACAAATGGGGAATGATCTCTAAATGAAAAGTCACAACTTGCCAGTAATCCTGCTTCAGATACAGGTGACAACAGCTGAGTTACCTCCAGAGTTTCAGCATTGCTCCGTAACTTCTTTGCATATGTGGCTATGTGCTGCACTCACTGGGTGAGAAAGGCTCACGGCCAGACAACAAACTGAAAAGGCTGGCATGATGTTTGAAGCTTCATTGACACCCCCCACTGGGAAACAGAGAGAACGAGCAAAGATGATCCAAAGAAAAAATTGCCATCAGCCAAATTACTCTTAACTTCCGTTACATACTCATTGTACTTGTAAAGATGAAAGTTAAGCAAATTGCTGAAAATCAATCATATACTTCTCAATGATATATATCACACTTTCACCTCTTTTATGCACTTTGCAGATTTCAGGTGAAGCCCTCAATAACATTCGCACCATTGCCGGTCTTGGAAAGGAGCAGAATTTTTTGGACAAATATATTGCACAGCTGGATGCTCCGTACCAGGCAGCCCTGAAGAAAGCAAACGTCTACGGGGCTTGTTACGGTTTCGCCCAGTGTGTTGTCTTCTTGACCAACTCTGCCTCCTATCGCTTTGGGGGCTACTTGGTACGCCAAGAGGGACTCCATTTCAGCTTGGTGTTCAGGTGTGTGAAATAATGGGCACTATTTTCAAGCCTAGCGCAAAGCGCAGTCTAACTGTAAGAATGGGTGGAGTCTTCTTTCGTTTGGTATTTTGCTAGACTTTGCACAGGTAGAATTAGGCGTAATGCAGTGTTTGCGCCTTTGTAGGATGGAAGTACTTTTTTCCCAGCCAACCCTCATTTGCATCAAAATCAAGGCAGCTGGATGAGCAGTATACCGGCTTGACATTGAAAAATATTTACTTGGGTCCGTGTATGACATTGGCAGGTAAACTGAAAGATCTCCCCTTGGGGATGATGTACCGGTAGTTGGCCGTACATGTGATATGGGCAATTGGAGACCGCCTTGCACTACCGATCATGTTTCCTTTTGTGAACCCCTCGGTAGTGATGGGGGTTCTATTACAATATTTTTCAAATGAGAATGATAATAATGTGTTCAATGAATTGATTTCTACAATGATTCAGAGGGACTGTCCCATGCTGGTGTCATATTTAGGAATGAAATCCACCATACACATCCGTGGAGTGTCAAATTTGTCTGCTTGCACTTCAATCAAATACACCAAAATTGCGTTACACTGCCTGTGCCACGGGT
The DNA here is from genome assembly GCF_054856515.1 of Filicampus tigris. NCBI lineage: Eukaryota > Metazoa > Chordata > Actinopteri > Syngnathiformes > Syngnathidae > Filicampus > Filicampus tigris. The sequence continues at coordinate 27,790,237 of NC_141217.1, read as the reverse complement.
TAGACTTGCTGTTTGCGAGTCTAAAATCTAGTCTACTTTTTGTAACCAAATTTTCAGATGCACGGAAGGAATGCCCAGGGAGGCGTTGCGCGTCTACTAAAATTCACAAACACGCTGAACCATTACTCCGGCGCAAATGTGATGATATGCCCGTTTTTACACCAAGCGCAGACTACTTTCTATTACCAAATTGTTGCATGAGTCGGCGGGGAGGCAACTCTGCAATGGAACACCCAGAGAGGCGTAACACGGCCCCAAACACGGTGGACTTTACTTGCACTGGCATAAAAATGAAATTACGTCCACTTTTACTCCAAGCGAATGGGTGCCAGTCTACCAAAACAGGGCTCAAAGAGTCACCTTTGAAAAAAATAATGATAAAAAATGATGGATAAACCATCCCAGATGTTTCCAATATTGAGCTGTGTCTCAATTGGAGGAGCAGAGGATTTCAGGGCAGGCACAATCGCTAAAAAAATACCGAAAAAACAAACATCTCTTTAAAGCTGCAAAGCTATCTTCAGCTTCATTGAATTAATCAATACTTAATTGCCACGAAAAGAGGAGACAAAGGAGGTCTCAACCGTTTTATGTTCTCTGAGAGGCAACTCACTATCCTAAGCTGGAAAGCCCTGAATTCTTCCTTTCTTCGTGGAAAATGAGCACTTGTTTCATCTTGTGCAGGGTCATTTCTGCCATCGTGACAAGTGGCACAGCCCTGGGCAGAGCCTCCTCCTACACCCCTGACTATGCCAAAGCCAAGATTTCAGCTGCACGCTTCTTCCAGCTGCTGGACCGAGTGCCCAATATTAGCGTCTACAGTGACAAGGGACATAAATGGGTATGTTGGCACACATTCAGATGTGCTGTAATGAAAAAAAATCCTCATTTATAGTTTTAACTTAGTTATTTTATTGTATTGCAATGGTATGGGTTTCCAACATAATTCTCAGTTTTTGACACTGCCAGAGAAGTATTCATTTATCAATGTCTAATTAGGTATTTAATAGTGTGGAACTTCGCTGCACCTTGCTTCCCTTTATTAAGACACATGAGATGGGCAACATATTAGAAACACCTCTTAATATGATACAGTGCAGCTCTCAAATGTTACATGCTCTGTCATTACATGCACACATTTTCTGAAAAGTCCCAGAGGCTGCAACACCAAAGCAAGAACCATCAACAAAAAACATCCACAAAGACCAAAGGACACCGCTAACAAGTTAGAGACAACGTTTTTAAGAAGTATAAGTCAGAGTTGGGTTAAAAAACGCAAATGTTTGATGATTCCAAGGAGCACCATCAAATCCATCGTTATCATTTACAGAGCAGTCCTCACTCACAGCGACAGTCTTAAATACTGCACATCCAAGTTTGTTGTATTAAAACAATCCTGCGAACAAATTGCGATCAGAGTAATACCCTGCCCTATCGTGTTTTCGCCAATGGCAGAGGTAAAACTACATACACTCTTAAATGATCCTCTTGCAGACAATGTCAACTGTATTTGTATCAAACCAAGTGCTGTATAGTGGAGACCTCTATACTTCTAAAACAAAACTAAACATTTGCACCGCTTTGTTTGCCACACCCCCACCCTTCTCTACCAGGATAACTTCAAAGGGAACATTGAGTTCATTGACTGCAAGTTCACTTACCCGACCCGACCAGACATCCAGGTCCTCAACGGGTTGAATGTGGCAGTGAAGCCCGGCCAGACGTTGGCCTTCGTGGGTAGCAGCGGCTGTGGAAAGAGCACCAGCGTGCAGCTTCTGGAAAGGTTTTATGACCCCGACAAGGGCAGAGTGGTGAGGTGGACACTGCTAAATGCTGTGCATGATCACTGCTTTCACAATATTGAAATGCACACTTTACTACACAAACTGAAGAAAGATTTTTTTTTTTCATTTTTGCCACAAGCTCTCATGTATTACATACACATCGTCCAATGTAATTAGATTGGAATAATAATCCACTTATGGATACAATCAGTTAATAGGTCAGCGATATAGTAGTACCTGTACACTAAAAATACATTATATTTCTCATCACTGTCGTGGGAAAAACACGTACATCTCCAATTTTGTCATTTAAAAAAAAATGTTCACGTTCATGTGATGTCTGTAACGCGGGAACCCCATTAACGTAAACATTTTAAAAATGGGCATAAGTGTTTTTCACAGGACAGCGATGATATAGTATAACCAAAATGTGCTTATTGTCCATTTACATTGTTATAAATGCAACAGCTTGCATGTCAAAGTCCAGCAATTGAAAAAAAATCAATTGGAAATGTTTTTTTCTACTTTTTGTTGGTCAACTGTTACTACTGTAAATCATGTGCACAACAAGGGCCTGGTAGTGTTTCTGTAGTTTACCCGACAAAAGTGAGGTCGAAAATTATGGCAGTCAGCATGAAATAGTCGAAGCAGATGATGGTGATAACCTTTCAGAAAATGTCAAACATGTCGCTTTGGTATAAATCTCAAGATGTCATTGAGAAACCTGTCAGACAAGGACAGCTGGACATTTAACATCCCGGGCGTTTCAAGTATTTCCAAATGTCAGATTCTTGCTCACCTTTAAGTCAGAAAATTTTGCTGTGTTTGTCGCGGGGGCGCTTATCTCGATAGGAGGTTGACTAGCGCCAGAGAGAAATCATGCCAAGATCTAAAAGGTCTTAATGGAGCTGGAAGTGCCTTGGGAACTCATTGTCCTGATTCGGGGAGATTCAGAGGAGAAATCACACAGTTAGAAGGGACGTTAGGTTAAAGCTCATTAAGTAGATTGTATGTCTACTCTTTGATTATAACACTGCCTCCAACTAATGGTAAAATCAATTGTATTTTGCAGCTGATTGATGGTCGAGACTCGACTCTCATCAACGTGCCTTTCCTGCGATCCAAGATTGGCATTGTGTCCCAGGAGCCAATCTTGTTTGACTGCAGCATCTTGGAGAACATCAAGTATGGTGACAACTCACGGAACATCAGCATGGACGAAGTCATATCAGCTGCCAAAAAATCGCAGCTTCATGAATTTGTCATGTCACTACCTGAGGTGGGTTCATGTTTGCAGAAACTGTGGCCTTATAAGGATGGTTGGAGCAAAGAGTATAGAGGCTAAACATGGATTAGTTTGTTTGAATGTTAAGGCGGATCAGTTAGCAAGGGATAGCAAATCAGAAGGCGGAAAAATAAAGGCAGAAATAATAAGGTCGCTCAATCGATGACAGAAAGGAAGCCCTTACGCCGTAACTCGAGTATCTACACAAAGAGGTTTCGGTTTTCATCAGTTTGGTTATGCATTTATTTTTTATTTTTGGTTAATTTTTATTATCTCACACCATTCACACATTATTAAAAAGTTTAAAAATTGATCAACACCGGACCATCACTGAGAAAACGGTTCTGAGTGTAAACCATTGCAAGCTTGACAGTACAATGAAGAAAATAGACAAAAATCTAATCTCTTTCAAATGAAATTCAAATGCAACAAAATATTCAAACATTAAGACCTCTGATCTGTTTGATTTCTAAATATTTCTTTTTATGTAAATAGTAGAGGTGATATAAAGAATGGATTCTTAGATGCATGGTGATGCATATGTAAGCAATTCTGATTCAATAATAATTCAGTAACAATGCTGACAGAGAAAACGTTGAATCTGGAAGTGTTCGCTGTTCAAGTAAGCAATAGGTCTCTGCCTTCTCAACAATGTCCATATTTTTGACACAATGCAACCATTTAATGTTGCTATATTGATGGTATTTTGAGTACATATGTCGGTGCACTCTCAACAAAAAACACTCAAGTCGCAACCTGGCCGAGAGCGGAGCAGACGCATCTCATACTCTGGGCAATGACTTTGTGTCAGAAAGGGGGCAATATGTAGCCACATCTGGGTCTCGTAACTCCCCGGGTTCCGACGCAAGTTGCAATACCTTAATCAAGGGGCATATCATTACAAAAAATGTGGGGAATGTAATGTAAATTGTGCAACATCATGATAGTTTTTCCAAGATCCCAGTGTATGTCGGTAAGTTGAGAAGTTGTGACAACAATGCTCACCAGAAAACCGAATACATGCTACGATGCATTCTGCCCATATAGTCAACCATGGAAGCCTGTTTACAAGGGGACACCTTCAATTGAGCTCAGGTTTTTGTGGTAAACGTTATCAGAATTATACACAACAGAGGCATTTCATTAACTGAAGAATGAAGACCATGCTTTGCATATTGACCTCAATGTATGATTTTCCTGCTCAGAAATACAACACAAACGTGGGTGCCCAGGGTTCTCAGTTATCTCGTGGTCAGAAGCAGCGCATTGCCATCGCTAGGGCAATCATACGCGATCCCAAGATCCTGCTCCTGGATGAAGCCACCTCAGCACTGGACACAGAGAGTGAGAAGGCAAGTTGCAAATTGAAAAAAAAATGAAACTGCATTCTACATAGCTGCTTGATATTCTCTGGTGGCAGCCAGCAAGAAGAGCTGTTCATCGTGGGCATACTTAGCATTATAATTCTTCCTCACGGCTGATAGCGACCTTGTATACATTTATACATGTTGTGGATCTGCCAATGTAGGCACTGAAGCTGTGGGCTCTCAGTAATCAAGTTGTGATTGTGAAATTGTTATTGTTATGCCGCTTGCATGTCAATGATTTCTCTCCCCTGTGTGACTTTGTGTACTCGCCTTGCCCGCCACAGACGGTGCAAGCGGCTCTGGACAAAGCCAGAGAGGGCAGGACCTGCATCGTTATCGCCCACCGCCTGTCCACCATTCAGAACTCCGACATCATCGCTGTCATGTCCCGAGGCTACGTGATTGAGAAGGGAACACATGACCATCTCATGGCCCTCAAGGGCGCTTACTACAAGCTGGTCACCACCGGCGCGCCAATCAGCTAACGGTTCCAAGAGTGGAAACAATTGGAAACGTGAGATGAGCTGAGAATTATTGTCTGAGGTGACGAGGCCAAGTCTGACTGAACACCAAAACGTAACTTGAATCTTTTCACTTTTACAGTATTTATTTGTGTGGAAAAACCCTGTTACTCTCCGAGGGTTTGGTGAGCTCTTTTGAGACTACTGCTATCTTATGTTTGGTTTGGTGTTACCGCTATGTAACAAGTGAGTTAGTCACATGGGAAATATCCATGCACACTACTACACCACTACAAAACATCTGTTTTTTTTGTTTCTGTTTTTTATTTTTTGTTTAGGCATTAGCTAGTTCAGGGCCACATGGAAGTTGGAGTCTATCTCAGCTAATTTATGGTGAGATGTGGGTACACTTAGGACTGTGGTGACAGTGAATGGGAAATGAAGGTTAGCTATGTGAACCCTAATGACCACATAATTCGTTCAACAAAGATATTCTGTTTGGAAACTAATATAATCATCCCTTTAGTGAATTTCTACTTTGTGATACAGAAATATGCCATTCCATCAACATGTTACGCAATACATAAGTAGCTCAAAAACAAAGACCTCAATGCTGTATGCCACAACATATGGTAATAGCATCAAAAGGTAAAAAACCCCATGAAACTGTAAGTGCAACAAAGTATATTGTCAGGAGTGTAAAGCACAGATGTTAAATAGAAAAAAATGTATAAATAAGACACAATATCAGATAAAATACTTTGTATAAGCCTTTTTATAAAGTTTATCATCAGAGATGTATTACGGTAATTTAACAATATGTGTAAAATATTGCTGCATCATACTGAAAGCTTTTTGTAATATTTTGGTAACATCTGTTTTAGCTACACAAGAGTAGCAAATAAAATATGAACATCAAAATAACATTGTTAAATGAATACCTCTCTGAAACACAACTTATGAGTGAGAATTATTGTTGTATATCTGAACTTTTGATACTGCAAATTTTCAATGTCCTTGAAGTGCATGTGTGCCAAATGTTAGCCAATGGTTGCATCAAAATACAGGTCTTGTTTGTTTGATGCTGGTGTTTGTTTTAAAAAAAAAGCCTTTACATGGAAATGAAATAAAATCAGTCTTGTCTGTAGCCTGTGTTAGTTACTCTGTCATGGCCGATATATTTAAAAAAAGAAATAAATAACACAGTAAGCGCATAGCTGGACAAACACGCGCGTCTCTAAATTATTCAATTATCATTAAAAAAAAAATTGAAACCAATATTTTAGCAACTCAGATACCTGTCAGTCAAAATAAAGTGTTAATGTTTTACAGCAAGCTGTGGCAAATGACAGGTAACACTGAGAGATTTCAATTTAAAGAAGACTCCGACATTATCTTTCACATATTCAAACTAAAGCACGTATAAGCAGTTGGCTGGCGTAACATGACTACTTCAGGAGTCAGATATTTAACCCAGTCGAGAATACGTGACCTTCCGATTCTCGATTGCACGCTTAGCGGTTTGATGCTGTCTGGAGTGCAGATGTCAGAGACACTCTATCAGTTAGTGGTAATATGTGATCAGGCCACACTGACCTCTGGGAAATTGAGTCTTTAATCGTGACATCTGCGGACCTGGAGTCTGGGGTGGATTAGCATTCTTCAGATGCAATCTTATCTTGCCACTTCTCCTCCAAATTGATTCAGAGATAGGACACTCTTTGACTTTGTGCTGTGTGACGCCAGAGGCTGGGTGACACATCTCTGATGGCTCTGAGAGTGAGAGGTGCCTCAGCATATTTTACAGAGATAAAGAGAAACAGAATTTTCAATTGAGTCAGAAACTGTGTGTGACTACTGAGCTACGCTGTCGCTGCGCTAGCGCAAATGTCAAATACTGAAATGAAGTGAGGACTCCAGACAGGCAGGGCATCGGGATTTTTTCTAAGGATAAGGGGAAAAAAAAAAAAATTCATGACATCACTTAATTGAGAGTCTCTCTTGTTTTTTCTATAAATGTATGATACACACCACAAGCATACATACGGTCAAGTCAAGTCAAAATTATTTATATTACCCTTAATCACAGAAAAGTCTCAAAGGGCTTCACATGCCCACAGTTGACAAATATTAACGACATCCCATGACCTTAACCTCTGATCTGAAGTACGGTAGCGTAGGGCAATGCAATGAATCGAAATTCAGTTATCATTAACTATCATTTTGATACTAATTATAGGTAATATATCAATATACTTCCATTTTTCTAATCTGTTATCTGTATTAGTAGGACTTGTAGAGGTCCAACTTTACCATTAGGGAAGTGAAAGTTAGTATGTGTGGCTTGTAATATATATGTAAATGTTAAATGGGGGTGGGATTTAATACGTTTTCTTCTTCCCACTCCTTTTTTGAGCAGCATGTTTAGAGTGGTCGCAAATGGTGACATGGTGACCTTTTGTTTTGTTTTTGTGTATGAACTTCTTTAGTTAGTTTTTGTTTTTTTCCTGAAAAAATGAGATGCTTGTGCTGGCTTGCTCCAAAACAAATAATGAATGAATGAATGAATGAATCAATCAATCAATCAATCATTCACTTACAATTACAATTATTACACTCGATTACAAAATTGGCATAATCGTAAAAAAACTATCATTAATATTCATTTATATCCAACGCACTGTTTGTTTACACAAGGACATCAAACTTTAATTTATACATTTGCATGTTTTTATTTTATAATAACTAATTGTATACATTTTGTTTGGTCCAAAAGGAACTTACTTACATTTATTTCTCTTTAAATTTTTTACATTTAAACATTTTCTTGATTTGTACCAAAAAATAAATGACCGTTTGAATACTCTGAGCGTGAGAGGTGCTCAAAGCCAGCCCAGGCACCAGGTAGCCCCCAAGGACCACATGCATGGGCCTGTTCTAAAAATAGCTCACCAATGATGTGACATTGTGGTTTTCAGGGAATGTTGAAGAAGCGATCATTTGAAAACAAACACTGGCAGAGATTTGTAGAAATTAAAGTAATAAATAAATAAAGTGTTGCCTATTGACCTTTATCTGTTTCACAACTGTGAGAAGTCATTCATATTAATCAGTGTTGTTACATAAACGAATATAATTGTTAATTCTAACATTGAAAATAATTTGAACATATTTGTTATTTCAGAAATGAGTATATCAAACTCGTAGCCTGTCACATTATTCTGTAACCAAGAAGTCAAAAAGGTTGGTGACCACTGCTATAAGCTCTCAGCATCGCTAAAGATGATGGACGAGAGGCTTGTTTGTTGCCTCGAGGATGGCGCACCACCCTGTGGTCTGTTAAGCACTCATCTCATTTCAGTGATTACCTACTTTTGTTTTTGAGCTGAGTTATTTCCTGGCAGCAGATCATCTAAAAATAGAAAACATCTCCATCTGATTTCATACAGTCGGAGAGAAATTTAGTTTACTTCACACAAGATCTTTGCTTTCACTCCATTGTTCGTGAACAGGTTGTGTTCTAAGTAAAATGTTTACATTGTTAACAGTCACACTAGTGTGAAAATAAGTTAACACTGTTAAAATACTTTCAATGAATGAAAAAAAGATTTCTCAACCTTAACTTTGATGATGGGTGCCAGGTGTGAATGGAGTAGAGAGTTAATATTACAGATGGGAAGTTAAGTCATCTCAGAAATCTTTGCCTTACTTTCCCATGCACACCACAGGACGTTTGAGTTGAATCCTATAGTGCTCACGGGGTGGAAGTCTTGTCAGATATCCAGAGGTATTGCATGACATCCATGACAAAGATTCCACCGCTGGAAATTTGAGCTTTATAGGTAAAATTCCAAATTGTACAAATTCAGGGATATTCGACTTTAGTGGCTCTGCTGTCCAGATGATATGAGCCCTGCATATGTTCATCATGATTTCAATAATGATAGGATTCTTGCAGCCTTGACAAAAGAAATCTGGGCCTACGTTGAAAAACAAAGGTTTGATGTCATTTGTCCATTCTTAGAAGCGACAGTCGCTATAATGGTAAAATAATAGTGGCTATTGCTAAATTAATCCATGCATCATTAACCAGAGGGGAAGCAGGAAGGCACCCCTTTATAACAGGAGCCTAAATCCGTCATTACGTATAATCCCATTCAATCTTTTCATTAGCACCATCATTATTACAGCATTAATAACATAACAACTGTGACCCCAGAGAGTGCAAGGGCCAGATTTAGACAATGCTATACAAAGTAATATGTTTGTTTTTGCTCAGTAACATCTGAGCAGACAAAAGGGCAATGTAATTGTATCCTCATCCATTATCTTAAACTCGCTTGAGAGTGTCACCACTCATTATGAATTCTGAGAAGCCAATGTAAAGATGCTAAAGGTGTAGCTCTCAAGGTGACCTTTAATATGTAGTCAATATAGAAGGAACTTGTAGAATTCTACACAAGGTCCACAAGGCTGAAACACAGCAGTACAGTTATGGCCAATTATCATAACAGAGATAATTATAATGATAATAAAAAAAGATAACTATTGCATACTAAATAAGTGAATAAGAAGAGCTGTTCAAAGCGGTCATTCCAAATGAGATGCTTCTCGTCATGATTTGTGTTTGGATTGTTTTAGTTCATGTTATGTCTGTGTTCTTGTGGCACGTCTTGCTCGTTAGGTTTTATGTTTCCCCCTGTACACGAGTCGTCAACCTGGTCCCTCGTGTCTACCAATCAGATTCTCAGCCACCCGTGTCTTGTCCAGGTGTTCCTCATTAGTTTGCTTCCATTTAGACCCCGTACACACGAAAATACTTTTCATTGATTACGTTTACATGCAGTCAATATTCGGGTTAAAGTCAAAATTACGATTTCTGAAACATTCGGAATAAAACGTTTACATGCGTGAGGGGACAGAGTTACTCCCGTATACGTGGCAATTGTGATTGAAATATCCTTATATAAACCGCATCGTACGGCTAATGTCATGACAAAAATAGATGTCTTTTCCAGGTCCTTACTTTGTACCATGATTAAAACATATTATATTCATGTCACTCACCACAGGAATTAAGCAGTCGATTTCCTCTTTGCTACAAAAGGATGCTGCATCGCTGACTTTTGCCTTGATTGTTTACCTCTTGTATATTTCCAGCAAGTTGCATGCCAGACGTATAGACTAGTACACACATACGTTTGTCCATATGCACACTTTCATTTTTCATTCATGCTGTGAGACAACAGGCTTATATGACAAATACAGGTGGCATATAGAAGACAATAGCAACTGCATATCAACTAAAACATGAAGGAACAACCAGTCACAACAGTACTCCTCCCTCGAGGGCATCAACTGGTGCCCTACCCGGCGTGTTAAGCAACTCTTGGTTGAAGTCCCGAAGGAGGGAAAGGTCTAGGATGAGGGACCTTGAGAGCCAGGAACATTCCTCGGGGCCGTTTGGAAGGAGTGCTGAGGGGGCTTGAGGAGACTGGCTTCGGGAGGGACACATGAATAGTGTGAGCGAGTCCAACGGGTGGCCCAAACGGCGAGTGCATAAGTCTTTAAATAGCCATTCGTAAGGCCACACTTGAGGGGAGGGCGGCTGCAGGGCTTGCGCTGCCAGAGGAGGATGAGAGGGAGGCCGCAGGTTTGTGCCACCTGAGCAGGGTCGGAGGATGGCCCCGGGACGTGCGCTGCCGGATCAGGGTTGGCGGACGACGTGCGCCGTCGGAACAGGAAGGGGTGGCAGCCGCAGGATGTGCACCGCCGGTGCAGGAAGTGGTGGTGGCCGTGGGTCGTGCACCCTTGGAACTAGAATGGCTGGTGGAATAAAGCTTGATATACTAACTCCCTGCCTGAGAGCTCCCCAGGTTCTATCATCTTGTGGAGGAACTAGAACCGTGCTCATTCTGGTTTGAGAGGAAATCAAATTTGCATGCACGGCCTGTGTTAATCAGTTGTCATAAGGTGTGTCAAATGTGCCACAAATGTGTTTTCCCTGTCCCTGTCCCACGGTGGCGCAAGCTCTGACACGTTGCCTTTTCAGTAGTTGTATACTGTTAGTGTGCAGTAATGACACATTGTATTCGTGCCAATATTTAGTATTTGGACAGGCGACTGAATGTAGCATGCAATTTTATATTGTAATTGCCGTATCATAAAACCACCGTAAGAATTAAGGTTCAAAAGTCAAAAGTCGAATTTATAACGAGACTACTGCAAATGGCCACGTATGTAAGAGCTTTCCCACCTAGCTATGACATCTATCACACCACCCATGACGCGCAGCAACTGTGAAATGAAAGCCAGCCAGATTAAAGTCGTTTCTTGGAGAACTTTGCTTAGTTGCAATCTTCGCACCATGAAGCTCAAAGAGCATAATGAGATGAGGCAAGCTTCACATGGGAAAGTAGAAGCAGAACGCTAGATTCAGTGATTCTTTCCTCATCTCAGCAGACTGTTGTTAGAAATCCCCAAGGTGAGATCACTAGGAGAGGAGTGGGTGTTTTATCATGACTGGGTGTGCATGTGCGTGCGTGTGTGTGTGTGTGTGTGCGTGGGGGTGTGCGTGTGCGTGTGTGTGTGTGTGTGTGTGTAACTAAGTATTAGTCCACCATGAAGACTTGGGCCTGACACCTAAATCGCTCAACCTTTGTGCAACCTGATGAGTGTGAGATCACTAGCCCTTTTTACAAACGTGTGTATGTGTGAGTCATTTTGTCCAAACAAAATGTTTGTGCCGATATATTTGACTTACGGTGTGGCAACTAAAAAGGTAAGGGTTATTACGGCCATAAAGAAGCTTAGAATGAGTCTCTTGACAACACTTATGGCATCCTGTGATCATCTTCCATCAGCTCTGTACTGTCACATCCTCCATTAAATGTGATTGTCGATTAATGTATACAGCCCAGTGGGAAAGGCACGGAAGGAAGATTTAGGGTGTGACCTCACTTGACTACAGCGTTGTCAAAAAAATAAAAAATAAACACCAGTATGAACCATTAAATTGGCAACACTTAACTTCCAGGGCAGTCAAGGTTCTGTCTGAATTTTCATTCTCTAATATGACATCACAGGTTCTAATACTGTACTCTAAGTCAATCTGTGCATGTCTACAATCTGTGTGGCTCCGGGTGACCAACACACTTCAATAAAATGTAGTGCTCCACCCAGCAAGCTTGCTGGTGATAAGTTATTGTACACACCCTTAAAATGCATATATTCTTTTACGGTGTCCCGGTATAGTGCAATTTTCTGAAGATTCCACCTATACTGTGCCAGGTACAAGGGATTGAATTTTCCCCGCATGCTGTTCTCACAAAGCAGCTCTTGTTCATATGTTTGCAAAAATAATGTCTAACAAACGCAACAAAATAGAAACACTCTGTCAAACAACAACAACAAAATCATGCATTACAGCAAGTTCTTCCTGAAATAGTTTCTGCAATCAAAGCGCTATCTGTTGACAGCGTGGCCCCCGACGGCCTCTCAGAAGCATTGGCTGACGAATTCTCAGACACGTTGGTTGAAGATTTCTTAGGCCCCATGGTATGAATAGAAGCAGGGAGGAGGAAAGTGCGGGAAGTACAGGTAGTTAAACTCGGCTCAGAAACATGGGAGGGATGAGAATACAATGAGCTGAAAGCTCCACGCAGTGTTATTTTCTTGTGTTTACGTGCTTTTTAATAATGGTTTAATAATGTTTTGCTTGATTGCTGATTTCCTTGTCGTGATCGCTTTGGGATCCATGTTTTGGTGCATTTTCACCAATTATAACAATCTTAAAGATTTTTTTTTTTTTTAATTAAGGTACATATTGTCACATTTTATTTTGGGATGGCCCGATGACTGACCATTCCGATTTTCGTTGTCACTCTAAAAGTTGTTAATAATATGTGGTTATACTTTGCTTGATACTGACATCTAAAACCACCACGTTCACTGTACAGCAACTATTCTGGCCCTCTAAAGAAAGAAGGAAAACACACAGAAGTGATGTGTCCCATATTTTAAGGACTATTAGGTGCACAATCTTATATTATAATTGATATTACTCACTCGCCTACTTAGTATCACCAAAGGGTGTTGTCATTGGACACCCTTTTCGAGCTCTGTCTGCTTTTTGTGACGATCATACCTTCCGCTCCGCTCACAGGACCCTGCATGACCCTTCGAACACACTACATTCAGTGTTTGAGTAGCTCCCATCAGGTCGCAGGCTGCGACGTCCACATTGTAGAACATAGCAAAGCAGGGCCACTTTTGTCCCCAGCAAAGTCAAGCTCTTGAATAATGACCCCTCCCTGTACCCAACTGCCACTAACTGAATGCACGTAGCATTTAAGCATCTAGCACAGAGCACATTAACTGGACAGTAGCTGGAATATTTTAACTGCAGCAGTTAATAAATGTTTGTTGGTGTACTGCTTGTTTTTTAATTCTGCTCTTTATTTGTCCCTGAGGGGTGATTCAAAAGGCATAAAGTGTTTTGAATTGATTTCAATATCAATGAACGGGTCTATTTTAAAACATTTTCACGGCACTGGGTTATAAGGCACATTCTCTTTGTGAAGCATGTAGTTAAAGTTTTCCACTCCAATTCGTACACCAGTACACACAAACAGCAAGGGACACTGGTCCAAAATTTCCATCCCAGTCATGAATGAGATCACCCTCACTCCTCGCACAGTGCTAGGGAGTCTTCAGTAAGTCAAGTCCCGGTTGAGGTCAGACCAGTTAGCGACGACAAATCCACCAATTGGACCAAAGAAGGTGAACCCACACCTACACCTTTTCGCAGCAGCAGCAGCAGCAGTACAAAAGGCAGAGAGGCAGTCAAAGCAAAGGAAAAACATGGGTAGCAAGTTCTCAAATGTAAGTGAAGTGCATGCAGAGATCTCAGTCAGCCGACCATGCCAGACTACAGCAGAAGCCGGAGTCACTGTCCAAGAACAGTCAGCTGAAGTCATGAAGCCCAAGAGTCGCAAAACACAACCTGTTGAATTCTCTAAAGAGTTAGAACTTCACAAGACTGTCAGGTTGTTGCGAGAGGACATGGCTGAGATCAGAAAACAATTAGCTAACCCGCAAGGCCAAGCCAACAAAAGCACTTTTTAGAGCTAAGAGAGGATGTAGAGTGTGTTAGGAGCAAGACATTGGAGACCAGTGTGAACATTGTTTCAAGTGTGGGCAGTCAGGACACTTTTCAAGAGGCTGTAGGGGGCAGAAGCGTTATGGGACAAAACTCAAGTCATGACGCCTTCAACACAGCAATTAAGTTCCTCTCTGTAAACCAAACCTAAACTATATTATATATCCCCAATTTCATTTTGCACGACATGCTAGCGGCATGGTCTAGCAGGCATTCACGTTTTCGAGAACTACTTCCTGCTTCTGCATGTAAGGATCATGGGAAACATAGTCCTACTAGCTTGTTGCTGCGGGCAGACCAAGGCAAGCTGAGCGTTTCTAGCTGCGTGTTTCCATTGTTACAATGTGGGGCCAGGTGCGAGGTAAATGACACAGCGAGCTTCCAATAGCTGCCTTGACTAAGCAAAAAAGTTTGCATAACGTTGTGCATTGACTTGTTTAGAGCTCTTGCACTTTCAACCAAGATAGCATTTAGCAATAGCCACAGTAATAACTCCCGGTCACCAGATCGACTAGCGATGTTCAAACATTTTCTTTGTCTGTCGGAGGATCCCATCCTCTTCTCCGCTGGAAGCAACCCCCATGTAGCTGCACGGCGAACAAATAGAAAGTGAGATATTTCATTTCATCTAGCGTAATAGCGCTAAATCTAACAAATAAACATACGGTACAATTAGAATAAACTATTTAATTTGTTTTCTCAATTCCAAGAGGAAACAGGCCTTTTAGTAGCTGCAAGCTACTAAAAGCATAGACTGGACCGATGATATAATCAAGAATGCCCGCGTTTGCGGTGCTCATTCATTTAACTGAACCTCTACGTCTTGAAATAGAGTAGGTAGTCAGGAATTCTGCCATAATGGCAAGGTGTTTGCTGTTATGTGTAGCTAGTAACTGTTACCTAACTCATTCAATAATCAGCTTTGGTGCATGCTAGCTCCATCTAACTTAGCATTAGTGTTTGTAATATCTATCTGCCGTTTTTTCCCTGGGCATCCTAGAACACCTCAGAAGCTTAAAGTAGCCCTATAATGCGGTTCCACCAAGATGTCATCTTTGTTTACAAACTGAAAATTGGTCTATACGGACTGATGTTATACACCACTGGTTTCAAACTCTAAGACCGGGGGAGCAGATCAGGACCGCAACCAAATTTTATGTGGCCCATGAAGGCAAATCATGTGTGTTGACTTGCCATGTTTCTTTCAAATTGTCTTCACTTTTAACACTACATATGATATATTGAAAACATTAGTTAAAATAAATTGAAAAATAGTTGAGCAAACACTGGTTTGTGATCTCAAAACGTTAACCATCAAATTGTTGTGTATATGTGCCAATATAATTCGATCCTACATTTATATGGGTTTAGAGTCCTAACTGTGCTCCGACGGACACCAAAACTATAATGTGGCCCGCGATAAAGATGAGCTTGACACAGCTGCTATACATCATCCATCCATTTTCAATACAGTTTATCCTGTTCAGGGTGAATGTTGATTCCGGCTGAGTGACACCCTGTACTGGTTGCCCCTCAATTGCATAGACAAACAACTATCCACTCTCACAATCAGATGGATTGGAAAGTCAATTTCCAATGACCCTAACATGTATGTTAATGAAGTGTGGGAGGAAGCCTGAGTACCTGGAGAAAACCTTCGCAAGCAAAGGATTTGATCCTGAAACCTCAAATTGTGAGACAGACACGCTAGCCATGTGCACAACCATGCCACCGTTACATATGCACAAAATATAAATAATTAAAGGGTGCCAAAAAAGGTGGCCATGACTCTGTGTTTTATATGTGTATTCACCACTAATACATGACTGAAAAGGCTCCTTCTTAGCCTGGAGATGATCACAAATATGATCTCATGTGCTTTGTGCTATATGGCAAAAAAAAAAAAAACCAGATAGCGACTCTTACATCTAGCAGTGAAATCTCTCGGGTATAACATCAGACTATTTTTCCAAGATGAAGATAGTGTGACAGCATTAGCTAGCGATTCCAAATATGTTTTTTTTTATGTTGAAGTATAATCCTTTTGTGCCCAAAAGGTTGCCAAAGATTTGGTGAAAGAATGTGAATAAAAGAATTTCAAAATTTGTGTTCTAACATTGTGCTTTTCAGGAGATGAAGGAAGATTATACAGGATTAATTTTTAATCTGCAGTCTTTGCAGAGTCTAATTAGGGTACAATGCGAAACAAGGTCTAGCCTATGCCTTAAGCTTGCTGTGTTTCAAATCCAAGGCCTTGTTTGGGAAGCAGAGTGTTCCCAGCTGTCCATCACACTGCTTTGCTCATTATGAGGTGCTTTTTACAGAAGCCCATGAATATTCACTTGCTTTACATTTTATGTGAGTAATAAACTTCTAAATGCTCTGTGATTTGTGCACCTTCTTTCTGTTACTCCGCATACACCAACAATTTATCAGAGGAAGTGGTGATAAGGGGAATGCAAAAATAGTAGGAACAAACACTGGAAGAAATAAAGGTCATTAATTGATGGCATTCTGAGGCCCTACCCAACAAGGTCCCAAAAAAACAAATGGACCATAAACAGAACGGGATTATTATTAGTTATTGCAAATAGATTCTGGATTTTAAAGTGCAAACACCCCCTCCGATCCCACACATAAACTAAGTAGACAAGAACAGTGCTATGATGTAGTAATGTCAACATAGTGTTACACCAACAAGCTTCCATAAGACAGACAAGGTGATTTGTGTCGTGTTTATCATGCAGTGTAATAAACACAAGATCAGTTTTAAATGTAATGAAACCCTACAGAAGATTTACTATAGAAAGGCAGCAGCACAACAGCTTTATTAACATTGTTGCTGTGCAGGGAAATGAAGCTTTATGAGCTAAAGATACGTCCGGTGGTGTTAGCCCTACAAATAATCATTCTCATTAATAATTATTAATAACACATCACAGTTTTGTTTCCAGAGCAGACGTATTTCAATAGCACCCCGCCTTTCTTAAGCCTTGCGTCATTCTGAAGATCAATCAGAGTACTGCATATACTTTTAGTATTAAATCCAACAATTGCAAAATGTAAAATCTTATAAAATTTTATTTATTTAATCTAAACACCTCAAACAGTTGGTAAGGTTTTCTCAGTACTCACATCCATTGACTTTCATTCACATTCAAGTATTGGAACACACACACACACACCCACACACCTCCACAGACACACACAAGTCCTATACACTGCCTGAGACAAATAGCTGCACAGTACACATTAAAAGAAATACTATTCACTACTAATGCAAGCAGCAGATTCACTGCACCTTGACACACAATAAAAAGATAGGTGGATCTGTTGTATGAAAATATGCTAAATGCAGTTATTTTACAGCATACATAGGCAAATGGGTTGTTGATAGATCATTTTCACGGATAGGACTCATTTAGTCATGTCATCGAAAAGTCATTGTGGTACCCATAATAAGGCCTGCTGTTGCACTGCCAAAGCCACATTTCCACCAAGCAGTGTTTTTTGGTTTAGGTCAGCGGTCACAAAGGTTGCGATAGGTACACAAATTACTGATCACTATAGTAGTACCTTTTGGCACCTTTTTGTCAGGATACCAATTTCACTGATATGGTTACACCAGAGGTTGTGCTGCCGTCTGTGAACTGGTTGACAGACAAACATCACCTGCCATGAACTGACGGAACCTGATGGAAACTTTAGTTTCTTTAGTCTTTAGGCTTTAGTACGAAAAAAGATACACAGACATTCAGTAGAATGGCAAATGCAGTGACTTGAATGACGTGTTGGTATTGACCCAATCATTGGTCATTGATGATAGTTAATACATTTGTTGATAAAAAGAAGGCATGATGGCCACTACCTTCTGCTGTACAAGCCTGTATGCAAGATCAGTTGCACCTGAAAACACTTGAACAGATGATGGATACAGACTGGCATGTTTGGCCTTGTGCTAAAGAAACTCTTGGCAAAGCAATCAGCATTTGGACAAAGCCCTGAATGGTTCGTCAATACTTTCCTTACAGCGCAATGCTTTGTGCTGTACAGTGTTTGCCAATATTGGAAATGCAGGTGATAGAAGGTCAATCAATAGCCCCCTTACTCACAGAGTGAGGCTGGAGGAGTCCTGCTAACATTTAAGGTGTTTCTTGCTGGTCATGTCATTCCATATGCGGTGCATCTCCTCGGGGGAAATCTGGTGGACAGTGACCACTCTGCGGTAGCGGCAGAGGCTGTAAGCCATTTTCCAGTGGTTGAAACCGCTGTTTTGGAAGGGGTGGATCCCCAACTTACGCAGACACACACCCACATATACGTCCTCCAGATGTAACAGTCTGGTGTGCAGTGAGGTTTGGTAGATGAGCTCGGCTACGTCTGCCGAGAACACGTAGCCGGTACCAGAGCAGAACGGTGGGTACTTGCTGTCGGGGTATAAGTCTCTCGGCATGTACCACTTGCTCCGCATGTCTCTGATTGGCCCACCGTTGATGACATAACCGGTGAAATATCTCCTCCTGGGCTTGGTGGTGGGCTTCAGGAGGTTGTAGATGAGGTTCTCCATATTGACAAAAATGTCACTGTCTGTTTTGAGAACATATTGGGCTTTGGAGCAAAAGGTGGCCACCCAGCGCATGCCCATCAACGTCTTGAGTGTCAGGTTGTGGTAAGAGTCAATAAAATCCTCAACTACGATGTCATGAAAGATCTGGCTCTCCTGCTCCACCATGTGGTTAAGGACAGCGTCCGTGCTGCGACCCAACAAGAAGAGCGTGACCACGCGAACATCAGGAAATGTACTTTCATCACCCCACGTCTCTCTTATGGCCTGCCGTGCATCAAATTCCTTGTGAGTGGTGCTTATCAGGATGACAAGAAAAGGGGTCTCCGACTCACACTTTTTGGCGTCATTGATGAGGTAGCCGAAGTCATGTGGATTCAGAGACCGAGTGCGGTAGTTACTGAAGGTCGTGTTTTTGTTCAGCTTGGGTGCCTTGCGAATTGGGATATTCAGATGGCTCACATAGGAAGTGGATGGGCGGGACACGCTCAGATACCAGAGAGCACTGGCCCAGCAAACCACTGTCAGCAAGTACAAACAGGAGACCTTAGAAGGCATCGCTGTTTTACTTTATTGGCTTTACCAGTGGCGGCAGCATTGGAAATTCAAAGACCAGGCTAACATCACCTGAGGCCACCTCCGCCACATGGGACATCAATCCTAAACAATAGGCTTCTTTACTATCTAGTGTGATTGAAAAGCAAATCTGCTGGTATTTCTTATCATGGTCAACATGTTGTTGCTTCCCATTGCCTCTCACAGCACCGCTCTGGGCTTGTCTCCGGCAGGATCTGAAATTGGATGACAAAAACAGACTGGTCAGTGGAAACCAAATTCCGAACTATGTAAGCGGAAAAAGACAAGCATCAAGACTGAAATGCCATATGTTTATAAAGATAGGTCCAATTAGTTCTATTTTATTCTGCAGTTGTCTCTCGCGGTTCAATTTTTGTGGCTACCGATTTTTTCCTATCATACTTATTTTGCAGATTATATGAGCAGTCTCCCAATCTGATATTGATATTGGTGCGGTATAAGACCTGATACGAGCAATAATGTAGTAGCTTTTGCCTCAGCTCCACTGTTTTCAATCCATTTGCCTTTTATCCCTGTTGGATTTAGATGCCAGTCAAACTCACTTGGTCAAATTGGCGAGATGAGGCAGACAAAGTAAATGTCTAACATGGCAAATGATTCATATCCACTTGGTCTCCTGGTCTGATCCACCCCCAGAAGTTCACTTTTCACATGGTCACTATCAGTCCACAAAATGAGACTGGACTGGGCATATGGACTTTACATGCCTTTTAATGAGATGCCGCTTCATTAGTTAGACCAGCGCTGCTGTGGTAATTTTAGCAACTACTAAAATTGCAACTCTAATTGGACACAGTCAGAGCTTGAGGTGATGAATTTAAGCAATACATATAAAATAAGATAACTTGGTCCAAAATTATGATCAAATACTCCTGTTTGTTGTGTTCACAAACCATTTCAAGATAAAGTTACGTACACTCTCTGCTAAAATAATGAGATTAGAGACTGTAGTTCTGCTTTCATTTCCAGGTATTCTCATCGGAATGTGATACACAAGCTCGAATTCCGCATTATTTAGTGCAACAAAACATAATTTTTGGTGAGCAAAAGAATTGGAAAGTATAGAGTTAAAATAGACTGGAGTGAATAAGAATGAACATTTTGCATCATATGATGCTCTCTAAGCTTGTGACATCAGACAAGTCGTTTCCACTCTCTCCCCGATGACCTGCTTTTGGTAGTCTGATTGATTTTGTGCTCCAAAATAAGCCATTGCAAACCTAAGCCATAATATTACCTACACAGTTTCAGCTTGATCTTGTGTGTTTGGGATCATGAGCAGATCATTTCTTAAATCTCCTTTTTCCATTACTTTGCTGAAGGATTATCTGAATGTGTCTCAACAATATCTTAAAACCCCCCAATTTTTGTAGGTTCATCTATGTACTTCTTGCCAAATTCCAGCTGGCCATTCATGTTCTCGCTAATGAGTGGTTTGCATCCTTTGGCCTAGCCAAACGAGCTGAAATGTACAGTAAGAGTGGGGCGTGTCTGTAAGGTCATGTCTGTAGGGAGGTGCACCGGAATGTAAAAATGTAAAAACTAAAAACTGATTTCCAGAGGTGGGCAGTTTACTCAATTTTGCTGGTCCGTCATTTGTCATCGGTCAGCGGCCTGGGTACCCGCCCGCCATCCGTCAGTCCGTCATTTTTAAAACCAAACCCAATTGTAATCGTCAGTCAGTACATCAGTGAAGTCCGTCAGGTGTCCGTTGGTCCATCAGTCCGTTCGCCAGTCCTGCTGATTTGTCTTCCCATCCTACATCTATCAACCTTGTCTTAGGTCTTTCTCTCACTCTCATTCCTGGCAGCTTCATCCTAATTGTCCATCTAAACAAGTACAGCAAAGTTGAAATAAAAGATGTTGAAAAAATGAAAACATTTTGATCCCTTATCTTATACGGTATTTATCTTTTGAGATCACACCCAAGTCTACAGTCTACAGTAAAAACAAAAACCGGAATGGACCAAATAGTTCCAAGACTTCTGGAGGGCAGTGTAATTTAGATAAAACATTAAGCCAATTCTGCTTCATGAAATGATGCAGGATCAGAACACTTTGTAGGATGCCCAGCAGAAAACAAAATTTGTGGACTAGCAGCAAAACACTACATAAAGATCCAATTCATTAGTGATACTGGATGTGTGAAATGTGCTAAGATGATCTTAGCAAGCTGTTGGAAGGTGGCGGTGCTGTTATAAAGCTAGTAGCTAGTCATTTTATCAGGCAAAAGAATTTGCCTTGTCTTGTGGGAGGCTGAAGCTTCTTTTCATTAGGAAGTTTCTCCTATTCCACCCCCCATTTCTGTTATCGCCCGTCTCCATCGCTCATTTTCCCTCTGAAGCATAGTCATCAATCTCTCTGCCCAGCAGAATCCATCTCATCGTGGCTGCTTTTACACACGCCCTCCTCATTTTCTCAATCACTCACTCTTTCTACACACCACTAGGTGCTTGATCTGTCTTTATACTGTATGTTTCACTGCATGTCACTCCATCTGTATTTATGTCAACCTCACACATGCATTGTGATTTTGCCAATTTGGCAGCCCGTTTCCCATACTGTTGCTCATGTCATTCATGTATTTGTTTTTCATTTGAGTCATTTCCCTCTTCTGAGTGAGCTCTTACTTATTGACAGGTCCTACTGTAATCAGTCACGTAACACAATCACAATCTACACTTCCTGCAATACATCTCCCGCTTTCCTGACAGAATCACTAAACCATCATGTTCATCTCTCTGACCTTGCTTCCACTCCTCCTGTATGTAAATCAGCTTTCTTCCTCATCTTTCATTCCCCAAAATGAATATGCAGTAAGCCATTACAGATGGCTGCACTGCTTCATGCTGTCGCTTCACTTTAAATAAAGTCCCTGAATGACAAGAGTGGCATTTTATTGTGGGCATTCTAAGGCACACCTGTGCTCTAATCATGGTGTATAATTAGCAT
The DNA here is from genome assembly GCF_054856515.1 of Filicampus tigris. Classification (NCBI taxonomy): domain Eukaryota; kingdom Metazoa; phylum Chordata; class Actinopteri; order Syngnathiformes; family Syngnathidae; genus Filicampus; species Filicampus tigris. Next base: position 27,768,067 of record NC_141217.1, on the reverse strand, counting down.
CTTGATATGGCACACCTGTGAGGTGGGATGGATTATCTCGGCAAAGGAGAAGAAGATGTATACGGGCGGCACGGTAGTTGACTGGTTAGCACGTCCGCCTCACAGAGGTCGTGGGTTTGAATCCGGCCCCGGCCTTCCTCTGTGGAGTTTGCATGTTCTCCTCATGCCTGCGTGGGTTTTCTCCGGGGACACCGGTTTCCTCCCACATTCCAAAAACATACTTGGGAGGTAAATTGGACACTCTATATTTCCCTTAGGTGTGGTTGTGAGTGTGAATGTTTGTTTGTCTCTATGTGCCCTGCAATTGGCTGGCAACCAATTCAGGGTATTCCCCGCCTACTGCCTGAAGACTGCCGGGATAGGCCCCGGCACGGCCACGGCCCTTGTGAGGATAGGCGTATTGGATCATGGATGGATGGATGGATATACATACATAAACATGTGTGTATCGCTCTCTCTCTGTATATCCGGGCTTCATCAGGGAAGCCCCGAATTTCCTCTCCCAAGCCACATCTTCCAACTCTTCCGGAGGGGTCCCCAGGCGTTCCAAAGCCAGCCGGGAAACATAGTCCCTCCAGCGTGGCCTGGGTCGCACTCCTGCTGATGGGACATGCCTAATCCAATCAAATGCCCGGGTCACCTCAACTGGCTCCTCACAACATGGAGAAGCAGTGGCTCCACTCTGAGTCCCACCCGGATGATCGAGTTTGTCACCCTATCTCCAAGGGAGAGCTCGGACACCCTGCGGAGGAAACCCATTTCGGCCGCTTTTTTCCGGGATCTTGTTCTTTCGGTCATGACCCAAAACTTGTGACCACAGGTAACGGTAGGAATGTAGATCAATCAGTAAATGGAGAGCTTTGCCTTTCGGCTCAGCTCCTTCTTCACCAAGACGGACCGATACAGAGTCTGCATCAGAGCAGACGCTGCACCAATCTACCTGTCAATCTCACGCTCAATCAACAAAACAATTTTATGAAAATTATGAAAATATGAAAAATTTCATAAATTTCAAAGCTATGCAACAATGTTGGCATCCAATGTCATTAATCTAAAAAAAAAAAATCCATGTCAATCTGACTCGTGTTCTTGAAAACAACAACAATACAATATACTGTAGCCTTATCTTTTTCCCTCAAGTGTGTGCAGTGATGAGTTTTGGTTAAATTTCTGATGTAAAAACAGCATGTCTTGATATCGTTTGCTGAACTAGTGCACGAGAAACGTACTATTGACTTTTAAAGAATCCAATGGTTTATATACAGGACAGGACGTACGATGATCGCAAAAGTGTGATGCCAATGCATATTGTTTATGATCTGCTAATTGAGGATAGCTGCAATGCCAGCAAAGTGTCAAGGCAAAGCAAAAACAGTAGATGATGACAACTGCCGCGCCAGTGCTTGCAATGTATAGTGCCTCCGTGCCCATCGCCAGGATGTCAGTTTAGCAATCTCCCACTGGGCTCTGCTGCAGTGGCAGCTGCTCCAATAAGTCTCACGTTGATGCAAGATTCCATGCTGTGACTACTTCAGCGTGTACATACTCTTGTGCAATATTATCCAATCCAAGCAAAGCAAAAATAAAAATCAGCATCCCTTTATTGACAGAACTCTTGTCTTTAGTTTCTTAAGTCAGATGTTTCAGTAACCCAGCAGTCCAACGCGGTACCTGCCTAATATCACGTTTGTTGAGAGGCATACAACATCAAAACAGGGGAAACAATGTCAGAGGTCTCCAACTAAGACATTGTAGGAATTTATTGAATATATAAAACCTGATTCTTTTTCGATTAAATGCAAACCGAGAAATAGTTCTGTTCAAATTCAACGTCCAGTTGTCCTGCTGTTAGTGATTTCAATTACAGCTTTTGCCAGAGCATACTACAGCTGATGCCTTGAGGGCCAATCATGTCTCTGAAATCATCAACAGGCTGTTGTAATGTTTTTTGTTGGTGAAAAATGTTGACACTAACAGCGAGTTTACTGTACATATGCAAACTGAACATGCCATTGTGGAGCAGCGTCACATTCAATTTGTGTTGCTGGGTAAAACAGTATGACTGTCTTTAGAAATAAAAATGATGTACAATTTGTTTATGCATGCATATAGGCATACAATACAAAATAACGAATACAGAGACAAAATGAGTGCTGCGGAATTTCAAATGCCAAAAAATGGAAAAAAAGTTGTCCGACTTCTTATTATGCAGCGATTAATATGATAATTACGGGCTTCTGATATGATGGTATGAATGTATGACCTTGTTAGAATATTGTTGTCTTTATTGATATGATCTTTGGTCAAAAGTGAATGTATATCATTTATTTAAACATATTATATGATATACTGTATGTAAATACAAAAAACAAAGAATATCGGATATGTTCATCTTTGGTAGCTCTTGAAGACATCTTGTGTAAAACAAAAGGCATTGTGGACATGTACTATTTCTTCAAATGCTTTGCCCCGGTCTGCTGCTAAAAGGCTCCATAAATGACCTGAAAGGAAGAAAGCAAGTGCTTCGTCTCATTCTGACGAAAGTGGAAGCGCATATCCTTTACAGAATTATTTGCGATTTCATGTCATTTTTGAGTACCGCTGCACGCGTCAGCCACAATGAGCTTTTAGATGAAAAACTGTAGGCTGCTGGCAGCAACCTTAACTTTCCCAAGAACAACCTCTTTGATGATATGCAAAAGCCTAAATGGATGGATTCCTGTGTGTGTTAGAAAGTTATTTCCCATCATTATTTTCTGAGGGCACTGCAATGGCATGATATCACAGTGTTACTTAGCAAGGTTGGGAAAGATTGATTTGCCCAGACTTTGAGAACAGGGACATGTTTCAATGGCATTTCATTGCTCTTATTCTAGGGAGAACCTGAGATTATGGATTTATATGTTTCTAGATGGCCTGAATGTTTCTTATCTATTTGTTTTTCATAGGTGGATGATGTCATTTTGAAGGTACGTATCGGATTGTTCCATGCACGTCATAGTAATTTAAATGGGTAAAAGACCCAAGAACCCAAGAACATGAATTCATTTCTGTATCTTATTCCAGATCAGCAATTTAACAGTAAAATGCCGTTTTCTGCAATTTTTTTGTTACTAAATGCAAGATTTTTGAGGATTCTTATTTTCGGCATTGTTTGAATTTGGGCGATTCCGATTCCGGTTCCTTGACTCTATTACGGTTCCTAGCGATTCTAGACTGCGATTATTTTCGTTCTTTTTCTTTTTTCTTTTCAGAACACGGGGAGGTCGACGCAAAGAGTCAAAGACCGAACACTCTAGCAATGCCAACTCATGTACAGTATAAGGAGGTGTTTAATAATAGACGTGCAACCTCCTTTGCATGAGATTAATTTTTTACGTGTTGCACTGAGCAGCTTGGTCTTATTTTATGAAGCGCAGCCACACGTTTGACCTGTGTCGAACATCCATAATTATTACACCCTGCGAGCATTATCCTGTCGTCTTCGTTGCTGTCTGTGTGTTGTCGGCATTTGCTGCTCGCCGGTGCAGTGCACAATTTCCTATTGGTCGTACTTCGCTTGTGTTTGTCGTTTGCTCCGCCCCGCGCGCAAACTATCTGTACATTGTTTGTTTTGGACGGCTTCATCGAGATGGATTAAGAATCGAAATGTGGCACTGACATTTTAAAACCTGAACGATTCCGGGAGAACCGAAGTGCTAGTTCCGTTTCCACTCCCACCCATCTTTGGGTCCCACAGCTATTCGCCGTTTCCCAGGCTCTGTCATACCTGGAAGCGCATCCGGTGTAAAATCTGTGCCAAACATATCATGCGACTGACTTGCTTTGGCAACTCCTAACTAAGGGGGACCAAGCCAAAAGTCAAACAACATCCATCCATCCATTCTCCATACCGCTTCTCCTCACAAGGGTCGTGGGGCGTGCTGGAGCCTATCCCAGCTGTCTTCGGGCAGTAGGCGGGGGACACCCTGAAATGGTTGCCAGCCAATCGCAGGGCACACAGAGACAAACATCCGCACTCACAATCACACCTAGGGGCAATTTAAAGAGCCCAATCAACTTACCATGCATGTTTTTGGAATGTGGGAGGAAACCAGAGTACCCGGAGAAAACCCGCGCAGGCACGGGGAGAACATGCAAATTCCACACAGCGAGGCCGGAGCTGGGATTGAACCCACGACATCTGAACTGTGAGGCGGACGTGCTAGTCAAACAACAACAACTGATTAATATGATGTCCATCTTTCCATCCACTTTCTATGATCACATACCAGGGGCGGAGCCAGAATGTGACTAATGGATGGGCCTGGAAAAATCAGGGTGGGCCTGAATATTTCTCTCACTGAGCACAATTCTCCTGTCGCGGCATATGGTATATTCAAGTAAAACGACAAACAAGTTCAGATCTTCCTTAGACAACCACAATTTTGCCATTCTTTATGTTCAATAAAATAAAAGAACACAACAAAACACAACTTCAAAAATAATTTAATAATAATTTACAAAAAATTCTAAAGTATATATTTTTTCATGAATCTCACTGGGTGGGCAGTCTGTCAATATGGGTGGGCCTGTGCACACCCAGGCCCACCCATGGCTCCGCCCCTGTCACATACATGTGATGAATTACAACCGGCAATTATAGATTTCGTCATCATGCTGCGTGTTTTGTTCTATTGTCGCTGCGATCAGGTGACCTCAATAAGCCAGCGAAAAGCTTGGAGGCAACACGTGTGGGTGGTTTTTGTCTCATGTTGCTCCACATAATTGATTGCAGTCATTAGCACTGCGTGGATCGACCTTGCTCAGAGGGCCAATGGTCGTGCATACGCATGGGAGAAGAGGGAGAGAGATGGGTTCATAGACTGTAACGTCTATGCCGTTATATGAACCGTGTGTACAAGCATGGAGGACGGACGCGTCAGAGGGTAGATAAATCATGTGGTGGACCCCAGGCTGACATCTTACAGCCACACTGCCGGGTTCAATATTGCAGATTTAATGACTGGCAGGGGAAAACAAGAAGAAACCTCCCTCCATCACTGGCAGTTTTCATGGCTGCTGATTTAATAGAGGTTGTTGTGCATGGGGCAGTCCACTCAAAGACATGAATCCAGCATGGCTTGCAATTATGATTCAACAATAAAATAAAAAAAACGGTTTCTGTATTATCATTTAGACAACAAATCACACCATATACAGTGAACTGTACACCATGCGAGGCCTCCGTATACTTTATTGTGAGATGTCAGTGTACCTCTAATGAGCTCAGTTCAGCAAGCATCAAAGACTCTTTTTTTCGATGGATTTTTGTGACTCCTTCCTTAAAAAAGGAACATGAGAAGAAAAAACTAATAGACACCAGCAATAATACTCCACTTATTCAAAACACAGTGTTGTTTTATTGTGTTTGTATTTTAATATTAACAGTGTTCACAACTTTTTCACTTGGTGAATGACTATTACTTAAATCATTAAGCACATGCATACAGTGCACTCGGTACTTGCACAACAAACTACGCACGCATTAGCCTCCACAAGAAAACCATCGGAGATGGTTTACCCTTTACCCTTTTATGCCGGTCCGTCCTCCGTCGGCGACCTGGGTACCCTTCCGTCCTCGTCCCTGCATCCTTGTTCATAAAAATAATCATCCTCCGACCCCGTCCGTCCCCATCCTTTCAAGCGCTTCTGTCCTTACATTCCGTGACATTCCCGGACAAGGACATGCTTCGCTTGCAAAGGGATAAGGTTTGTACTCAATGTTAACAGTTAGTTAACAAAACAAAATTGCTCCCTCATCAGTGAAATGAGCGTCCCCTAGAGGGCAGACTATTGTAACAACAATGCTGCAGGGAGGGAAAACATAAGAAAGAGCAATCTACAGTGTTGTGAAACCAACACAACACGAGTGTTGTTCCCTCGTTGCAGTATTGTTGTTACAAGCATAGTCTGCCCTCTAGTGGACACTCATTGAAACCTAGACATGCGTATAATAAACAGCTAGTTCAAAGTTGGCAGATCTCGTCTTCATATGTCCGTACAGTGTAATGTAACACTCAATACCAAAGATTTCTTAAAAATGCGGGAAATGTGCAATAGAACACAATAATTTACTGCCCCTTTGCTTATATTTCCTTCCATGATCTCAGCCCTCTACTGTGAGATCTGTCATACGCTCAACAGGAAGTTGTGCAGAAAAATGTGATCCTCTTTACCCCAATCTTCTGCCAAGTTTGAAAACCATTGTGGTGCCTTCTGAGCATATAAAGGAAGAATTAACGTGTGAGGATTTGAACAGCAATGGCCAAATGGGTTAGCATCCCTCCTAATGTGAGTGAGCGAGGAACAATTATAATGTCATTGCGGGGCAGCATGCAATTTGACACTGGCAAAGGCATTTGTTTCTCGAATGGCGAAGCCACAGTGATTTTCTCAGGATAAACGGTGCCAGTCCAATAGACAGCATTACAGGCCATGGGATGGACACAGTGAGCTTAGTGCAAAGCCTCAAAATTCAAAGTAGATTAGGGCTGACAGAGGAAATTGGATATCAATAGCGGCCAAAAGATTTGGCAGCTGTACAGAGGCCTGATGCTCCATCCCCACGTCAGTGCTCTTCTGAGCAGAGAACCCGGCTGGTGCAAGTCTGTCTGCAGCCAAGCTGTGTTTGCGCAATGTTTTGCTCGCAAAAGTGACCACTGTCACCTCAAAGGGCACCGTAATCTGAAAGTTGAAAAATAAGTTTGTCGTCTTCTTGAACTTACAAAACATTCCTACCCATTGGGTGCTCCATTTAAAAAGCTGAAAATGGGTGTGCTAAGGTGAGAAAAGACAGGTTGTGCGCAAGAAAACACCTTCAGCCTTCTCCCCTGCACAGTCAAGCCCTACACTTTGAATACTAAGCACCTTCATAAATTGGAAATGACAAGGTGATACATTCGGGTAATACATTTTACTGTCCAACTGGCTGACATTGATGTTACACAATAATCAAGCTCAGTGCTGCATCAGGATAAGTGGAGACAGGGCCCCAACTTGGCACTAGAATTATGGTAATGCCAAGGGAACAAGACCTGCAGCCCAGACTGAATGCGGTTAGTATCGTTATGCCACTGCTACTTGTTGAGAAGAAGCAAAGTAAGGCAGCACATTTCTGCTAAAGCACGACTAAAGGGAAGAAACGGCATGAAACAATTGGGGATTCATAGGTGCAACACCGTGGTAATAACCTCCATTGATTTGGATGGAGAAGGTGATGAAACTGGCAGCTCAAGGAGGCCACGGCGTGGTGTGAGACACAAGGAGCATCTGCAGTGGTACAATTCAGTGCCTTCTGGAAGAGCACAGGGAGAAGTCGATCAGAAGGCCATTTTTAAGACATTCCGTCCTTGTGAGTTCGTACAAGTAACTAAACTACAAAGTTAAATCAACTAACTGACCTCAAGTGACCAAATGATCCTGTCATTATCTTGCCATCTATTTCCCTTGCATAAATTATTCCTCCTGTATGAAAGAATTGAATTGCACGCCGCTGAAATTGTTTGAAATCATCTTGAACATTAGTACATTGCAGCATTGGAAAAAAAAAAAAAAAAAAAAAAAAGATTGATCCCGCTTTGGATTTTCTTTTTTTTTTTTTTTTTTTTTTAAAGATGGCTTTTAATGATGTGTTCCTTTATGCCTTGTCCATCCAAATGTAGCAAATGGAACAGCATAAGTGTGGATCTATTCTCTGTCGAGGTACCTAACAGTAGAATATCATTCAAATGATCTGTGAAAAAATGATCCCTCTCTAATTTTATTTCTAATTATTATTTTAAAACTTAGTGGATAAGGAAAATGGATGGATGGTTGGATAGATTGCATCCACCCGTTTTTCATGTGAGCAAAAACATGTGGTCCAGGCGTGTGTTGTTTTTTTATTTTTATTTTTTTATTTATTGTTCAAAGAATAGATAGCTCTGCATGTATTACTTGAAGAATGTATTTAAATATTTATTGACAACAGAGCATGTATCAAAATATACAAAGACGCAACTGCTGCCCAAGGGATAAAAACACAATCAAGCCATCTGCTTACTTCCATTGCGGTACCTAATTTGCCCGCAAAAGTCTACATTTGTACTAGTGCAACCGACATGAAAAGACAGAGCTGCGTTTGAGTGGAAAAACAAACAGTTGTCAAGCTGTGGCAGGGATGGAAAATAAATCAGAACAATAAATAAATCAGTCACTCGCTTGATTTTGTTTGGCAAAGTTTTTACAGCTTGCCATATTCCTGATGCAACCCACCCATCTTTAATCTGAGCTTTAGACTGACACTGGTGGCGCTGGTCGGGAATCGAACCTACGCCATCTGCACATGAATGAATAGCATTGCACTGGCAGTATAGGAAACTGAAAGGAGTAACAACCCCTGCAAAAACAAACAACTGAAACAGGCAGCTGTGAAAGCCTGGAAGAGCATCCCAAAATAAGAATGCAAATGTTGGATGATGGAAATGGGTCAGATGCTTGATGCACTTACAGCAAGAAAGTATTTGCAACGATTAGGTCTTATGCACTTGTGCACTTCGGTCTAATTTAGCTTGAGCTGTTCTAATGCTTTTGCTCGCCTAAAATGTGTTGCATCACAAACAATCCTCCAGCAGAAGCAGATCCACCTGGAAATAAAAGTTGGAATGATGACCTATTGTTGACCCACCAACTCAGTCAAAAACAAAGTAATTGGCCTTGATGTTTGAGTACATTTGATATGGAGTGTTCAGATGTGGTGTTTGGCTTCTGGTGGTTCTTAACCTTCTCTTTGAATTTGACACTTACTCATATGTGCATAGAGGACTCTTTCGCCCACTGGCTGCACAGCAGTTTAGCTTTCAGGGATTAAGCAGTTATCAGGGACAGCATCTTGGTGCAGGCAGGCCTGACACGAACAGGCTGAACACATCCTCTTATGTAGCAGGGCGCTGACAACTACGCTTGTCCAGATAACGCACAACCTTCGGCAACAGTACAGTAATCACAATCCAACGGTGCTCGCATGTCCTCTTCTCCCTTTTGGCTGATATGATCACGCAGGTGCTGGCATGCACGCACACAAGCGCACACACACACACACACAAACACCTGCAAGCATGAAAACTTCGACACAGATTGTTCAAAGCTACTTTGGTACTTTGCGTCATATGTACAACGTATTGCTGTATTCGTTCTCCGCAACAAAGAGGCCTACTTCCCGCCCGGGGACCATATCCAGGTCTTGTGTAAGAAAACAGAGGGTGAAAACATACACAGGTACACACATTCTTCAACTCCATTCAGAACGCTACTGCAAAGTTGGGTGTTCAGCAGCTAAATAAAGTAAACCTTCATGCTGCGCTCACCGCTTCCCATCACACCAGTTGTGTAAAGGTTATTGCTAGTTACTCTTTTGATCCTGAACAGGTGTTAAGCTCTCCCACAGACACACACACGCATGCAAATTCCTGCTCCTGCGGTTGGCAGCCTCAGCCCCAACAGCTCTTTGGGCAGCATAATGTGTTGCTAAAGCGCTATATACGGTAAGTGCACTCCACTTAACATTTATCATCAAAGACAATGTTTACATGCAGTCAATATTCGGGCTAAGGTCAAATTTCCGGTTTCCGAAACATTTGGAATAACCCGTTTATATGCGCGAGCGGACAGAGGTACTCCAGTATACATGGTAGTTGTGATCAATTAGAATATTCCAATCTAAACAGGTGACGTACATATAATGTCATGACGCAAATGGACATCATTTGCACTTCTTACTTTCTACCGTCAATAAAACACATTATATTCATGTCACTCACCACAGGAATAAAGCAGTTGGTTTCCTCCTCGCTCCGAAAGTGTGCTGCTGTGCTGCATCTGAGTTTCGCCATGTTTGTTTGCCTCCGCCTGTGTATTTTTGGCGAGTTACGCACAGACACACAGACTTATACACACACATATGTGTGTGTGTCTATATGCACATTTTGCACTTTTGCCATAGAGGTAGAAAATAACGCGAAAATGCCGCAAAGAAATCAATGCATTCAAGTTAGGCTCGCTGAGCGAGTGGCAACTTAAGATGCCCGCCGGTGGCTTCACTTCTCACTACGGCGAGTAAGTGGCATCGCCGCGCATAAAAGTACTTCCTGTACTCAAAAGACCAAGATTCCTTGCGGATAGAGCACGCAGACACTTCACCCGCTTTGCCCCCAGTGCCACTCACGCTGGTGTGCGGCTGGGTGGGAATGTTTGGTGGTAGGCGGAGGGCCTGTAGGCAGACTCTGGCAGCGACGCTTCTGTCAGTCTGCCCCAGGGCAGCTGGAGCTGCATATGTATTTTACCACCACCAGCGTATGAGCGCATGAATAATGTATCCATTGTAAAGCATTTTTGAGTGTCCAGAAAAGTGCCGTATAAATCTGATGCATTATTATTATTATTAGCATTATTATTATTGTTATTATTATGGCTGCACAATATATCGAAAAAATATTGATATCAAGACATTGGTGCATGAAATATGCATATTGCAAAGACAATAATTTTCTTCTGGAATTGTATGCTTTTATCTGAATTTGGCCAGTCAGATTTTAAAATTTAAACTGCATCGCCATCCAGTAGTTGAACATTACTGAGGTTTATTTCAATTAATTAACTAAGAATACATAGAGCTTGCTTATTTTGCATGAAAAAAAGGTAATCAGATAATAAAAATTTGTTTATACACATGATAAATATCGCAATAATATCGATATTGCTATATTCAACAACCACATCACATATGGCATGTTTTTTTTTTTTTTTTTTTTAATATCGTGCAGCCCTAATGTCTTTGGTATACAAACAAAAACAACCAGTGAATGCAGGCATAATTGGGGAACAAGGCCTAATGTTAAGCTTAACATTAGCTTATATTCTTTCAAATAAACATTTCATGAATATTTCATTTGTGTTTCTGCTGTATTACTTCTATGTACTGTAAATAATGTGTCGGATCTTGGGGAATTTGTTTTGTGTCTTTTCTAATCTACAGACCAGTACTGTTGGGGTTATATATCCAATATGCATCAGCATGAAATACCTGAGTGCGAAACTGTAGATCTTATAGTATTGGACAGACAACATTAATCGGATTTTAATGAGTTTCAGTTGAAAGACAATTTAGCTTCCTTTCTTGTATAACAATATATTCATATCCTTGCTCTAATCTGATTCATATTATCTACCTTAAATTCCCGAATTCCAATAAATCCGATACATATTTAACAAAAGGTTAGCTAAAACAGATATGCATCAGAAGGAAGAGAAGATTAAAATCTCCGGTGTGATGAAAAAAAAACCCTAAAAATTGATGGAGTAATATACGAATATGGTGGCCAGAAAGATGGATAAGTATTACTGTAGTCTGCACATTATCTCTCTATGTGCACTCGCTCTGCAGTCACCAAGTGCACATCAGACACTCTGACGTGCACGGATGGCGTGATAACCTCCGTGGACCGGCGGTCCCCAGCTGCCACTTGCACTCCTGCTTCCAGGAAGCAGGTGGTGCGGTCAAAGACCACGCTGCTCAGTACGAGCCTGGTAAATAAATGATTCCACCCATCGGGCTCGCTAAGCTTCAAGTTCAGCTATAGCCTTTGCTTGAGTCAGAGATGGTCAAGTGGGTATAGACTTGGAGGGGATTAACACTCACCAAAGGCGTTACTCACAAGTTATAGGCAATCTGTGCTGTGCTTTGCCCACTTGACAAAAGCCCAATACATTTGGCTTGTGTGATTTCTTACGATCTGGACACTTCCCCTCCTCTGGGATGTTTGGAAGAGATGAGGCATGGCATGAGTGCATCATGTAATTGCTGTGATCACTTCTCCAAAAAGTTTTTAATGATAACCACAACATTTAACAAATGAAATAAACACTGCAGCATTGAATATTACTGATGGGAAGGCCGACGCCAGAATGCTGAAAGAGCAGTGCGAGTGCAGGCCAGTGGACATGAGGGTGGGGGGTGGGATTGGGAGTGGAGCATGGTTTGAATGGCCTTGTATGCATACCCCCTAAATACATGATTTCTTTTCAAGCAAAATAACATAAAATGCAGAAAGTTCTTCAGTGTTATGCCTAGTGTTGGGCATCGTTTGAATTTGGGCAATTCCGATTCCTCGATTCGATTACGGTTCCTAACGATTCTCCATTCCGATTCTTTTTTTATTGGGTGTGTCAAATATTTGTTTCATGAACTTTTTTACTGTTTATGAATTGTCCTTTGATTTTCTCAATGGATATTTTTGACTAATAAATTAATATCAAACCTATGATGTTGAACTACCCACAAGAGATCTTCATTTTGGAATGCATCAAGAAAATACAATACAATATTGCAGCTTATAGCATGCTACTTAATTAACACCCTTGGACAAGCCAAGTGTGCAAATAAAAATAAAAAGAAAAAAAATGTTTTCCATGTGGACATTAAACATATTTCATTTGTATACTATTCTTACCCGATTCTGACTCACTGTTGGCGTCGTGAGCATGCGTGCGCTAGTACACTAAGCATGGATGTCTCGACGGGGGAGGAATTTCAGAACACGGGTAGGTCGACGCAAAGAGTCAAATACCGAACACTCGAACAATTCTACCACATGTAAGCGGAGGTCATGTCATGTCATCTTCCAAACCGCTTATCCTATATAGGGTCACGGGGAGTTGCTGGAGCCTATCCCAGCCGTCAATGGGCGAAGGCAGACTACACCCCGAACTGGTCGCCAGCCAGTCGCAGGGCACACATAGACACTGTCACTGAGCGGGAATCGATCCCACGCTGCCCGCACACAACTCAGGCGTGTGTACCACTACACTATCAGTGGACGTAAGCGGAGGTGTTTTATCATATTAGAAGTTCAACCTCATTAATGTCATGTAATGGTTTGCCGGTATGCTTTTATTTTGAAGGCCGGGAATAGGAATAGAAGTGTGTGGAAAATAAATAACTTGCTGGAAAATCGACAACTTCTTGCCTTCTTTTTAACCGGTAACCGGTAATTGCGGCTTAGACAATTGTGGCTTATATATACACAAACTTTGTTTTTCAAATTCAGTGGTTGCGGCTCAAATCAAGTTGTCCTCAATAGTCCAGAAATTACAGTACTTTGCACCCCGCGTTGGGTTACTTTTCTTTCATTATGTCATGCTATTAACATAGCTGGTAGGAACAATCAACATCCTGCCAACACACCCTCTAGTAGAAACCAAAGCTAGATCAGGAATAACCATTCCAAATCAAACTGTGGCGGAAACAAGCTTTAATCATTAGTCACACTCAGATTGGTTCGGTAATTATTTAAATTTTGCCCCCCTAGCAAACTAGTCAACATGGAGCATTTAAAGAAGAGGTTAAACTATGCTTTTGTTAGAGCTGGAGCCCCCCTGCATTATTAAAAAGGAATTTAAAATGGAGAGATAAAACATACAGGTAGGAGTGCTTCTGTGTAAATGTGTCTTAATCGATGCGCCATATATGCATAGTAAGACACGGGCATTGGTTAGACATGTCATAGATCATGTATGAGGGATTGCATGGCCAAGAGGTCAAAAAACACCTCATGAGACGGTTGCTATGGTGACAAAGCACCTATACGGTTAAAAATGTAAATCATATGTGCATGTTGGAAGAGAACCTATGCTTCCTCTGCTGCAGCTGTAAGGAGACGCGAATTAATACAATAAGGACTTTCCTGATGGGATGCAGACATGGTTAACTGGCATGGGTCATGGAAAGAACTTTTTTTATTTTTTTTTAAAATCAGCTTTAAAATGAATTTGCTGCTCAGGCCTGCAGAGAAAGTTGCATCTGCGTGAGTAGGGGATTTGATGTGCTCCATTCACATGAGTTTTGGCATTTTGATGGATCTCCTCTTCTGTCCTATGGAACATAATGTTGGACTGAGTCAGTGAGATGACACCTCTCAAGGAAAAATACAGTATATAGTAGACAAAAGCACTGCTATTTGAGCGGTAAAAGTCTGCTCACATATCAGCTAGAAGTGAGCGCTCAGGAAAGCGTCAGGATTTTTTCCTACCCTGAAAAATTGCTTTTCTCTCTTGACCAACTGCAAAATGGCCTCCATTTGGGCAACAACACTTTCCACAAGAAATACTGGGGCATGCATGGGTTGTTTTCATTAATGATGGAATCCGAGCGAATTTGTAGCCATGTGTGGAAAGCCTGTAAAGTCACTGTATAAAAAAAACGACATCTTAATAAAAAAGTGCTTCAACAACAGTGGCGCATCAGATAAGCTTTCCTCCTACTAATCACAACAACATGGTGCGAAGACGTGGGTGTTAGTGTCACTAAGGGGACTCAATGATTCCCTAATCTCCATCACACATCCTTTGGAAAATCAAGTTGTAGGTGCATGTTAGGCCAGGTGGTCAGTGGTAAGAGGATGAGGTAGTCAATATATTCTCACAGTAAAAGGTCATTAATTCTGATGTCCATCCGACAATGTAAGTGGTCACTCCTGGAATATCGCTGTAACGATATCCAAATATCTCTTTTCAGTTGTATCACGATATTAATCTTGTGATGTGATCATTATTGCAATATCGTGGGAAAGCTTGTGGTGTTGCAGTAAGACTAAGAAGACATGGTGTATGCGTCCAATAGGTGGCTTTCACGTGACGCCACTTACGCTTGTGTCACCATCTTGGGCGAACAGCATCCGACTGTTTACATTTTATTGCATAACAGGCTTCTCGGATGTTCAAAATGGTGCACTCCCGCTGCGTCACTGGGTGTTATAACAATGCCAAGAGAGAAAAAGATCGATATTTCTTTGGGATTCTGAAGATAATTATGTACCGAGGCCCAGAGACAGAAGAAATGTCAAAAACACGGCAAGTGAAGTGGCTCAATAACATCTCCGTGCAGACCTAGTGTCACTGCTAAAAGGTACCGTGTAAATGTATTGATCGCAGTAAAGAATGAAGCAAAACAACAAAATAGTGTAGGGCCATGTGCTTAAGTCAGAAAATGGCTTTTCTGGCTGCCACAATTCTTCCATCCACTTAAGTCTATCAGTTTTCAACCTTCTTGCCAGATAGAGTACGCACTCTGGGATGGCCAACCACAAAATGCGCCTGCCAATTCCAACTCTGCGTGCATGCCCCTGTCAACTTAAGCACTTTACCTTTGTATAATGGCTAGTAAGTCCAGCACCCTGTGAAGGTGAAACTTGAAACTTGGATTCAATTACAACATATGTCGCCACTCGTAAGCAACTTCCATAAAGCTACCAAATGTACATAGAGAGACTGAATGAAAAACGATTTTATTGAGCTAATCAAAGAGGTGGGGTAGCGGTGGTATTTCTTAGCAAAGAATATCAACGGCAGCTGACTTTTTTTCAAGAGCAATTCTACTTCTAACATGATAACACAGTGGTGGCTTTGACAGCTATTTTTAATCATCCGCCTGGTCCGTGACACGAACACAAATGACCTCCAAACGTGCATTTAGTCATAAGCACAATATTCTGATGACATTACAAAAACATTCTCCATCAAAAGACCACTAGGTAGGGTATTTTCATATGTAAAGTGTTTTATTTTTTTCATGGATTTCATAGATTTTTTTCACAATTCTCATGAAAACTCCATATTTAATGAACCAGCCCTCTCTGGTGTTTGCCCACTAATTGCCGGGTTATATGCAATGACTATGTCGGGCGTCTGAATAGGAGAACATGAGTAGATGAAAAGTGCGCAAGCCCAGGGGCATAAAAAATGACTTCTGCACAAATGAGAAAATATAGCCCTTAGCCCTACAGCCCTATAGTAAAGCACATCACTAAATATTCATAACAAAAGTTCAATGTAATTTCTACCCTAACCATACAGACAATTAAAGTGGGGCTTTAGTTGAAAACTGTCAAGTGTCTCTCATTAAACACCTAATTAAAATCCCCATATAGGCAGTGTTAAGAGGTAACGGGGAATCCGTCTATAAGTTTGATTACGCTAATTGGTATTTGCTCAAGTGCTCATTGTATTGATGTCTAATTGGGCAAAGGAATAATAGATACACCATGAAACAAAGAACCTTGACGGTTGGGAGCTTCGATGTGGCTTGACTAAAGTGAGAGCAGCTGCTCTCTAAAAATTTAGAAAAAATGTAAAGTACTGGAAAAAAATGCTTACTCTACTAGTTGTATACAATATACTGTACTGTATGTAGAGCCTCAAAACCCGGTACAGCGCCAATGAGCCACTGGCTAATTTCTTTTTCATCATGGTCCACTTGAGTTGCGTTTAGCAGCTTCGCTCGGTGTGCGGGAGGCTTTAGATTGTACATGCCATGCTCAAGTATGACGTTTTCCAGGGTTCTAGACCAGTGATTCTCAAGTACATGAAGGTACTTTAGCGGTTTGAGATTTTAAAATGTATTTTAAAAGTAGCCTCGATGCAAAGAAAACAAAAACAGCTTGATCACAGCGGATGCCTTCCTGCCACCAAAAATGACCAAGATCCTTGGTGATGTACTAAATGTATTAAAATAAATAAATAAATAAATAAGAAATCACATGTACATAACACAGCCTTTACCACAGAGCTCAAAATTCAGGCTTTAGGACAACTCAGTGAATGTCCTTGAGCAACCTAGCCATGCAGAGCCTAGACTTCAAAGGTCCAGAAAGGTCCAAAAAGGTCCTAATAGGACCTAAGAGACATTTAGTCCGGCCGCAGTAAGGCTTCTATGCCACGGTGAGTCTTTTGTTTCAAATATCGACCAGCAGGGGTGGGGTGCTAGTTGTAGTTTGTCAAAGTTGGTAGTCGGAAACACTAACGGAAGCTCGTTTAAAATGATAGGCGGACCGGAAACTATAGGCGATTACTCTTTGGTCGGACAAAATGGCCATAAAAGTACATCTGTGGGTATACGTTTGTACCTCTAAAATATATATAGAGGAAGAATTACAGCTATCATATATGTATTATATATGTAGACATTTGTGAATATTCATCTGTACAAAATTGTGACAGTTATGTGAAGAGGGTAGACATTATAAGCTTTGGCTTCAGTCTACACCTTTTGGTCTTTGGTTTATGTGATTTTTTTAATTTATTTTTGATTGCTCATTTGATTTGACCAAACAAACAAACAAACAAACAAACACATATAGTATCCTCTTACCACTACAGTACACAAAGGCTTAAATTTATGGCTGCCTACCACTGAGCGATAAGAGAAGACAGTGACACAGCTGCAGCATTATCTGCTGCTGCTGTATATTATAGTAGTAAATCACAAACAAAAGAATTGCGTGTTGTAGACAGGGTTTATTATTTGTTATTTCATGGAGGGTGAGCCATTATCCACAAAATGAGAAAGCATGCCACAGTGGTGAACAGCCGGCTTACAAAAATGACCACAAGAGCACAAAGACGACTGATCCAGGAGGACGAAAAGAGACCCAGGACAACGTCTAAAGAACAGCAGACCTCCCTCGCGTCAGTTTAGGTCAGTGCTCATTTCTCAACAATTAGGAAGGGACTGGGCAAAATGACATCCAAGTCCATGACATCAGAGTTCCAAGGTTCGAAATAAGTAATTTCGCATAGCATATTGCGTGTCAAAATTTACATTACGCACCACATTAAAACATACTGAATAGCAATAGTGCTAATCAAAGATTTGTAAGATTTTCCAATCCATTGGTCACAGTCCTAATAAGGTTCACGGGCCTGGATGTGTTAACGTGGTGAAACGCACTTGTCAAATAGCGCGAGAAACAGAAAGTGGAAGCAAATGGTCAGCCACCAAGACGACAGATGCTGGCCTGACTGGGCCATTACAAATGTCACAACTAAATACTACCATGAAATCAACACAATCTTGTTTTAAAAAAACAAATGAGTAAATAGGCGTTCACTTATATATCACTTTTCTACCTTAGTTACTCAAAGCGCTTCAACAATTTCCTCATTTTACCGACTGATGACGCAGCATCATATATATATATATATATATATATATATATAAATAAATAACCAAAGTTTCTGAAAAAAAGGCGAGTGGCCCACTCTAACTGAGCACTTGATCACATGCTTGAGGTTAGAACAAAGTTAACAAAATTCAAGATGCTCTGTCGGTCGCTGCTTCTAACACGTTCATTCACACACCAACTCACATACTCAGAGGTAGAAGCTTCATTTGACAACTAAACATACACCAATCAGTGGAGGAAAAAAAAGGACCCAATAAACACTTTTTCTTGGTGGGGGATGGTTGTGTTGGACACAATGCAATAAAACACATTATCTTGTGGCCGCATTAGTAATTGCGGTTGTTAATGTGGACCAATTAGTAAGAACCATCATGATGGAGTGCTCGAAATGGATTTATGGCTCACTGCCAGATGGGAAGAAAAGAAAATACAATTTACACAATCATTGGCCAATTTTTTTGAGTACACTCATGCACTCTAATAAGAGCCAGAATTATGCCAGCATTATGTTGTCGCTAAGACATGTATTCATCTCCTACAGCTAAAGAAACCTCCAATTTGAAACAATCTTGCACAAAACAAACAGAAAATGCCATCTGGGTTTGGATTCATCTTACCGTAATGAAAAAAAGCGGTCGAGAAAATGGAAGCATGGATGACTAGATTAAAGTTTGTCATTTTACAAAATACTATAATGAACTAAATAATACATAGAATTCATATTACTATCAGTCTGTGTATGGGAAATGAGAGGGTGTTTAGGAATCTATACCACTTCCCTTTTTTTTTTTTCAAACCTATAGCAGAACAAGTATGCAACCTTTGAGTACTAACCAATACCAAGTAACCGATACCACTGATAATTTTAATGCATCAAATTTCTATTAAACCGCCAGATAATTATAAAGAAAGACCTTCCGTTTATTTCTGACAAAGGTCAGAACAGTCACTCTGCAATAGAGAATTTATATCCAAAATTACTTCCTGCAATTTAGGATTCATGTGTAATAAATTAACCAAAGTGCAAAACAAAACTAACAACTCCATGAGTTGTAGCCTCTGTTCAAAATAATGTAAAGTGCTAAATACTTTATATTATAAATATAGAGTTGTTTTTTTTTTATCGAGAACAACCACAGCAACCAAGTTGATTTATTGTGAAAATATGAGGGCGCAAGTGACTGCTATCGGTGACTGGTACCGGCAGCCTTCAGGAATACTTGATAATAAGAACCATTTTGATATTTCAATCATCATGTTCGTGCCAAGAATTTTCCAAGTATTTCCTTAAGTTCAAATTCAAGGAAAAAGAATAGGCCATCTGCTTTTTTTTTTTTTAAAACAATTATTATTACTATTATTATTACTTAATTTGATAAAGAGATTGTTTTTACTCCACTATTAAATATCAGGAGAGGAGGAGTTGTGCTGCAGCAGGGGAGTCTAATAGCTTGTCAGTCGCATGCTGCATAGTAATGACTGCCAACGTGGCTTTGTAATTCAAAACACCCATGCACGCACACACGCACTAACACACAAACGACGGTTGTGACAAACTGAGGAAATTCTGACGGACAAAGAACAGTGCTGACTAGGAACATGATTCATTACACTCTTTTACCCCAGATACACTAAGAGATGATTAGTTCTAATGTTCCTCACAGGTTTACAGCGACCTAGTGCTTTACTTATGACGTATGATGGCATGGAGCATCACGATTTTCAAGTGGTCACTGGGAGCTAGTGTCATCAAAATGGCTCAACAGTCACATACCTGTCAACCGGGAGTGTACTGAATCTTACGAAAGTTGTAATTTGCCCTTACATTTCTGTATATAATCTTATACATTACACATTACTTTCGATTGGCTGCTGTCACGTGAACGGAAATCAGCGATGTACAGCGTACATGTTTGAAAAGGTGTTTCCATCTGTATAAATTACGCCGAATGTGTCCAACTTGACAGGTATGCAGTCATTGCAATAACCACACATGCGTAGGACCAAAGCAAACAAACTGCGCTGGTGATTTTTTTCATATCTCCACGACAATATAAGTCAAAGATAAATTGTTGTAATGCATGTAATGCGGTTATATTTTCGGAACCTTTCTTTCAATTGACGATTAATGGGACGGTATTTTAATGTTTGCTATACACACAGTTGGTTGATATGGAAGAGGGCCACAGGAAAAATAGGATTCTTATGAATTAAACTGAGGAGGGATTTGCTGCAAAGCAGTGTTAATTTTGTTGACAAAATTTTTTCATCATTTATTTCATCACGAATGTTTTATTCAGACGAAAACAAAACGAAAACTAAGATAGAACTCATTCATTGAAACGATAACGATAACTACATTGACTTGACAATCTCGTCAACAATTAAAAGACGAAACAAAAAAAACACAGTCGGGTTGATTTGCCGTCGCCGGCGTCGTTGCAGACGGCCGAGTACGTGCAGCGCCGCCCAGCCACGTTCCATTCTGTGCTGTCACCCCTCACCACAAACAAATGAATGGGGTTGACATCGTTCACAGCTAGTTCAGAGCGGAAAGAGACGCTTGAAACCGGGCAAAGTGCCGCCTGTGGCTCGTGAGACGTGGGTTGACCGGGCCTGATATCTCATTTCACCTCCATAGTGGTGAAAACTGCAACTGCAGTTAAAATACATTGCTGCCGCGGAGGGAAATCATTGCGCTGTCTTGAGTAATATCAATCGTTCCGGCTGGAGGCAGGCAAACAAATAGCTGGAGGCGGCCGCCTCTCAGTTTTGAATGTAGGAAAAACCCTGATTATTTGAGTCGACTAAAATTGCTCTTTGTATTCGTCGACTAAAATTGGACTAAAACGAAAATACAATCAGATGACCAAATTATGACTAAAACTTTAATGAATTTTAGTCAAAAGACTATAACCAAAACTAAATTCAAATATAATTAACAATGCTCCAAATTGAACAAACAAGGAAATAGAACAGTAGAAATGCATGTTTGTAGTTAGCCAAAGTCTGTCTGGCTCATTAGCAGCTCAGGATGTCAAAACATGTGGCTGCCTTGAGGCTTGGACTCACCTTGTCGTATTGGTGGCATCAAAGTGAATACGTAAAAGCCTTCATGGGTGCTGCGCTGCTTACTGTTGACAGACGCTTCGATACACAGTTGAGGACCACCTGAAAAATATGCATCTGTCAGACACAGGCATTGACAAAAAAAGACAAAGGCAAGACAGGATTTGTGTCATTTGGCATATCAATCAGTCACAGAGGAACATTCAGCAGACTGTTTGCTGCAAATGAGTCAAATAAAAACATGGATCAAAATGCCAAGCTTTGAAATGAACATACTGATTTATTATATAGCACATTATCTTGTGTTAGGGATGTCTCTTTAAAGGCACGAAACAAAACGACCCAAATTATTGCTTACCGCATTCAGAAAGAAAGAATTGTGATTTTTAAGGTTTGCCGAAAAGATCAACCAACAGAAATTCTTTCCGCTGTCACAGGGGAAACACACAGGAGCCTACATCAAGCTATTAAATGTCTTCGGTGGAGCAAATGTTTGTTGTTTAGAGGGTAGGCAGGCAGCCCCCTTATTCCCAGCATAGTTGTCACCATAGCCTGCTTGCTCACATATGAGGAACACTTTGGAGCAGAAGATGGAACTTTTCACTTTGGTTTGAGTGGCGACTGCACTCTTGAACTCAACTTCAGAGTCTCTGTGCCACCCGCAAAATGCAATCTTGTGTGTCTCAGTCTCAAAGGTCAACTACTTCCACCTGGTGAATGATGTCCAGTGTTTAAAGCAACCATACGTAGTTATTTTACCTTGAAGGGTCAAATTGTGCGTGATTAAAAAATAAATAAATGTGATTGCTTGTATACGTACCCCACATAATTTGAGAAAATTAAAAAAAACGGAATCTTTTGTGAGCCCTTTTTCTGAAAATGTGTCTGTAGGCAAGTCGTTCTGAATCTTGCCAAATTGTGGTGTCACAATATTATGAAAACACACCAATTGAAAATTCTAATTAGGCCGCTTGGTAAATGCAGTGCTGCCTCCAAAAGTGAAAACGGAATTCCTGCTGTCCTTATGTGGCTAATGCAGTTTGCATTGGCTTTTTTTTTTAGACTAGGGGTTCATCAAGTAGCCATGCACCACGAGTTCCAACCATTAGAGTTACCTAAAGTACAAAACCCACATTTTTTGGGCTGTCTCTACCACCTTTACAGCAGTTGCCAATTACACTACACATTAAATGACTGCAATATGAGTAGATTGCATGCAACACACTCTCCAATAGAGTGCACAATATCTTTTGGGTAAATTGGTGCATTTAGTAAATCGGGCTCATAATCCCTCCAGCATGTAAATCTTTCCTGTTCCCCTCCTCATAGGGAGGCATCTATGAAACATCCTCTACCAGCTGCTTGTATCCGTGATCTCGTTCTTTCTGTCACGAGCCACGGCTTTTGACTAAAGGTGAGGATGGGAAAGTAGATTAACTGTTAAATGTAGCACCTCCTTCACCGCGATGAATGGACGCAAAGTCCACGTCGCCGCATCACATGCGGGCATTGAAGTCACCTCGGCACCACAAGGGAGTCTTTAGCAGGAGCCCTCTCCAGCACCCACTCCAAAGACTCCCAAATGGCTGGGTACTTTTAAAATCTTCAAGAAATCAAACAAGCAGGTTTTTAGAAATTGGCAAGAGGATGGATACCTGATGAGAACCTTCAAAAGAGAATACATACACCACGCAGAAGGACCCAGAACCCAATCCTAATACAGCTAAAGCAATGAAATTGTGCCAACCAATTTGGCAAAATTTGCCACTGCAGCACTAATCTGTGCCCATGATGTATTGGTTCTAAACGATTAATTATCTGAAGCTAATTCGGCAGATC
The DNA here is from genome assembly GCF_054856515.1 of Filicampus tigris. Taxonomy (NCBI): domain Eukaryota; kingdom Metazoa; phylum Chordata; class Actinopteri; order Syngnathiformes; family Syngnathidae; genus Filicampus; species Filicampus tigris. Next base: position 27,745,124 of record NC_141217.1, on the reverse strand, counting down.
TAAGCTGCATACAGTACAAAGCTGATGCTCTTCTTTTCCTTGTATCTCTGTCATACACTCTCTGTGATAACATTTACTAAAGGTGAAAAAAGCGAAACGTTTTTGGCAGTTAAGGCCTAACTTCCTGTTTTATGTTAGAAACTTTTAGGCCAAACTAGAACAAACTTGTTTTCAAGTTCCACCTCATGGAACTTGAAAAGGTATAAACTGCTGTTGGTTGACCACTTAATTAAATTGACTGTGGAGTGCTACTGTACCGCACACATCTTAGAACGCTCAAAATTATATAAAGGATTAAGTTGAATGTGCACACAACAAAGTTTTTCCAATTGTGTTTATTTCAAAGTTACTGCCGACTGGTGTTATATTGTATGCTATCTCTAGGTTTTCTCCCCAATATTCGAGAGCAAGTGTAATTAATTAGTTGCAAAGGCCTCACACAGGACTATCGTGGAAAACTATATGATGATATTTTCTGAAAAGTGATCAATTCATGCTCACGATTATCAAAGAGACAGGTGCCTTGAGCAGGTAAGATAGCGTGATTATGTTGGTATTAAACTAATTAATTAATTGAAATATTTGGTAAATCCAAAAATAAAGGGATACAAATTGACTAAGCAAAATAAATCACTTTGTACACAAACTTCTCCATCAGAAATCCTCAAAACTGAAGGACTGAATTTAACTTGTGTTGGTGTATCGAGCTCTTTTCCTCTTGCTTCCAGTCTAATTGCTCGTCAAGGTGAGAAAATTCATCCCTCCCCGCATCAATACCCCAGGAAGGGGGTGGCTGCCTCCTCTCGAGCTGTGATTTCTCAGTCCTGCCTGGCAGCCTGGACTCCAGAGTCCTTTTGTCATTTCCGCTTCAATTACAGTCGCCCTCGCAAAGGGAGCCCCCACTGCACTGCGCATTTTCAGGTGTCCCCTGAAAGACGGACCCTCCTTGGCCAGCGAGAGCATCGACATTTCGTTTGAAGACGTGCAGCTGATCCCAAGTGGTCTGACAATGGAGCACCCTGATAATCACTCTTTTTTTTCTGTCTGATTCTCCCCAAAACACCATCTTCCATGACAAACGGTGAGTAACGACAGCAGGTTCTGACCCGACAAGTATAATCCTTTCATAATGTCCTTCATCGGAGGGCAAGTTGTCACATACAAACAAAACAGCAAACGGCAGCATTATATCAGAGATACGCAGTGTGGGGACAAGATGATAAAATAAATTGGTCTTGCTCTGACACAGGAGTGCGGGTTAGGTTGCTGATGACAGAGAGGGTCACAGAGTGCCATGATGTGACCGCTACAGACACTTATTATGCTGAGGGTGTGATTGGTGGGGAGGGAGAGGAAGGGAGGTGGACGTGCTGAATGGCAGAACTGTCTCAAAATTATGTCGCTTGTGATGATAAGGAGTTCCGATGGGGAAGAAGGGACACAGAAACAGTGTCCCATTGCAGATGGACACTTGTGTGCTTTGGCACGAGACATTATTCGTGTGTAGCCGTCTTTCTGTGGCATCTTAGAGGTGGACAGCTGTAGGCACTTCCCCCTAGTAGCGTTTGGATGCAAAAGTCAAAACAAGGTCAGCGTGGATGCTGCTGCTCAGTGTCAGTCTGAAAGAAGGAGTCATAACAGTAAGTAGGTGGGCGTGAAAAGTGGAGTAATCAACTCACCGTCGTTAAGGGACTGGCTCAATGTATGGATCACTTGCTGAGTCCGTGCTAAACCTCACACTTTTTGGGGGCCTCACATAAATAATGGCAGCTTTTCATGACAGATATTCTAGATTTTACAATAGTAACTTTAAAGTTCGGGGGGGGAGACCAATTTAGCCCCAAAAATATGTACAGCAAATCATGACTGAATAGCTTGATCAGAAAAAAGGTGTAGAGCAATCAGAATGCATAGAAAGTTATTTCAGCTTGAAAGCTACAGTAAATCAACACTCAGAAGTTCATATTAAGGTTTATGTGTCCATGCAGCACAGAGTTAAAATTCGAGAGTCTTGAGAATAGGGCTGCACATGTGATACTCACAAGTGTTTTGTTGCGATATATATTTTTTGTTTATTTCCATGAAAGAGTCACTTTTGGAGTTATTGTAATTGTTGTATTTCATTCTGTGTACTGTAATTCATATTCATAAATTATACCCTTCAATACAACTGAACATTACCACAAACGGTGTTAACCTGAGTTTAGCTCACTTGGTAGTGTGGCTTAATCACTGACCAACAGGTTCCTGCTTCAAATTCCACCTCCAACTGTACAATATCAATATGTCAACAAACAAAATTCTAACTGCAACAGGGTTTTACTATTGTGATTATATATATATTGGTATACATTAAGTATAATTTCATATCAAACAAAGTATTTTAGCGATGCATTCAATGTGATTGAAACAAATAGTCTCTGCTATAACAACAGTTACCAAGCAAGTCTTTGGTAGTGCAGTGGTAAAGACAATACAATACAACACTACATTCTTGTGTGGTAAGCCCCTGTTTGAATCCAACCTTGAGAACTTTTATTTAATAATTGATGTCTGTATATCAAAACACACAACATTATATCACAGTCATCATTACACTTGCGTTCAAATTTTTGCATTCAGCATTTTTAACATTCACACGCAATTTCTCCAGAGGTTGCACATAGTCTAGTTTAAAACCATCTTTGCATGCTTTGGTGTCAACTGGGCCACACATCTGGGACCAAAGTTCAGGAAATCAATGCCAATCAAATCCAAAGATGGCTAACCCTGGCTCCTGATAGGGTTTGTGGCAGGAAGGAGAGGATGAGAAGAAATGAGGGCATGGAGAACACAACAACAGTTTGAGGGATGGATTCATAGCTATTTGTTTGAGATAGTTATGAAATGTATCCAATCAAAGTCAACGCAAATCGTTACCCTATATTTATCGGGTTAAGTTGTTTTTTTACAATGCACTACAGTTATCATACTTTGTGTCAGTTTTGCTGACGCTGCTCTGATGCAGAAACATCATCCAATACCAACCCAGTTGGACAAAACTCATTTGCATTTGCCACTTGCTGATCTCCGTGTGATCTTCAGCCATGTTGATCACAGTATGACCGGAGATCAGCTGCCATAATCTGGCAGGTAAAGTCTTTGAGGAAGGCTGCGGTGATTCAGATGTCAGCTGAGACAAATAATTCTGCTTGAATTTATGAGCATTTCATTCTACACAGCACTTAGATGCGCTGGTGCACACCATAAATCAACAAGCACTTACTCACCAAAAGGCATCAGTACAGCAGCGCCTGTCCTCAACGTTCTTCTGACAATTTAGTTTTAATCAGGACCATCCTGTTGGTCACCATTTAAAATCCCAATCAGCTTCATTTAAACCCGTCATTTTTGAATATTTACACAATCATATACCGCACATGCAGATAAATCTCTTTCTTTTGAAAGAAGTCAGCTTTTCTATCAACATGCTGAAAGCCATTCGATTTTATCGTGTTAAAAACAAGGAAATACAAGCAGCAAATACAGCAAACGTGGGATGCAAACTGCCCACAGGCACACAGTGTTCCCCACTCATCAGCGCTTCACCTCCCACTGCACTACAAAGAATGTGCCACTGAGGCCACTTGCCAAGGTTTATGCTCTTAATGGCCCACTTCAATTCGGCTGTGATTCATCTGCAAAAATCGACTAAAGGGCTACAATTTCCACGAGGAACCAAACGTTTCATCTTGAATGTGGACAGACTTCCCGATACCCCGAAATGAATCATAGCCATCAGATAAAGGGAGGCCAATACGTCACTGCCGTTGGCTGCTCATCATTCGCTACTCGCAGGAAAAATGGAGCTTGACAATTTAAGAGCAGTGTTTGCATTTTATTCTGGATGACTGCTCTATTCAATAACATAATGACTCATGGAGAAGATGTATGAGTTCACTGCAGAATGTATTCATTGAGAAAATAAATTTGGCCACTGGACACGATAAAGCGCCCTTTGAAATGTCCTTGAAGAATTACTATGGTGCTATCTATGCAAATAGCTCAAACAGCATGCACTGCCCCATCACTGCAGTCTGAGGAAGCAAGAGTGACCTCCAAATCGCCTTTATTTGTCAAATGTCATTATACACGCCATGTTAGAAATATAAAATATAGGTACCTTGAGATCACTTAAACTAAAATTGTGACATGAACCACATAGCATCCCACATCCAAACTGGGTTAGCACTGTGCACTCTTCTGTGTGCATAGAAGACATGTGAAATCAAGACTAGAATAAAATGATATAGAATATAATTGTGTGAATGAAATGTGTATGAGAAGCATACAGTGTATGACAAGCAGCCCTGCGGGCAACCATAGTATTCATGCTGTTAGATGCTGTGCTGCATTAGCAAGTACCTGAATTCATTTCATATATGGCCTATCAGACTGGCATTTGGATTCCCAGCAATTAAGCCACCATTTCGGAGAGAACTGCAATTGCTAGTACTTTCATAAGTGTACAAGTATTGCAAGCGCACATTATGTAGGAATGCACATGAAGAAAAATGTGTTTGGTTTATAATTAGTTCTATAGATGGGCGGTTTTCAAAGTGTCTCCGCCCCATCGGCAGAAGACTTCAGGGGACGTTTAGAGGTGTAAAAAATATAACCTGATGAGATAACTTCAGCTGTATTAAAGGCAAAATGGTATGGAAATTCCGACTCAAACATTTACATTTTTGAATTGTTGTATTTAGATGGGGTGACTCCACCGTTCTGCTGGGGGACTTCAATGCTGACGTGGGAAATGACAGTGAGACCTGGAAGGGCGTGATTGGGAGCAACGGCCCCACCGGTCTGAACCCGAGGGGTGTTCTGTCACTGGAATTCCGTGCTCGCCACGGATTGTCCGTAACAAACACCATGTCCAAACATAAGGGTGTCCATATGTGCACTTGGCCCTTTGAGACTTTCTTTTGATTAAGGGCTCTAAAAATAAATTTGACTTGACTTTGACTTGACTTGGCACCCTAGGACACCCTAGGCCGCAGATTGACGATCAACTTTGTGGTCGTGTCAACGGATTTGCGGTTGTATGTTTTGGACACTCGGGTGAAGAGAGACTGTAGTGGATGTGCAATTACACTTTATTCTCGTACGCCAAAAAAATATAATAAAATCCCCCCCCCAACATTGCACTGGTTGCAACATGACTGAAGGACTTTTAAAAATGAAACAACCTGGACTGGATTTTGAACTGACTAAGAAAAGCCCAAATAAACAGTTTTAATGTACCTACACGTTTTGTTTTGTTTTTTACTCTTTTAGCTTTTGTCTGAGACTACAATGAGGAAATTCAAAACAGATCACGGCGGTGAACTACTTTTGATCGTGTTTGTAAATGGAAACAGACAGGCAAACCAGCCCGGGGCAACATCCACTATTAATAGCCCAGCGCAAAACAACCCAGAGCAACAGGAGCAGAAAAAACTATGCTAGAAAGTGTAATATTAACATATTTGACACTAAAGAATAACTCTGAAGAGGAGATGAAGCAGTGGAATGATGTTTAACTCAAATAATAATTTAAAAATACAAATTGTATTTGTATTTTTGATTTCATGTTGCACTTCCGCATCTTTGTTTTATGTTGTATGTTTTTATGAACAGAGGAACACAATAGAAATAAGCCCTCAGGCTTTATTGTGTTTTTGTCCTTGGAGATGACACTTGACTTTATGCATAGAAACGCTAATGTTCGCTTTTCTGTGCTATCACCAAATAAAATCAAGCAGGCCAATAATCAATCAATCAATCAATCATTTCAAAGAACGCAGCGCATGATGAAAAGCTGCTGCCGAGTCAATAGGTAAAAGATGAAGAAACTATAGGACTTCAATACTGATTAGGGCTGGGCGATGACAAAATCTCCAATTCTTTTTCAAGTCCAATTTCCAATTTTAACCGATCAAATTGTATTTTTCCCCCTTCCATAGAAAGTAAAAGCAAATGGTAATGACCAAAGACCTGATTCAACAAAACATCCAGGATACCGGCCCTCAAGGACCGGACCTGCCCACCCCTGGTTTAGGTCCAGAATACATGAAATAAATTCTAACAGAATATAAACCCAGTAGGACTTTGAAATCTGCAGACTCAAGCAAACATGGTGAAGCAGCATTTGGTTGTCTCTTGCTCACAAATGGAATAAGCTGCCAACAGAAGTGAAGTCAGCTCAAAGTGTGACTATTTTTGAGACAAGGTTAAACACCTTGCTTTCTTCTAATGCTAGTGAATGACCTCTTTTAAAGCACTTTTGAAATCAATGTTCTGAAAACCATTTTGTTGCACTGTACAGTCTTTTAGTCGTTTTATTAAGATCTTCTATTTCTGTACTCTGTACTGTTCTTTGTTTTTAAGTGTTTTTATATGCTGTACTTTTAATCATGTAGAGCACATTGAGTTACATTGTGTATGAAATGCGCTATACTGTATAACTAAAGCTGCCTTGCCTTAATATAATAGAAAATGTAAACATAAACCTTAACACATTATAATAAAAAAGTTTGAATATTTTATATGTAACAACAAAACCATTCAGTAAACAAAACATCAATAAAAGGTGCCAGTGGCAAAGCTATTACTCTCTGGCCACCCCCACACCTAGGGGAAATTTTGATATCTGGGATTTTTCTGCCAATTTCACATGGACGCAGTAGTCTTAGACCCCTTCATACTCTTCCAAAGGTTGTTTACAGTGTATATTAACTACATATTTCAAGAATAAATATTCAATTGATCTGAATGCAAACTCTAAAGAATATGTTTATGTAAAGAAAATTTGATTCTTATAGTTAAAGGGGAAGCCAACGCAAACGTTTTTTTTTTTTTTTCAAGTATATGTTCTATGCAAGCCCACTAGTTAAAACAGGGCATTCGGATAAATATTGCGTTTGTGGAATAAGTGTTAATCCGCTCGTGTTTAGCCATCTCTGGGGGCGGCCAGGTTGTCTTCTGTCGACTGAAAATGATATCACAACTGCTCAAACGACCAATCACGTCTTAGAGTCAGAAAAGAGGTCAGCCGTGATTGGTCGTTGTGAGCAGTTGTGATGTCATTTTCAGTCGACAGAAGACAAAATTGCCGCTCTCAGAAATGGCTAAAAACGAGTGCATTTTGCTGCTTAACTTATATTCCACGAAGGCAAAATTAATCAGAATGCCATGTTTCAACTAGTGGGCTTGCTGGGAAAATATTCTTGAAAAAAATATGTTTGGGTTGACTTCCGCTTTAAGAAGCATCATTGATTACAGATTAAATTAAAGTGGAGCAGTATTTTGTGTGTGTGCGTGTGCTCACGGCTGACCTGTTTTCCGAAGCTGAGCCGTGATTGGTCGTTACCTGAGCCCTGAGTAGTTGGGATGTCATTTTCAGTCGACAGAAATGACAAAATGGCCCCCCTGAGATGGCTAAAAATGGGTGGATTTTGCTGCGTAACTCTTATTCCACAAAGGCAATGTTTATCAGAATGCCGTGTTTCAACTAGTGGGAACATATTCTTGGAAAAAATAAGTTTGCGTTGACTCCGCTTTAAGCTTAATCAAAAGGATCCATCCACTAGGGTCAATTTGACACGACTGTGGGTTGTTTTGTACAAGAGAAAAATACATATCTTTGGCCAAAAACAACCTAATTTTAACCAAGAATTGTATCCACCTGCCACAAAACCCTCCTACAAAATACTGTTTTTTTTGTACAACCAAGCAAGCCAGAAAGTTGGATCAAATTGACCCTAGGTTAAGTTTTGGGCCAAAATTGGGATATTTATGGCCTAGCAGTTTTAAAAGTGTAGCAAACAAATAACATGGAAGAGAAGTCATTGCTTATTCTATGATGCACAGTCATAGTTTTATGAAATAGATGCTTACATGATGTAAGTATTTTAAAAGGAGGAACAAACCTCAAAAGCATGGTTTAGAATTCTGAAGAATTAAGAGATTTTTGCGCCATTGTGCTTTTTCAATATGATTTGAATGAATGAGTCATTGATCGCAATACGTAAAATGGCGATCAGTCTGATTGGCTGTTAGCTAGCGAATCAGTGCATGAGATAGAAGTAGACTTTGAGATACTGAAGTACACAAAAGCCAAGCGATGTCAACGAAAATGGCATTATCTAGTAACTTAAGCTCAACATTTTTGGCAAGGAAGATAAGCTTGTTTACAGCATAAGGCATTACACATGCCTTGCCATGTTACAATGTCACCTCTACAATGACAACCTCTCTGACGGTAATGTCTGGTGTATTTCTGAACGCTCTTGTTGTGTCACAGCCAACGGAAGCAGTCGGTTAAAAAGCGATACACTGTGACTTAATGGGAATAAAACCCAGTGCACTGTGTAAAGCATTTGGATAATATACTGTATACTTCATATTGTGTGTAGTTTATCGAATCAGTTTGTAACACCATTGCAGTGGATCAGTATAAAGCTAAACGACTGCCTTTGCAATGTATAAATGGGCACCATCAAAAGCATTTATCGATTAAATCAATTACTAATTACAATTACTAATCAATTACCAGCACTAATACTGATTAGTACATCACAACAATCGTAACCTTAATATTAAGGATCACTTCAAGAACATGAACAGCTGTGTTTTTTTCAGCATTTACATGATCATCCCACAAATACTTCAGATTGATGTGCATGCAATAAAGGCGACAAAGCCTTTGCGTCATTATACATCCAAATTTTAGCTGAGTACCTCATAGGCAACAATTTTTATTTCAAATTTCTCTCAACAGGGAGAGCACTGCTTATAATGAAGGGCCATTTAGACCCAGGAATAGGCTCCATCCCTGACTGAGCAGCAATTTGACAGGAAGCTGGAGTTAGTGTAGCATATCCTACCTGACACAGCTGGCTCTCTTCCAACACAATAATAATGCCTGCTACCTATCCCTGGAAAAAGAAAAAAAGGCATGTCAAAGGAGCCCATCGAAAACGAATATCAGAGAAAAATAGTTGGGGAATAGCAGAAAATGAGTTTTCAAAACTTTTCCACAAAGTTTAGAATCTTATCAAAACACTTCAATGGCATTTTACACAGAATAAGAAATAAGAAAATGAAAAAGAAGAAAGCCATCTCTTGGCATTTTTGTCAATTCTTATGTTCTTGTGAAATGTCATTAGTCGCGGCCCACGTCCTGTTGCAATTGAAAGTATGCATAAGGTAAGAATGCATGGAATACTCAGATGCTGTTCTTGCCTGCTAGCTTAAACCAAGGATGCATCGGTTGGTTACTTGTGAAGACTTGCCTGGGAAAATATCCTAATATGCATTTTGTGTCAAAATGGCTAATATGACAGCATAGGAAAGGACTCACTTACATTTTTTTTCTCCCTTTTATCATCTTGCGGTAATACATCAAGAAGTTCACAAGTACAGAGCCATTCCAATTACAAAAGAGACTAGTGTTATTAGGAAGTACATTCTCGAGTATGTACGCGGGAAGGCCATACTCGCCATGTTCACGAGACCGTACTCTGTGTTCTTGATATGGAGAAACGACTACAGAAAAAGAAGATACTTTCAGCTTTTCCTTCTCATGAGAGGCCACAGCAAGCCACTCATATGATTTGTTCGGCACAGTTTTTATGCCGGATGCCTTTCCTGATGCAAATCACCCTTTTTTCTTTTAATCCAAGCGGGGGACTTGTCATGGCTGGAAATGAGTGCATTGATCAGGAATCGAACCGACAGCGTCTGCATGCAAAGCAGCAGCGTGGACCACGACACTACCAGTGAAGTCTTTGACAGTCACACACATAATTTCATTGGATAATTTACCCATTGACGTTTGACTAGCGTTAATTATCATTGTCTGTCATTTGCTCAATAAATTGCATCCCTAGTCCAACAGTTAAGTGTAAAAGCAAATGCTCACAATGTCTTGAATCTTTTAAAGTGGTAAATTAAGGCAGCCCTGCCTGAAAAAGAAGTACGTATTTGTTGCACACTAAAGGTTGGCAATTGGAGATACTTGTTAAAGCCTTGATAGAATGAATGTCATAGATCGTTTAGGCATGGTTGTGCTAAAACACTTGAAGGGAAATTTGGACAATCACATCATAATTGTGTCAAAATTGTGGTCGTGCTTGGATGTTGTCGGACAGTAACAAATGTAAACAGTATAAAACCTTCAATGAAAGTTGGATTTTTCTTGATGTATATACAAGACGGGATGTTTTTTGTGTGTTAGCTGCTGTAATGCATCAGTATGCTTTAGGCACTGTTATCTAGGGCAATATACATATCAAGGAGGAAGTATGTATTGATGAATGCACTTCAAGACTCACTTATGCCTTGATAAGGTCAAATCTAATTCTCTCATATCAAATTGAGTTTCTCACTCGATTAAAATGCTTCGAACGCGGGGGCTGAGGCTCTATTTTAGCTCACCTTTTGGTACTAATTCAGATAACATCAGACTCTGAATCATCAAGTCAAATTAACACATACAGCACAGAATGTTTCAATTTCAGAACTTAGCTCATCACTCACTTCATTGCAACTGAGTGTGTTGTGCCATGACAGTTTTTGATGTGAGTGATGTTGAAATGATGTGCGACTTGAGGCACCGATTATTGGTAATTGAATAGAATCATCGCGCTGATGTTTGTATTCGAGTCAAACAGCAAGGTAGCCATAGAGAAATGTATTATTTCTTCTTTCTTTTTTTTTCTGGGCATAATGGTGTTACAAATACTTTGGTCTATATAGTGTAGTTGAGATGGACTTTTGTATGCATCCACGACAGCGCCAGTGATAATGTTACGAGAAAGTGAGGAAAGAAGTTCAAGTCAGACTGGAGCCCAGTGACTTTCCTGCTAATAGGAAGAGAGCAGCACCCTCTGGATAATTGGAAAGACCTTCATGCCCTCCAGCTTGAGTGACATGCCTCAGCCCCGTTGAGTCAGTCACCTGATCGGAGCTCAGACACATCAAGATGTCGGCTCAAATCCAGAGTAATCACACACTTCCATTAACAAGCTACTCACATAGCGGAATGTGTTCTGAGAGCGGCAGCACGTCCAGCTCACACAAACGCATGCATGCAAGAGCGCACACGCCTGTGAGCCCACACGCTGTCTCTCTAAGGAGGCAGCTGATGAGCAGTCACCTGGCAAATTAGCTTATTTGACAGATGCACAGACATACTCATTGGTATATTACAAACAAGCTACGGTAGCATTGCAACTATTCTGCCCGTGGATGCTAATTCAGACCTCAAACACGTACCTTGTTGTGGAATCATGCATGCCCGTGTTCTCAATTAAAGTCATTTCTCAGATGCTGGGAAATATAATGCCCGCTTGTCGGTATGCTAATGATCAGAATGTGAATAATCACTTCCATTCCTGTGTGGTTACAATAAGTCTTACCTCTATATCAATAAGGTCACAATATCTATATCTTACAGGTTCGTTTTATCATGGTATCACAGGTTCGTTTTATCATGGTATCAATCTCAAAGTATGATAAGTATTATCTTTGGAAAGCTACCAGTATAGCAGTAAGACTCACAATATAGGTTCACGGTGCAAGTGTACAAGCGTTAGTAGTTTTTGTGCGTTTTCCAACAGTTTTTTTGTGAAATCATATATTACCATGCACTTCTATCACCATTCATTCATTCTTCATATTTGTATACCACCAAAACGCGATTATTGCAGCAGCAATAATCATGCAATGCTCAAAGTTAGTTCTATCATGATAATACATATTGTTTAATGAATAAAATGGAAATGATTGTCTTTCCGTCATACTCGATAAATGGTCAATTACATGCATGTTTGTTTACATCCAGCATCAACGTTCATTCGCGCTGCTTTTCTCCTCTCCTGCCAGCCACGTTGCTCGCCCGTTACAGGAGTCGGCACTCACGCGAACGCATGCTCACTTGGGGTGGAATGGCGATTGAAAAACTGGTCGTTTCGGTTCGTCTGTTTCAGTTTGCTTCTCATGTGTCCCGTCGGTACATAAGGCAAGGCAAGGCAGTTTTATTTATATAGCACATTTCATACACAAGGCTACTCAATGTGCTTCACACAAGCGAGGACAGCACCTACGAGCATTTACAAACACAACAGTTAACAACATTTCAAAAGCCAAGTAGAGAAAACAAAAGCAACCAACAAAACTACAACATTTAAGCGCATTAGCAGAAAACTTTAAAAACATTTAAAAGTAAAAGTAAAGAAATAAAAATGGGTTTCTAAAATATATAAAAGAATTAAAAAAATAAATAAGAAAGATTTAAAATTGTCTACACGACCTTAATCAAAAGGTATGAGAAAAAAAGCAAAGTTTTTAACCTGGATTTAAAAGCATTTACACTCGGGGCTGACTTCACTTCTATTGGCAGTTTATTCCATTTGCGTGCAGCGTAACAGCTAAATGCAGCTTCACCATGTTTACCTTGAACTCTCAGTTCCACTAACTGACCAAGGCTGCAGATCTCAGAGCCCTACAGGGTTTATATTCAATCAGCATTTCATTCATGTATTCAGGACCCAAACTGTTCAGTGATTTATAGACCAGTAGCAAAATTTTAAAATCTATTCTACACCTAATTGGGAGCCAGTGTAAAGCCTTAAGGACTGGAGTAATATGTCCCGATCTCTTTGTTCTGGTAAGAACCCGAGCTGCAGCGTTCTGAATGAGCTGCAGCTGTTTGATGCTCTTTTGAGGGAGACCAGTAAGAAGACCGTTACAATAATCAAGTCTACTGGAGATGAAAGCATGGATAAGTTTCTCCTGGTCAGCTTGCAGCATGCAACCCTTCAGTCTGGATATATTTTTCAGCTGATAAAAGGCTGATTTAATGATTGATTGTATATGATTGCTGAAAGTCAGCACATAAGCACGCACATCTCAGTTTACCATTAATTAATGAGGCACAGTAGTGTACAGTGGGGCTAATTGTAGTCAAGAAGCGCTAATGCTAGCCAGCGTTACGGTTCAACTGGCTTCCAGATTAACTGGCTCCCCATTCCAGCTGTGCCGTTAGGGCAATGCCAGTCCAGTAATTTCGTCTTTCCTGTGCGCAGATTCGTCATAAGCAACATTGAAACTGTTCAACTGCATACCTGTGCAATTCTTCAATAAACACTTGAAACAAAACATCTCGTTTACAACACCCGAGTGGCTGCAAGAAATTGTAAACATAGTAAAAAATAAAAAATATCAAAGTGAAGAGCCGTATTTGACATCCAGGGCACACAAAGACAAACAACCAACAGCGCACACAATCATACCTAGGGACAATTTAGAGTGTCCAATTAACCTACCACGCATGTTTTTGGAATGTGGGAGGAAACCGGAGTACCCAGAGAAAACCCACACAGGCACGGGGAGAACATGCAAACTTCACAGAAGGGCGGTGCTGGTATCAAACCCACGACCTCTGCACTGTGAGGCGGACATGCTAACCAGTCACCCACCGTGCCGCCCACTTTTCAAACAGTTCCCAGCTTTTTAAAAATCTTTATATACAATCAGTTCATGTACTGGCCATTTTTAGGCCACGAAAAAAGTACTTCAATTTAACTGACAATCGGCTCTAATGGATGGCTGCTGCTCCCTATTAGTCTCTTAAATTGAGTTTGCATAGTAATTAGAAGGCATCTGATATGATGCAAGTTTATGACCATGCTCCAACAAATTTTAAGCGCTTTGGCAACACTGTTAGTACAATGTTGCCAGAATCGTTTTCGTCAAGTTGGCTTAAGTAGATAATTGATTGGTCCTGGGTACAAGACTGATAAGGAATTTAACTTGGAATGGCAGTGCAAGTAGAGCACAGAGGCGAAAATGTTGGAATAATTTACTTAGATGCCTCTTAGTCATTCCTTTTCATAACATATGACTTCCTGTGTGTTAGTCTTTTTGTTCGTAATAGAGAGAGTTCAAACGGGCTGAGCAGTTAAGTATGTCATTTCCAAATTTGAACAATAGTCTCTATAAACTGAGGTCAATATACTACCCATTGTTTTTTTTAAGTTGGTGAGACACACAGTGACGAATTGGGGCACAGTGTCTTGGGCATGGCCACTATGTACGGAAAGGTCACAGTACAGTAGATGCGTGTACCCTGCAAAACATTATCTGGTAAATAGTTCTGAAAGAGATGAAAAGAGTTATGTATCTAATTAAAAGTAAGTCCACACAGTTAATCTATCAACATAGCCTATTCAGGATTGCCTAGATTGAGCCATTTTATTGGCCTTGTGGAATCACTCTAACATGGAAGTTTTCCTAATTCTCAAGGTCGTTTGCCAATCCCCATCAAACTGGCATTCCTATTGCCCTGTCATTTATTCACTATTTTGAAATCTATTAGGCTATATGACATGCGCAATTGAGGAATGCCCCGTTTCTTCCCCCTCCTGGCACTATGAGCCAGCAGCTGCACTCAATGCAAATAAATAGGTTGGATCGTCTCAGTGACCTCTGAGCTCATATAATCATGTTTGATGAGTGAGACACTCTCTAGTCATTCTTCAGCAGCCAAATGTCATATTTTTTGCGCTGGAAGCAATGCCGCGCGGCAGCATACTTACGCCTTATTGCTGCCGAGGGACAGGATGATTACCTATGTTTAAGTCCGGGCAGGAAAACAACGACTAATTATACTTCTAGTTTGGGCCAATGACTGTAATTGTGAAAAGCATTTGACATCTTGCCTGTGACGCATGCAAGAAAACTAATGATGTGATCAGCCAACTGGTCACAACTCCAAGTATGAATCAGCATAGAAAGAATTTGCTAATAAAGCGTTGAAGACCCTGCTCAGCGTTCAGCTAATTCCATTTACAAGCAGCGTCTGGTTGACCAGGCAACATCAAAGGTGCGCTACCAGAGACTCGCAGAATGAAAAATGTCAGATAATGAATTTAAAATGTTTTGAGCTGAGGGGCCACAAACTTTCTAAGAGTAAATGGAAAATAAATAGAATGGAGGACACGACGCAGGGACCAAACGATCAAGAGGAATATCCAGAGGCAGAGTCACATGTAAAGGGACTACCTTTTCTTTGGTTTTGTTATAACTGTCTGCACTGTCATTGATTTTCTTTTTCTGAAGTAGCCTTTGCCACCCCTGTGAGCCTGTCAAAGCATGACAGAGTACACCTTTGATCCCATTGACGCATCTCTGCTCCACTGACTGCCTTCCAGCCTACATCCCTCGCCCACTCTTCAGCGGTGCTGTCGTAATTTGGGGAAAAGTTCTGAGCTCCCTTTACCTACGCTGCACACTCATTCCAACAAATGAAGTCTTGCAGCATGTCTCGTTCTTGCGTCCTAGCAGGCATCCTAACAGTCACCCAAAGCCGAGCCTCAGTCACAAAGGCACCACCTGCCGCCCTCGGCACCCCTTTTAATCAGTGCTGGCTTTTCCTTCCACTTAAAGCGACACAATTAGTCTGCACTTGGGGCTCATTCCTCACTGTGAACGGATAATAGTTGCAATTGCGAGACTGAGAGGCACAAATTGTAGCATAATCAGATGCAACTAATTATACTGCCGCGTTGATGGGGTTAAGACATTAAATGAGCAAAATAAGAATAAAAAAGAAAATGAAATGATCAATCCAATTATGCCTCGAGGATGCATTGAAGTGTGAGGAATGTGAATCCATATTTACATGTAATAGACATGTAACGGACGTGCGTGAAGTTGGCCCCCCACCCCACGTAAAAATAGGGGGAAATAGTTTGTTACGTTTGTGCTTCGTTTGCGCCGTTAAAATTTTCGTTTGTGCCGCTACCGTTTTGCTGTTATTAGCGATTCTTGTTTAGGTCATCTACAGTTCACCCAGCCCCCCATCTTCGACCCGAAATGGTAACATGTGTTTGTGCCGCATTTGTGCTCTTTTGTGCTGTCAAACATTCCGATGGAGCTGCAACGGTTTTAGAGATATTCCACTTTTTAATTTCGAGCGATGACGTCACCCAGCCCGCCATTTGTACGCAAATGGGTCGGAAATGGTGCCATTCGTTTGTGCTCGAAAATTTTAACGGCACAAACGGGCACAAACAAAGCGCAAACGCAACAAACTATTACCCGCTATTTTTGCGTGGGGTGGGGGGGCCAACTTCACGCATGTATAAAACGTACTACAATTTCACATCATGATTAAAGTGCCCATCATGATTATGGTTGTCATTATTACTCCAAAAATAAATACGAACAAACAAATCAGATAAATACCCGTCCTGAAAGAATTGCAACACCTTTCATTCGGAACATAAACTATAATATGGTAAATGGGCTTTCGCTTGGTTTATGCTTTTCGATCTTCAAAATACTCAAAGCGCTTTAATGCTGTCTCCTCATTCACTTATTGATGACGCATCATCAGAAGAAACTGTGTTTTCAGGAGCGTTCTCAAGGACACTTGGTTCTCAAGGCTCAGTATCAAACCCACAACCTTTGGGTTGAGAGTCGACCACTCTACCACCTGAGACCTATTCTGCGCCTTTGCTTTTATTACATGTTCAATTACAATCATACGCCCCTTGATGGCAACCATCACAATTGCGCAGGGTGTTAATTTTCTTGTGCCACAGTCTGAGAGGAAAGAGACAATGGGGATTGCCGAGCTGTGCGTGTTGATTGGCTCCCTCGTTGCCGCGGGCAAACTGTTGGAGGTTAATGTTGCAAGCAAGGACAGTATGTTCTGTAACATCCTCCGGTGAACTGCTGCCACAGGTCAGAAAGTGCATATGAGAGAAGGAGACGTTAAAGGCCAACGCTTGTGGTAAAACATCAATTTGCAAAGAGTCAATCCACTCACATTGTGTAAGTGTACACTAACAAAATTCAAAGGAAAACACTTGAAATCACGTGATTGACTGTGTTTCATCTCCATGTTCAAACATATCGCCATCTATGTAACCACCATCATTTGTTGTTGTTGCTTGTATGTGTTTTTTTTTTTTTTTTGCAGGAGAGCCAATGGGCCTTATTCACTACCAGTGCACACACACAAATTGGTGCTTAAATTATGAGTGCTCACGTTTGAAGCGCAAATATGTGATTCATCAATGTTTGTACTTCAATGTGCATCCCTCTTCAGACTCCAAAATGATGATCCATTAATGTCACACAATAACCCTAAAATCTTTACAGCAAAATCCAAAACATTTGATGAAGTAACTTGTTAATCATCACTTGAGATTTTGTACGGAGTTCTGTAACAGGGCATGGAAATGCTTGGGAAGCATTTCTCGGAGCAATGCTCAACAACTGTGACTTTCATCTTCTGAGAAACAAAAGAAAGCAACCAGTGGTTGCTGAAGAAACCTCACAACAGTCAGAGAGGAGCTACCTGTACAGGAAGGTGTGTTTATTTCAAAGTGATCATTTCTCTTCCAGCAAATCCACTCACAAAGCGGGGAAATAAATAGCTTCAAAACCGGACAACAGCTAGTTCAGGGTGTGACACAAATAACAACACCAGGGCAAACCTACATGACTCAGCCTTTGATCGATGAATGGTTGATCAAGTTGCTGCTGATAAATGAGTGTCGACTTTGAATATTGTTGCCATTCTAGAGCAAGAGTTGCAGAAACCTGGTAGATTATATGGGGGGAAAAAAATCCTGGGATGCATTTAATAAGCAATCACAGTTTGTCCTGTTAGGCCACTTCAGTTCTTTATGCTACAGTTTGTAATGTACTTTCCATGTTCCACCAGGTGTATGTAGGCAGGATGAAGATATCACCAATCAACAGACTGAAAGAGGACAATCTGAATCTCATTTAATCTGATACGTCCTTTGAAAAAATGTCAAGGCATGCTTGATTCTATTCTGTGAAAAATGGATTAAGTGACAACAATTTGCATTAATCCTGCTGCTTCCCGTGTCACGCTTTCTCACACTCCCTCAATATGAAATTGTTGATAGCTTCACTGCAAGGAGAGCAGAGGCCTTCACAGTGTCTCATCATCATCATCATCATCATCATTATCATTGTCATGACCATCTCTGCCATCATTATCAATTAATATCGTTTCAACAGTGCCTTGTGACTAGAGCCTAAGATGAGCGTTTCTTCATCATTTTCCTCATCTTTAATGATAGGTTAAATGTGGATGTGTGGGTGGGGGCAGGGGGAACAACTGCTATCGCACGGCAGTCAGAAAGAAAAGTTAAGACAGGTTTGGACACAGGGACAAGTGTGAGGACAAAGCAGGAGCAAAGCCAGCAAGATCCACTTTACGGGGTGAGAAAATAAGAGGATGTGTGGGAAGCAAGCGCTCACAGTCGAGCTGACTCATTCCCCAATGCTTAGCACACACCATTTCTGTTTGTGCGCTGTGTCCACAAAACTCAACGTCACATTGAACATTTCTCTACAGGAGCAATACATTCATGAATGTATAACCGAATTAAACCTTCAGCAGCAAAAAAACACAGAGTTTGAGATGAATGCCAAGAATTTGAAAGGCTGCAGCTACTGCAGTGCACTCACTGTGCTGCTCTAAAGCAAAGTCATATGGCTCAACCTAATGTGACAGGATTTGATTTTGTGGGATCAATTGGTCTGGATCAGTTGGATTATAGCTGCATTTGACCTGAGAGGTTTTTTTGTTTTCTTTGTTTAGGCCTGGTCAGTATTTTGTAGAAAGAGTAAATATGGCAAAGCCTAAGGCGCAGAAACAAAACCTGCCAGTGTTCTTATTTTTGTGCCAGGGAAGAAGAGGGAGGCGGTGGCGGCATGAACAAAAGTATTGAGAACATCAGTCAGAAGCAAATGCTGTTCTCGTTCTCACTCTCAATTCCATCATAATTGTTTTTTCAGTGCCATGCTTCCAACTGTGTGGCAACAGTTTGGGAGAAGTTCCAGCCAGACTGTGCCCCAGTCCACAATACAACATCAAAAGTAGGACCTGCAGTCAAGCTGGCTGGCTATGCTTGCATGTTATACAGTATATTCTGTTACTCCAGTGCCTGCCAGTACAAGGTGTTGCTTGAAAAATGTTCGGCTGTACAGCAGCCAAGTTGAGCTCATTTTTGGAAATTCAGATTGATTTTGACCTAAAGGGTTTTGAAAGCGGCAGGAAATCAGAGGTGCCATGCTGTCAAAATAGGAAGATGAAAGGCGAGCTGTATGGCTTTGCACTCATGTAATGTTTGGATATCAAGAAGTACGCCTTAACTACAAGTGCATTGTCATAAAAATGCCACATCATCAATCAATGTTGATGATATATATCTAACATAAATACTGACCGGCAACAACATTAAGACTATTTGGACAAGCACTGTCATCAAAATTCAAGAAAGCAGTGCCATAAAAGGATATAAAAAAAAAGAAAAGTATTATATGGAGTAAGATAGCTGTCAAAAACACATATGCGTGATTAACAATTAATATCCATAACAGTAATAATTTGTGTTTTAATTATTTCGCTGTGAGTACAAATAAAAGATCTGTGAGGAGCTAATCTTCAGTAGGATCGCGGTTATGCTGGAGTCTCTCAGCTGCCTTCGGTGACCTTAGTAAATCAGGCCTTCAGTCCTGCAGGACACATCGCGCTAAAGTGAGTGACAGACATCAAGGGAGATTTTAAAAATCATTATTACAAGACAGAACTGCATTTGTGTCAACACAGTACTTGCTTGCTGAAGGCAAATCCAGATTGACATTCATCGAAAGGCTTATAAGGAAATTTCAAGGGAGGCGAGAAGTGATTATGCTGAACCCGTCAGCTGCAAACAGCACGTCAAAATGCCACCCAGGCATCTAGCCCTCCAGGTGGTTGACGCATCACTGTTATGAAAACTGAGCATGTGCTCATGAGCCTGATGACTAACGAGGTACTGAGGGAATGTGCACACACACAAAACTCACCAAACAACATCCCAAATGCAAAATCTGCGACACGTGCATGAATTTGTGTGTAGATGACTCGCCATTTACCACTTCTGTCACGACTAAAAAATGAATGAGTTGGGATTAGAGAGCAGCTAATGACATGACTGAATGATTTGAAGAGTGTCATTCCGTTCGTCAAGTCATTCATGCCTAATTCATGCATCTTCAGTCAATAATGTTGTAATTAAGAATGGGACATTAATCGAAAACACTATCAATTAATTGTTATTTTTCATATTCATTTCTGATGCTACAATGGAACTGTTGTCGTTATTTGTAGGAGACATGGTATTCCACAATCTTAACGTTCCTATTTTCAATTGGCCTTTTATTACTTTGTGAACCAAACTTGAACTGAACCTATGTTGCCTGGATGGGAGTCAGCGAAGGAAGCACTACACCGTGATCAAGTGATCAATACTAAATGCAAGTAATTGTTTTGCAATGACTCAGAAAATGAATTTTTGTCAATGCTTTAGTAAAGAAAGTTCAATGCATGAATACAAATTTCATGCGTGCTTCTCTTTCTGGGAAATGTATTCAATGATGGGTTAATTGAAATATTACACCTACGTATGCTTTATCCTCAGCATATAGAGTACATATGAGACAATGTTTATTATTCAGCCCCTCTAGAATTCACATTGTTGCAATAGCAACAATTCACACAAATTCAACCAATCCCTACAAACTAGGCACAAGCTTGCAATTTCGTCCCATCACTGCAACGTTTCCGCAAATTGGACCAAACATGGGAGCTTTCCACGAGTTTCAATATTCATAGCAGTCCACCTCTAAAAGCAAATCAAACACACTTCTTTGCTTTTAGTGGGAAGCAGTAGACAAGTGTGACTCCGTCTCTCATCTCCCAACAACAAATTCAGCTGTGCAAAACAGCTTCTTGAAGTGCTACACAAGAATAGTCGTAAACAGTATTGCACTGTGTGCAATTCTATGGTGCACAAATGAAAATCATCAATTGACAAATACTTTCCTACTACTGTGAAACACACGAGCGAGGCTGAAATAAAACCGCAGACCAGACACATCACTTTGACGGAAGTCGTTGCATTGAAATCCGTTTTAAGTGCTTTAAAACTGACTTGAACTGGATTAAACATTCATGGTTCGCAATAGTGTTAGTAATGGTTTAATCACCGAGTGATAGAGGCATGCTCCCTGTTGCCGTGACTAAATCTGCGTATGCGAGTGCTTGTAAATGCTTCTAAGTGCCAGTGACTTTTTTTTTTTAAAAGAGTATGTTACAGCAACTCATAAATACAGAGTCCACAAGAATATTGTAAACGTACATCAGAAAAAGGAAAACTTGCATAAATATTTCAATCGCAATATTTATTCAGACATCACCAGATGAATGCAAGTTACTTTTTGGTCTCTACAATTACTACATTAGCTTCCAGACATGAGGTGCATTCATAGACCGCTCTCACAGTAGGACATTTCATATTCCGAGTGAAAAAAAACTCCATCAATGCATTAAACGTTACTCACTACAAATACAGTACGGTGTTTAAACAACGTGGGCTTTCTAACAATCTATAAAAGCGGACATATCAAGAGTTATGATAAGAGTGAAATCACTGAGCTATTTTACTTAATTCCAATCAGTTCTCCATCTGGTCACCTGTGTTAGAATACATCATTAAATCAATGGGATTCCATTCTCCATTCTGCAAATGATGTAACTTCATTTCCGTGCCAGCACAAGTCACACATGGACGCACCATCGGGAGGTGCAAGGCGATCTCCAATTACACGTTATACACACGGCGCCTACATCATCCAAAAAGGGAAATATTGCTGTTTACCTGCCAATCATGCACGGACTTCAGCGAGTCTAATTTCTGTTTCCACATGTCAAGCACGGCTTACTTCAGCATGAACTCCATACCGCCCTGATTTTGATGCAAAATGAGGAATGCCACGAGGATTGGCTGGGAAAACACTACGTTCCATCCACAATAGCGCTCAAAGGTGCAAACGCCCAGTCACACCCATTTTTACCGGCGCAAAGTCTAGCAAAATACCACAAGAAAGAAAACTCCACCCACTGCGCTTTGGGCTACACTTGCGCCGGGAACGAAAATAGGGTCCGGGTGTTACCATAGCAATTGATGTCTTGACAGGAAATGAGAATTGCAAATAGGAAGAGGGAGTCGTCCCAATGTCACATAACCATTTTGCTATTTTGCTACTTTTGCTACAACCATGTTGATACTGCGTAAAGCCCACCTTAAGCCCGCTGTCACACACACACACACACACACGCGCACACCCCCAATAACTAAATGTTTTAAAGCAGAAATCAACCCAAACATATTTTTTTCAAGAATATGTTCCCAGCAGGCCCACTAGTTGAAACACGGCATAGCTGATTAATTTTGCCTTCGTGGAATATAAGTTAAGCAGCAAAATGCACTCGATTTTAGCCATTTCTATATATCACGGCTGACCTGTTTTCTGAATCTGAGCCGTGATTACTGCTGCTTCTTCTTCTTCGTCGTTGGCGGCGTCTTCTTCTCTCTACTTTAAAGACGACCAAGAAGAGGACGCTCTGTCACCGGAAGTAGTCATGGCAAGTTAACTTTGGATTTCGACATCAACAAGGACCTTTGGATAAAATGCAACACGATATAGTAGTTAAGGTAAACTGTTTTGAGACAAACCTTAACGAGCACTTTAACATTTTATTTGCCGATGTTTGGTCATCCTTGAGCTGAATGCGTCGTGCTATTCGGGTGAGCTCTGCTCACAAGGCTTGACCGATTCACTGAACAGCACATTTGAATAACGTCATGAGTCTCCGAACAGAATGTTGTTCAAAAGTGGCGGATAAACGGACAGCCGAAGGGTACCCCGGCTGTAGGCGTAAGGCGATAAACGGACTGCAAAGTTTTAGTAAAATGGCCAGCTCTGGTATTTATCTTGTTGAAGCCATTCTTCATTGGAAGGCTTTAACCTGACTCGTCGAGAACACAGTATGTGCAGTGCGGTAAAATGGCTTCATTGATTTCAGTGGATACATTTGTACTGGGCCAGTACATCTTTTGCTACACGGTGGTTTCATAGTGGTCCCGCGACTTCTGACTTGCTGTCTTTGTATTAGTGCCATTTGGACACTGCATGGCACACTGGGCATGGCAACCTCCTTGCGACACAGAATTGGAGTTATCCAAATGGCACTAATACAAAGACTAATACAAAATTAAAGCAAATATCCTTGGTACAAGTACAAGTTACCTTTGCACCAAATTTACCTACCACATGGAGTGCTTTTGCTACATTTTTTTTCCAAATACTGGCACTTAAAAATGCTAGTGCCAAAGTATTTTTGCTGTCTAAAAATCACGATTCGGAACTGTTATCGCTACTTGGTGCGATATTAGATTGAATTCACCAGCAGCCAGGTAGGTTACCCCAAGAGCCCTGCTCCCTGCCCCCATTACCATGACAGAGGGCCAGAGCCACCTGACAATAAAAGTAAGGCTATAAGAATTAAAACATGCTCCTATTAGTGTCACAGCAATTCTTCCTCAACTCAGCAAAACATATGGACATTTGTTACGGAGAGGTCTGCCAAACTGACAGCCTCGCCTCCTCCAGCCTCCTCACTCAGGTTTATCATCAGCTGCTGTCCTACATGGCTTATTGCCTTTTCCACTCTCAGCTGTCCACCGGGTTGAAAAGGCCTCCCAGGAAGAGATTAGCTTTCCAATAACTCGCTGAGCATCCACCTTTGCATCCGGCGCTCCCCTGAGTGACTGCTGATGAGAGCGAGCAGGACTCTGTAATAAAAGACTAGCAAGTATTTGCCAACTGTGAGGCAGCTTTAGGGCACGTTCACAAGGGAAGTGATCCCCGCGGTCTGTCATGTATCACCTTTTGCGTGAAAGACAAACAAACTGCCCATAGAAAGCACGGGGACGATGTGTAAATGTTTGCGCGTTTGTAGGTCACTGAGATCTCAGTAAGTTGTCCCTTCCTTTCATTTTAATGACGTTATTTCTTAGTTGAATTTGAGTTGTAGGTGACAGCGATTTGCATCTTGGACCAAAGAAAGACTACATACTGATCCCTCAGTTGGGGAAACTCATTTGCTATCAAAACCACTCCACGCATACAACAATTCATCCATCCATCCATTATCGATACCGCTTCTCCTCACAAGGGTCGCGGGGCGTACCGGAGCCTATCCCAGCTGTCTTCGGGCAGTAGGCGGGGGACACCCTGAATTGGTTGCCAGCCAATCGCAGGGCAATACAACAATTCAGGTAATACAATTAAGAAAATATATAGCAAAACACATTTAATGCAGAAAATAGGGCAGTACCTAAATGCGTTAAGAATTGAAAGAATTGAACCAGTCATTCAAATGCAGATACATTTTTTTCCTAGAGCTTTTATGGCAATTAAAAACATCTTGCAAGGGAAAAATAGTTTTCAGGTTGATTGTCATTTGGTTGGTAGTTGTCACTTCAATAAATCAGGTGAATCTGATTTAATGCCAATAAGAGTTAAACATTTTTGGACAAGCTCGTTTAAACTTGTCATCAGTGCAAATGATATGGCCAAGATTCCCTAATAAAGACGTCCAAAAAGACATTTGCACTCATAATGTTTAATTAACCATTCCTCTGCAGGGTTTTTCTTGGCTCGGATTAAAGCAGACATGGAACCATTCCTTTAATTCACACGGGACTATGCTGCATTCCAAACTGGCTCAAACACTTTCTCTGCAAAAATGTCATTGTGAAAGCCCAATGACATTTCTTTCTTTAAAATATATATTATAGCCCCCCAAACAAAACCAAAAAAAACAAAATATAAATAAATGAACACATGTGAACAGTTTCACAGTAAGGCTAATCATTTTTGACTTAGCTACAGTTGCATGTGTGGTCTTGTTAAATGTTGGAGAGAGAATGTTAATAGAGGTAGCACATTTACGTCTTCTATTTTTCATTTGGTAAATTGTCCTCATGCATTTCTTGTAGTCCAATGCAGGTCTCGATAAAATGTAACACTATTAGAAAAATCAGAAAAGGTGTCACATGTCATGTTGGACAACAGTGTAAGGAAAGTCTAAGGCACACCTGTGCACTAATAATGGCGTCTAATCAGCATCTTGATATGACACACCTTTTGCAAAAGAGAAGTGCTTACTATCACAGATTTAGACTGGTTTGTGAACAATATTTGAGAGAAATGTTGAAAAATGATGTTGTGTAAGTGGAAAAATTTGTTTAGACCTTTGAGTTCATCTCAAAAAATGGGAGCGAATAAAAAAGTGTTGTGTTTATATTTTTGTTGTGTGTACCACATTTTGATTGTGTAGATTATGTTATGCATACTAGAGAAGCTAAACAAAACGTTTTGGATTAAGGTTAACTAAAACAAAATAGCACAGTTTTCTTTAGCACAGTGCATTTCGATAACTTTACTCATGTGATTTCACTCCATTCTACATTTAAAAAAAGGATTGGTGCCAAGAAAAGTTAAAAAAGGTTACTTTAGTATTTATAGGTAGTTTCATATTATTAGTGCAACTCAGCACATTAGATAGTTTTTGTTACATTTTAAAATGCACTAAACAGCGAAAAAAATAAGGCCACAGTTTCACATTCAATTTCAATAACTCCATCATTAATAAACAAGTCAGGAATACTGGTAAAAGCTGCAAAGTTTAATACAAGTTGAATTACAAGATGAACTGTCATCTTAATTCTGTCTTCATTGTTCATTTGTACATACCTTAAAGAAATCTAACTGTAAGATATAGATGGTCATAAAAGAGCAACTGCTTTCTTGTGTGATTAAGTTGTGTGATTTACATATGAGCCGATTAGTCAACTAATCGCGACTACTGTTGGTGAATAGTCGACTAGCTAAATAATCGTTCGTGACAGCCCTATTCTGACACATTTGTGCGCGACGTCATCACGTATTGCGTTTGTGGATGGCTACAGCGCCACACTAGCGCACAGAGACAAGCGTGGCAGCATTGCAGCGATTTTCAAAAATCGAATTGAATGGAGAACTGAAAATCAAAAGGGAGTTAATCGAGGTGAGTTAATCGTTACAACCCTAGTGAATATTTTGGAAAAAAATGTTTATCACTTTTAACATGAAATATCTTGTCTTTGTAATGTATTCAATGGAATATAAATTGAAAAACGGATTTGTAAATCGTTGTATTCTGTAACACCCCAACTTCATTGGGTTTGGGGTATGTATATGGTAAAAAAAAATACATGTAATGGCCAGCGATACCATTACGCAGTATTGGATTTGATTACTGCAAAATAAAAACATGAAACAAAAGCATGTGTGCCATGTAGATATACTGAATATTAATGGCCACTGGTGCGCAAGTAAAACCCATAATGCCTAAGGCTGATTAAATATGAAAAGTCATCCAGAGGATGTAATCAACCACATCCTGAAAAATGCATGGACTTTATATTGAAGAAGACACGTGGCACATCTCAACAGAACAACCCTTAGCACAATCCTGTTACATTATTTTTCCCATAAGGACAGTACACTAAAATAGACAATTCTAAAGTAACTGAAGCACCAAGAGATTTTTACCAATAGACCTTGAGACAAGCCATTTATCTTTGTCAGACCATAGAGTATTTGCTGCAAAGTAAAAAAAATAAAATAAAAATAACTCTATTTCTTAACAGCTACTGTATTTCAGTGCAATGCCAGGGTTAAAAACAGATCACAAAATATTCACAAAATTCCCCACAAAGAAAGATGATTGCTGGTGGCGAATCTGGTTTACACAAATGAGAAAAACAAACATCCTAATGTTAGAGAACAAACGCATCCCAAGAAATGATTATTAGACCTCCAAAGTGTTTTACTTCATTCAAAAGGCCATCTTGATTGCTCGAGGGGAAGACAAGAGTTGTTGTTTTATTCTCCCCCTTTTGCTGGAATTTCTCGTGTACTTATCTGGTATGATTGAGCAAAAACAAACACACATTCATCCATGCACATGCATCAATCACTCAGAAATACTTGAAATTGAAAATGGCTGTCTTATTAGACTCACCCCATGGCAGAACAATTGATAAAAAAGAAAAATATAGAAAGTAGGAAAGAAGTGAATTTTTAGGTCCAATTCTTCCAATAAAATGACAGAAGATAAGCACCAAATTCAATATCAAGAGTCACTACCAGACAAAAAATGCAAACTACGACAAGGTGACTGGTAACAAATGCAGTGAGAAAATTAAGCAACTTGAAGCTGACTGGCTGTCCCACGCACATTTTCACCTCACCAAATCCGGCCCTCTTTGCAAAAAGTTTGGACAATCCTGCTTTAAAGCAAAAAAATGTCAACCATTCCAGCCTGTGAAATGCAGAAGGCAAGCTGCTTAGTGTTTACCTTTAGCCCCTTAAACTCCAACACACAGAAATACAGCATTAAATTGTGTCTTACAGTTCTGTAAGAAAAGTAGTCTGATGGCGCCATTGATTATGGATGGATGTCTATGGACGCGACAACTCGAGCAAGGCATTGTTGTTGAAAAACCCTCTTAGACAGCATTACAAATACTACAAAAAAAGCAAAAGTGTAATATTCTAATTTCTGTCAAGGAGGATATGTTTCCATCAGTACTTGTTCTTAACAAGTTGAGCGAAGCTAAGAGTAGACTATAGCTTTCTCTGAAAAGGAAGCCATGAAACGACATAAAAGATTCAGGTGCAAATCCTGGATGTCCTTTCAACTTTCGTTAAAACGCATGGCAAAATTCAGGCATATACATGAGGTGGGTACATCTGAAAGAGTACAATTTGATGTTGATCCAAACGGTGACACCCGTGCTCGACTGACTTCATCGTGGTTTTTGGACTGGTCACGTGAATAAAACCATTTGAATGCATCCCCAATAATAATCAGAATAAGTGCACTCCAAAAACACTCAACACTCATAATCACATTTTTCGTATTTTCAGCCTCCTTATCATAGTTGGCACAATTAATCCTCTTTTGCAATTGAGAGCGGAAGAAAAAGCCGCGGAGCAGCCAAAGCTCAATATTGAGCAACGCTGACCTTTTTCTCAGAAACCATCAGAGCTATAACCTGAGACAAGCTGATCACAAATAACACAGTGAGCAATAGCATAAAGTAATAATAATATTAATAATAATAAATAATAAAAAATATACATGCCTTGAAGAGGTGTGACAACCTAGAATTCAGCAACATAAGTGGAGGCAGTCGAGTTCGAGATCAACATCTCAGCTGTTTGATCCGTCCATAATAAGCACAATTGCCTGTGATAAAATGGGGTTCATAAATTGTAATACAGTGCAACCTGCCTACACTGAAAATCAATTTGAGTCACTTCGGGAGACATAAAGAAGAGGAGCAAATGCTGAATTGACATTGAGTACCAATGTCTAAACATGCATCAAGAGTATCAAACCGCTCTAGTATGAAATCGCTGGTGTTACATCTTGTTAGGCTAGGATTAATGGTGCTCTGCATGGTGTTTGCGCGCACATAATAATGTGTGCGCTATAATTAGGCCGAGAAGTCAAACACATGAAATCTGAAATGGGTCCACAGAGGGTTGCGTACTTGTTGAGAGCAAATTCTGAGTGAAAGCAGCTGCACAGTCACGGAGATTACATCCAATTGGTCGTATTTTATAATGCAGGAAAAGTACTTTCTGTTTGGTGACCGGGGGTCAAACTGAAATCTGCAGTTTATTATTTTAACAGAATACCCAGAAACGGCAAGACTCCTCATATACGGTAGTTTACCTTGAGTTTACCAATATCAGTATACGACTGTTTTTCCAAAGTTTATGTGCAGATGGTATTTGTCATTCTTCATGGTTCACGTAGTTCGACACGAACAGATAATAATCGTAAATGACATGCTCGTGTCCTGGCTCACAGCCACTCCACTGAACACATATTTAGGTCCATCATGCATATCTTGTGATCAACATATGACAACATTCATCGCGGGTTTGGTCTGTCTGATCTTAATTGCCAACACTGTTGTGGTTTTATTTGGGGTAAGAATCACTGTGTATACAATTATACAAGTATTTGGACTGAAAAGTTTAAAACAGAAATATGGCACCTGGAAGTAAATACAAATTGCAGAAAAGGGCAGTAAACCCAAACATATTTTTTTTCCAGAATATGTTCTATGCAGGCCCACTAGTTGAAACATGGCAGTCAGATTAATATTGCGTTTGTGCAATATAATTTTTATATAATAATTTTAATAATAATATTTTTTTTGATTTCTCATATTCCACAAACGCAATATTAATCAGAATGCCGTGTTTGCACTAGTGGGCCTGCACAGAACATTATTCTGGAAAAAAATACGTTTGTGTTGACCTCCCCTTTAATTACCATGAGAATAATAATTGGCCTAATTGGAATACAGTATAGTTGGAAAAGGTTTGAATACAAAGGCTGCATCAACAAGACATAATATTTTTTACTAGGCCCGACCGATGGGAATGTTTTTCAGGACGATTCTGATAACATTTTGATAACTGATTAATCAGCTGAATAATTCAAAAAATATATATTGAATAAAATAACTTATATTTTGGTCCCTTAGCCTTTTCAATAAATATATGATTTACAGCTTTACAATGCTTTGTCTTTTGTGTTTGTTTAACTTTATAACAGAGAGAAAAATCTGCACAAATCTGCCCTTTTTTTGGCATGGGGTGGTGGTGTTTGAATGCCTTTATCATTCTCCTTTTCTGTAACGTGTAAAACAAAAACAATCAGCAAAAACTGCCCCCCCCCAAACAAAATTACAAATCAGCCGATTTTTGGGGGGATGTTTAAATGTCATTACCTTTGTCATTTGCTGTTGTGTTTAAAATAAATAAAATTTAAAAAACGCCTACTTTTATGATTCTAAATCGGTTGATTAAATCATCCAGCCTATTAAATGTTCTGACCCTATTCATAACACTGCAAATGAAAATTGTAATCACCTCATGGCATATAAGCAGCATACAGAAGCACGCAAGGGGTAGATTTTAGCTACTAGTGTCGTGCAGCCTGAGAGTATTTTGTTTGCACACTGCAAAGATAAATACTGGAGCCAGTAAACTACAATTACCCTTTATTGGGATTTCTTTCTACAGCACATTGTCATAAGTATTTGACCTTTAAGATACCAAGATGCACAACTGCTTGACAAAAGAGTCAGCTCGGCGAAGGAAATCTCAGCCCAATTTGAAGAAGAGAAGGCTAAGAGAGCCTTCGTCACAGTCTTGGCACGCCAAGTCGGGAGCTCAGTAGGCTTTGCTCAGAGCCTTGTGCATGAATTGCGAAGGTGACAGCAGCCAACATACAAACACAGCTGCGAGAGTTGGACATGGAAGCCTGCGTGGGAGCTGTGAGAAGCCACCGAGAGGCCACATAACGACATGGCCGCTGGATCCTTGCATCTGTGCATTCACAATCGTCTCAAGACTCCCAGGACAATCTGAGTTCCCGCAACAACAATTGCAGCTTTGCGACCAAACATATGCTCACAATACATCAACAATCTTTGTTGAAAAATAGAAGCCCAAGCCCAGCAGGGAGTCACGCTTTTTAAACCTATCGGGACTGGGCACTGTGTTCTGCAAATAACGCAGTTATTTTATCGCATTTGCACAATCACAATTAAGAACAGTCCCTCCAGTCTATTCACGTCATACTGATTTGTCATCCATAGACACAACAAGAGCTGTTTTGGGCATAAAATAAGATCATTATTTGGTCCACCTACATGTTTTGCCTGCTGAAGCATAAAAAATTATAAGAACATAGGATCAAGAAATGACAGCATGCTATTTAAGCTCACGTAGTCCTGCTACTATCCTGAAGATTATTGTGACGTTCGTGTTTGCGTGCGTGTGCGTGTGTGTGTGTGTGTGTGTGTCAAATACAGTAAATGCCCTGAAAAATATTGCATACAAGCAGCAGGGCAGTCATTTATTCATGTGCCATGTCGTTGCAAAGACTGGTGGCTATAAGTCAGAATGGCCTTGTTAGATTTCAGTCTGATTCAACTTTGCACGCAGAGAAGAGTATATTTAACACTTAATTTATGATTACTTTGTTATTCTTGTTGTTCAGCATGGCACGGTGCAAAATGTAGTGAGCACATTTGCCTCAAAACTCTGAGATTGGGGCTAATCAGTACTCTGGTCTTCCTGTGTGAATTTTGCAGGCTCTCCCCATGCTTGCGTGGGTGTTCTGTACTCCAGCTTCCTCCCACATTGCAAAAACATGCTTCTCAGGTTCACTGAAGACTAAAACCAGCCCTTAGTTGTGAATGCGAATGGTTGTTTGTCTCAATGCTCTGTTCGATTGGCTGGTGAGCACTTAGGGTCCACATTGCCTAAAGCCGGCTGGGATAGGCTCCAGCTCACCCGGGACCTTAATGAGTAAAGGTAAGTGCATATCAAATGGATGGATTATCTTTTTCTCCCTTGTTGTCCATTTGAAAAAAGTACATAACATGGTTGAGGTGTTTTTCTTTTTTATTCAAAATCTAATTTGATGCAATGCGTTCCTTGTGTGTACCCATATCTTAGCAATATTGTGATCATACTGACAATGTGAAATTTAGAAACTGTTTCATCTCTAATGCGCTCAGAAAAGAAAGTTGTTGTTGTTTTTAAATTTTTTTATATTGATATGCCAATTTTGTTTCGTATTATGATTATTTTGACTTATTTATTGACCACAGTCACAGTAACCACAAATGACCCCTGGTTTTAATGTAAGGCAGGGGGCACTTCCAACATTTAATCTGAGGATATTAATTGAATGGATGGCATCAAATTATCGTCACTTGATCGGTTTACAGCCAACAGATCAGCATTTGTCATTTTTGCCAATAAGCCTACCGTGACATGTGGGTTGAATCATGTGGACTCGTAAATTGAGCCTAAATAAAGACTCGTTCACATCTCATCAAGAGGACAACATAAACACCACAGACAGTGGTGCCAGCCTCCTGACCTTATAAGAGATGACACCATCGTAAAGACCGCTTCTAGTAATAACAGTAAAAAGCAAGCATGCATGAATTGTAATGCACTGCAGATTGTAGTTGACTGTTCATTATTCAGTAAGAAGGTCAAGGAAGAAAAAGCATGCTATGACTTTATACTGAACCCATGTCCCCTGCCTGAGGTCAGTTGTTCAGGTTCCAGGGTCTCCTACAATACAACCTATTGCCCTATTAAAGGCCCACTTTCAAAATATTGATTAATCGTTTCCACATAATAGCACCTCAAAGACTGGTGGCCCCTGGCGAACACGAACCACTGCAAACAACATTCACAAGCAGTATGAGCTCAGTCATGAAACAAACCTCCCGTGGAGGCATTGTGTATTGTGCATTTTTTTTCTGTTCCCAGTTGGGTTAATAAGCATTTCTGTTACGTGCTTTCAGCAAAATAATCCAAGATCAAGAATTATGGCGCACTTTACACACCCTATTTTTTTTTTCTTCCTGAAATCAAATTGTCAGGGGATAAACCTGCCTCATCATGCAAGTGAGCCAGGCCGGGTAATTCATGTATTTTATTGACCAATTTGAATTAATTTTGGAGATGATTATTTTTTAATCTTTGGTTGTTTTTTTTGTGGCTCCTTGGTCGCCTGCAATGTTTACCCTAACAACATGGTTACTAGAGATGGACATTCCATCCCAGGGATGGAACGGTCCGCCCGTCCTGGACGGATGCCCATTTTGGTGTAGCAAAAATGGGGGTCACTCGTAAGAGTGTCAATAGTTTGTAGCGGCCGGGAGTAATGCCTGCATTACTCCTGCCCGCGCCTAGGGGCACCACATCAAAGTTTTATGTTATTTAGAGGGGAATTTGACGAAAAAACTCATTAAATCAGTCATAAAATGTGAAGGTGCTACAATAAAATAAGTTGTGATCTCTTGGAATAAAATAGAGGTTAAAACCTTGACCCAAACACACACAATCCACGTTTGACTTCTGTATATGGACAACGTTTATTAACTATACTACATACAAGAAATCACGACGATATAGCAAGCCTAAATAAATGAAGAAAAAAATAAGAAAACAAATATCGAAATTAACTGGGAGGTAAGGGAAAAGGGGACGTCTGATAGGTGAGCGTAAGGACGACTTTAGAGCCAGCTTGAGGACCTTATAAAATGCACAAAGTTTGCTAGCGTTCACTACCAATTTTGTATGCACCCACTGAAAAGCCCTGGTGGCTACAAAGTAGTCACTTACATTTGCTGAAGCTCACGTGATGAGCGAAGAGCAACGACCAAAAAAAGGAAAAATAGAAGAAGGCTGCTTGGAGCGGGACCAAAGCTTTGTTGGGTTCTCATGGCCGCTACGCGGTGTCGGGCTCCAAAAGGGGGCAACACTGGCATGTTGCTTCAGCGTTTGCTGCCCCGCCGGAGTTCGACGTGTCTACCACGTGTGTGGCGACGAAGGTTTGGAGGACTCCAATTTTCAGCTTTGTGCCAGTCGACCGCGGGTGATTTTCGATGCGTACGAGTGCAATCAAAAATGCAGCCAAAACATTAAAAAAAATTGAGAGGTGAAAGTGAGAGTTTGAGAAGTTTCTTTTGAAAGGAGGATCTTGTGTTTTGGAGAGGGAGAGATTTTTGAAGAGCCAATTCTTGATATTTTAAAGTCTAGGAGTCAAAGATAAGAGTTTAACCCAACATCTACACGGTTATTTCATAAACCTGACCAGAAAAATGATTGTTACCATTGCGAAGCAGATTCCTCAATGAAAAGTTAGCAGGATACACAAAGTAAGCAATACACAAACATACATTCAAATATGTTTCACTTCAAGGTAATTTTGATTGATCAAAAGCATAGGAAGTTTAATGCTGCAGTTCCCATGTCGACCTCTTGGGGTCGGTCTTCATCCGGTGTCTTCATCCACTGTCGATGTTCGTCGGGCTGAGGAGGCTCCAAAAAGTCTGTTTTAAGGCCGTTCAAATCCACATCTGTTGTCTGGGGAGGTTTTCAGGTGATGACGAGTGGCTCCTTTTCAGGATTTTGGATCTTCCTGAGTCCGAGCATGTCCTTGTTAAATCAAATGGCAGGGTCCCCTGGTGATTCCATTGTTTTGAAGTGACGGTGTAGTAGGCTTGATGATGGCATCTCCGGGCTGACTCTTGTCTCCAGCCCTGAAGATGTGGTCCATATGAAGGCATATTCGCTACACTGGAGACGGAGGATGGAAGACAAGAAGTTTTTTTTAAAAAGGACGGACTAAGTGGGTTTTCGTCCGTTCCGCTAATCGTCTCTCACCGAATCAAGTACCGACGGACGCGTTGTGTTGGGTTCTTTTAAAAAGAAAGACCACAGTTCCCTTCCGCGTTACTACGGAGCCGCCTTATTTGACTGCCTGCTTAAAGTCTTTTTTCTCTTCTTTTTCATGTGCCTCCCCTGTAGTACAATTGCACAGGCATAGTCTTCCTTCTAGTGGTTCAACACATGTAATACCATGGATGACACCACAGGACGGCCATTTCACTGATGACTGACAGAAACATGGCTCTATCTCATCACCCGAGAAGATGCTATGCTATCCACTCCAGACGATAATTGAATTGGAAGTAAAATGATTGACGATGTGGAGTGTGTCGACAAGCAATACTTGGCGAATGCAGTGTGTCCCTGTGTAAACCTTAAGTCCACGAGCTTGCCACCTACACGAATTGCCCGTCCAATCTGAGCAAACATGTCGAGGTAAAGCTAAATGATTACCCTTTCGTTAGCTTGGATGTGGTAATGATGTTAATTTAGCATTACATACTGCGTTAGCATGGTAGATCATTTGGTTCCATTTGTTTGCTCTCAGGAAGACCTTGAAATTTGGACGTTTGAGAACTAAAAAAAACAATCCAGTCAGTTTAAAGGGTATGTTCAGAGACAACTTTTCAAATTTAAAAGCCTTCAAATGATATGACATGAGGAGGACACATCCGGGAAGTACGTTTTACTTTTTACTCACGAAGTACATTTCAGAGCCTGTACGTTTTTACTTTTACTTGAGTAATTAATTGAATGAGTACTTATTTACTTTTACTAAAGTCATTTTTTTATACAAGTACTTGTACTTGTACTCAAGTACAGAATGTCTGAAAAAAGTGAGTGTTTTGAAGAATGTCATTTGTTTTTCCGGAAGCAAAAAACGATTAAAACCATATCGCCCAGTTCTACAAGTGCCCGCCCCATTTACTCTTGGGTGAGTCCGTTCCGATGACGGGCGGAGCTCCAGCTTTGCAACAACAGAAGCTTTGCGGGCTTAATTTCGTTCTCTCGCCGACAAGTGGATGTGAAACAGCGGACTAGATGTCGTCAGTAGGTGCAAGCATGCTTCCACATCACTCTACGAGCTGGCGCTAGTCCTCTCTCCAACAAGTGTGTGCTGCGACTGGCCGCTTGCTACTACAAGTAGAAGCAGGGCCCAGATAGTGGGGGTAACAAAGCAGGCAAGATATAAATATTGCTCTCTTACAATGAACATGAAACCCGAGCATTATTCAGATTGTAAAGGAAGAATGAAATGCACACTGTGGGGTCGCAGTGACCTGATGCGATTTAGTATGCTACATGTATCTGACATTTTGACTGTCTAGTTCCATGTATAACAAACTGGAATGTAAAGGGGGGAAAAAAAACTAAAGGCCCTCATAAAACGAGGCTTCCCCGGGAGACTCACTCAAAAGCAACACTGACATTTGTGACGCTCCCTGAAGGCACCAACACTCCTAGTGTAACAACCAACAAACAGACTGATTTTCCCT
Organism: Filicampus tigris; assembly: GCF_054856515.1. Lineage (NCBI taxonomy): Eukaryota > Metazoa > Chordata > Actinopteri > Syngnathiformes > Syngnathidae > Filicampus > Filicampus tigris. The sequence continues at coordinate 27,709,329 of NC_141217.1, read as the reverse complement.
TTGAACACTGTTGACAAGGAAAGGCACATCAAACGCGAAAATGTGCGTCAAAATTTTATATTGCAATTCAATCCGCTGGTTTGAAATACTACATCCTACCGCGCACTTTACAAGCACCATTCATCAATGACAGAGGCATTGTATTGCTTCTGGGAGGGCCGCCTTGCGCCAATAAATTGAATTCCAAACACTTCCTGTATGAAAATGCATTGTTTATGTGGATTAATTATGAAATTATGTTTGTGCCTGAGGTCTTTTTGAAGATCTAATCCAGTCGCAAAATAAAATACTTGCATTTCCCGCCCTTGAAGTCACTGGAAAAAAATATGCAGTATATTCACTGTGTCATGTTTGCCCACTAAATCTTGGCGGGCAGGATGCCTTCACATGTAAGGCCCACATGAGGAAAAAATGAGTTAACACCCAACACATTAGATGAATAACTAAAGGAACGCAAAGGCGAGTTTATAAAGGTTTTAACATAATTTTATGGGCAATACTGTAATCAGTCATAAACTGGAATAAGAGCATTTCCTGGAGCATGACCAACTTTTTTCTTATGAAAACAAAAGAATTATCTCCTCTACTGGCCTTTGGTGAACCAGATTCCCATCACTGTCACATGAAGTCCTTCGTGTGCGCCAGGTCGCTGCCTAATTGAGATTAAACCACTGTGTGTCATGTCCCACGAGGTGAATGAAGGCCCGTGGGATATTTCTCAAGTTCAAAGAGACAACCTCCATCCTACCTCATCGTTCTAGACAGCCTCAGTTATCTGGTCATGTGCCAGCACATTGGCCCAAACGAGAGAATTTGGAAGGTGCACATGTGTGATGTTAAACAGGCTGAAAGCCCCTGTGATGGGCTTGTCTCTCTCAAGGCATTATTATAATAGTAAGCATGTGGAACATACGGATTTATTGACCTCGCAGGGCAACATAACTCCGGAAGAGATGATGCGTGTTGATGTTTTAATGCTAGTCAAAGAAACTGTCAAAGTGCATGTCTCCAAATTGATATGGGGGGATTAAGTGAGCAGAAATAGTGCTAGTCTTGAATAATCAGGTGACTTTATGGCTACAAGGTGAAAGCCCATAGTGACGCACAGTTAAGTAGCTCTACAAAAAATTTTTTTTTTTAGATTGTTTCCATTTGCTTTGAATTTTCTTGTGGTAACAAGTTAAACAACTGTTTACACAAGAACATTTTTAAGTGAAAAATGATTAAATCAATACAATATACAATACAATAAACAAAAACAATATGGCAGAACATACCACAGTTGTTGCATTTGTGTTTATGAAGCTTCTCCAATTTAGCTTAATGCTACTTATTTAGTTTTTATTTAAATTTCACATAAATGCCAAGTTTGCCTTTACTCATACCATACCATCGCCTACTATGGCCAACATGCATATTGTAAACTTCTCCAATGTCAAATTCCATCATTTTTGCAGGTCTTTGTGAAGGAGGACCATTTTCACTCCAGACCTGAAACTTTTCAAAAATGTTAAATCTAGAGTATTAAACTTCTGTCACCCCCTAGGCTGCAATTCTGCATGACAAAAACAGAAACGTTGCTTCTGTATGCCTTGGCGCCCGCCTCTCCACCCCTTCGCCACTGTGCCATCATTCTACAATATTTTTATTCTATTTTGAAGGACAGCCCGTGGGGGGAAAAATATTGACTCTTCTGAAGAGGCAATTATTGTATGATGATTTCCTGCTGCAAATGCAAAATAATATGTTTAGTTAGCTTTTTACAAACAGGAGACAAGGGGCCATGCTCAATTCAATTTTAGCTAAAGTACACCATTTCCAATCTGTCATTTCCTGTACATCATATACAGGAAGTGCGGAGCGCAGGAATATCATCAATCAACCAAAAGTACAGCAACATTTTTGAGGAGCTGATATGCTTAATCAGTATTGTGTTATCTCCTGTTTTAGTGGCCTGAAAGAAAATGAATTTTGTTTGGGGGGTTAACACACTGTAGCTTTAACACTGGTTTGTGAAGCCTGCCCTCCCGGTTATTGACAATATTTGACAAAATATCATTTTCAGCGTTTGAGAGTAAATGAAAAAAGAGAAAAATGTTACTTTTGTTTTTCTGCACTGGGTTCTCTATAATTCAAGTTCAAATGTTGGTTTCGTTGCCTGCATATTTTAGTGGGATGTTTAGTGGTAACTCCACTATCAGTCTACACTTCTCCAATGTTGTCAACGTGCCATTTCTGGAAATGACTTTTTAAGGGTTCTGATTGGAATGAAATGTTGACTACCCCTGCAGCTGGGGGTTACAGCGCCACCTGTGGCTTTGCCATTTGCCTGACATTGAATTAAGTATTAGCACGTGGACTTTTTCTTTTTAATAAAATGTGTGCTGAGAGTGATATTTCCAATTATTGCATACTTCGCCTGAGTGGCTGAGCACATTATATTATTTTGTGTAAGAAAACGCGCATGATGGATTTGACTAACATGGATTAGCAGCCAGATGCAGTCTTGTTATTAGGCTATGAAGAGCTGGGTATTATGAGATGCACAATGCACTAATCTGGACGTACTCCATCTCTGCAATGCTCCCATTCGCTCACACATATAGGCGCCAGTAGCAGAGGCTTCTTGTCACTGGATGATGGCATGCTCTTAAAACATGTCCACTCTTATTACAGTCCAACACAGCATTATCTGTGCACGCACCACTCGCTAAGTTACTAATGCAAAGTAAAACATTCAACTGTTATAAATCCTTTAAAAAATAAAATGCAAGCATGCGCTATTTATTTACACTAGATGCAGCAAAAACAGTAAACCTCACTTCCTTAAACAATAGCCTCCGTCGGGTGGCATGAGCGCACCTGCAGCGTAAAATGAGTGCTTAAAATTAAAAGACACACACGCACACTCACTCACAAACACAAACACGGGGGAACACACGCGCGCACAACAAAACAACGCGCTATTGAGACAATTTCCGCGCACATACCGGTGCTCTCTTGCGCTCTTGCACTGTTGTCCAGCATGTGGAGGAATTGCGCTTCGGTCAGATCGACACCAGTTTTGATGTTGAGCGTTCTGTGGCTCGATCGCGCCGCACCGCTCTTGGACGGCAGGCTGCAGCCGGCGCGAGGACGGCAGCCGCCCAACCATAGGACCGCTCGTGGAGCGAGAGTAGCCAATCAACGTCGGCCTCGGGAACGAGGGGGCAGAACCCAAGCGCCGAAGCCCACTTTGAAGCAACGGAGCGAGCAGAAATGATTGACGGGTGTGGTGATGGCATCTGGGCGAAAAGCGACAATATTCAAACATCCATGTACCCCCTATGTGCCCGTTTCAGCTGGCCACGTCAACTTCACTCAGTGCAGAGAGATTTCTTTTCCGCGTACACGTGTCATTGGAAACAGATCCCCTGCAAATAATGACTTAATTAAGCAATGAAATACATGGATTCGATTGTTTTAAAGTTATTTTTAAACTAGACTGTCTTTTCATTTTCTATAACACTCAGCCTTTATGGGACCTAAGCAGAATTGGATTTGGAGGGTCCCTAGCCATCATTAATTGACTACTCGCTAGCACAAGTGTTACCTTTATACTTATACATGACATATGGATTTTGATGTTTGTGTCACCTCTTTCGTTTTTTTGTGGGTGTTATTTATTTAATGTGTTGGGTTAAAAAAAATCCCCACACTTTTGTGGGGTCCCCAACAACAGCTTAGTTTGCGTATGCCTCAGGCTGGTTCTGATAGCACTCATCCTTTTCAGGGTCACAGAGAAGATGCAGCATATCCGAGCTGATTCATGATGAGAGAAAATCGCCAGTTAATCACAGGACAGGAGCACGAGTCAGTGTATCAGTGTAGCCCAACTTCACTAAGATGCAATGCTCCGACTTCAGATAACAATTGAGCACTCCCTGAGACACACACAAAAATTGTTTAAACTCTACCTAAACATCATTTGTACTAGGTATCACCATTCAACACTGTTTGAAATTTGGTGCGTGTGACAACATGTTGCTGTATCATTTCTGCATTCATTTATTAAGAATCATTTCCTATTTACAAATAAAGTGAATGTAACTGATTGTAGCGGACAACCTTTTTTTCCCATTTGACTGACGTATTTGAGATTGGATGTCAATAGTGCGAAGTGGAGTACTTTCAAGCAGTTTTGAATGTTACAATAGAGACAACCATTAAAATCTGAGACCATGGTCCTCAGTCAGAAAAGGGTGGCGTGCCCTCTCCAGGTCGGGGATGGGATTCTGCCCCAAGTGGAGGAGTTCAAGTATCTTGGGGTCTTGTTCACGAGTGAGGGTAAGATGGAACGGGAGATCAACAGGCGGATCGGTGCAGCATCTGCGGACCCTGTATCGGTCTGTCGTGGTGAAGAAGGAGCTCAGCCGAAAGGCGAAGCTCTCAATTTACCGGTCGATCTGCGTTCCTACTCTCACCTATGGTCATGAGCTGTGGGTCATGACCGAAAGAACAAGATCAATACGGATACAGGATACAAGCGGACGAAATGGGTTTCCTTCGCAGGGTGTCCGGGCTCTCCCTTAGAGATAGGGTGATAAGTTCGGCCATAGAGTCGAGCCGCTGCTCCTCCGCGTTGAGAGGAGCCAGTTGAGGTGGCTCGGGAATCTGATTAGGATGCCTCCTGGACGCCTCCCTGGTGAGGTGTTGCGGGCACGTCCCACCGGCAGGAGACCCCGAGGACGACCCAGAACACGCTGGAGAGACTATGTCTCCCGGCTTGCCTGGGAACGCCTTGGGATCCCTCCGGAAGAGCTGGAACATGTTGCTGGGGACAGGGAAGTCTGGGCTTCCCTGCTGAAGCTGCTGCTTCCGTGACCCGACTTCGGATAAGCCTGAGATAACGGATGGATGGATGGACACTTGCAAAACATGCAAACTCCTCACGGAAAGGCACTTATTGATTGCAGCGTGAACCACCTGTCACACTGTGCTGCCCTTGAGCTGACTGCCATTCAGGAAACAGTCACCAGCTTGCAGACAACCAATCACTCCATCAATATAAATTGATGAAACATAAACGTTAGTAACATAAATGTTAATGTTGAGTGAGTCATTATTGTCATTGCTTTTATCACCCATAGCTCTTTCAGGTCAAAAGTTATATTAAAGAAAAAACAAAACAGAAGGTGTACTCACCCACCTGTGTGGTATCTCCTTCAAGCTCGGGTCGTCTGCCAAAGGCCTGGGAGTTTGAGGGTTCTGCACAGGATCTTAGCTCTTCCCAGTATTGCACTCTTCTGCACTGAGATGTTGTTTCTGGTATCTGATGGAGCCATCCATCCAGCTTGGGGGTAACTGCCCCCAGTGCCATGATCAATAGTGGCACCACTGTTGCCTTTACGTTCCACATCCCCATTCCTGCGTGGGTTTTCTCCGGGTACTCCGGTTTCCTCCCACATTGCAAAAACATGCATGGTATGTTGATTGAACGCTGCTTGTGATTGTCATCGCAAATGGCTGTTCGTCTCTATGTGCCCTACGATTGGCTGGCGACCAGTTCAGGCTTTGCTGCGCCTGCTTCCCAAAGTCAGCTGAGATAGGCTCCAACACGCCCGCGACCCTCGTGAGAATAAGCAAACCCGAAAATGGATGGTTGCCGTTTGTTGGAAGTGCCCCCCGAGCACCTTGCACCCACCTGCTCCACAAGTGTTCCGCGGCCTCCGCGGAGCAGTTGAATGTGCAATGGATGAGCAAATACAACACAGCTTTTATGCAGAGAGGTGGCGGGTAGCTTATAAAGAAAAGTTGTGCTTAGCTGTTTTAACGCTGAGTAAAACCTACAAGCTCTTAACCTCTCTGCTCCCAAAAAGATCCTGCATTGGCATTATTCTTCTGTTACGGTAGTGTGGGCATTTACTTGTTTTTCTACTAAAATTTCAGTAAAAACAGGAGAAATAAGGTTGTACTAAAACTTTTGACCCACAGTAAACATTTACCTCCTAGTTTAAGTGCAACACAGAAGAATCAAATGATTAAAAATGAGTTGAATAAGCCTCTACTATTAATTGTCCAGCCATATGTTGCTTGAAAGAATGGTACAGTTAAAAAGGATGCTGAATTATTCAACAAGTAACAGTGGTTGCCTTACATACATAAAGGAGCTGTCAACAGAATGTAAAAGCCACCCAGAATCTGTTTTCCAAAACTACTTGTTTTTGCTTTGACAATACAGTAGAAACAGCACTTCTTTTCTGTAGGACGAAGCAGTAACTAAATTGGGAGAGGTAGTACCAAATGAAAAAAATGAAAGTCCGACATAGTCTTTCTGTATCACTAAAAATCAATATACCCTTCTCCAAAGAGATCCCTTCTTGCCTGTTATGCGTGTGAGTGGTATATCAAACACCCCAGTGCCACTGCTGCTCTCATTTCTCTCTGCACTTACTCATTAAAAAGTCATAAACTGTTGAGTTCATGAAGCTTTATTTCACCCAAAACGCAGACAATAATTGAAAAAAGAAAAGGAAAAAACTGTCCAAATATATTCATTCAAGCAATACATTTCAGGGAAATCTATTTATGTGAATCGTATTATTGCATATATAATTGCGGCAAGTCATATGTGAATTCTGTGCAACATACAGGAGCAACTATTCATGTTATGGTGCACACCAGGTGCAGCTCATCTTTGCTAAAACTGCCGAAAGCTCGGTGAATTAAATGAGAGAGCAGTTCATCTCTCCATGGACGTGCACATAAAACTGAGTGGGGGCTCTGCTGTTTGATTCTGATTGTGCACTGCAGTGCTTGGTATTTAATAGTCGTCGCTGTCATCATCATAATATCGGTTCCTCTTGATCTGCTCCTCTGCTGTCAGAGTGTCGTCAGTGGCCCACAGCGAGGCATCGTAGCTGCTCCCGTCCTTTCTCCTCTCATCTTCTGCTTGGTCTGCTCTTTCCCTCTGCTCTTGCCCCATATCCAAAAGGTCGTCCGGCGCTGCCAGCGGAGGCCCCGCCCCAGCTGATTTCTCAAAGATGTCAAATTGGAAATCGGACAGCAGAGTGGAGCCGCTGGTACTGAGACCGGCAAAAATGTCCTCCAGGAAGCTTGACGTGCTAATCTTTGGCTCGGCCACCGCCTTCTTGAAAGAAAACGTTCCCTCGGCTTTCCCTTCTGGAAAATGTGGGAAAACGTCTGAATGTGATTCTGTGGCCTCAGCACATTTGGCACCAGCTGGCACAAAGGCATCATCCCGCTGTGCCAATTGTAGCACTTCACTTGGCATCCAGTTTGATTCGTCACTGCAGTCAGCTTGGAACACGTCTCCAGTTCGACTTGCGTCTGTCAAAAGGTTGGACTGACAGCCTTTTCCCTCATCCTCAGTCAGCACTTGCAACGGGACGCCATGGTCAAGTGGCATACTGCTCTTGTTGTTATTGTTGTTAATATTTGAATTTAGGGCCTCCTCATCTGATAAGATCACACATAACTCCTCCTCATTTCTCTCAGTATCCAGATTTTTACCAGTTGCATAATCTATCTGTCTGTCACTTACTGTTACTTCCTCCACGATCTGCTCTTCTTGTTTCTCCAGCACACTTCTCACAAATCCATCCGCAATCTCTTCACTCTGCTCCTTGACTTCAGACTCCCCAACAGAGTCCAGCGAAGACAAAGAGTCTAAGGCACTGTTGTTCATTTCCTGGCTGGCACTCTCACCTGCTGTTTCCGGCGAGACAATGGCAGGACAAACTGAAGCCTCGACTGCAATCTCCTCTTTTATTTTCATATTTGATGTTGAACAAGCACTGCCTTGCACATTGTCCTGGTGTACATTTTGTGCTTCGGCAGGGGAAATGCCACCCATTTTCACTGCAGGCTTAATCGGCTGAGTGACTTCTTTTTCTTGGGCTGCAGCCTCTGCTGGGGGCCATAATGGCTTTGTCAACTTTAGCTCCTCCTCAACAGTGAAGGATCTCTTAGGAGAATCAGACTGAGGGGGCCACACAACAGATATCTTACTCGCGGATTTAATGTTTCCACTCCCAGCTGAGCTTGTGTCACAATCCTGATAAATACATTTGCTCTGAGCGGTGGAATATTTGGGATTTTTCACTTTCTTTTCAGGCAAGGATGATTTGACTATAGTCTTTTCAACTGAAACTTTTTGGTTGTTATTCCATCGTTCTTTGAGTGGTTTCTGTCCAAATCCTTCGTCGTAATTTCCTTTGGACTTGAAGAGTTGCTTGTAGTGTGGTGCGCAATACATTCGTCCATGGAGAGATGCGTAGTTGCCAAGACTATAAAAGAAGGAGCACAAAGGGCAGGTAAACTCTCGAAGATGAGGAACAGTAAAAAAAATGTACAATACTCAGTCACTTTACCTTAGTTTGCCTCTACAGTGGTCACAGCGAAAACAGCTTTTATGGAAGTTTTGCTTGTCTGCAATCAGCGCTTCCATAGGGTACACCCTCTTCCGACACACCCTGCACAGTTCGGAATCTGGAACTTGAATCTTCTGCACAAAGAGAAAACGAAAGTTTAATTTACATGAAAGTACAAGTACAAGTAGAATCCAAAAAAATTCTTTACACTAATATGTTTCTATGCGCGTTCATTAGTCCAAACACAGCATTCCGATTAATACTGCGTTTGTGGCATACGAGGAAAGCAGCAAAACTGACCTATTTTTAGTCATCTCAGGTGGCGGCCATTTTGCCACTTTCTGTTGACTGAAAATGACATGACAGTTGCTCAGGGTTCAAGTAACGACCAATCGCGGCTCATCTGTTTTCTGAAGCTGAGCCATGATTGGTCGTTACCTGAGCCCTGAGCAACTGTGATGCCATTTTCAGTAGAAATACAAGTGGCAAAATGGCCGCCCCCTGAGATAGACAAAACGTGTGAATTTTACTGCTTAACTCACATTCCACAAATGCAATATTAATCAAAATGCCTTCTTTAGACTAGTGGGACTGCATAGAAGATTTTCTTGCAAAGATAATTCTTGGGTTGACTTCCGCTTTAACAACAGCATGCAGCTTAAAGAACATTTTCCAAGATGCAATGACATGCAATACAAGAGCTGTGTCGAAAATCGAATAATAATAATAATGCTAATAAAGTCATGACTGACACTGCTGGAGTAATTTCATGGTAAGAAATGTTTCTGATCATACAGCTCTCATGTGTGAGTGTCCTCAGTGATAACCCATTCACCTTCATGGCAGTTTTGCACATGCATGTATAGGGGGAAAAAAATCAGGATCATAAATAACAGTCATTGTGGTTATGGTTTAAAAGAATGTACAACCGCACTGCATCATAACATACCATAACAAAGTACAGTGTTAAACAGTTTTCAGTATGATACATTACAGTACTACATGACTGCAAACTACAACCACAAAAATAAACTTTTTGATCAGATGGACCTTACAAACTTGGAACCGGAATCTGATGAACAATTATGCAATTATTTGTCTTTAAAACATTCTTGCAGTGCCGCTGCGGTTACAGTGCTTAGCACAACCAGAATATACTGTATAAGACTTAATGTAGATCCTGGTTTCATATCCCTAGCCTGAATGTGTTACTTTAAGTGCAATATAGAAAACAACACACTGTACTATTCAAATTAATCACAGCCAGTGGTACAAGCTGGCTTCGATGACATTAGCATATTCTGTCTTCTGTTTTGTTGGTCAGGGCAAGCCAAGTAGACATCGTAAATCATGTCTGTAGCGAGCTGCATACATTCATACATTTAATAATCAGCATCTCTGACAAGTTTGATGTATTTTATTTACATTGCTTATGTGTTTATCATGTTAGTAGATAATTCTGAACTGCTCCTTAGAATACAAAGAAGGAAGCAAGATCTACATTGCATTGTTGATGTACGTGGCACAGTTGCGGTTTGTTATATTGCGCTTTTGAATAGAATTGATGTGTTCTATACAGTGGCATGGTGGAATTTCAGTTCACGAACAAATTGGACAATATTGCTTGGGGTTCACAAACTATGTATGGTTCAGTTCACAAATAGTCACAGCAACTATGCGTTACGGTGAGTAGTGCTTTCTCTCACACAGCGTTAACATAATTCCCTCTGTGTGTCGTTTATTTCAGATACACTTGTTTTTTCTGTAAATTAGCCCTCGGTAAGGCTCAGAAGAAAATGAAATGCGCAGGTGACTGTGCATTTTGACTGTGCCCTGGAAAGCGTTGTAGTTTCAGTGGCATTCGGTGAGCTATGCACATGCCTTAACATGATTTATTTAATTGTTTCTTCTGGAGTGCTGTAATTGCTCTTCTCTGTTGCACAGGATGACGATGTTTCATTTCTATGGCAAAAACTACTGGTGCATGTAACAGAGCGTCACAGTACGGCAAAGAATGTTGATGTATAGTATGTATAGATGGTTCATATAATTGCAGTGTGATAGGCGCAGTATTAAGATGTGGATTAAGTCTGGTAAGTGCAGGCCTAGGTACCAAATGACTCAACTGATTTCCACTGATTTGAGTGCATTGCTTGCTTGCTTCCCATTGGCGACAGAACACACCACACAACCAAGTGTGAGAAATATTAGTTCAATATGTTAGTGACATTGCTAGAATCACACCTAAGTGGCATGAACAAGCAGTAAAATACTGTATGTGCGCTGTGAATATTAGTGTTGAAATTGCTTGAATCACTGCACCTGTAAACTGCTCAAAACCACAAAATGCACATGACAAAAATCATAGAGCAAACGTTTCTTTTTACACGCTGAATAAAAATGTTACAAAGCAAAACACACCATCACGCCTGTTTAGTGTCCTCATGCTGCAACGCTGGCTTTACCCATCACGACAGTCTCTTGCTGATGTGTGACAATCTGTGAACTCCTCTGCTCCGTGACGCTGAAGCCCACATTCTGGAAGCTTCCTTGGCTCTCAGCCCAAGACTGCTGGAAGTTTCTCAGTAGCTCCTCAGTGGAGGCATCGGAGGGCACAGCAAGTGTTGCAACTCTGCCTCTCACCACATCAGCATAGGAGGGAGGGTTGCCACGGGTCATAGAGCTCCCAGAGCTCTCAGAATGCACCTCACTCCTCATCATGTTCCCAAAGTCATCAATGCTACAGAACCGCTCAGTGAGCGAGGACACTTCAGACTGGTCCACTGGCTTAGCGTGGGAAAAGTCTGCTTCTCTTTTTTCAATTTGTTCTCGTAGATCTCGGGCTGCTTGAGAACTGTGCTCGCCACTTTCAAACACATTCTTGATCGCTTTGACATTCAATGTTGACATTTCTTCTGTTCGCGGGGTGTGTGGGTCGGCCTCTGTATCCTCAGTGCCACTCCCCAGCCTCTCCGTAACCACAATTGGCTCTTTCCTAGAGTAGACTGTTGCTTTTGGAGACTCAAATTTATTTACCAGCTTTGTCATGTCCACTCTTGGGAGGTCCTCTTTCAGGATGTCTGCAGTCAAAATCTGAGCACTCTCCTCAGTCTCAGCTTCAAGACGTTCAGGGATATCAATTGGATCCTTCCGAAGATATGACTTGTTTACTTCTGCTTTCTGGGCATCCTCAAAGAAATACTTTTTGTCTTTGACTGTCATCATGGAGTCGCCCAGTTCTGCCACATTCACCACTACCTGGTCATTCCTCACTGTGGGACTGGCCTGTCCGAGACACGGAGATGATTGCTCTGCGCAATCCACAAACAACTCTGATGCCGCCACGCTAGGTGGAGGGGTGGGGTTGCAAGAAAGCTTTGAGGTCGTGTCTTTCAATTTCATCAGCTTCTCAGAGCGGCTCATGGTGGGAGATGGCGTGGCCCGGAAGGTGGATGTGGTGGTGTACTGCTTACGAGCTGGAGACGGAGGCGTCCCGACAGACTTGTAAGGCGGTGGTGACGGGGTGCCTCTGAGCGGTGACTCTAGCCTTCTCGATTCAATGCTAATGAAGGTGGGAGAGGGGGTGCGGATGCTTGCCAATGGAGAACTGACTCTTTGATCCGCCGCCTCACTCAGCTCATGTTTTACTTTGCTCTCGGGCAGTGACTTTTTTTCTTCAGACCCCTTCTTTTCAGTTTTGGATGAACCAATGCTGATTTTTGATAACTTTGTAGTCACACCGCTGATGACCTTCTGATCTGGTTTCGGAGCCACTGGGGGCGGCGGGGGAGGGAACCCTTTCGCTTTCATTTCCACAGCTGTCAGTTTTTCCTCCAGATTTGTGTGCTTAACTTGAATAATATTCTTCAAATAAGCCACCATCTCTTTCAACTTTTTCTTATTTGACTGTTTCGCAATTCCACTTAAATTGTTTCTCTGATCCGAGCCAACTAGCCAGTCAGGGAGATCACTTATAATCATGCTGACAGTGATGGGGTCGATCTTGTTTGGTGTGCCCTCAAACTCTTTTATTTGAATGAGCAGCTTCTGCATTATGTGACATTTCTCTAATTGCGGCATTTCCTCTGAATGAGGCTGGTCCATACGAGGCATTTTAACTGATGTGTCACTTTTTGACTTTCCCGCTGTTGTCTGCATTTTACTTATTTCTGCAGCTTCTTGCCTTATTTGCTTTTGCTGCATATGGCTAGATTCTTGCCTCTGAGAGCTATGCTGGACCACCCTCTCGGTCACGACCATTTCCTGATGTCTTTCGACCTGCTGTGTCCTCGTGCTCTGCTGAACCTGGGACACATTTAGTGTCTTAGCCTTCTTGGGCGTCAAAACAGTGACTGGTGGTGGCTGGGTTTCTTTGGCTCCATTCACATGCACAAGGTTCTCAGACTTCATGTAACTTTCTTCTTTAGTAGGCACTGCATTTTTGGTCTCTCTTGCTTGAATTTCTGTCATTGACAATGTCACATGGCTGCTTCCCTGACTCAATTTTGTTTCATTCTTCTGTGACTCATTGCTGGCCTGCTGCTGTAACTGCATTTCACTTTTCATTGCCTCGATTTGTCCCAATGCATCGCGTTTCTCATCTTTTTTCTCAGCCGACATTTTAAAGGTTCTCACCTTGAAACTTGGCGTTACCTTGGGAATTTTTGTGGGTTGAGAAGGAGGCATTTTTCCTTTTGTGGCCACTTCATTGAGATTTTTCACATCTTTGGCTTTCACCATGGCTGCAGCCTGCCCATCGACATGCATATTTTCTCGAGATAGACCACTGTGTGTGACATCGATATTACTGGTCCTCGACTTCTTAACAAACTGCTGCGGCTCAGTGGCTGAAGAGGTGACAACATGAGCACATGATTGGACTTCTGCATTAGAGGTTTTTTGTTCAGACTGGCATACAGAAAAATGTTGACTCTTGAGCAGGGGTGTTGCTTGATTTGTTACGTTGACTTTTGAGGAGAGTATTTTTCCTGAGGAGCTCTTACTAGAAAATTGCTGGTTATCTAAAGAATTATTTGAGCATTCTGGAGCTAATGTCTTATTTGCCACAGAGATCAGGGGCTTGCTCAGAGGAATCTGAGATGGGATTTTTTGGGTGGTTGAATGCTGTACTGAAGTCTTTTCTTTGGAAGCTTGTTTATTTGTTTTCGCTGATTCTGTAGTCTCAACTTTTTCAGTCCCAGTTAATGTGGAATGCTCCAGACTGTCAACTTTGGCGGGGACTTGTATATTTACTGGAGGAGAGGTGGGAGTTGTGACTGTACTCGTCCCTGTTTCCTCATTCTCCATTTTTTGCTGACGGTATTTTTCTTCTGCAAGCATTAGGGGCGTTTTAAATTTGCAAGCATACGGCCTCGGCTTTGGCACAGGAGCTGGTTCAGGGGGCAGAGGCAAATTCATGGTTGGAGGAAATATTTTTTTGGGTGGCTGTGGGCTTTCTTTTTGCATCAGTTTAGTCGAAGGGAGGTTTGGCATTTTTGTGTCTGACTGAAGATTCTTGTGTGCTTCCTGCTGGCTTGCTTCTCTTACACCTTCCTGAACTTTGACTTCACTGAGGGGTGCTGTTGTTGTTATATCTTGGGTAAGATGAAGCTGAGTGGGACGTTGCAATGGATTCTGCACATTTCTTTGCCATTTTGGTTTAACGGGTAGAGACCTTTGTGCCTCTGGTTGTTTGGGCACTTTAAACAAAGGTTTACCTATGGGCTTCACTGGATTTGTAGCAGCAGGCAGAGGCAATGCTTTAAGTTCTTCTTGTGAAGGTGGGGGAGGAAGGAAATCTCGTCCAGAGCAAGAGTTTGGAGGAGGAGGTGGAAAAAATTCTGGCTCTGATTTTCCACTTTCAACAGGAGGCGGCGGCGGTGGTGGTGGAAGGTCACTTTCCTGCGTTGCAGTGGCAGCTCGGGACAAGTAGGATGCAGGGTTTTCCAGCACTGGAGATGGTGGTGGAGGGAGGGAAAGCTCAGACTCAGAGGGAGGCGGTGGTGATAAAGGAGGTGGAGGGAAGTGTATTTCCGGCTTGCCCTTTTTGGTCACGCCCCCTGTCACCATGTCAAGATTATGAGCATCACTCTTCATGTTTTTGAAGGTTTTCTTTTGTGCCAAAGTCTGATTCGCTGTTTGCTTTTTAGCTGCATGCTCACTTATCGTGACATTTTGTTGAGAGACAGTTTTCTGCACGACTGTTGTCTGTACCTGTTGAACTGTCTTGGTTTGGCATATTTGTTTGTTTGAAACATTTGTCTGCAGTGAGTTGTGCACCTCTTTAATTGTATTCACGTCAGCTGTTTTAGCTTTTGCTTGCTCATAATTAGATGTTTGTTTAGTCTTTATCATAATGGGCTCAGGGAATTGTGTTTTCTGTGGGGGCAGCACTTTGGGCTTTTCTTCCTTTATGTTCTTTTGTTGAAAGGCCCCAATAGTATTGTCTGTTTTGGATACAGTCACAAAGGCCTCATTGGTAATTACCTGTGTTTTCACTTGTTTGCTTTCATTGTGCTTTTGCGACTCAGAGCTTTGAGAGAGGTTTTTCACAGCAGTGTCTGAAATGCCTGTTATACTTTTCTGATTTTCTTCAATTAAGCGCTCGTGTGTTACTTGATTTATAGTTAGTGGAATTTTCTGTGGAGTCTTTGTTTTTAAATGTATGCGCTTTGGCTTTGAATACTGTTTTCTTTGCATCAGGCACTTTATCGCCCCTTGAACATCCCCTTTCACTACTTCCTCTTTTTCCATAAATGTTGTTTCCTGTCCCTCATAGAGTGATTTTATGGATGTTTTCACATCTCCTTCGATGCTCCCCCGGCGTTGCATTCTTGGACTGGTTGGCTCAAGGAGGAGCTGAATGGTTGCTTTAATATCCCCTTGTTCACTCGCTTGATGCTGATAAGTCTTTTTCTCACTGGAAGCCTCGTGTAAACTTTGCATGGCAATGTGGATGTCTCCTTTGACAATCTCCTCTCTTCCAACTTCCTTGACAGCACGTTTGGCCTCCTCCAGGGACTTGAGGGTTCCTTTGATATCACCTGGCACTAAATCTTCAACGGTAGCTTCCATTTTTGTATTTGAAGACTTTTCGAGTGACTCAAGAGCACCTCTTATGTCTCCTCGGATTATTTCTGGCTTTTCCATTTCTTTGAGTTGATGCTGAGCCTTCTCCAGAGATTTTAAAGTCATGGGTATGTCTCCTTTCACCACCTCCTCTTTCTCTATTGCCGCCTTTTGATTGATAGCTTGGCTCAGTGAATCCAAGGCTGCACTAAGGTCACCTTTCACAATGTCCTGCTTCTCCAGGTTTCTGTAAGACACAGTGGGCTCTGTCATGAAGACTTGAACAATGCTGCATACATCACCAGGAACTATATCATCTTTTGCCACGGTACGGCCTATCTCCTGCTGATTTTTCCTGAGCAAGATTTTGGTTTCCTCAACATCCCCACCAATAATGCACTCCTTTTCTACTACTTGCACAGTTTCATCTGTTTCATACTGAAGCTGCTTCAAGTAGTCCAAAGCACCAGACTCTATGCACGTTGTGTAAAAGCTGACATTACCCCTTTCTATGTCTCCCACCCTTATCTTTTTAGAGTCCTCTGCCCCCGAGTTTGAGAGGAGGCGGTGAAGGGTTTTGCTGACATTCCCTTGAATGATGTCTTCTTTCTCCATACTCGCCTTTTCCTCTTTATTCAACAAGGAATATATTGTCATCCTCACATCGCCTTTTTCATCCTCTTGAATCAGAATGCCACGTTTGGAAGAACTCTCATTCCTAAGCAAATTGTTGATGGCCTCCTGAATGTCCCCATGGATGATTTCCTCTTTCTCAATATTGCTGGCTTTCTCTTGGTTGAACAGTTGCTCTACCGTGGAGTTGATATTGCCCCGCTCTTCGTTGTCAATAGTTATCCCTCGCTCAGTGGTCTCCCTGCGATTCAAGAGGTTCAACATTATGTTTCTCAGGTCCCCACGGATAGTCTCTTCTCTTTGGATTTCGGGGGTCTCCTGGTTCATCAGTTTGTACTTTGCCATGCGGACATCGCCAATTTCATCTGCCTCAATGAGGATACCTTGCGAGTCAACCATTTTCTGAGAATAAAGTTCCTCAAGCGTCCCTTTAATGCTTTTACCCACGATGTCTCTTTTTTCTACAGTCCTCTCATTGAATTCATGAAAAGGTGTTGTTTCAAAGAGCCAAGTAGTTGTCTTTACATCACCCTGAGGGATTTCTTCCTTTTCATTCACAAGCTCTGTGTCATCAGTCTTTTTGATGCTGTCGAGCGGCTGCTTCTCAAAGAGCCACACAGACTGTTTGACATCCCCTTTCATCACTTCTTCTTTTGTCACTTTCTCCATACCATCATACTCTGCTCCTTTGCCGCCAATATCATCAATCGCATGGGTTTCAAACATCCACGTGGCCGATCTGACATCGCCCTTTTGGATTTCACTCACACTGACCGTTCGGATGTATTTTTGTGACATCTCATCCGTCTCAAATCGCTGCTTGTTTGTCCTCACATCACCACCCTGGATGTCTTCAACTGTTTTGGACATCACTTTTATTTCCTCTGTAATTTCATCTAAAGGTTGTGTTTCAAACCTCCATCTGGCAGAGCTAACATCTCCTTTGTTGATACCCTCTTCAGTAACAGCTTTGATAACATAGATCTCATCTGAGTCTTTAATGGAATCTAGTGGTCTGGTCTCAAACAACCACCGAGCACCCACCACGTCTCCTCTCATGATCTCTTCTTTGGTGACTGTAGTGACTTCATGGTAATGGCCTTCTTTGTCACGGATAGCATACAGAGGTTGGGTCTCGAACATCATGGTGTAGTTTTTGACATCCCCCTTCTCTAAATCAGTTCTATATATACTTGTGAGTTTTGAAATATCAGACTCATTGGATTCGTCTTTAATTTGATCCAGGGAGAACGTCTCAAATGTGAAACGGCCTTTGTTAACATCACCCCCTTGAACATCGGTGACTGTTCGAATTCCTCTGTCCTCTTTGGATTCGTCATGGATTGTATCAATTGGGTGGTTCTCAAACATCCAGGTGCAATTGACCACATTGCCCCTCCGAATGTCCTCAGCCTGCTGCATCTTTAAGAGCTGCATTGTCTCCTCCGAGGTGGAACTCGTTATGTCTGATGAGCGATTCTCAAAAATGTACTTCATCCTGGAAACGTCGCCTGACTGGATGTCGATTTCTGTGACCCTTCTGAAAGAACCACTGTCCTCACCAGTTAGGTTTTCAAGATTCTCTGTCTCAAAAAGAAAGCGGGCCAGCCGCACATCTTTTCCTTGGATGTCTTCCTGTTTTACAGTGCAGGTTTTTAAAATTGTCTCAGACTCTGTGTGGTCACGTATGTTGTCAAGACTCTGGGTTTCAAAGAGCCAAGTGCATGTTTTGACATCACCTCTCTGCACTTCCTGGACATTTGACTCACTATTTTCAACCTTCTCGTAAAGGACATCCATTGGTTGTGTTTCAAATAGCCACCTGCAAGTCTTGACATCCCCTCTTTCAATTTCAGTCTCTTCTTTAGCCTCCTTTTCTTCACTATCAACATGTTTGATGGCATCAAGCTGCTGAGTTTCAAACAGCCACTTGGCTGTCTTAACATCCCCTGACTCAATCTCTTGTTTCGATATACCTTTTATGATCTGAAACTTTTTTAGGCTTTCGTCAAACTCATCAATAGGCCGTGTTTCAAACATCCATCGACAACTATGCACGTCTCCCTTGACAATCTCCTCTCGCCTCACAGTCCTCACCTCATGGTAATGGCCAGAGCTATCTTGCACTGCATACAAAGGTGTGGATTCAAAAAGAACTCGGTTGGATTCCACAGATCCACTTGTGACACCCTCAACTTGAATTTTCTGTGTGCCTTCACATTTACTTAAATCCATACGTTCAAACCTTTCCTTACAGTTTGTCACATCACCTTTATCTAGAGCTTCAATGTTCACAGTTCTCATCATTTCTTTCTTCTCTTCTCTTATATTCGCCAAAGGTTGGCTTTCAAAAACCCACTTTTGATGCCTCACGTCACCCCTTTCTTCTTCAGTTGCTGCCATTTTTTTAAGTTTGCCCACCTCGCTCAGTTCCTTTAGATTTTCCATGGGCACCGTCTCAAACAGATGCTTTGCTGATTGCACATCACCTCCAACTATCTCCTCAGAGGGTAAAGTTCGAGCATTGGCATTATCTTTCAGTGTATCCATAGGCTGAGTCTCAAAAACCTGGCAATGTTTCTTAACATCAGCTCCAATGATTTCTTCCCTTTTATTCCTGGCGGTCTCCCATTCCTCGTCCTTGATGGTGTCCAGAGTCTTTGTCTCAAAAAGCCATCTACCTTTGTTGACCCCGCCTTGAATGTTGTCCTCCATGGAAATGCCACATATAAGCTTTACATTAGCAAGGTCTTTGTTGATAGTATCAAGGGGTTGGGTTTCAAACATCCAGCGTGATGTCTTTACGTCTCCTTTCTCAGTCTCCTCCCTGCGAATAGTTGTGATCTCCAGCATCTCTCCCGAATCCCCCCTGATGACACACATAGGCAGAGTCTCAAACATGCGCGTGGTTGTCTTCACATCCCCTTTAACCTCCTCCAGCTCAGACTTCAGGCTCAAAAAATGGCTCTCCTCAATGGTTTCTGTTTTGCCCAGTGAATCTAGATGCTGTGTCTCAAAGAGATACCTGGCAGTTTTCACATCTCCTCCGGTGATGTCTTCTCTGGTAACAGCATCCTGTTCATCTTCTTGGTAGATTTTATTCAGATAGTCCAGCGGCTGCGTCTCAAAGAGCCAAGTAGCGGTACGGACATCACCTCTTGCAAGATCAGTCACCTTTTGTTCCTGCTCTGAAGAAGCAAGTGTCTCACTCCCCAGAGCATCCATAGGCTGAGTCTCAAACATCCATGCTGTGTATCTGACATCCTTACCAGCAATGATTTCCTGCTGTGCAATATTCTTAACCTCATTCTCATCAGGGGTGTCATCTTTTATTGTGTCCAATGGCTTGTTTTCAAACATCCAACGCCTAGATTCCACTTCTCCTCTGAGGATCTCATCCCACTCCAAAGATTCTCGATCAGGACTTGTACTCCGGCTTGAGCCTTCATTTTCAAACATAAAACATGTCTGCTGGACATCCCCAACCATTTCCTCAGTCTGTTCTGACTCAGTAATATGATTTAGGTAGTCTTCTTCCAGGTTTTTGCGGACTTCTGGATGAATATGCTTATAGAGGCGCTTCAGTTCAGCCATGTTCTTGTGTTTAAAGTATTGTTCCTTGTTAACATTGCCTTTATACTGGGGCGCCTGCCTGTCAGACTGGACACTGCTCTCAGGGGTTTCCTGTGTTATCTCCAGCAGATTCATGGGAGGAGGAGGAGGAGGAAAATATTCTGTTGTTTCATGTGTTGCCGATGACACTGCAGATGAGGCAGTGGTCTTTACAGAGGAGGAGCTTTGGTGGCTTGTCTTGGTTGAAGTTTTGGACAACTGGCTTACTGGCATCCATTGAAACTGGTTAAAATCCATATCGACCTAAGTAGTTCATAAGTGGGCATTGCAAGAGGAACATTTAACGTTAGGTACATTGTCATTTCAAAAGCCAATAACGTCAACAAATTCACAATCTATTCACAATGGGATTAAATGTCAAATCCATGTTTAATTTGCTTTTATCCATTTGGAATTTACAACATCTTTGAACATTTAATGTGGCCTTGATTTCTAGTTATACAGGTATGTCTTAAAACTATTGTCTATTTTGATAGTCCCAATCATTACCTTTATTTCACTGGCTGGTGAGGCTTCCTCTATGTTTTTTTCATATTGCTGCTTCAAAGACTGTGTGGAAACCTTTGGCAGGTCCTCTCCCCCAGCACCCTTAACTGAATTAAACACAAGAAGATGGCTGCCTCATTAAGTCATTCACAGTGGAACAGAAAATGAAATAAATCATTTCATTAAAAACCCGGGTACTTCTCATTTTCTGGAACCATGCAGCAGCAATTATTCAGTTTCTTCCTTCTAATATTTTACCGTCCGTACTTTGCCTCTTTGATTTTTTGCTGTGCGTTGAACAGAAAATCATCTGAATGGCTAATAGATGTATTATTAATATGCAGGGTATGAAACATGCTTATCATACTATAGGAGGCTCAGGGAGAACAGACCTGTTTCATTGTAGTTTTCGTGACTTGCAGCCACATTGTTATGGTGCACTCGCTCATCATGGATCACCTGCAAAAGAAGACAAATCATTACTATGCTCCTAGTCACATGTTTTTGATCCATGCTGTGCTTAGTATGCTTGTATTATTCAGGACATGTCATGGAGCAGAAAGTCCAGGACTTTATGGGTGTGACATGCAACATAAGTACCTCTTGCTGATTTTGAAAGATGCTTGTGGAAGGGACGGCTTCTCTGACACTGCTTCTCACAGTCACCTCGGAGGAATGGGACACCTCCTTCCAATCAAGAAAAAGAGCACTGAATCCCTTCTGCACTCTCAACACTCGTTCAGGGAACACTTTATTTGGTACAATCGAATGAAAGATGCATCAAACATTCAGATTTTACAGCGATGTATGATAACTAATTTAATTCTGTTCATTATCATGGTTGTAGTTTGCAGTGAGGTCAAATTCAACTGTGTCATAAAGAAAGAGCTGTGTTTTATTTTCTCTGGGATGCAGTGCAGTTCTCCACCACTGCAAACTATAACCAAAACTGTACTGTGTCATATTGTCCTAATATTTTCATTTTGATGCAGTTTTGGTACTGATTGTCATGAAATTGTACCCAATGTGCAGCAGATGAGTATATAAGTACAGTCATAAACCTCAGCTTTGTCACTACATAGTTGCCGGAAGCTGAAATAGCTAGAGAGTAATTTTCATAAAGTTTAATAAGAGCCCTTCATGGGCTGTGGATATACTGTATTTTTATTGCTGCAGAGCAGAGTGTGGATTACACTCAGTCATTTTCTATTTGAATTGTAAAGAAAATGCATTAGCCAACTCTTCCAAATGTAAGGTGTGTGATCAATTGGTAGAGCATTTGAGATTGTCTCCTTTGGAGTTAACATGAAAGAAACAGCCTCTGCTCCCGAAACCAATTATGTCAGGATTACATCTTTTTGAATGTTCAACAAGCTTTAAAACATGGCATATATTCTCGATACAACATCTGTGAAGGGAATCCGAATGGAAAGTGCTTTCTGTTGAGGCGTGAGAGCACTGAGTCGATGAAACAGATCCAGACATTTCTCGCACACACCTCAGTGTAAAATTCAGCACTCAGCGAGGTCTTTTACGCTCAGTGCATCCACTCTGCTTTCCGTCTCAATGAACAGATGGGCAGAATGAATGGAGGGCCAAATTTGACCTTGCTTCGCTGGGATTGAGTAGAATCAGATGTAACATGTTCTGGCATTTGCTGTATGCATAGTAGTGAAGAATTGATGATCCAGATTGATGATGACCTCTTTGATTGACAAATGAAAACCGCATCGTGCCACATACATGACGGCAGGAAAACCTTTTATCGGGGACATGCCACTTCCACTACCTGTACAGTACTTATTAATGTAATAAGGCCTAAGCAAATTAATAATGAAATGGAGTGAGAGGAGAGCTAGGGAGCCATCTTGCTATTCAGGATAAGGGCTAACAACAGAACGTTCTTTCCACTTGTCTTCCTGGATAATGTTCGCCAACTTGACAACAACATAAACCTGCTGCTACTTTCAAGCAGCTTCATGGACTTGAAAAACTGCTGTTGACATTTCTGTCAGAAGCGTTTATCATTGTTGATTAAATTGCCTCAAGTGCTAACGCTAGTGAATGCACAATGGCGAACAAGCACCTGCGGTTTTCGGTTACATGTTATTTAAATAACTGACTTCCTCTTCCATTGTTTTTAGCAGTGTGTTACTATAGAAACAAAAAGAACAACAATGCAATCAATTGCTATAGAGGAGAGGTACAACAATACATGTGTTTATATTGAACTGGTTTGGTGTGGGGCATTCGGTTTGGTACCAGACTGCGCACGGGTGAGTTCCAGGAATTGAAGTTGCGTGTCTGTATTTTCTGCTGGAAAGTACGCATGCAGCGGGTGTGCACCGTGTGTGTCATGGCTGCTTGGAACCATTTCGGTTTTGGTGGTTAAATATTGCTTTGGAGAAACAGAAGTGGATAAAACGATAGCGTGTGCCGACACCGTTCAGCTGAGCTATAGTACGTTTCCAGCAACACGACAAACATGCAAACACACCTTAAAAGGCATCCCTCAAGTGTGAATTTTATTGGTACAAGGAAATAAAAACACAACTTAGAGCACATGTGTCAAACACAAGGCCCGGGGGCCGGATCGGGCCCGCGACATCATTTTGTGTGGCCCTCTAAGGCAAATCATTTGTTGACTTGACATGTTTCTTTCAAATTGTCTTCACTTTAAACATTACATATCAAATTACAGCAAACATTTGCTACCAATCCCTCCTTTAAAATGAATTGAAAAGAGTTAAACTATTTATTGGCTTCTGATTTCAAAACTAGTTATCCATCAATATGTTGTGTATATGTGATAATATAAGGCGATCATACATTTCTATGGGTTCACAGTCGTAACGGCTCTTCATGGGACATCATAAATATTATGTGGGCCCCGACAAAAATGAGTTTGACACCAATGCCTTAGAGCAAATTAGCTGGTATTTGCATTCAAGCTGCCCCTCCCTAGAAATTCAGATTGGGGGAATTTGGTTGACGGAAGTGCTAACGAAAGCATGTTTAAAAAGATAGATGGACCGGCCGATAGGTGATTACTATTTGATCCGGCTTGAGAAAAAGGCAGCATTTTTGTGTATCGTTAAACCCCAACTGTAGCTATATAAAGCTTGCTTAACGAGTCGGTGTGAATACAGAGAAATATGAAGAGTCGACGGCATGGTCTTGAGTTCAACAACGATGGCAATGACAACAACTCAATTGTGATTCTCACCTGCACAGATCTCTGCTGAAAATGGAACTGGGTGCTGCTGGACTGGGAAGATGATGAGGCAAACTCCTGGTTTTCAAACTGTTTCTTCACACTGGCCAGGCCACCAGGCAGTGAACAGGCCTCAGACTCCTCCATTACCTGGGAAAACAAAATACAGCAATGCAAATGAACAGAGAAATCAAATGCAAAAGTTCACACGACAGTATTTACAAACCCCAATTCCAATTGGATGATGTTGTGTAAAATCTAAAAACAGAATACAATATTTTGCAACTCCTTTCCAACCTATATTCATTAGAATACACTACAAAGATGAAAACCCGATATTTAAATGTTCAAACTGCTAAACTTTATTGTTTACTTGTAAATATTTACTTGTTTTGAATTTGATGCCTGCAGCACGTTCCAAAAAGGCGGGGACAGGGTCATGTTCACCAATGTGTTACATCACCATTTCTTTTTGCAACACTCAATAAACACTTGGGAACTGAGGACACTAATTGTTGAAGCTTTGTATGTGGAATTCTTTGACATTCTTGATGTACAGCTTCAGTTGCTCAGCAGTCCGGAGTCTCCGTTATCGTATCTTGCGGTTCAGTTTTGCACCACACATTTTCAAAGGAAGACAGTTCTGGGTTGCTGGCAGGCCAGTCTAGTACTTGCATTAATTTTTCTGGCATCAATGATCTAATTTTCAAACTTATCAACATGCCTACACGATCCAATCATTCCAAATCATTAACATGATCGGTGTCTTCTCATAAATACATAGATTATTTATTATGAATGTTGCGCAGTACTTGCTCCCTTGGGGTTCATTTGGGGTCCATTCGGGGTTCAATTAATCTTTTAGTGTGTGGTTTTGGTAAAGTTCCCTGAGACAACTGCTGTTACGAGTTGGCACTACATGAATAAAATTTCATTGAACCGGGTTGCATGTTCCAAAAAAGCTGGGGCGGGGGCATGTTTACCACAATGTTACATCAACGCTCCGTTTAGCAAGACTCAATCATGTTTGAGTATATGTTGCGCCAAAATCTGCATGTACCTTTTAGCATTATTCGTGCCGTTACAGACGTGCAAGTTACCTATGCCATGGGCACTAACACACCCCTATATTTATCATCACAGATGCTGGCTTTAGGACTAAGGGCTGATAACAATCCGGATAGTTCTTTTCGTCTTGGGCCTCGGGTCCATGATTTCCCAAAATAATTTCAAAAAGGACTCGTCAGACCACAGCACATTTTTTCATTTTGTGTCAGTCCATCTCAGATGAGCTCCGGTCCAGAGAGGCTGGCAGTGTTTCTTGGTGTTGTTGATAAATGGCTTTTGCTTTGCATGGTAGCGTTTTAACTTGAATTTGTACATTTGTAGTGACAAACTGTGTAAACTGACAATGTTTTTTTTTTAACTGTTCCTGAGCCCACGTAGCAATATCTTTTACATAATGATACCAGTTTTTATTGCAGTGCTGACTGGGGAATCAAAGATCACTGGCAATGTTGGTTTTTGGCCCCGCCGCTTACATGCAGACATTTCTCCAGACTTTCTGAATCTTTTGATGACCATAAATGATGAAATCCCTGAATTCCCTGGAATTGTACGTTGAGAAACATTGTTCTTAAAGCAACACCGTGTCGTATGTCAGTTTTTGTTGATTATGGCGGCGCCATGTGGACAAAAGCGGTAGTGTTTTGACAAGCGTCAACCACATTTCCCATGCGCGCCAGCGCGTAGTGTCGTGAAATCCTGAGCTCTCGCTGGCATGCAAAAGTTGGACTGAATTGCATTTCTATTTCCAGTGGCTGTGTGAACGATGAATAGTTATGAGGTAATGAATCTAATTTTGTTCAAACAATACTTTTGTTTGTCTTGGGGCTTCTGCCATGACACCAGTAGTAGCGCGTAGACATTCGAATCGACTTCCGTCCTTATAGCGAAAGGAGGAAGTGAGTATGCCGTAAACCAATTCAGGACATTTGTATTTTTTTTGTGTGCCAGGGTTGCTTCCATCCTCCTCAAAGTTGCTTAGTGCCTGTAAAAACGTTACACACACCCCCAGGGCATGACAAACCCCCCATTTAACTAGTTGTAAGTCAATGTTTCATCAAAGGAGTTGTGAAAATTTTTTATTAAGGTCGATTTCCTGCCCAGTGCTGCTTTAAACTGTTGGTCTATTTGCTCACCCAATGGTGAACCCCATCCTTGCTTGTGAAGAACTGAGCCTTCACGCGTCAAATTCATGTCCTCGGGGGCTGCTTTTCTGCATGTTTTAGAAGTTTCCCACCTGCAGCACACCTTATTCAAGTGATCAGCTCATCAGCATGTTATGCAGGGGCCTGAGAACAATTCAATCATTTGAATCAGGTGTGTTGCAAGAGGAAATCTCTATAGCATGCAGGTAAGTGGCCCTCAAGGACCAGAGTTTGAGACCCAGTTTACGGAATGCTCCCTTAATACCGAATCATGATGAGCTCCTGTTTCCAACTAACCTGTTCACCTGTGCAATTTCCAAACAGGTGTTTTTTTTAAGCATTCCTCAACCTTCCCAGTCTTTTGTTGCGCCTGTCCCAGCTTTTTTGGAACATGTTGCAGGAATCAAATTCCAAAATGAGAGAATGTTTGCAAAACAAAAAACAATAATGCTCATCAGTTTGAACACTAATCTTTTCTTTGTAGCGTATGCAGTTCAATATAGAATGAAAATGCGTAAATCATTTCATTCTATTATTATTTGTTTTACACAGTGCCCAAGCATAATTGGAATTGGGGTTTGTAATACATATCATAGAAATTCATCGGATACTTTGTGAATATGTGCAACCTAAGAGCTGTGATCACTACACATAATTACATAACATAATTACATGACAGAATTACTGCAGAATAATAAATACTTGCAAGCTTAAGTCTCATTGTGAAATGTTTTTTTCACATGCAACAACAATGCACAGTGGCTCGATGATGGTGTTATGCAAATGATTTTACATGTATCAGCAGGGTTGATGTCGATTTAAACAGTAACAGTGGAGACAAAGTGGTTCCTTTGGAGGGCTTAAAGAGATGTAATGCACTGTGGGTGTTGAAAGGACATCAAGTCAGGGTATAGTTCAAATACTTAACATAACGAAAAGGAGCTGTATGAAAGGAATATACAACTCAACTTAAGCAATTGGGTGCATTAACCATTGTCCTTGCAGCTATTCTAACAGCTATTCATAACTCTTCACTTTTACTATATTAACATTTCCATCCATTAGATAACACAGAATGAAAGGTATTCAAGGTAAAGTAATTCATGTAATGAATAAAGCTAAGATAAATAAAATATTAGGTGGCCTGTAGCTCTGGTGGAATGACAAAATGTAAGAACATTTTCGAAGCTTATACTCTTCTTATAGTCTTATAGTCTCTGCACGCAAGTGTGAGTGTATGTGTCTGCTTAAGACACAAACAAAGGGTCCAATGCAATTTGCAAGTGACAGTAAAAAAATAAATAAATAACACTGACTACAAGCACATTGATACTATACAAAAGCAATAGTTTCACATAGAAAGACTTTGACAGTTGCTTTTATTTCCTTTGAGTCATTATTTTAGCTGATGTGGTATATTGTCAATGTACAATCTAATCATCAAATG
This sequence comes from Filicampus tigris, assembly GCF_054856515.1. Lineage (NCBI taxonomy): Eukaryota > Metazoa > Chordata > Actinopteri > Syngnathiformes > Syngnathidae > Filicampus > Filicampus tigris. The sequence continues at coordinate 27,682,266 of NC_141217.1, read as the reverse complement.
ATGATGAATTTATGGCACATTTTACTTCCATGAACAATTTTTAAAAAACGATGGGAAAACGATGTATTTAGAACGACACACAGGACTGTTATGACAGATGAATTAATCTTTTAAATTTTTTCTTTCTACAGTATATGTTGAAGTGTACTTATGGGTCTTAATGATAATGCCTTCTCTTAATGAATGGATTGCCAATAGTTGCAATTCTACTGTTCGTGTTGCTCTCAGCTTGTAACAATGTCATCAAAGCATTGCAATTACCTGTGTTTCATACAATGAAGTCAATATAATTCAGTCAAGTTGTTATTTTAGCGGTCAGATTTTTACCTGCATGGTTTCCAACCATATGTTTGTTAAAACAAAATAAAGGGCAATCATCTCTTGACTGTGAGTTGTGAGTCTTGGCCCAGTGCAAAGAGAATGGGGGCGACATGGTATCAAGTGGAAGTACAGTATATTGAAGGACTGTTCTAGTGGGCAATGGAGATACTTGGTAAAAGCACTGTGTTATGAAACATGTTTTATGTTATTTAGCATTTAACACTGCATGTTGGCGAGCACAGAGCATGTTGCAATGTAATCCCAGATAGTCTCATCATGCTTTATTTTATATTGGAAGAAACGTCAACACGGACTGTTTATTTTTGTTGTATGATAGACAGGGCACACTGGAGTTACTGAGGCACCTTGTCACATTTGTGTGGATATGCTGACGACAGCTGCCTAAGGTAGGGAAAGAAAGTAAGGGGGAAGAAAATCCCACGCAGATTTTGTCTGGCAGATAGGACCTAGCTCTCAGCTGTCAGTGCTGCCACAAGAGGCCTGACACTGAGCATTAAGTGAGGTCAGGGAGGCTGTCGCACTGCAACACTGGCTATTATAGCCGTGAAGTGCATAAAAATAATTCAGTGCGTCCTGCTTGAAGCTCTGCCTGTCGTGCTTCCATACGGCTATTATGTGACGCAGGGAAAGGCATTATGGTACGATTTTGGAACTCTGCACAAAAAAATTATGGATGGATGTTTGTAAAGTGTGTTTGCTGCAATTTTAGATGGACTAGAAAGGCATTAAAAACATATCCTTTTTGAAGAGAATCTGAGATAGAAAATGAGTTCTTATTAAAAGGCTTCCTGTGAAGAGCACAGCTAATGCTTTATAGCAAAGCTGTTTGTAAAATACACTGCAAATCATAATTTTAAATCAAAATACTGATTTTTTTTTTTTTTTGCTGTTTTTCCATCACATCAGGTGGCATGTACTGTACATACAACCAGTTCCAGTGGCGTTGGGACATTGTGTAAAATGCAATGCAAAAAACAAATGAATACTCTGGAGGAATTCTTTGCCATTCTTGCTTCATGTACAAGTTCAGTTGCTCAACAGACCAGGGTCTCTGTTGTCATATTTTGCGTTTCATGATGTGCCACATATTTTCAATGGATGACAGGTCTGTACTGCTGGCAGGCCAGTCTAGTACTCGCTTTTTCTATGAAGTCACACTGTTGTAATACTTCCAAAACGTGGCTTGGCATTGGCGTGCTGAAATAAGCAGCAATGTCCTTGAAAACAACCCTGCCTGGATAGAAACATATATTGCTCCAAAACCTGTTTGTACCTTTCAGCATTAGTGGTGCCTTTACAGATGTGTAAGTTACACATTCCACAGGCACGAACACAACCCCATACCATCACACAGGCTGGCTTTTGAAATTGGTGCAGATGACAATCTGGAGTAATTTTCCTCTTCGGCCCTGAGAAAAGGTCCACAATGTCCATTACTTCATAAAATAATGTGAAATGTGGACTCGTCAGACCATGGAACATTTTTTTCAATTTTGCATCAGTCCATCTCAGATGAGCTGGGGTACAGAGAAGCTATGTGTTGTTGATATGTTGGTGTTGTTGTTTCCACAATTTGGGTTTAAAAGAAGCTACAGAGACTATATAAATTTTGGGGGGACATTGTATTGCCAAATAAAACAGGTCTTGCACATTCCAAATAATAAGACATATCAATAAAGGTGTCAAAACCTGCATAAATAAAAAGAGATTGTTTTTTTATAAACAAGGACAAAGCGGAAGCAGCTGCAGCCCATCGAAACATAATGCTTAGGCAGGCTAAAGTGAGGCACCGAGACATCTTAGAAAAGACCTGTATAATAGGACAATAAGCAAGTGTGGGCCACTTTGAAACAGATGACACTCGTGAAAAAACACTTGCCAACAATTAATGATGAGGAATGTGGGAACAAACTCAGTGATTTTTTTTCCCAGGATTTATATATAAAATGACAATAATAGAATGCTTGATTTAAATCATCATGGTTCCTCTTGTAGTTTTAAAATTGATTTGCAGGGTTTACAGTGAATTTTTAGTCAAGTCTGTAGCAAAAAAAAAAAAAAAAAAGCTGCTGGGCCTGATGGATTATCTGCCTTCTTAATTAAAAACTGCACAGGAACTATCACAGAGGCCTTCTTCGCAATCTTCCAGTCATCTGTTTTTAATTGTCTTGTGCCACAAATCTGAAAAAATGCACTTTTTCTTCTTTGGTATTGGTATCACTAATACCAAAGACTTCCTGTCCAGTTTCAAACAAATATTGCATGCCTGTGACATTAACCATTATTGTTATAAAATGCTTTAGAAAAAAGCAGTAAATAGACTAAAATCTGAGGTAGCTCCATAGAACAGATTGGAGCTACCAATAATCCAGACCCAATACTCAGAATGGCCCACCTGATCTGTAAACATCTAGAAAACTGTAACGCTTACGCACGAGTTCTATTCGCTGATTTTAGTTCTGCATTAGATACTGTGTGACCTCATATTCTTGCTCAGAAACTCATAGACTTCAAGATGAGTCCTGCACTCAACAAATGGCTCTATTCTTTTTTGACAGATAGGGCACAACAAGTAAAAGTGAGCAGCACTTTATCTGCTGCCCAAACCTGTAGTATAGGGGTGGCAAAGAGTGCTGCTAGTTCACCCATTTTGTTGACTTTTTACACAAACCAGTGTAAAGAAGCCTCCCAAACAACAAAATCATCCAATTCTCTGATGACACCATTATTGTAAGCCTACTTCAATCTGGTGACTGCCTACCCAGATAGCAAAATATGGGTGAATCAATGTTGAAATATAGTTCGGCTTAAGTGTTGAATCTACGTTGAAACCTAAAGTAGAAATTATACAGAAAGTGCAAGGTTGATAAAATGTTGGGGTCAACGTTCGCTTTTCAACCATATATCACACAACATCGATGTTGATTCAACCATCATCTAAATTGTAATTAAAGTAAGGTAAATGGGCTGTCACTTATATATTGCTTTTCTACCTTTGGTACTCAATGCGCTTTACACTCTACCTCATCTACCTACTGATGATGCAGCATCAGGAGCAACTGGGGGTTCTGTATCTTGCTCAAGGATACTTTGACATGGTCACAACGGCCGGGGATCGATCCCACAACCTCCGGGTTGGGAAACGACCACTCTACCACTGAGCCATGCCGCCCCGCTGTAACATAAACATTGGCTTCGTCCACTACAAAATTAGCTTTTCCCTTACCCAAATGTATGAAAAACCTAAGACAGAAAACATGTTTAATATGTAAAAATGTATTAGAAGAGGTGTCTGCTGATAGTGTAGTGGTACACACGCCTGAGTTGTGTGCGGGCAGCGTGGGATCGATTCCCGCTCAGTGACAGTGTCTATGTGTGCCCTGCGACTGGCTGGCGACCAGTTCGGGGTGTAGTCTGCCTTCGCCCATTGACGGCTGGGATAGGCTCCAGCAACTCCCCGCGACCCTATATAGGATAAGCGGTTTGGAAGATGACATGACATGACATGTATTAGAAGAGATCAAAATACGGTGTGGAAATGGCTAAGAAATACAATGAAAACGTTTCATGAAAGAGGATCAACACCAGTGTGCTCAGGGCAACAACAACAAAAAAATCAGTCAGAAAAAAGTGTTTGAAAAAAAAATGTATATATGGAGAGCGACAGCGAGTGAGAGCGAGAGATACAGTACACACACTTTTTGTGGTTGAAATAGGCCTGTCCCCCTCAGAATATGCTCCCTTCCCACCTCCCTCCACTGAAGTAGAAAAATAGAGAAGGTCAAATGTGGATAACACAGATTCAACATGAATTAAACCGTGACCTTTTAATTTTTTAAATTCAAACAAAATACAATGTGGATTCAACAGCATCTTTGAATCACAAACTTCAATGCTGACAAAATATTGTTGAACCAATGTTGATAAAACTTCAGTCTTCAACTAAAACCCTAAATCAACCTTCTTAACCCTAATTCAACATTGATTTAACATCTTTTGCTATCTGGGTATTTACCTGTAACAAAGAGATACACCTCTTTCTGTCTTGGTGTAAAGAACCCCATCTGACTCTTAATGTGGTTCAAACAAAAGAGATGGCGTCTGACCCCAGAGGACGACAGACGCATGACCCTGTGATCATTGAAGACAGGGAAGTACAACAGGTAGAAACATTTAAGTACCAGGGAGTGTTTGTAGATAACCAGTAGAAATGGAATGTACATGTGGACTAGCTTTGCTCGAAGCTATCGCAGGGACTTCACTTGCTTAGACAACTTAGATTGTTTGGTGTGAGCACAAAAATTGTGACATCTTTTTACAATGCCATCTTAGAGAGTTTAATCAGATACAGCATGTCCACCTGGTTTGGTCCATTAACTGGCCAATATAAAAACTAAATTGAAAGACTTGTTGTAACCGCAATGAAAGTGTTCAGGAGGAAAAAGTTCACTTCATTGCAAGAATTTTTTCAAAGCTCGGTCCTTGCACAAGCTAAAAGAATTATCAGTGACGCTTTCCGTTTGATGCATTTTGAATCTGAGTTGCTTCCTTCGGGCAGACGCTACAGAGTCCTCAATACAAAAGCAACAGATATAAGCTTGCTTCTATCCCAACTTCTGTTGCTATGTTGAACAAATCGGCGTGATATTCATCAGGTGCGCTGGAGTCATTTGAATATTTTACTGATGTCTTACTTATTTTTATGATGTATCTAACATGGTGCAATCAATGAAGCGCAATCTTATTCAGGCACTGGTGGTTTCATGGTGTTGTTGAAAAACGTCTAATTTTCAGACCGTTGATTTGTGTCTGTGTGTATGATTATGTGTGTTGTGTTCTACTGGCAGCTGCAGGCAGTGAGCCCAACTCCAATTTCCCATTTGGGACAATAAAGCTTATCTTATCTTATCTCATCTTATCTCATCTCATATACGGCTTTCACTTTCCATGGTACACTTTTAACTTGCATTTGGAGATGTAACGACGAACTGTGGTTATCAGATGTGTTCCTGAGGCCTTGTCTACACGTAGCCGGGGTTTTTGCAAACGGCGGATATTAGCCTGCGGTTAAGCCCTATCATCCACACGTTCCCGGAGTTTTTTCAGTGAAAACGCAAAACTCCGGCCACAGTGGAGATTTGCGGATACCTCCGGTTCCGCGTTTGGAGGTGGGCATCCATAGCCGGAGATTTACGTCGTCACTATGCGACAAAAATGCTCTGACGTCACTTGCGCGACTTGTGTTTTCATGCGAGTCAACATGGATTCCCACGGCGCTGTGTTGGTTTTAGCCCTTCTCGAGGCGCTTTTTGCATACTTATTTGTCCGCAACCACCCACTGCTTCTCTTTGAAAGGTTTAAAAGCAATTCTGACCTATTGTCGGTCACCCCCAAACGCGTTTGGCGCTGTGTTTTTGGTTTCGTAGAAATGACGTCAAAGGACGAAAGTTCCTTCTGAATGGACAGTATTTGGCTAGCTAATGCCGCCTAGAAGCTTGGCATGCGTTTGAAAACGCACTTTAGCGGTTTCGTGTGGATGCGTTTTTTTTTTATGTGTATTCCAACGCAGGCAGGGGGGAGGATATACGGTTGTTTAAAAAACCTGGCCACGTGTAGACAAGGCCTTAGTCTACTTGGCAATATCTTTTGCACAGCTATGTTTGTGTGATGTTTTTAATGCAGTGCTCATTAAGGATGAAAGGTTACTTGCACACAGTGTTGTTTTTTTAGAATTGCTGCTTTCGCGCTGTGATTCCTCCAGAATCTTAGAATCGTTTGATGATATTATGGAGCGTATATGATGAAATCCCTAAATTCCTTGCAATTTTGCATTGAGAAATGTTTTCGTTGGACTCTTTGCTCACGCATTTGTACACAAAGTAGCGAACTGCACCACATTCTTGCTTGTGAGCAAGAGCCTTTTGGGAATGTGTCCTTTATACAGCACTCCTCAACGTTCACAGTCTTTTGTTGCCCCTGTCTGAGCTTTTTTGGAACGAATTGCAAACATCAAATTCAAATGAGAGAATTTTTGAAAACAACTAAAAACTATAAATGGTTTTCAGTTTGAACCTTCAATACCTTGTCTTTGTAGTGCATTCAATGGAACATATACTGTAAATTGAGATGGATTTGCACATCATTGTATTGTTTTCATGTTGTAGAACGTTCCAACTTCACTCGAATTAGGGTGCCACATCATTGGGTATAGAATATGCATCGCTCAAGGATATTTGATACAATACTAGTGTCGTGGTGTTAAACTGCAGTACATCATTTCAGACACTATATGCAATATTTTGTCTGTGTAGATTAATAAACCAAATAACATTTGGACAGATTGGAGTAAACTGGAGCGTTTTGGCATGTCAACTCTGTTTTATGTTAATTAACAGACAAAAAAAGACATTGTATACACTGTGAAACTTGGAGGAGGCTTGGTTATATTCTGGGGCTGCTTTGCTATGGGGTAGTCTTGGATGCTTCACTTTGGTAGTGCGAGTTGTTTCATCTTTTCAAGTTTGTGCTTGCTTCATGGATGTAAGACCATGCTGATGCCTATTTTGTTAGCTGTATGTTCATGAACTAAGTAATGCAGTTTTCATGAATTTTTCTGTCAAAAGAGTAAAACCCCCTTTTTTAAAACAAGACCTACAGCTGAGCTTTGTGTGCCACTTGCGGGGAGGTGTCTGTTTGTAATTGAAGCCCAACATCAACGAGAGTGGAGGCCAATATTTGAGAATATACAATACTTGAATTCAATCTGATTCTACAAATGTATGGTGTAAGCGAGGTTAGTCAGCTTTTGCACATTTCTGGCTGTCGGCACACCATGCCTTCTCCTATAAATACTGCATGTACGGCATGGTCTTACCGCTGCAGAGGAGGAGCAGGTACTTTCTTTGTGGGACACTGCAGCCTGATACATGGCCAGACGCTCTTTTAGTGACACAGACTCGCTGGTTTCCCGGTCATCCGCGTCTGGAGCCCGACTCCCCTGGATGGGCTGTTCCTCTGCAGCTACATACACACAAACACAAAGACATGATCTTCTCAGATGTGAATAAATGTCACCATTGGTGGGCCCAAAGTGAAGACAGTGAAGTTATTCGGCATTCTGTTTTCATATATATTCATAGACAAGACAAAATCTGTAACAAATCCATCAATAATCACACACTAGTTTATGATTCTTCATTTTGCTCAATGCACCCCCATGGACTGCCAATTAGAGGAAACCATTGATTCTGCATTTGACTTTTCTGCTCTACAAAGCATCATTAAGCAACAGAGAACGCTGCACCGTGTCTCAGCACACCCCCACACTGGACTTTTTAGCTCTTTACACGTTCAGTCTCTCGTGGAAACAATGTGGTGGGATGAAAGAAAAACCTACATGAAAATGATTTTCTCTCATTATCGGCACAGGCTGCAACCTTTGGTCATGCTGAGAATCCTACGCCTTGTTCTCTTGTCATCAGATGCTCACATACAGTATTTACATACACATGCACTGTAAGTGCACTAATGGCGAAAGTCATTTGAAGTTTTTGTGGAGGGTTGCAGCACCTGTTCTTTAAAGCATACTGTGATGTAATAACGATCTTGCCGACGCTATAATATTTGCTTGCCTTTATTGCTCTCTCTTTGTGCTTGGATGTGCAGCTTCTCTCTAAACATTTCAATTTATCTAGTGCACTATTTTGTTTGTTATTTTATCCACTATTTAAAGTACAGTGTACTTTAAATGCAGCAACAAGGGTATGAGGTCAATTTTGTGTCATGAATACACTCAGCCCAATCACCTCTTCTTTTATTTATTCATTATTAATCAGAATTTGTACGGGCACCACAACAAATTATTGTATGCATGCAACATACATTAGGACTGAAAGGCAATCTACGGACCATAATCAGTCCTTCCAAAGTTAGGAGCACTAGTCTAAGAACTGTAAATTCTTTAAGGGAACATACAGTATACACAATTTGTGTACACTCCATGATTTATAGATCACATCAGATCAGATCCACTCCCACACATGATCTTTTTTCCTGCTCAGGCTCATTCACCTACGGGTGTCATCAGGAAACGTGTTCTTACAAACTTTTCAAAAGAGAGTTTGCACAAAAGATTTGATTATTGTGTTTCTTGTAATGTGTTTTCCCATCGTGTTGCTTAATTGAAGTTATAACTAGACCCCTGAAATCTTAAACTTCTCACCCATGTGTTAGTAAATTCATTTCCTTGGAAAGTGCAGTGGCCTTTGAGCTGGACCTAATTTGTAAAGTGTTCCATTCTCAGAATTTCCTACCAAGGTGTTGAGGATGAATCACAATGCTGTCTGCCAAAGCAAAATGTTTTTAACCATCTTTGTAACTGACTAATGGTGTCGTGATCACCTCCCGCAGTCAGTTTGAACGTGAGTGTGAACGGTGATCTGTTTCCAGCAACCTTAAGTAGCACAAATGGGCGATTCAAAAATATACACAGATCAAAAATAGAGAAGAGACTGTTATGAAAAGAATAGATAAAATAAATTGTAATGGCTCGCTTTGATTTAGATTTTGAAAACAAAACTCTGCTGCACAAGCAATTATTTTGAATGAATTTGTGAATTATATGTTTATGATGTTTTCATGTTTTCTAATTTAATTCTAATTTTTGACAGAGAAAGTCTGACAAATATTTGATCTGATTCTGATTAAAGAGATAGAATCCTTTACTTCCTATGGATTGATTTCAGAAATATTTTGACAAATTGAAAGTAAGTAAGTCACAGAGGCTGGAGCATATGTCAGGGAACTGAGGAACAACAACAAAAAAAAGGAAAAATAGAAGAAGCCTGCTGGGAGCGGGACCAAGCTTTGTTGTGTTCTCAGATGACCTGACCGGCTGCGTCGGGGGTCCGAACGGGACAGAACCAGCGTGTTGGTTCAGCGGTTGCTGCCCAAGGGCCGTAGTCCGGTCCAATTTAACTTTTCAGGTCAACCGCGGCTGATTTTCGGGCGCGTGGACGCGCCAGCAATAATGCAGTCAAAAGATCAAAAAGTTGAGGAGTGGAAGAGAGAGTTTGAGAAGTTTCTTTTGAGAGGGGGGATCTTGTGTTTTTGGAGAGAGCGTGAAGTTCAGAGACAATTCTTGAAAAGATTCTGTTTGAGAGAGCGTCAATTTGAGGGAGAGTGAGAGACAAAGGCCAGGCCTTTTTATCTCCTTAAGAAAAAGGGGAGGGGGTGAGGTGTTCACACACCCCCTCCAGCTCAGGTTTCAGGTGAGCCTCAAATCATGACAATAAAGTTAGATTTGAGTCTATTAAATTGTCCTGTTTAAAACCTTTGTGCATTTCACAATTCATAACTGGCATCAATTGCCATACTTCAGCTGGAAACATCTTGTTCTGACTGCATCCAAAGTTTAGGAGTCAAAGAAATTAGTTTAAGCCTATATCTACATTCATAAACCGGACCAGGAAAATGATTATTACCTTAGAGAAGCAGATTCATTAATGCAAAGTTAACAGGATACACACAGTAAGCAATACATCAACATACATTCAAATATGTTTCATTTCAAGGTCATTTGGATTGATCAAAAGCATAGAAAGTTTATTGCTGCAGTTCCCATGTCGACCTCTTGGGGTCGGTCTTCATCCAGCATTGTCAATGTTTGTCGGGCTGGCCCCCTATTGAGGAGGCTCCAAAAAGTTTGTTTTAAGGCCGTTCGAATCCACATCCATTGCCTGGAGAGGTTTTCAGGTGACGACGAGTGGCTCCTTATCAGGATTTGAGGTCTTCCTGAGTCCTAGCGTGTCCTTGTTAAGTCAAATGGCAGGGGTACCCTGGTGATTCAATTGCTTTGAAGTGAGGCTGGAGCAGACTTGATGGCATCTGGCTGAATCTTGTCTCCAGCCCTGAAGATGTGGTCCAAATGAAGGCATGTTCGCTAAAATTTCATCATTAAAATAGCGGAATTTGCCTATTTTCTGTTCAAACAAATGGGCAAGAATGGAGTAGTAGAATTTGCGCCTTAAGTGCCTCAAGGGAACACACACACACACACATTAAATTACACACTCACACAAGACACACTGCTGTTTCTCTTTATATCGCCAAAATACATGTTTTATCACACATGTACCGAACATGTTCATCAGTCTCTGTAATATATTTAATGAATGTGTGTGACGTACCTGTATTTAATCTTTCTGATCTGCCATAAATTTGAAAGAAAATGCACCGGTGGAGAACAAAAATACCGTGTGGCTTTGACAGTTGGCGGTGATGAGCTCCATTGGTGGACACAACAATTATGTACTTGACCTGATATTAAAATGTTATTTAGTTTTCTTTGCAATCACATTGTTAATTAGCGTGTGATTGAAGCATAATGAAAACAAATGTGTCAGATAAGGTCAAAATTGAAATATAGGCTTATTGTCTATTTTGAGTTCACATTTCTATGTCAGACTCTAGAGTGAGTGCCACCATTCATGAACCTCACCACACGTCACAGGCATATGCTGTAACCTGGTGTAAACATGCATGACGATTTTGCTTTCCGGTCGAATATTCTGGGTGTGTCAAACTCAGGCATTTACATGGTCTAATCGATTTAATGCAATTTTCCTTTTTTATTTTGTCTCTATTTTGACTAGGCGTGAATGTGTTGCGTATCAGTGTAATGATTGAATCAGCTGGGATGGACTTCAGTTTCTTCATGCTGATTTAAAGGACAAGCAGTATAGAAAATGATTGATTTTGATTCCGAGAGGTGAATCTGTTTGTTTTCTGCTGAAACCCTTTGCATAGGACTGAAAATCATTGCATCATATTAATATATTTTATAAAAACAATTAATCAAGTCGCTAGTGTCAGGCCAAAACCTCAGAAGTCACATTTTGGTGAATTCCATATTTTTTCAAAAATCTATACTATCGGTCAATCCGCACGCATGGGTGTTCATTTTCACATTATTGACCAATCTAATCTAAAGTGTTGAAACTGGCTTACTCTCTTTCACAATGCATGGTTGAACAAACTTGCCATTTTTGGGCTCTCCTGAAAAGTGACTATTTCGGAGGTAAAGGATTTGGCCCGACGCCAGGGAAGTATGGCCCTTGGAGGACCAAAACAGAAATAACTCTTGACAGGGGAAAAGGTTCCTCACCGTATTTAGAGTGTGGCTTTGAGTGATATTAATGACTCTGTTTCAACATCACATGATAAAAACATGCTGTCCTCATGACACCAGTTTAAGCTTTCTGTTACGTGTGGCATGTTAGTGTGTGGTGAGTAATAGGCAGCCAGTGGGATCTGAAAATAAGCAGGTTTTTACTGAGTCTATCTGATAAATATAGGTCAGATATCTTACACCTGAGGCTTTTTTGAAACCTCGCACCAGCATGATGACAGAAGCACAAGGATAACGGTTTCATTTATCACCAGAGATGAATGTTCACGTCATGGTCTGGAACTGTCGCAGAGCCAAGGAGCCGCTTTTTGATGCATGACGGCAGTGACAACAGCCTCTTTCAAAGGTATGTTGTCTGCAAAACTGCCATAACTCAAAGGTGAGCTAGCCAGGCTCAGGCTAAGAAAATCAACCAGGACTTTTTATATACCGCCTGTTACTGCAGCATCATGTTCTCCTGCAGAGAGAAAAATTTAGTAAGAGAAGGGGAGGGGGACGTAGAGGCCTGTGCTGTATGAACGTGACATAAAAGAACTATCTCCCTATCTCAATGATTATGGGCATTCACTAACGTATGTGCTCTTGGTACCAGGAAAAGCCTAGAAACTGCCATCATCTGCCTTTTTGAAGGTACAACTATATGCTATATTTACATCTGTTGATGTGCAATGTTTTCATCGCTTTTATTTTATTAGCAGCATTACACAATAGCAGCTTACATTTATGCCCAGTTCTGGATAAAATGTGTGGATTCAGAAAGTCAGTGGCCCCCCTGACTCTGCCACACTCCCGCTGAGGTGAGACAGAGACAAACGACTCATTTCGGTGATTAAGGGTTACATGGAGAGGCAAGAATACTGCCCGGGCTAAACACAGCAGTATCACAGTTCCCTCTCGGCCCTCTCCAAACAATACATAACTTAAGCGACCCAATCTTCTATTATACTCCAAAGTCTTTGGTTGGTGAGGGTTGACAGGAGCGCTCTAAATGTGCTAGACTAATTGAAATGTCAGCCATGGAGGCTGATTTTTCTCCTCACAGATGAAAGCAAAACAGGCGCAATAATTGAGTTGTCAAATCTATCAGAGTAAGTTCTTTACATGTCGACGGGATTGCCCCGGAGTGCTTCCTAGTGCTCAGCTAAGCACTTTGTTTCTCATTCGCTACACTCTCAGAATACTCCCGATGAGCTTGTCGCTAGCGATGGTAGCTGAGAGAAAACAGAAAGTCTTCCCTTGTGGAGACACTAAAAAAATCACATTTTGGTCCTTTCGGAGTTTACAGCACAGTAATTGAACATCACAATCTCTTCTTCTCAGCCTCCAGCTATTAAAACAATTCATTAGAAACACAAATGCCGTCTCCCATTTCCAATATATTTTCTTCTACTTGTGCTTTGGCTGTAATCCGTTTGAAAGTACAGTGCCCAACATAAATGAGTACACCCCAGCAGGTTTGTAAGAACACCATTAGATTCCTTTTAGAATCAAGATTTTCTATGTCATACTATACTACAAAATACTCCCACAAATGTGGTCGATAGAATTCAAACAAGATTTGTTCATTTGTACACACAAAAAAAAAGTCATTTTCCTAACAAATTTATGAAAGACCATGTTACACAAATAAGTAGACCCCAAGAAAAAGACGACAACTTGTTCATTCCAGGCCTAGCAGACATCTTGCTGTCCATAAAAGTCATGGAGGTCATAAAAAGTACTAGATATAGACGTTATTCTTGTGGGCTGTACTAATTTTTTGCCTTCATTAAATTGATTAAACTTAATATTTTGTAATGTATACATTATGTTATCAACTTTACTTCCATGTTATGATATCAACACATATTTTGGAAATTGTACTGACGTTCATTGATATATTGAATAAAATCTTGCACATTTTCAAGGGGGGTGTACTCATACATGCTGAGCACTGTACATGCTTATTTTGAAGGAGGCTCACCCTTTGAATGCCCGTAATTCACCATGACTGCTTACCTTCTGCCAAGTACACACTTCCCAACCGAAGTCAATAGAATCCCACTTAATAGAAAAAGGCCTTGCAACTCCAGAAAGGAATACTTGTAAGAAAAAGAAGTCGAGTCCGTGGATAGAGACCTACAGAGAAGCTTGGAGTCCAGCTCCGGCAGCGTGCTCCTCAGCAGTGAGGCCCTGGCATGCAGTGACAGCTGATTTTATTTTAGAATCCCCCTTCGTAAAAAATAGGATGGACTTACAGGAGAGGATTGGTGCATGCGCCTTGGCCTTTTTTTAGAATCAAGTATCGAGGTACCCCACATGCCCGTTACCTTATGTCACAGCAGTGTTATGGATGCAGACTTTACATACAAGTCAGAGTCAGTATGGAAAATACGATAAAAATTCTACTGTATATTCACCATCTGCCTCATGAGGTTACTCTTTCACAATCTAATTCGCTCCAATACATGACCTGTAGTCATTCTTAATGACTTGCTTTGATTTAGTATTTCAAAACAAACTGTCCTCTGCACAGGCCTTTTTTTGTTATTGGATTCAACAATTACACATTTATGACTTTGGGCTCTACACTTCAAATATGTTGGTGTTAATTCAACACCTGTAGTTTTAGTTTAAATTTTTATTTTACAAGATATCAATTAAAACGTTTTTTTAAATAATAATTAAAGCTCAAGTGTGAAGTAATTTCAGAAAATGCCAAATGAAGTCTAAGTGAAGTAATTAAACATAATACAAAAAAATAAAGCATGAAAAAAATAATTTATATTTGGCACGGAGGGCGTTTCCTTTGGCATGCGCCGGCGCACCTGACAATTTGGTGGCTGAAAGTACAGTCAACTTAATGCCTGCTAGAACCATGTCTACATTTTCAAACCCTTTGAATCATTGGAGAAATCAATTCATCATCATCATCATCTTCCACACCGCTTATCCTGTACAGGGTCGCGGGTAGCTGCTGGTGCCTATCCCAGCTGGCTATGGGCGAAAGGCGAACTACACCCTGGACTGGTCGCCAGCCAGTCGCAGGGCACACACACAGACACAGTCACTAACCGGGAACCGACCCCACGCTGCCCGCACACAATTCAGGCGAGTGTACCACTACACTATCAGCGACCCACGATAAATCAATTCATTAAACATATTGGTATTGCAATACAATACAGTTTTATTGATATATTAATAACATCTTTATTATATATTTTAAAACCACTTGCAGTGGCACACCTATGGGGGGGGATACACATGGACAGTATGAGTGGTGTGGAAGATTAGTTAGGGACCTTCTCTGCCTCTTCTTCTTGCTCTTAATTGAATGCTGCATCTCTACCAGTAGACCTCAGTGATGTTCGGCATGTTGCAGTGTGTGGTACTGCACTGACAAATCTAAATTCAAAGGCCTGTATACAATAAAAATCCATTAAAAAACGGATCACTTCAAAATGTGTGGTATACAGTAGCAGGGGTCCACACATTGAAACGCAAAATTGCACAGAATCATTCCTGTCAACTTGTATGTTTTCCCCGTATTTTATACGTTTCTTGATCATTTCAAATTGTGTACGCCGTATACCAATTTTTGTACGGGGAAAAAAAAAAACATTAAAAATTCGTTTTTTGTTAGACCAAACCCGTTTTGCCCATTTCGGCTCTAATCCGGAGCGTCCGTTAGCGATTCCGAGTGCAAACTTCGGCCGACTTTCACGAGGAAAGTGACCCCCCCTCGCCCCGTTGAGGGATTGACACTGTGTAAGATTCGATATAGAAATATCCGATCCGTTTCCCACATCTCTCCCGCTGAGAGATAAATACTGTGTACGATTAAAAATAGATACTCTGTAAGATTATATACCGAAATGTACGGGCAAATTACAACTTTTGTAAGATTCAGCACAGCCCGGGGTTGACAGGTATGCAGAATGTAATACCTCTTGAGTCTGCACTGAGCGAACGACCTCATCTGCTAAACATCGGTGACAGCAGACAGAATCGAGCATCTCTTCAAACGATGGACAGCCATTGAATGTCAAATGCAGGCCCGAGAGAGACGGATTTTGAATCATCCGACCAAATGCACCGAGAAACAGCAGCAGCCGACGTAAACAGAGTTCTACTTTTATTCCTCCTGTGAACAAACATTGCCCTACAGCATAAGCAAGGATCCTTTCATAAACCACTGACCACAACCCAAAGCCTTTCATTCATTCTTTCTGGCACTATATCCTTCCCACAATACAAGATTGAATCCATTTCACATGAATTATTCATCTCTATTTTCTCTATTATTAGCCGCGATCACTGGTGTTTACTGACTTGAGCCCACCCCGTGAGCTGTTGTTGGCAGCCCATTGACCACAGAAAAGTGAGGTTATCGGCCCTGAGGAGAGGCTGCACTCGGCTGATAATCCCACTGAAATTGCACATGGATTTCCTGTTCCTAAAGTGGAAAATAAACGCACTCCCATGGAATACCAAATGAAAGCCTACTGTATACTAACTACCCAAAATGAAAATAAAGAACAGTTTCTTTGATCTTTTAGCTACACAGAGGACCCCTTAGTGTTTAAAATTGTGTTTTTGAACAACAAATGGGTCACAAATTCAATTAATTAATGGTACCTTAAAATTGAAGCCCACTGCCCTCCACCCACAAGAATTGTACAATTTAGAAACCTAGAAAGCCCTAGAAAATAATAATAAAAATAATGATAATAATAATAATATAAAATACTAAATACTAAAACACTATAAAGTTAGATGTGTGAGATTTCACTAGAGCTCATTTTAGCCAGCATCAAAGGTTACAAATGTACACTACTGCAACGACTTCACTTTTTCTTTGGCTTTTTTTAACACCACTTTTCACAACATGAAGAGAATATTGATGACTTGGTATCATTGTGGCAGCATTTTAATTGGTTTTACAATATCCATCCATCCAACCATTTTCTATACCGCTTATCCTCCTTAGAGTCACGGTTGAGGTAGAGACTCAGCTGACTTGGGCGACAGGCGGGGTACACCTGGGATGGTATATTATGTTTGTGATTAATTTCTCTTTACACATGTAACTGTTAATTAAAAAATATGATCTAACTGTGATCATATTTTATAACACCATCTACCCTAGTGTGCTTTATTTTTACAAGAGCTGTAAACACTAAACAGTCTTTAGGGGTGGCACTCTATTAAATAAAATGATCTAATTCATTAGAGGCTTTGTAATTAATTTTGATTAATCACATTTTAATCATATAACATTATTTGTTCTAAAAAGTAAACATTTTTCATTTAAATGGACTTTAGTGGACGACTGAATAAAATAATAACTAGACAGACCGAAAGTTAGAGTGCCATTTTAGGAAAGTTTTTTTTTTCCAAGACAGCATGGCCTTTAAATGATTTCTGAATGGCAGTTGGAAAGTTGGATCACATGTATCAACATCTGTAGCACATTTTCTAATCCTTTATTTTCTACCGCTATTGGTCTACAGCTCTAAGCAATCCACTTGGCGAGTGAATTTTTGAGTTTGTTAAATGTTAATGTACTAGTTTTGGTATTGAGGAAAGTCATTTGATTGAGTTTGGTTTACTTCAAACTCATACTAGGACTGCGAGTGGTTTCTGAATAGATGACGAGATACAATAGCATGCTCTAGTAGCCCCACTATTCAACATACTTATGTAGTGGCTATGTTGGTGGGGGCGATGTTCCCATTAAAAGCAATACATGGACATATGGAAAATAATAATCACAATTTGCTCAATTCTCAACCGATTTTCATGAGGATTCTTGCTTACATTACAGCATGAGCTATTAAAGAACATTTGAAATAGAGATAAAAAATAATCTTAATCTTATTGTGACTGTAAGGCGTTGTGTGCCAGAGTGTACAGCACAATGTGCAGGCATAGTTATTTTGGTTTTCATGACATACACACACATGAAATGTGCAGACACTTTTATTGTGACTGCTGGTGACTGTGTTTTGGGTTGGACCCTTGATGTTATCAGTTGGTATGGATCTTTATGTATGCCGTCACCTTTATTTTGTCATTTACAAACTATAAATACTCTCTGTTTTTCCAGTTCCGTGCCCTGACTCCTTCTACATCCAAATTCTGTTCTTCGCTTGACAAATTTGCCATACTGAGGGTCACGCACGCATCTCAAAGAGGCATGTCATAGAGACGGCATTCTACAACCTGTTATATTATTATAATTACTATTATTATTATTATTATTATTATATTTTTCATATCTATAGAACTGGACAGTCGAAGCGATTTGGTGGGATGCAAACACCTTTTTGCAGAATTTGCACAAGGCTTACACCATGTAGTTAAAAAAAAAAAAAAAAAAAAGGAATGAAATTTGCCTCCTAACAGTCATAGCAACGTGGTCGAATCCTCTATTTTGGAAGCCATTAGACGAGCTCTGACATGTCCGTCAATGTAATGAGTGTACCGGCAATAGGTGCATTGACAGATGTTCCGCATTGTTTGAAATGCAAACTGTGTATTCTTTTTTTTTTTTTTACAGCCTACAGTTTCATAAATTAATTGTAATGAACACATTACCATATTAATTGTAATTAACACATGAACACATTAATTAATACTTTCAAGGTGAACTGAAAGAAAAGTGAACTCAAGAAAAACTGGACTTCATGAGACTAGGTCAACCATCACTGTTGCTGGCAGGTGTGTCTCAAGCCAGCAACTGATTTTTCTGAGCACTTTTAGAGCTGGTTGTATTAATAAAACAATTATCTTACACAGACAGGAAGGAGGCTCTGCATTAGCATCTCTGCTGAGTATGATGTGATTTCTTGAAAGTTTTTATATTGATAAATATTGATTGTGAACTTCTATATAGGTAAGTAGGCTATAGGTATATAGGTAGGGGGGAAAAACGCATTTATAGGGTGGCAAATCCAGTGCCTATTAGCCATATTTGCATACCTTCCAAAAATATCTGAGGAAGACTGAGTTAATTTTGCAACACAATGCATAGTGTATACTTATGTATACATCAAATATTATTCTGTCAATGGCAGAGCTCTTGTATTGAATTATCTTATGAAGCATGTGAGTGACAGATGTAGTAACAAGTCAACAAGTATTTATGAAGAGCAGTAGCAGTGGGATATGGAAGGGAGCTTTGCATCTGTTTAAAGAATAGTTACTATGCCACTGTGCTTTATTTAAACTTGACGCCTTTGCGAGAAACGGGCCCCCAACTCAAATCCTGTCCCTCCAAAACACCTCTTGCCGCCATAGTCAGTCATTTGACCCTGCAGATTATGCGACGTTGTCAGTGACAACCTGTCAGCGGAGACAAAAACCGCTGCGCGGTCAGGAGAACATGCAGAACAAACATCATCAAGTGGGCTCCAGCTTTAAATTCCTTGCAGGGTTTCAAAGGTGAAATGGCATAGTGAAGCTGCCAATTTGTTTGTTTGCGTGTGTGGGTGTGTGGGTGCGTTAGTGTTGTACGTGTGTGCGTGCACGTGCTTGTGTGTTGTTGCTGTCATCTGCTGATCTACTGTGATTTCACTTGAATGTAGTGGGAAGAATTCTGTTAATCAATGAATACTATAGCAATTTCAAATCAATTTGATAAAATACCCCAAGAATCAAAACAGCACACTTTTGACCCCCATTTTTCGCTTGATGAAGCTAGGGGATGGTACTGTGTCATGCAAATGAGCCACTGCTCACCTGGGGCCTCATTTATCAAAGAGTGTGTAGAACAGGTTCTGTACGACATACGGAATTTAGTATGTGTGTAAATAGAAAAAAATCTGTATTTAGTAAAACGTGCGGACACCTGTCATACACTCACCAGTAAGTAATGAGTGTTGATAAATCTCTTCTGCTCTGAACTGCCACGCTTGTGCACATCTATCCTCATTTGTATTGAGAAATGCCTCCATTTGACCATATATAGCAGCAGGAATCCCTTTAATCCATTAAGGCCGGGAGCGCATAACCGCGTTTCTACCACTAAAGCCGCGAGCACTGTTGCGTCTTTCTACCTTTTGAGCTGGGAGAGCATATACGTCATTTTCTTTTTTAATCCAATTCTCGGTCTCTTAGCCAATGAAATGTATCAGAATAACCATGTGACAGCGTCATGAGCCCTCGGAGGATATCAGGGATTTTTTGGGGGGCCGTAATGGCGGATGCAGATGATCGCGGGAGCTCTGAAATAAGTGGCGGTAGTGAAAAAGACGATGTGGACTTTGAAACAGTGGAACCAGTCGAACGTGATTTATGGTTAAGATATATGTTTGCAGACAATGACGATATTGGCGGCTTTATAAAAGAATAGAGTGTGGTTATTACCACTCGATTTTTAAAAATTTAAAATAGTACTTCTCTTGCACTGACGCATTATTTTTACATCTTGAATTGACATACTTGACATTCTTGTCTGAAAAGTGGAAATAAATAATTAGTATTGTTTGGAACAATTGTTGCAGAAAAATAGCGTGGAAGAATTACCAAAAAAACGGTTTGACATTTAACTCAAAAAAGAATGTGTCACGGCCCACAGACAAGAATTATCTTTGATTGGGCGAGGATAAGCAAGTTATTTGGCTACCTGTACTGCAAACTGGGGGACACGTGGTGTAATTATTGTCAACACGCAGCCAGCCCTCCTCAGTTTCTGACTGGAGGCGCACAGCCACAGAGTGATTCTGTAAGAATGACTGAACCGTGTGGGAATTAATTCCTCCAGCCCACCGACAGTAGACCGCTGATTATTTGTCCATTTATTCAATGAAATAATTTCCTGTTGATGTAGCTGAATTTTTTGTGTGATGGTGCTTTCAAGAAAATGGTGCAGTTAATCAATGGCTCCAACTATGTCTGGGAAAGTCTTTTATCATTTTGGCTTGTTAGTGATGTCTGTATAGCGGTTCTACCTGTACTTTCACTGTTCTACCACAAGGTGTTTTGTGTATGCATGGTCAGGGCTGTGTGTAAATTTACATTCATCCTCACGCACAAATCGAAATGGATAAATTCCATACTTTGCGTGGGAATGTTTGGACGCACTTTACGTACACTTCTGTGGGCACGCGCATTTAATAATGAGGCAATTGCAATGATGACTGGGGGCTAGTGAAAGTCGGCCAAAGTTTGCAGTCTGAATCGCTAACGGATGCCCGTTAAAATTAGTGACGTACCGGCCTAGAGTGGCGGTAGCAACGAAGTTTGGCCGTATAGATTCGCGTTGTACGGCGTACATTTTTGAAAAGGTGTCTCCACCTGTCCAAATTATGCCGAAAGGGTACAGCTTGACAAGTAGTTCAAAATTCTGAACGTGTTGCTAACAGACACACTTTCAGAAATAGGCATCTATAAAAAGATTGCATACAAGAAATTCAAATGTCAATTTTCCTCTTAAAATTCTTATTGTAAAGTTTAATAATCACTTAATCACTGTTAATTGTAGGAGTCGGACAATAAATTAAAAATATATCACCACCCTAACACACGACATATGATAATGCTGGAGTCTTACTGCTTTCAAATTCAGTCCTCCTACTTCACAAATCTTGAGAAAAGAAGAATAGAATAAATATTTTTTAGTCCCGCCGTAGTGGAAATTCCTGTTTTACAGGACCAAAGTGAACAGCAACAACACAAACGAATAAAGAATAAAAAACGTCAATGTGCATATTTGCAACATCAAGCAATGGAACTGAGCAGAATGAACTATACATGATAAAAACTTCACAAGTACACTCAACAAAAATGTAAATGCAGCACTTTGGTTTTTGCTCCCATTTTTTATGAGATGAATTCAAATGTCTGAAACTTTTTCCACATACACAATCTCACCATTTTGCTCAAATATTGTTCACAAACCAGTCTAAATCTGTGATAGTGAGAACTTCTCCTTTGCCGAGATAATCCATGCACCTCACTGGTGTGGCATATCAAGATGCTAATTAAACTCAATGATTAGTGCACAGGTGTGCCATAGACTGCCCACAATAAAAGGACACTCTGACAAAGGTTTTGTTTTATGGGGCATGGGGGGTCTGGAGACTCAGAAAACCACACACTACACACTGTCTGCCATCTGCCATCTGCCATGAAGAGTGTAAACCGGGATTCATCCATGAAGAGAACACCTCTCCAACCAGGCAGACTCCATCGAATGTGAGCATTTGCCCACTCAAGTCGGTTACAACGACGAACTGTAGTGATATCGAGACCCCGATGAGGATGAGGAGCAAACAGATGAGCTTCCCTGAGACGGTTTCTGAAGGTTTGTGCAGAAATTCTTTGGTTATGCAAACCAATTGTTTCAGCAGCTGTCCGAGTGACTGGTCTCAGAGGATCTTGGAGGTGCACATGTTGGATGTGGAGGTCAGGGGTTGATGTGGTTACACATGGTCTGTGGTTGTGAGGCTGGTTGGATGTACTGCCAAATTCTTTGAAACGCCTTTGGAGACGGCTTATGGTAGAGAAATGAACATTCAATACACGAGCATTACCTCTGGTTGTCATTCCTGCTGTCAGCATGTCATGCACTCCCTCAAATCTTGCAACATCTGTGGCAATGTGCCGCGTGATAAAACTGCGCCTTTCAGAGTGGCCTTTTATTGTGGTCAGTTTAAGGCACACCTGTGCACTAATCATGGTCTCTAATCAGCATCTTGATATGGCTCACCTGTGAGGCGGCAAAGGAGAAAGGCTCACTATGACTGGTTTGTGAACAATATTTGAGACAAATATTATCTATGTGGAAAAAGTTTTAGACCTTTGAGTTCATCTAATAAAAAATGGGAAACAAAATAAAAGTGTTGCGTTTATATTTTTGTTGAGTGCATATAGTCAACTATACATGATACGGGTAAATAAAATAGATTCAAATGTGAATGGAAAAATACATGAATAAATTGGAATTATGTACTGTTTACAACACACATCCGGCCCGCGAGAAGGTTTTCTACGGCCCCTGGGATAATATTGATTTATTATTAGATCCGGCCCGCAGCCCGCAGCAAGCTGGTGTGGGTAGCAGAAGTGATCGGGTCCTTCACGCCTGCTGATGACGTCACGCTTTAAAATATATTGTAGCGTCTTCCAGGAACACAGACGTAGTTTAATTATCACATTTTTATTAGTCCAACCGGCTACTGTGGGCCGCAGCCGACGCCAATACAATACGACAACCGTTCCCTCAAGCTCTCCTCTTCGTCCTCCGCTACTCGCGCTTGCGTGCCCTCCCATCCAGCGAGCCGCACGATGCATTCATCAACCTCGGAAACAACACAATTTGGCAAGATTGGCAATTTCGACCACAACACAGATAACCCAATTCGTTACACGATTTCTGTAATATGTTTCTTTGCATCTATGTTTGCCACCCCCTGGCTGTTGTCATAACAAACATTACCGCTACTTTGCGAGGATCGTCCTTCGGTCGCCTACGTGCCGACTCAAGGCTTCACGTCACTTTTCGTGACTTTCAGAATCGGATTGTGGTGAAAAGTTATTCGGAGTAAAACATGCTTTATTAAGAAATACTTCATGTTAGAAATCTCACGTTGTTTTATTATTAGTAATTGTTGGCATTTGATAAATTCATTGAGTTTCGATGTAGTGCTGATATGTCCCACACTGTAAGCAGGCATTGAACGCTCCTCAAGCGCTAAGTGTTGATAACGAGGGACGTGTTTTTTATTTTTTTCTTCCTTCGACACAGCTAGCTAGTAGTTTGTTCGTACCAGCAAACTCAGTAGTTGCAGATTTCCCGTGTTTCACCACGTTTGTTGTTGTGTGTAAATGTTAAAAGGTGAGTTTAATAATTTAGGTTCGTGTCAGGTAACTGATGTACATAATAGCCTAGATATGTTCTCGTGAGTAATGTCACGTTGATGAACACTAGTTAGTTATTTCGGCTAGTATGCTTACTATTTTAGTGATGAAACGTGCGAATGTGTATTGTATGTATTGTTTAGCTGTTTAATTGCTCAATACTGTGAATTGTAAGGTTTAGGCATATTGTTAACTAATGGATATGCATTGGATGATGTCGCTAGGTTATTCTTTGTCTGAGTTGTTGCAGACCACAATAAATAGACGTGTCAAGTGTAATATGGGCCTGTGTTCTCTGGCAGGAGCACCCACATCCATACCATGCCACTCTAAAATAGAGTCAGCTGGAGACATCATACCAATCTTAGGATCCTTTTTACTTCACATTATGTACAGTTCATACAATCTTGCAGCCCGAGTCAACCAGAAAATCGTTTCCAGTTTGTCAGGAGAAACGCAAACGTTCCACTGATCTTGTTTCACAAGACGGGCAGCGGCTTCTTCTCGGGTCATAGACGGAAGTGACGTACGAGCTGCCTCGCAAAAGTAGCAGTAATATACCGGTAATTTTTTTTTTTTTTTTTTAGTAACTCCGGACATAAAAACACAACAGCCAGGGGGTGACAAACATAGAGGCAAAGAAATTTATTACAGAAATATAAAGCGTGACATCATCAGCAGGCGCGAATGACCCAAACCAACCTGGACATTTTAAAAAATTTCAATGAACATTCTATCAGTCCAGCCCTCGGCTTGTCACAAAATTTTTTATTTGGCCCTCCGTCCCTTTGACTTTGACACCCCTGGTTTACAATATATGAAACCAATTCCAGCAGTATAAATCAACAGCTGTAAAGTAATTATTCGTCAATGAATAATACAGGAACAGAATACTATGCTATACTATGCATGATACAGTATGTGCAGTATTTATGCAAATGATGGTGTGAACAAAGGTAACATAAATAGGCAGTGGAATTGTACAGGTATCTGGCTATATATGGATCAATATTGTACATCCGCAGTATACGGTTGGAAAAAGATATTAACGAACAGCATTGCAATGACAACTGTACATTACTAAGTGTTATATAGAGAGTGTTGTGTACAGGCTATGGGAGCAGTGTGGTTGCAAAATGTGCCTGCCTCTTTGTTGATCTCGCTGAGCTAAGGTCTCGTGAGGTTTGCTCAGGTCTTGCATGACGCCATACATGGTTGGTGGTTTGAACTCAAGTTTTATACAACTTGTGGTGTATTTTTCCCATACCTTTGGTTAAATTCCCAATTGTATGAACTCAAGGGCATTCAGCTTTCGAGCAGACTCTGAAAACTGAGTTGTGAGTGAACTGGGCCAACACAAACACACACACGCACAACTCTAAGTACTGTGAAAGTTAGGTGTACACACTACTATCACAATCAGCGGAAAACAAACTAGGGGCGACTTCTTCAGTGTTGCTATCAGTGTCTGAAGGCATAGTATCTAAAAGACACAGTTATCTTCCAAGAGCCAACTTTCCTTATTAAAAATGTTCCAGAGAGGCAGTCTTATCCGGCAAAAATAATCTAGCGCTCCCAAGTTGCCTTTTTCCAAGTTCTACAGCTGTATTTGTTATTTGAAAGAGCCAGTGAAGAACATCAGGCATCCTATCACACATCCACATTACATTTTCATCGAAAGTACTTACAGAAGCTGTCATCCAGACAAAAGGCCACTGGCTTATCTCGTGGTTGATCGGGCAGCACAATACATCTGGATGTGACTCGTTTGGATGGTGATGCATGGGTGCTTGTCACTTCCTGGTTACAGAGAGAACAAAAAAGGGGGGAGAGTTTTCACATCACAACACCTGTTGTTGTTTTTTTTGTTTTTTTTACTATGACAAAGGAAATGTGGCACCTCAGGTCATTGACAGCAGCTGTCTGTTGCCCAGACAATTACAAGTACCCATGAATTAAAAATGCCATAAAAGTGAAGCAACTTCAGCAGGGAATGTTTCATTTGTAAAATAAAAGGACAAATGGATCCAGTAAATATGGAATGATAAGACTGATGCAGTACAGAAGCAGCATGGAGATAGCAATTGGATGATAGCAAGAGATAGCAATTGGATGATGCCTGGTTCCACTCGCTATTCCCCATCAATAACTTGAGAAATATGAAATTATGCAGTCTATAGTGTCCCACCTTCAACACCCTTTTGTTGGGGTACCATTCACTGTTATTTGGTATGGTGGCATGGTATGCTACTGTATGTAGCCTACAGTATAAGTAAACACGCTACTGTCCACTGACTTGTGGAGAGAGAGATTGTTCCTTCTCTGATAAAACAGATAATGCACACAGTAACACTGGAGAGTGGATGAGGAAGAAGAAAATACAGTTGATCATGATGGAGACAGGGAAGCACGGTGGTCTCTCATGTTGCACAGCTAGCTTCGGATCTCAGCTCCGACCTGCCCGTGTGGAGGTTTTTTTCCCCATTTCAAAACTGTACCTGTAGTCAACTACATTTTATTTATAGAGCACAAATTAGTATACAGTCCATTTTATTTATAGAGCACTTATTAGTATAAACAAAAGCAGCTTTGACAAAGTGCCTTTCCTAATCAAGACGCGAGCAATAACTTTTCTCTGTCTAGGTAATCTGCAATGTCAAGACACCACTTAGTAAGAAAAAATGTATTAATATTGATAAAGGGCACCAGCCTAAGGCGGCACGGTGGTCGACTGGTTAGCACGTCCGCCTCACAGTTCAGAGGTCGCGGGTTCGATCCCGGCTCCGGCCTCCCTGTGTGGAGTTTGCATGTTCTCCCCGTGCCTGCGTGGGTTTTCTCCGGGCACTCCGGTTTCCTCCCACAGTCCAAAAACATGCATGGTAAGTTGATTGGATACTCTAAATTGCCCCTAGGTGTGATTGTGAGTGCGGATGTTTGTCTCTGTGTGCCCTGCGATTGGCTGGCAACCAGTTCAGGGTGTCCCCCGCCTACTGCCCAAAGACAGCTGGGATAGGCTCCAGCATGCCCCGCGACCCTTGTGAGGAGAAGCGGTACAGATAATGGATGGATGGATGGCACCAGCCTAATGTGATTCCTTTATCTCAGAGGTGCAGGTGTGTTTATGTGAAGTTTCCAAGGCTAAATAATCAGTACGGTAGTTGATTCGACCAAAACCTTGTATTGCAATGGTGACCAGGGTACTGCATGTGTGACCCTCCCCCTGCCGCCCAATAGCATGCGCCGTGGCCAAGGAGGGTGATTTAAAAAATATAACAAAAATGATAATTATGATAATGCGTTTAATCAATTGATTTCTCTAAAGATTCAGAAGGTACAATGCGCGCTGTTGTCATATTTATGAATGAAATACGATGACATCATCAAAACATACTGTGGTATGTGGTACCCCAGAGCTCAGAATTTGACTGCCTGCACCTCGAACAAATCAATCAAAATCACATTGAACCACTTGTGCCACAACTTAGGCCCGCTTTTAGGTTGTCTAAGGTTTCGTCTAGTTTCAGCCAACAAATTGTGCGGGGCGGGGGCGTGTAAAGAAAATGCCCTCAGTCTGCTGAAACGCCCATCATGGTGCGGCACGGTCTGACAAATTCTCAAACACAGTCAACTCGGCTTGCACTTGCGCAAAAATGCGCCTGGTTTTAGGCCCGAGTGCAGGTGCGCTGTCTACGAAAATAGAGCCCAGAGAGTATAAAAGTGCTGAACCCAATTTTACTTAGTGAGTTTCTGAAGCCAATTTTCTGGTGTTTCTGCTTGCTCCCGACTCAAATATGAATCACATTTCACTATAACAGCTAAAGTTAGTTGACAAAACTGCTGCAACACTTCATGCTTCAGAAACCGCACAATATGGGTAACTGAGAGTCAATTTCTTTGCAGAAACCAGATTGAAAAGATGAAACCCATGATTTTCCAACATCAGTGCAGCTGTACACCATCATGTCTGCTTGTATAGCTGGATCCATAGGAAAAGTGCAGGTTGTTCAAATGACAGTCTGACACTGGAAAAGTAGGACAAACTCAGATTTGAATGCAGGTTAGCAATGACAGCTGGCTGGCATATACCGTACATGCATACATACATACAATTACAGCACAAACAGTGCTGCTCATCTGATCTACGCATATTGCACAAGTAAATTTGGATGAGCAGCACGGTATGCATTGACTGGAAGTGCACTTGGTTGAACTTGAATAGATTCTGTTCTGCTGTATGTAATTAATTATACTTGTTTAAAAAAAAAAAAAGCTTCAATGAGGACGCGTCCTTGGTGGAATGTTTTTCTTCTGCAAGCATTTTGTCACAACTTAGAAGTCAGCCTACACGACATGTTTTTCCATTTGCAAATCTGGTGCGTGTGGGTGTGTGTGCATGCGTGTGGGTGTGCGTGTGCGTGTGTCTGTGTGTGCGTGCTTGCAAATGTATGGGTGTTTGTTTTATGCAAATTATGTTTTCCCTGTAGCGGTCTTTGAATTGCATCTTGCGGGGCGTCATCATGGAGCCATTACAGTCACGCAATGCACACTGTGCCCATGGCAAAATTATGCAATTATTAGGTGTCAACCAATAATTGAAAAATTGCTCAAAAAGAAAAAAAATGTTGTCTTCAAACCTGCAAATCTCTAAAACACATGTATTCTCATTTGCATACTTTCGCACAGTATCACATTCACACTCACCCATCATTCATAGTCCTTATCTTTCCCTTTCTGTCACTGTCATTCTCCCTCTTTCTCTCAAATAAAGTTCAAGTCACTGAGCTGCACTGAGCACTGCCACATGGTCTAAGCTGGCTCCCCAGTGCTCCATGTTTCACAAAATGTGTGCTTGACTTCACAACAGAAGGGAATCACGGACAACAACAAGTATATTAGAAATGGTTCTTGGACTGGGTACACATGAATGACAGGTAACTCTGTATAGCACTGTGGAATATCTCTGAAATTTAGGGTGCTCAGCCACAATCAGAAAATTAATTGTACAGCACTTTGCAATTGACTACTTTGACACGAACGTGGGAAGGTGGTCTCCAAGGGCCCACTTCACAGGAGTTACCTGTGATCTCCCTTGCCAACTTAACATCATCCTCCAATGGAAATCTGCTTGCAGTTCTTCATAAACGTACTTCTTCTTCTTAAAGTGGAAATCAACCCAAACATATTTTTTTTCAAGAATATGACTTGACTTCCTATTTAACGTCTTTGGGCACTCCGATTTCCTGCACAGACCCGTTGAGTCAGCTTCTTTTTCCGTCATGTCGAAGATTGGGCGCTTCTCATGCGCTGACTTTAAAGGGAATGATAGGAGCTGCTTCCATTGGCCGTGAAGCTAGTCAGCTGTGTTCACACCCACAATGGTGCAAACCGCCATTTCTCACAATACCATTTCTTCAAAAATACCAAAAGAAAGGAAGTTCCACCGATGCGCACAGTTAGACTTGCGCTGGTCACAAAACTGGAGTCTGAAGTGTAGCAGCACAGCACTGTGAGCCACAGTCAGGAGAAATCTAATGGTCTGTAGACATATCATCAAAATCATTTAATCCGACAATCTTGAAAACATACAACCACACGTGTGTGCAAGTGTTTAAACTTATTTGCATCTACAGTACTTCTTCGGTCTCCATGTGGAGGGAGGGACAAGGCAAAGGACGAAGGGGTTCTCACTCATGATGGTCAAGGTGAAATGGTTCTGGGCTCCAGCAGATGTACTGAAGGAATAATAGGAGGTAAAAAATGGATTCACTGAAAAGAATTTCAGCTAATGAAATCAATTCTGGCCATCTGGGACCATTTCCTGTGACATACACCAACTGCAAGGCCATTCAAACGGGGCAATAGCGAAACCATGGTAACAGCGATGTGTGCATCGTATTGCTTGGAGAGATGACACGGTGCCATCTTTCATAGAATCTTCAGATTGGTGTCTGCCTATAAGAGGGAGAGGTGACTGTTCAACTGTCACACAGACAGAAACCTAACCTTTTTTTCTTGTGTCAACCACTGACATTTTGGTTCTCCACCAATAATCTTTGCTCCTACTTGGTTTTTAATGACATACCCTTGTGTATTTATGGTCTCTGAAGAGTGCTGTCGACCTTTCTCTCCTTATTGTGATTCATTTTCCCTCTTTCTCTCCTGTTCTGTGTACATTTCTCCTTTTATAACTGACAATTAGTCAAGGCTCGGAAATATTTCGATCTGTAATGTGCTTGTTTGCAGTTGTTTCAACGTAAGAAATAACACCGGGCACAAGTGCGCTGGAACCTGAAGGTATTGAACAAAAAGTGCCGTCAATCCGCAATTCAATGGCACCTCTCATTTCACTCTAAAAACAATAAAAACACTTGATTTTGGCTTGAACTACTTCACTTGACAAGTCGTCTTGTTTATAGTTAGAAATCTGCATTTTAACATGGTTTGGCTTTTTAGGAAGGAAAGCAAGCAAGAAAAAATAAAAGATGTGGGGTTTTTTTACGGCACAATCTGAGGTGAGGCAAACTGCTCACTGTCACACTTCCCATCTAGCCCATGTATTTCAATAAGAAACATACAAATTCCACAATTTTGAAAAAGAAAGCATATTATACTTATACTATACTACAGAACCTCCAGCGTTCATTTGTAAATGAATCTCATATAAATAGTGTAACAATAAATTGCTAATCAAACCACAAAGCACATGCAAAGAAGCATAAATTTACTTTTTGCCATCTCTCCATCCTGCTGGGGATGTCTTCTCAAATGAGTGTTTAATTTGTAACCAATCCTTCATCCAAATGGTTGTTCACGTAATCTTGACATTTTGCAGGAAACAGTTAATGTAATGCCTGGGAGATGCCTTTTAATGATGATATCTGTTGAGTAATGCAGGCTCTAGTGGCCAGTACGTGACTCAACGGAGCCTGCCAAGAAAATAAGCCACTCACAATTTGGGAAAATCATTTAAAATATTGTTCCTTTTATCTGTAACACATGCAGCATAAAACAATCCAAACCGCTGTTACACTTCTTTGGCCAATTGCCGCTGGGTGTATAAAGTGCCTTTACCTTACTGCTTTTTTTCTGGCACAGCATACAAGTGGCAGCTCTCAAACATAACCCACAGTGCACTGCACTGCACTGGGTAAACCATCTTCAGCCAATCATTCCAGCAGC
Source organism: Filicampus tigris (assembly GCF_054856515.1). Classification (NCBI taxonomy): domain Eukaryota; kingdom Metazoa; phylum Chordata; class Actinopteri; order Syngnathiformes; family Syngnathidae; genus Filicampus; species Filicampus tigris. The sequence goes on along the minus strand of NC_141217.1, from coordinate 27,651,710 downwards.
CCACATCACTCAATAACAAAAACAATAAGCCAGTGTTCAAGTCTATGACAAACAGACCTTTTTTCACCATTTTGAAATCCAGAGTTGTCCCTTTGGGAGTCATGGTTGGGCCCATGTTGATTAAATGGAATGCTTTTTCTTACGAAAGACAAGTGCTGTAAATCTCTTAAAATTGTGGACAGTATGATGCCATACGTAAGTGCGGATGTTTGTCTCTGTGTGCCCTGCGATTGGCTGGCAACCAACTCAGGGTGTCCCCCGCCTACTGCCCCAAGTCAGCTGGGATAAGCTCCAGCACGCCCCGCGACCCTTGTGAGGAGAAGCGGTATCAATAATGGATGGATGGATGATGCCATACTTGAACTTGACAATATATAATAATGATGAGATGTTTACGCTATCATTTTTAATTAATTCCAAATTTAAATTGGAAAATATGAATTCTCCAAAGAATTGGAGCGGTTTGATGGATTTTCTTGGTACGCGATCAAGGCATACATACAGTACGTGATCTGCTCGTTCAGTGACGCCCTTTTTCAGCCTCAGAGCTACTTATGACATGACTGAGTCAAAATGATCTACCACCTACTAAAAATGCAAAACACATTATTTATAAATATATTGAATATATAGATATATTTTTGTATGTACGGTATATGCTGGTGTACCTTGCATGACTGCATCAACCTATATAGCACAATACAACAAAAAAATGTTTTGTAATTAACTTACTCTGATGACTTGCACTGAATGGAATTAACCGGGGACGCATAGTCCGGACAGTAGCTGCTGATAGCCAGCCTCAAGCAGATTTGCAGCAACAACAATCCCCGCATTCATTCCATTTGGCACGTATAAAACAAGTCAACTTTTTTGCACACTATGCTAATGCTATCAATATTGCTGTCTTGGTAAAGTTCACAAACTGTTTAAAAAAAAAAGCCGCCGAGTGAACAAGACGCTGTGTGGCTGTGTGTGACGTAGTATGCCCGAAGGTAACTGGCTGCCGCGAGGCGGACTTGCAAAAAAGTAGACTTGTTTATACGCGCCCAATGGAGCGAATGGACGGATTTCCGGTGCTTCGCTCTGCGTCCCACCACTTCAAATACATCATTCGCGCCACCCCGCACGTAACGGCGCCCGCACGTAACGGCGCCCGCCCGCGCAAACTACATTGACTCCAGTTGAAACGCACCGCCAGAAACGCTCCCAACGCAGTTGGTGTGAACGTAGGTAGCAATACAGTAGTGAGGACAGATGATAGGCTGGTGATCTACCCACGATGCCTTTGCGATCGACGTAATTGGCGCCCCTGAACTACATGTATTAATACAATACTGTATATCCAGTTGTTGCCCTCAAATGAACAAACATGCCGATGGCCTCTCAGCATTGAAAATGTAAAGTTGTGAAATAATCGTCCATCCATTATCGATACCGCTTATCCTCACATGGGTCGCGGGGCGTGCTGGAGCCTATCCCAGCTGTCTTCGGGCAGTGGGCGGGGGACACCCTGAATGGGTTGCCAGCCAATTGCAGAGACAAACATCCGCACTCACAATCACACCTAGGAGCAATTTATAGAGTCCAATCAACTTACCATGCATGTTTTTGGAATGTGGGAGGAAACCGGAGTACCCGGAGAAAACCCACGCAGGCACGGGGAGAACATGCAAACTCCACACAGGGAGGTCGGAGCCAGGATCGAACCCACGACCTCTAAACTGTGAGGCGGATGTGCTAACCAGTCGACCACCGTGCCGGCGTGAAATAATCGTATTTTTTCATAAACGTACCTGTAATCTGATTACATGCTATTTTCCCCTCTAACTCTAACAGCGTACAGTTAAAATATTGGGGTATCGTTAATACATAACATTCCGTCACCCCCAAGCCTGTGTGTAACTTTACTTCCACAAGCATATTAATGCTGTCTCCCTGACGTCAAAGCTAATCACTTGCCCTCCTCTCTCCAATATCACATGCCTTCTGTTGATATTATGCAATTGTGAGCATTCTTCTTTAGAAGGTCATCCAGGCTTTCATGCAATCCCTCTTCCCCTCCCTCAGAGTTCGGGGACTGTTCGGTATCTGCTTTCCCTCTTTGCAAACAGTGCGTGCTGTTCAGTGGAATAAGGACTCCTTTAAAACTAAATAAGCAAATAAATATTTTTCTCATGCAGCAGCACAATTCCGCTTGCCCTCATTATGGTTAAACACAGCTACTGCAAGACATTCCGATACAAACACAAGCACAGAGGAGACTAAGTTGAGTAAGAGTGATGAGACGAGGGAAAGGCTGAGGAAATGGTGTGAAAAATACTAAGCTTGAAGGAATCATAGAAACTTGAGGGCTAAGCGAAAGATGCAAAAAGTAAAGGGCAGACCAACATGTGATATGGGAAGCCAAAGCTTGCACAAAGAGAGCCTATGATTTCATTTTTAGCAAAGCAGACAAATGAAGCTATCGCGCTGCCAGATGGGGGATTTTCATACCCATTTCTGCATGAGCATCATCAACAGTAGATGTGTTGTCAGTTCACACTCTTTGTTGGCATTGTAAAAGCAATGCAATGCTTGTCTGGATCCCCTTTCCAGTACCTTTGAGGTTGTCTTCTGTCAAATGCAGATTCCCAAACATCCGCTCAACACTATCAGCACATTTTACACGACACAGACAAAAGTATTGAAAAGTAAAGTAAAAGTATTGAGACAACTCACTTAAGAGCATGTACAGTGTTCCCTCACTTTTCGCAGGTGATACACTCTAAAAACAATTGGGTTGAGAAGAACACAATTTGGGGTCAAAAATGTACCGATCCGCTAACTTGGTCAATTTGACCCACCTTCTTGCGTTATTTTTGCAAATTGTGTTATTTTTAACCCAACTGTTTTTAGAGTGTACATTCCAAGCCCCACCAACAATAGATGGATTTCTGCAAAGTAGAGGTTGAGAGTTTTTTTAATGTATTTTTTGATTTTTAACTTCCTTTATTTCGTGGGGATGGGCCTTTCTATTAAGCCATTGCAACCCCTCTACCCCCCAACAAACACACATGATCCCCACCCTTCTAAACACGTATTATACTGAATAAATTAAACTTTTAATATGCATGATGAAGAATAAATGCTGAGCACTAATAAATGAATTTGAGCGGAGCATGCTCTGCACTATTTCTGGTCCGATTTAGGAGTAAGAAAAACGTTAAGAAAACCCGCAAAATAGCAAGGTCCACAGGCGCGTCGTCTTTTTCACTTCGACGGCCATTACTAGCGGACATTACCAACATCCTCCGAAGAGTCCCGACACCGTCACATATATATTCCAATGCATTTTATTGACTAGAAGACCGAGAATTGGATTAAAAAAAGAAAATGATGGAGACGCTCTCCCCGCTTTGAAGGTAGAAACACGCAACAGCGCTCCCGGCTTTAGTGGTAGAAACGTGGATATGCGCTTCCGGCCTTAAGGGGTAATACGTGACATTTTTCTTTGTTTTATTTACAATTCTACACTTTCTTTTGGCTCTACATGCAAATAGCCCCAGACAAGCAGTTGGGTTTAGATATAGTCCCGTAATTACACACCAGAGGCCACCCACTACACCCCCAACTGACAATTGCTGGCAGCGTCATGGGGGCTCTTAGAAGTGATGACTCATTCCGATTCCAATTTTAACAGGAGCACATTGCAAAGCAGCACAAAAACAGTGGGGTTCTGATCAATGAGTTCAATGTCATTCCAAAGGTTACCATGCTATATGCACCCTGTTTCTGGGTGTGTATTTGTGCGTGTGTGTGTGTGTTTGCGTGAGTGTGTCTGTGTGTGAGTGTGTGGGAAGGTTGTGTGCACGCATGTGTGTGCGTGCATATTTGTGTGACTGTAATGTTTCATCATGATTGATTTGCTCAAATGTGAGCTTCATTTCTATTCTGTCCATCCCAGTGCTTATTTTTTTTAAATGCATCGTCATCCTTCTTTTCCAGAGTCCTCCGTTCAGTCCAGCAGTCTGGTCTTTAAAAACTGCTTTGACTCCATCCTTTCAGAATATAAATCATATTTCACTCTCTTTCATCATGCTTGATACTATCTTGATGTTCAGTGAGCACCACTGACCACATCAGCACGCACTACTATTTATACATGACGCTTTACCATGTGGCTGTGGGATGTGCCTCTGTTTTTAGCTTCTCCGAAAACTCTGTACAGCTGCCCAAGGAAGTAACATTGGCTGACACTATGGATGCTTGCTAGATGTTTTCCAACTTCTTTATAGAGCTCCATTGAAAAAAGTACTTAATTCTCGGTTGGACATGATTAAAATGTGATAAACTGATGTAATGTTCACCTCTTTTCCTCCATTTTAATTTCAGTGGTGGCTGGTCAGATTTTCACCAGGACAGGCACTGTAAAAAATATGTTGATATTATATTATATTTATATGATTTATATAATATAGATTTACATTTTAACATTCATGTACTTAGTTATTTATGATTGTATGACTGTTTTAACTATTTTCATTTATCATTTATGTACAGCAATTTCATACAGCTGCGGTTGTTGTGCAATGCTGTATGAATAAAGCTGAGTTGAGTTTTAACTAAATTATTATTATATGACATTCAATTTGAAGGTATTTAAATAATCATATAGTTAGTCCAGCTGGGGATCGAAGTCCTGCCAGAAAAATCATCACCCTTACTGATGAAGCCATTTGTTCTAACCAGTCCGCCACCCCGTCAGCATACACAACAAGGCCAAAGCCTTTCTAAAGATAGTCCAAGAGACGAGTTGCACTAGCCTGTATGTCTGAAATTTTGTTGAAGAAACCTATGATTAAGTCCACAAATCCACCATACATGATCTTGTCCTTGCAGCCCAGGGTTCATGTCCTCCTCTCGAAATATTTTGAAATTACTTCACTGAGTCGAATATGAAGACAGAACCAGATACACTGTTGGAGAGCTAATATGGTCGCCACATCAACGTGCCAGCTGCCAAGTAGATGTGGTGGCCATATTGAATGTGCCAGTTCTGGTAGAACGCTAAAGCCACTCGGGACAGAACAGAAAATGATGTCAGCTTTGACGATAACTCCGTTTAAACGTTATCGACCGGGGGCTGCAGAATTCAGTGCCCGACGTTGCCCAATGCGTGTCTATTCCATAAGGACCTACTGTACATGTCTCACTTTTAACAAGAGTCTATTGTTGTCATCACTTCAGATGCCAGACATCAACGCATCAATTTTACTCATCAATGACTGCATACCATTGATCCTGCTCATGTATAAACAGATATTATACTTTGAAGTATTTGTATTATGATTTTTTTCATTTTCCTTATTTAATTTTTGTCCCTTTCGCTGTAACTCAGCAGGGCGTTAGGCAGCGCCCTGGCTCTATTGAGGAGCCGCCACAAGTTAATTCAAACTATTTTAATCATGTGCAAACAATGTGCATGTTCGAATTTAAAAAATTCAAAGGATTTTTTTTTTTTTAGTTAATGGACTTCAAGTCACCGATTGGCCTTTAAGACAAGCTGGGGAGAAATCCTAATCATTATTAATGCACTTTTTCACTTGTTCAACTGTGTGTGTGTGCGGGTGTGTGTGGGAGTGTGTGTGTGTGTGTGCGTGTGTGTGTACGTGCATGCGTCACTTTCATGAACATAGAGGATCACAGTCTACGGATTCCCAGTATCATGCAGAGCACAGAGGGTGGCATACAAGGTCTTTGCATGGCTGTCGCTCCTCAGTCTTGTCAAACCTCTTGTTCAATGTGCATCTAAGCTCTGCTTCTCAGTCAGTTTTTCTCATCATGAGGTCCAACAAGATAAGCAGCTGAACATTGTCACTGGAAATCTCGACATGGAGACAGATTCTCTTTATGTGTGATGCCAGGCAGAGATGGGAGATGGCAAGGAGCCTCCAGAATGACAAAAAAAAGTGTGTCTACAATAGCTGATACGCCCTTTTATCTTAAACTAACTGTTAGTGCAAACGGGTGGTGAGACAGCAAATATGTACAGTATTTGGAAGATGTGCAAAATTAGCAGTGGGATGATTTTTAAACAATCATCATTATCATCATCCTCTTAATAATAATAGTAATAATATTTAGATTAATTGATTCATTCAGAGGTTTGATGCCCTCTTTTTTCATATGTCCATGAGGCTCAGAATCTTTCTGCTTGTCCCCCGATCAAATTTACCAAAATGGCATTAGACCTGTGGTTCTACCGACTGCGCTGGATTTAGATGAGGTCCCAGCAAGCCTATACTCAACCTGCCCTTGACCCATATTTCTGACAGAGCACACTCACAAACAAGACGGGCCAAGTGAAGACCAATGACAGACTCACTACAACCATTGCCAGAGCCCAAGCGGACAAGTCATCATCACAGAGCACATTTGCAATGGGCACACACTGGGCCCCGCTGCCAGCTCCATTAAAAGATTTGAATCAGTGAAAGAGAGACGCTAGAGATGCCTGGTAAAAGTTAATGGAATTTTTACGAGCTCAATAGACTTGATGGAGACGCCAGTGTCCTCATCAAGTCTGTATCCATTTTTCACAGACACATTGTGCTTTTGGTTTGCTTAAAATTTAACTGAGTGCAATCAAGGATGCTGGCGTATGGATTTTTGGCTTCCCTCGTGGACTGGCTATTGTCCCATGCCTCTCTCTCAGCATATGTGTTTTGACCAAACAACATTTTAATTGTACAGGCTTTACTTCAATTAGTGGCTTAAAGAGGAGTCAACGCAAACATTTTTTTTGAAGAATATGTTCTATGCAAGCCCACTAGTCGAAACAGGGCACTCTGATAAATATTGCGTTTGTGGAATAAGTGTTAACGCACTCGTTTTTAGCCATCTCCGGGGGCGGCCATTTTGTCTTCTGTCGACTGAAAATTACATCACAACTGCTCACAACGACCAATCACGGCTTAGATTCAGAAAACAGGTCAGCCGTGATTGATCGTTGTGAGCAGTTGTGATGTCTTTTTCAGTCGACATAAGACAAAATGAGATGGCTAAACATGAGTGCATTTTGCTGCTTAACTTATATTCCACAAACGCAAAATAGTGGGCCTGCTGGGAAGATATTCTTGAGAAAAATATGTTTTGGTTGACTTCCGCTTTAATAACAAAATAAAAACATAGAGGCAGACAGCTCGCAGAGGCTAAACAGGAATTCGAAAACCTAAACTAAATATCTGTTCGCGCGCTGTTCAGGGCTAGTTCATTTATGAAATATATTGAGAAAACATACAGACCACCAGCTGTGCTCTCTAAATGTGTACCTCGTGATGTCATGTTACCCTGCCAGTAAGACAAGAATCAAGTGACAAAATTCCTCATAATTATCATCTTTATGGTGTCTGGTGTAACCACATCTTCCTAAAACATTTAGGAATGTTTCAAATATACCAAGACGGCCAGAAAGAGGCACTTTTCATGTAAATTGTAATAATCTGACAGACTGATGCATACATTCATACAAGTAATGAATTTAACCCCTTCGCGGTGATAATAACCGAGATAATAAGGTTTGTGTTGCAATGTCATCCAAGCCCATCGATGCCACACTACCACCCGCTGGCCAATGGCCGCCAATACATCCATGCGGAACATCACGACGAGTTGGTCGTACGGTGCAGTTCAAGTAAATGGTACAATAACAATGTTGTTTTGGATTATGTAGTTATGTAATGATAAACAAATAATACCAGTGTAATCCAATGAGTATGTGACACCCTGAACGAGTGGTGTGTACTTGTGAGGTGTTTCCAAAATTTTGTTACTGTCAGCTAAAAAGGACATAAACGTATCTCTGCAATCTACAAAAACAACAAGTATATGTTACATAATTATGTTACATATTCTATACTTACCATATGACAGAAACATTATTTTTAGATCAATGTTGAATGTTTTATTTTGTATTATTATTATTAGTAGTTGTGCCCTGCGACTGGCTGGCGACCAGTTTGGGGTGTAGTCTGCCTTCGCCCATTGACGGCTGGGATAGGCTCCAGCAAAAATCCCCGCGACCCTGTATAGGATAAGCGGTTTGGAAGATGACATGACATGACATTATTAGTAGTAGTAGCAGTAGTAGTAGTAATATTATTATTATTATTATTAATTCCTTTATATGTATTACTGCTATATTATTTATTATTATTTATATTATTTATTATATTATAATATTATTAACCACTTTACGCCACAGTGCTCTGCACTCCACTGCACTGTAGGCCGTCTTTGTATTAGTCATTGCAAAACTATTTACAAGCATTTCAGCCGAGGTCTTTGTTCAAATGGAAAAGGCATCCTACTAGAATGGAGGCCACTATTTGGGGACATCGCCATTTGTTTGTTTATTAGTTTGCAGTATTGTGCAGAAACTACACAACTGATATCCATAAGTGGCATGCAGGAAGCAAGTATACATTAAATTCAGTTTGAAAACACTGGACTTGAGGCCAGCCACATTCAGCAGGTCGTTGCACCAACAGGGCCATAGTGCAACAGCATAGCCTCACACATCATAAATTCATCAAACAAGACAGAATGGTTATGTTTAGGGCCTTGGAAGAGGTCTGTACTTAACTGAGTGCTCCTCTATAGTACTTAAATTGGTTGTCATACTTTGCAGGAGTACATACAGTATATTCACAGTGTATATGTGACCCCGGCATGATAAGAGATGATATTGTCTGTATCATGCATGTGAATCTCCATGTGTGCATTCTTCCTTATGTGCACAGTGATGACCAGAAGGTCAGATGCATGCTGTAAACACATACCCGTGTCCACCGAAGCTCATCCTGCAATGAAAACACGCTCTTTGCACTGCAGATAAAGCTGTGCATCACCTTATGCTCGGGCTTAATGGAAGCAGACTGTACTTCCACAGTGGGGACTTAAGCTCCATGACCACTTGGGAGTGTGTCAATCTGCCCAACCAATGACATGGCATCATTTGAATAATTGAAATGGGGCACAGCAAGAAAAAAGTGGAGAGGAAAAAAACCATCATCAAATATTAAGCTTTGCCTTATGAAGGCGTTTGAGCAGTTTGAACAAGGTCATGTTTTATAAGCTTTAGTATCTTGCTGGGAACCTGAGAAACTGCCCACATATGTGCTGACAAAGCCTTAAGATGGTCTTACCATCTAAAAATCATAAGCACTCTTGATATAGCCTGCTGACAGCATTAGTGTTAGACATTAGATATACCAATAGACCAGGGGTGTGGTGACCATTGGAAAATTCGAGATGGCTCCCGAAAGGCCAGTCCATTCCAGGTCCTAACCCACATGGCCCAGCAATTTATTTATTTATTATTATTCATTTATTTCAATAGGCGCCAATTTCTGTATCGTTCCCGATTCATACAGCCATCTCACAAAAGACAATTGCGGACAACTGTTCAACAAATACAGGATGACATAGGGTAGCCTGCACAACAGTGCTCACGCCAAGGGGCTGCAGTGCACATGGCTGGTGAAGTGTGCTCCAGAGTACTACAGAGTAGTACTGTGTCAGACACAACAAAAAGTAAGTCTGCAGGCCGCGATGTGTTTATGCATCATTGGGCAGTTGCTTGTTGTTGTGCGACCAACAAAAGCAGCAGAGTAACAAGCCCTGAGCGCGTCGGATCTGCCTCCCCCACCAGCACCAGCTCATTAGATTTGTCCTTTTCGCTGAGATCTGATTGGTGTAGGCTCATCTCATGTTCCCTTTTCTGCAGCTTTCTAATATAGCAAGATAGCAAAATGAATGCCATAAAACAAGTTGGCAGGTGAGAATACACTGTAATGACGCAAAGCCAACAGAGCTTTTTAGTTGGGATGGCTTTTAAGATGCTGGATCCAGGACATCAGGTGGTAAAATTGTGAAATATTATCCCTAGCAGACCATGCATTTCTTGTGCAAATGATTTGGCAACACTTTTCAATTAATGCAAAAAAATTTAAGTACTTTAGTCCCTTACCAATTACATGGCGGATGCTTGTGCTCAGTTTACCAGCAGAAAATGACGAAGTCTCTGTGATCTGATTTTGTGATTAGTTAATATTGCACTTTAAGCAGTAAAGGGATATTTACATATTATTTGATGTGTGAACAAATGAGCTGGATCACTCTGACATGGGAAAGCCATGGAAAAGTGTGTGCGTGTGTGTGGTGTGTGTGCGCGTGTGTTTGTGAGTGTGTGTGATTTATGCCTGGCCTTTCTTCCATGCCTTTGTGTATTAAGAGCTTAATACATAATACATTATGATTATTGTTGTAGTTATTAGCAGCAGAAATATCAGTAGTGAAGGTCAACAGCAGAGGGATTATTGAGGGATTGTGTGACTCCAGTCATGGCAGTGCCGGTGAGGAGGTGGTGCTGATCTTGAAGGTGGAGAAGGAAGAGAATGGAGCAGGGACAAGCAATAATCAGATCAGTAGAGATTCGTGTCAGGCTGCTGTAGACAGCGGTATTATGCATAGCACCTGTATTACAAAAATGATGACACTTAAAACCTAAAATCATTGTCACCGCTGATTGGTTAGTATTCTGGGCTTCACCATGCAGCAGGGGTAACAAAAAAATGTTTGGCCTTCGCTCACGTCCATCTCAAATTGCCAGGCTGAATTTCGGGCCCAGTCCACCCCCGTATAAGCCTACATTAAAATGACAACCAAAGCAAGAACTATAACAAGATTTGTCCCTTTACAAAGTTATGATCAATTAATCTGAGAGGTACTATTTATATACATACAGAAGAAATTTATTTTCGTTGATTTACTCTGCAGTGGTTTGGACCTGAACTACATTAAAACTAGGCATTGTTATCTTTGTATAGGCAGATTTTTAAACCACTCTTCAACAAAATCTAACTAGACTGTAGCTGCGATTGGTTCATAACCTGTCCAAGACGCACCGGGCCTCTTGCCCAAAGACAGCTGTGATAGGTTCCAGCAGCACCCTAATGAGGGCAAGTGCTACAATAAATGGATGGATGGAAGGTGCACCCAATGTTGTGACTGGCCAGCGTTGCCTACTCCATACAACTGTAAAGTTACAAGCAATTGTAATGAGTAAAACATATTTTAAACACATGGAACATGTTGAGACAATGACGTTAGTACAAAAAGAAGTGACTACAAACAGCACGCTACCGTGTCTGGAAGCAATGCGATAACGACGAGTGGGGGCTGAGGCACAGGCATTTGCAGTACATTGAGTTGAACCGCTGAAGCAAGTATTAACTACAATGCTTGATGTCACATTCTGGTATTTGTCGCCAAAAATATCTTGATGTTTCCTATTATCATTGTTTCTATTGCCAGAAAAGATTAAATGACAAAAACAGGGTTAGTCTAGACGCTTGAAGCAAGTATCAGCTTTTTTCAGCTACACTGAGAAGAACAAAGACCCTTCAACTATGCAGTGGTACCTGTTTTTTGTTTTTGATGCAGATCATTAGCCACAGTCATCTGTGCGGAATATTTATACATCGGTTGCCAGATGTGACATCAAGTGATCCTTGGTCACTCTCTTTTTAGAGATGTTTGATGTGAGTCCAGTTACAGCCGACTTACCAATTACCGGGTTATTTTGAAATCCTTCTTAACCATCTGTCTCAAATAACAGGGTGTTGAATGGCACTATCCAGTGACACTGTACTTGTCTCTGTGCCACTGACTGGCACTGCATGACTACGTTCCCCAGAATGCTGCGGTTAAGGATTGTGTTCTGGCATTGGGAAAAACATTTGGATCATGTTGAAGTTTCCATTCACCATCAACCCAAAACTTGCTGCAATAAATTTGACAACCACAGTGGGTCAAAAAGTGGGCCGTCTGGGCTCCTCAAAGTCATCATTAGATATTAGGAAAATGTGAGTGAGACTTTCCTCTCAGGTTGCCAGCTGAAATGGAAAAACAGAGCAGGAGAGATGAGCACTCTAACTTAGTGTTCTTCCCCGCTCAATTCAACCAAATGATATAATTAGTCCAATAATGTTTTCAACTCTTTAGCTACCAATGCTTTAACGTATGTCACCACTTGCTACACACGATTCATACAATATTCACTAAGAACTGAAAGGGCATGTAAGAAAATACTGCATTGTTTTTCAGTGTTTCCTGGAGGGGTGTGTTTTTGAGGAAATTAATTAGTGATGTAGTTTTTGCACAACAACAAATAAACAAAAACAACAATAAAAATTAAAAAATGTGGGGGAGGTGATAAATTTCCAAGCGTGTAATTTCCCCACAGTGATCTGTCTACCAGATGCTTGGCCTGCTACTTGTGGCTTCTGCATACATTTTTCACATTTCTTTTTCAGCTTCCCCCTTGAAATGCTATTCTCATGAAACTCATCCATCTAGGCGACATATTCAACTGAAAGTGCAAGGCATACGACAAACGTCTGACTCTGGTGACATGCAAAAAAAGTGGAAATTAAACTAAGTAGAGGGAATTTCAAAGTTGATTTACTCACGGCTGACTTCTCAAACATCCTCTTCAGACTGTCAAGCGGGATGTCAAACCTTTCAATCTTCTTAGCAGCTTGCAGGTCCTCTTTGAGCACTGGGTCTTCTGATGTCTCTACCTGTGACCCATGTTGGCCTTGGGGGTGGATGCCTGAGGACGCTGGGCTCGCTGCCCCCTCTCCATTTCCTGATTGAATTTCCATTGTCCTCAAGAAACCGTATCACCCACCTTCCCTTCAGAAGAGGAAGTGTATCGTGTGGGTGACGAGATGAGGGACAAAGAGAAGGTGAATGAAAGATTGTTGCAGGGTTCGTCTTTGTGCAAGGAGCTCCACACGTTCAGCAGGCTGGAAGGAGGAGGAGAAAGGGAAAGTTTGCCAATGTTTTTTTCCCTCATCCTCCCTGTAATTACACACACAGAGGGAAAAAGAGTGAGGCTGCCAGAGAAAAGAATGGAGCAGAGTGGCTGTTCTGATTCAATACGATTAACCTTAAAGGGACCCTTTCTTGCAGGAGGCCGTTATGACTACTTTTTGTTATATTTGGGTCTGAGAAAAATATCCTAGGAAGTCTTTTTCTCAGAAACTAAAAAAGTCAAGCCAATAAATGTCCAGTATATACCAACTGTTGTGACGCTTATAACAACATGCTTACCCTAATACAGCATGACTGTAGAGTGAAGCCCATCAAATTTGATCCTGCTAAACAAACAGATGGACAAACAAACACAAACAATACGGTGCTCCACATTTTGGTTTTGTCTTTTACCTTGATGGAAGTCTTGTAAACAGTAAATTTAAGAGAGTACATTTCATTTTAAAAAGACTATATTTCGTCCCAGTCTAAACAGAAAAAATTGAGAGTAGTATATTCAGAGTAGATTTAACAGAGAAAAGAAATTGAAGCGATATTTACTTGAAAAAAAAAACCCATATTCAGAAATTTAAAGTAAATTTTACAAATAGAGTTTTTGAGTAAATTTTACTTACATAGTTTTAGTTTATTTTTAAAAAAGTCACTCAAGGATTGAGACATACACTGGCCTGAGTCATGCCACTCTGACTGCGAGCTAGTAAATCGCTGGTGTCTCCAAAAGGAGACCGCATATATGAGGGCCTCCTTTTGGAGGTACGAGTATTCCACCTGACACCAGCAATTCAGTAATTCACAATCGGAGTGGCATGGCTCAGGTGGTGGTAGCATGGTGGTCTCCCAACCTGAAGTTTGTGGGTTCATTCCTCAACCCTTGAGTGATGTGTGTGTTTTTTTTTTTAAATGAACTAATACTATGTGAGTAAAATTTACTCAAAAACTCTCCTTGTAAAATGTATTCAGTCTTTCTGGGTGAAAAATCTTTTCTAGGTTTTTCAAGTAAATATCGCACCAATTTGTTTTTCCTGTGTAAAATTTACACTGAATATCTTAATCTCAAATTTTACTCTGGTTTGACCAAGACTAAATATATTTTTTTCATCGAGTAAAATGTACTCCATGACATTTAATGTGTACTCTCACTGACACACAAGTTATACTCTGCTCATAAATGGGAACAACAACAGGCAGCATGGGAGGGAAACGGAAAGACAACCTCAAGAAAAAGGTTTTGCAGGTCGGGGCCATTAACAATTTCTCTCCCCTCATCCTTTTGGTAGGCAGCACGTCCTTAGATGTCTCATATGGATAGAATGTGTCAAGAAGTCCTGAATGAAAAAAGTATGACTGGCCATTCCATTCGTCCATTTTCTATACCACTTACCCTGTTCAGTGTAGTTGGGAGCTGCTACATCCTGGACTGGAGTTGTAGGGCACATATACGGACAAACAAAAAACAGTATTTACTCGATTCACACCGTCACTGTGAGTGGGAACTGATCCCATGCTGCTTGCTTCAAAGTCAAGAGAATGTACCACTTCAGCAGTGACTTCATTGTCCGTTCCCCGGACACACCTTCACTTTATTAAAATGTATCGTATAGGGTGATTTGGTTTGGAGCAGGTCACACTGAATCTATTTACCTTACCTGAATCTAATCAAGGCCAAGAAATCATCACGTGTATACCACCACATATCCTGTACAGAGATCCCCACAGATCTGGCATCTCATCACATTGAAAGGAGTACATACAGGCATGTGGAGGCCATACACACTAATAATGAGCCACATTACTTGTTGTATTGAAGAAATGTGCAAATGTTAGAACAATCTGATATCATTTTTTTTTTTCATTTTGATTTTGAGTGTCAACAAAACACAAAGAAAACAAACATTTCTAAATTCGAATTTGAGATCTGGCCTGACCAGAAGGGAAACTGGCTGGCTTCCCAGAAACAGATGAACAGATTTCGACCTTACCACCCATCCTGTTTTACAGAACTTCATTTTACCAATAAAAAGAAGGTTTGCACATTGCCTGTGCTGCACCTATGATGGTGGATACACCTGTACTGTACTTCCTGCAGGGCTTCCTTACACTCTGTCCCAATTAACTTTTAATATCCATCTCCTGCTTATTGCAATGCTTAAAACGTGATTAAATTAATGTTTTCCCCCGCTTCTCCTCATGGAGGATATAAAAGCAGGGAGCAAATGATGATTAAGAGGAGGAAAGTAAGTGAGCTGACTGAGGGTGTCATGAGATAGTGGCGTCTTAGTTACAATCAGTGATAACACATTTTGAAAGTCAGACAAAGCCGTGAATAAAAGGAAAAGAGAAAGAAGTCAAGAGGTAATCCAGATTATCCCCTAATCATAAAAAATGATCAGGCATGAATTATGATATATTGTGTGCATCTGTACTGTGAGGATGTAGTAGAACTCCCTTTATACTTGGGACAGATACATTATTCAAAGAGGGCCAAAGCGGTGGTATTCAGTGGCTCACTTTACAGCACTTAGTCACAAACCTGAAAGTAGAAACAAAAAATATATTTTTGCTGTTTTGGGGCATTATTGGCTATTGGTGACTTTTCTGTTCCCAGAATATATATGATAATATTTTATTCAAAATAAGGGAAATGTCTATGATGAAAAGTTTTTATTCATTTTCTTCCTTTCAGATTAACACAAAATAATGCATGCAAAATATATTTAATTTACTTAAACTACCGGGCGGCACGGTGGTCGATTGGTTAGCATGTCCGCCTCACAGTTCAGAGGTTGTGGGTTCGATTATGGCCCCGGCCTTCCTGTGTGGAGTTTGCATGTTCTCCCCGCGCCTGTGTGGGTTTTCTCCTGGTACTCCGGTTTCCTCCCACATTCCAAAAACATGCATGGTAAATTGATTGCACACTCTAAATTGCCCCTAAGTGTGATTGTGAGTGTGTTTGTTTGATCTGTGTGCTACATTCAGGAAGTGCAAGAAGTGGGATTGGGGACATTGATACATGTTCAAGAACATTTGTCACAGTAGGAAGTTTACTACGTCAGAGAACCCGTACTTCAAGTTGCACCTTTACACTTTCTCCACTGGGCGTCGGGACACATCAAGAAATGAAACACGCAACGACGCCTTGGCAACTGCGAAAGGCCACATCGGCACCGTAAAGCAGGGGGAGAAATGTCGTAAACATTAGACTATACATACTAACGGGTATTTCGACAGTCGAATGCCAATTGTTATCGTCGTATAATAAATAGTTTTTATCAAATACATTGCACAATTAACCTATGTACTTCTGCGAGACAACACAAAAGCATAGCGCTGCCAGTGTGACCGTAGCAGTTAGATTGGGTATTCAATTTCTGGTTTGCTAACAAAATAAGAGGTCATGGTATATACACAAAAGCGTTCCCACTTGCCACTACAAATATATAAATACATTCTCTGAAACATCTATAATTTTTCAACAATATTCATAATAAAAATCTTCAAATCATCGACTCCACATCAAACGCAGCCCAATTTGGGATGCCTTGGAATACTACTCTCTTATTTTGAAATAAACCTTAAGTCATCATCGAACTGTAGCCTTCTCTCCATTCCACGTTGTTTTTGCCAACTTGACGCGTTCTTCTCCGGCAAAGATAGTGATTTTCGCTACCCAGGTGTCTCCCGATTCTCTTCGGCGAAACCAAAACAAACAGGTATCCCATTCTTATGTACAAGACCGTTGTGGTTGGACAGGTTTGGTAAGACGAGCAGTTTCTGTCATATGAGTTGGAGGAATGTTAACAGATGGAAATGGGCATTTTGACAGCTAGCTTGATCTTAGCTTGAGCAGGTAATGTCGTCTAATGCTTTACTTTTGCCCGAAAATGTCTGAAGGTGTTACACAGCTGTTACCGCACTGTCGAGGCCGATAGCTTGTAGAAACACACACGAGAAGTAGACATTGCGATTGATCATGTGTGCGTGTTGACTGAGCAAAGAAGTCCGACAGTTTCTGCTTGGATTATAGTATGGCAGCTCAAAGTGCATCGACAGTGACAAATGCATTTTACCGCTAGTAGCTTCGTTACGTTAAGTTTGTACAGTAACTATTGAATACGTCTGCGGTGCTTTCCTGACAGGGTCAATATTATTAAGGATACCGACTGTCTCCTTCTTCTCCAGAGAAGCCGAAAGGGGTTTAATCACCAGCAGCCAGAAGCAACTCCTTCTTGGAAGCTTTTCCGTGGATTTCGCTGGTTTTGTGTGATGTAATGCCTGCGTGGGATGATCATGATGATGCTATGCTGCCCAGCAACCGAGGTTGAGGTCTTGACTTGACGACCATGAAGCTCCCACGGAAGTGACCTCTGTGGAGCTTGCAGCCCAAGGGGGGCACTCAGTGGGGTCATGGCATCGAGCGAGAGACTCTACGAGGTCTGGATGCTTTACTGCACCAAGGTGAGATGCGATCCCATTACTCTGTTCTTGTGCTGTATCTGACGTCTTTGCCATCTCATTAGTGTGTATTTGCAATGAGCCGGGCTATGTCAATAGTGACAACAATAATTGCTCTGTCTGACATAAGCACACCAAAGCTGAACTGAAGTCGCCCCGTGTGTGTTACGCTTAAGTAGATGGTCATTCATTTCTCATCATGATATGGGCACTGTTGTCAATGAATTCTGTTCAGTGTTTACTGTGGAGATGAATGAGCTAACTCCCAAACTGAGACAGCTTGAGTCAGCTGTTGGCTAGATTTAATTCACCTGCCTCTAAAGCCTGAGCATTTCCAGGCGTCCAATCAAAACAGCCCTCCTGAGCTGCTCCTCATGTGAGTCTGGCTGTAACAACACACTGCCCACACTAATCCCTGACAAAAACACGCACAGTACGGCAACCTCCCCGTTAAAGAGTATTTTCTCCATGAAAGCAAAGCTGTGTGTGAAAGTAAAGCTTGTATGATCACATGATCTTGAATGCATGTTCATCTCGGCCAGTGGTGTGCCTGCACAGTGATAAAAAGCATAAACTTTTCCCAGGAGTGTGTGCTTGCATTGAGTCAGCATCACACTGTCAGGAACGATCTCAGTTTTACAGTTTTGTTCTGGCCATGAGCCAGAGTGTCACTTGGCAGATTGTCCTTGCATTAGGGAAATTAGATGTAGAAAGGAGTTGGCTGCCAAAGTTAAAGCATTAACTATGGAGATTAATTTAAATTTTATAGTGCACTAAAAAATTAACTCAGTTAACTTAGTTTTATTTACTTACTGTGGCAGCTGACCTCTGCTCACTTTGCAGCAAAACTTTGAGGAGAGTCACTGTCTCAAAAATGGACTTTTGCGTTGTTTTAATTTAAAAAGTTGTTCGACGGCTCAATGGAGAAATCCAAAATAATTGTGCACTTTGCAAAGTCAAATACCATATCAGTTGTATGGCTTTGGTGTATCGTTCAACAGTTGTATTTTACAGGAAATGAATCGTATTCAAGGTTCAAAGAAAGCTAATAGAACAGTCTATGAATCAAAATACTAATAAAAATCCACATTGATTCACAGATTTTACTCAAGTAAATACGGTTCCAAGCTTCGTAAAAAAAAGTGTAGTTGAAAATTATGATTAATTGCGGTCAATTAGCGACAATTTTGGTGTACCGGTGACCGCAGTGTTGTGCTAGTAGGACTACATTTCCCAGACGAAAGACAGGAAGTAGTTCTATTTCCGGTATGATGTAAACAAATGATAATAAATGTGAAAGTAAATAGGAAGGAATTTAACTTAACATTCACCTATCGGTCCCACAGACAATGATATTATCCCACACTGTAACATTGGAAACACGCAGCCAGAAAGGCTCAGCTGACCGCAGCATTAGGCTAATAGGACTACATTTCCCATGATTCCCAGACTCAGAAGCAGGAAGTACTTCTTGTTTCAACGACGAAAACATAGATACCTGCTTACTATTAGATGCGCATGAGAATGACAACGCAAACGATATAGGAAGGAATTAAAGGCGACGAACTGAAAAGTTGACTTTCACCCATACATTGGGTGCACCGCGTTACAAGGCGCACTGTCAATTTTTGAGAAATTGAAAGATTTTAAGTGCGCCTTATGGTCCAAAAAAATACTACATATGTCGTCATAAGATCACACAGCACTACACTGGCACAGGAAGGAGTCAGAAGTGCCTCTTTTGCACACGGCAAAGCCCTGGGGAAGATGGCTGGCCTCCAATTGTGAACATGCATTTTAGACAAACATATAAATAATTGTATTCTTAGCGTGTTTGAAATTGCAAAATAATGTTCATATAGTTTAAATCAATCAAAAAATAATTTGAGTAATTTCTCTCAGACCTTTAACAGAACTGATAAGGGTGGAGTTTATTGATACAGCATTTTAAAAAATTCAGCCCCAGGGCCAAGTTAGTACTGGGGCTGAGTACCCATCCCTAATACTCATTCAAGGCTTCAATGTGTGCAAATATGCAAGGAGTCAAAGGTGTGGATTTAGATGCAGAGTGAGAATACAAGAGACTTGACAAAATGAATCATTATTGGTTTAATTAAGAACAGATCTGAAATCTATTGTGTCAGTAAAGTGCTGTTAATCCCAGTGGATTGTTTTGTGTGTAATAAGTTAAATTGACTGGCATTTTGAGTTAAAAGAAAGAAAAATTCAGTTTAAATTAAAGACATTCAAAATACTTCAAGAAATCGTAATCGTAAAATCGGGTTTGAGAGAAAATAATCGGGATTTTCTTGTTAGGCAAAATCGAACAGCCCTACGTGCCACGGTAATATGCTTCAGTTTGGCGCAAAGACAGGCTCGCACACACACGAGACCTGTTTTAGTTCCTGATTGCTTAGGGGGGAAACAAAGATGCTGCCGTACTCTTAGACTCTCCGAGTCCCGCACAGAGGAAGCCGAACCGGAGGCAAATCAAACCCTCGTTAGCACTGGCCACTGATATTTTTATTTTTTTTGATATTCGGAAGAATATCGATGTGTAATGGGCATAACAAGTTAGCGTTCATTCAATCATTCTGTAACATTTGGCAGTTCGGTGTTTTGCCACGTAACTGTAAATGCCGACCCATTCGCAGTTTTGCATTTCGATGTTTGTGTTTGTGGGGCAAAATACACAATTTACGTCGCAAACAGCGATGCAAAACCATTTATTTTGAGCCTTGGATTATCACAACATTCTCTCCTCTTCCGTGGTGCATGTCTTCTGTTTGTTAGTAGAGCCGCTAACAAATGTGCAAGACAACTTTAAATGCTACGGAGGCCTATGATTGTTTATAAAAGCAAACCAACAAAACGCTCAAATAAACCACTCTGGGAAGCGAAAGCCTCTGCAACAAATAAATCACTCCTACTTCCGGTGTTGCACAGGTTGTCGCACCCATAACTGTATTGACATCAAAGCCCTCGGGAATAAGGTGGATGAACAGGATCTGCAAATCATTATATTGTGTTCTCCAGTGAGGGTTGGACTTCACCATGGCTGCCCTTTGTCACAGATTCTGTTAACTTTTATCCATCCATCCATTATCTACACCGCTTATCCTCCACAAGGGTCGCAGGCGTGCTGGAGCCTATCCCAGCTGTCTTCGGGCAGTAGGCGGGGAACACCCTGAATTGGTTGCCAGCCTATCGCAGGGCACACAGAGACAAACAAACATCCGCACTACCTAGGGGCAATTTAGAGTGTCCAATCAATCTACCATGCATGTTCTTGGAATGTGGGAGGAGTACCAGAGTACCCGGAGGAAACCCACGCAGGCACAGGGAGAACGTTCAAACTCCACACAGGGAGGCCGGAGCCGGGATCGAACCCACGACCTCTGAACTGTGAGGCGGACGTGCTAACCAGTCGCCCACCGTGCTGCTGATAACTTTTATGAACAACATAATTTCTAAGTGCAGCTCAGGCATTGAGGGGGTATGGTTTGGTGGCTTCAGTATTGCATCCCTGCTTTTTGCAGATGATGTGTTGCTGTTGACATCTTCAAGCCATGGTCTCCAACTCTTACTGGAGAAATTCCCAGCCGAATCTGGGTTCCGATCCTGACCCAAGTGGAGGAGTTCAAATATCTTGGGTTCTTATTCACTAGTGAGGAAAGGATGGGACGGTAGATCGACAGGCAGATCGGTGCAGCGTCTGCTGTGATGCGCAGTCTGTATCGGTCTGTCGTGGTGAAGAAGGAGAAAGCTCTCAATTTAATCACAGCTCACCTGTTTTCTGAAGCTGATTGGTTGTTATCTAAGCCAGTGAGAAACTGTGTTGTCATTTTCCGTCAATAGATATGACAAAAGATGGCTAAAAAATGGGTGGATTTTGTTGCTTAACTCATATTTCACTCACGCAATATTAATCAGAATGCCTCGTTTCTGCATTGGACCTGCATAGAACATAGTCTGGAAAAAAATGTTTGGGTTGATTTCCCCTTTATGTATTGTTTATTTTAATTCTCCTCCATTCAGGTGTAGTGTTACTCTTCCAAATGCGTGCAATTTTACTGTGTTTAGCAATGATAGTAATGACATATACTTTTTAGGCATAAACCCTCTGTCTCATTTGTGATGAAAACTGTTTTGAAGGCCTACTATGTTATTGTATTTTAATGTTGGTTATGGTGGTGGTACTTGTAAAAGCTAAGTAGGGTTGCTCCCATCAATTTTCATGAAAAAGCATGTGGTCTGTGATCAAAGCCTTTAATGGCTGGTCGATCGCCTGAAGTGGCCAATTGTTCTTAATCATTTTGAGCTTTAACCATTTGCAGCAATCGTAAACAATTAATGTCAGCTGCAGCTCGTGAATATTTTGGTATTCGGCTATCCTACTGAGATTTCTAACCAAATAAATTTTTGTTTGATCCTTTTTCATTGTTTGACGGCGTGTCTGCTCAGGCGGCACCTGCTTGTGACGTATAGATTACGTAATCGACGCCGATTGGCTGTCGGCAGCGAAGGATGGGCCGGGGCCACGCGGGTCGATTGAATATGCAGGACAGAAACCGGGGACAGAGGGCCGATGCCCAGCTCTGGAAATAAGTGAAAACACACAAAAGAAATAAAACACTTCAAAAAACAAAACTATTGCTCATTAGCTTTACCAGAGAAGGGGAAAATGTGAAGAGAACTACAGCTTCTAATTGAAAAAGTGATATTAACATGGAGAAAGTCTCCGGTCTGTTAGTCTGACAGAATGCCCACCGCTGCATATTGCATGGGCCAATATCAAGATATTGATATTTATTCAATATATTGTGCAGCCCTAATTTTTAGAATTGTTTGATTGCCTCACTCACGCTATCTTAGCTTCTTTTCCTCCACTGATTATCATGTCCCTCTTGTTTCTCATTTCCTTCTATGCTTTGGAATGACACTCCTTGAATGACATTGACTTTGTATATCATAAATGTTTTCTATGGGTTTATGCCCTGCCCACATGCCTCTTTAAATGCATCCTTACCTTGTGATGTCACAGACCACATCCTTCTTTAAAATCCACAGTGAAAGAGTTTTTTTATTTTAACATTGTGGTTTCAGTGACTCCAACCATGTCACTTTCTACCAAAAAGGGTTATCCACACAAGCAGAGCAACTGGCCGACCACGCCCGTCTGGAGGGTTCGGAGTGCTTGCTGAGCCTCAGCAGCACAGCCCTTAGCGACATAACACCGATTCTAAAATCAGAATATGATGTCATATAGCAGCGCCTGATCTGCTTTACCGGATCAGAACATTCTAGTTGTCACAATGAATGCGTAATGTCATCAACTGTTCTCTGCATTTAATTGTCACAGGTGCAGAGTCCTAACACAGTGACACTTTTTAGATCTTTGACCATCTCACTGGAGAACTGAATGCATGTTGGTGACCTTGGTGGATGCACATAGGTCATCTCAAACAGATATTTCCCAATGCGATGAAATAACTGTGCAAAAGGACTAAATGTGATGAAAGAAAGTATGCGTGTTTGAATTTATTTTTGGCAATTGTCATGTGACTACTATTATGACATTGTGACTTCTATCTGTGTTCATTTGTGTGTGTGTTTTTGTATTAGATTCTTTGTAGAACAACTTGAAAAACGTCTGAGTATGTCTGTAAGTCTGAGACCGTGACTGTGACTCTGTGTGAGTTTCTGTCTGTCTGCATGTCTGTCTACTCTGTGCCTGAAAGTTTTTTTCCCCCCAGTCTAGTGAAGAAGGCCGAGGGTAAAAGGGCGGGAGCCATACAGTGCAGGGTGTGTCCATGTGTGCCACAGTCCAAACCCTCAATGGGCATCTGTG
Organism: Filicampus tigris; assembly: GCF_054856515.1. NCBI lineage: Eukaryota > Metazoa > Chordata > Actinopteri > Syngnathiformes > Syngnathidae > Filicampus > Filicampus tigris. The sequence continues at coordinate 27,628,525 of NC_141217.1, read as the reverse complement.
CTCCCAAACTGCTGCCTAAATGAGAACACTGTAATGCCCCCCCCCCACCACCACCACCACCACCACACACACACACACACACACACACACACACACACTGCAGTCAGTTGTCTGTCACTTGGGCTAAACCTTGCACTTGTCACATTCTGGAAAAGATTGAACACTTATCCAATAAATTCAGTGGCAGCTCAGACAGTACGCATTCATTTTCTAAATTAAGCCACATACAACCTTGTTTTTTTCCAAGACAAAGTGGCATTTCCTCCACCTAGAAAACCTTCCAGTTATGTTGTCATCAGCGTGGTTAGTTTATTTATATCTTTGTTCATCTGCTAATTCCTTATGGGTTTTTATTAGGGGTGTAACGGTACGCTAAATCACATTTCGGTTCGGTTCGGTTTTTTGGAAACTTCGGTTCGGTATATTTTCGGTACAAAAAAACAGATTTTTTATTTTTAATATGTTTATTTTGAAAAGATGACAAGTAAATGGTACATTTTTTAGAAAAAAATAAAAGCGACCCGTTCGGGTGATATTCTAAGAAATTACACCAGAATAAAAAATACACTAACAATAAAGATCTCTTAATTTTGTAAATTATTAAGACACTGAAATCTTTAAACACTCAGCAGCAACAAGTTTAAGACAAGTTGTCATTATAGTATATATACACTTTTTGTGAAAAAATAAAAATACATACAATAACAGTTACAATTATTGCTAACTATATTAAAACTTATTTTATAATGAAAAAAATACAGTAACTTTAAAAAGTCTTTATGAAATTGTATACACTTTTTAGGCATTGAAATCTTTGAACGTTCAACAGCATATTGTAACGAATTGGGTTATCTTTGATGTGGTCGGATTTGTGTGTCGCTGAGTTGTGATGTTTCCGAGGTTCATGAATGCATCATATGGCAAGCGAGTGGAGCAGCAGAGAAAGAAAAGCGCGAGCAGTTGTACTTGGATTAACTAAAACGTGATATTTAAACTTACGTTTAAATATTCTGGAAAACGCTACAATATGATAAATCTCGCTATTTAAGTTTGACGTTTTGGGCTAAAAAGACTGCTTGCTTCCTCGTCTAAGAAACATGCACAGTCGGATGATGCCGTGCATGTTAGACGTGCTAGCTGCAACATAGCCGCCGATTTCATGTAGCAATGTCAGCACACCACTTTCAGACTCATCCACGCACCTTTCCCCATTGGCAATGGGGAACAGGAAAGCCAGAATAATGTTCCCAAACAGGAGACCGCGGTGTACGTGGGGACCTTTGAGCTCTGGCTCTTTTCTGGCTCTCTCTTGTGCGGCCACCCTCCTCACCTGCGAGCAACAGTCAATAGCGTCTGTGTGTAAGCTCACGTTAATAAGTGGACCGAACCGAACATGCCATACTGAAACGTATTAATACACCCACGTGTACCGTTACACCCCTAGTTTTTATCCATCTATCCATTATCTATACCGCTTATCCTCACAAGGGTCGCGGGGCATGCTGGTGCCCATCCCAGCTGTCTTCGGGCAGTAGGCGGGGGACACCCTGAATTGGTTGCCAGCCAATCGCAGGGCACACAAAGACAAACATCCGCACTCACAATCACACCTTGGGGCAATTAAGAGAGTCCAATCAACTTACCACGCATGTTTTTGGAATGTGGGAGGAAACCGGAGTACCCGGAGAAAACCCACGCAGGCACGGGGAGAACATGCAAACTCCACACAGGGAGGCCGGGGCCGGGATCGAACCCACGACCTCTGAACTGTGAGGCGGACGTGCTAACCAGTCGACCACCGTGCCGCCTGCCCCTAGTTTTTATACATCATTTTTTTCCATGGTGTATTGTATATAGGTGTCAGTGGCATGCACAGATGGTGGTGCTAAAGAACTTGCCCCTCTGCTCTCTCTCAAAAGAGTGCCAATCTATATCACTGTCGTTACTCGCAACCGTGGCGTCCGCCATTATCACTTGAAAGAATTCCGGAACATCCTCCGCGGGCTTACCACACCGTCACGTGTATATTCTGATGCATTTCACTGGTTAAGAGACCCAGAATTAAATAATTAATAGAAAATGACGTATACGCTCTCCCGGCTTTAAGGGTAGAAAGACGCAACAGCGCTCCCGGCTCTAGTGGTAGGGCCGCGGTTATGCTCTCCTGTCCTTAATGGGTTAATAAGAAGCTAAACTCTATCCAGAACCAGTGAAAGACAATAAAATGTAACCATTTCCGTTATCTATAGCTCAGAGGTCTTGTGCTCTCTAAGTGCAAATCTCCTTATTCCTACTACGTGGCTAGGGCTGGTATTTCTCCAGTCACAAGCTTGTCTTGATGACTTCATGAGAAAAGCAGCAAGTGTGCTTCCTGCTCCGGTTGGCTAATATGCTCCCTGGCAGGCACACAGACACATACAGTTAGCCCTCATGTGACGAGCTGTCAATGCGGATATAATACTGCATTCATTTAAATGTTTAAATGTTTAAATAAGTCGTGTGTATGTATATACAAACCAGAGTATAAACACAACACTTTTGTTTGGCCCAACATTCCACAGGCCACAATTGACAGCAAGATCAACTCTGTGCGAAGGAGATGTGTTGCACTGCGTGAGGCAAGTGGTGGTTGCACCAGACTGGTTTTATGAGTCCCTATATATATATATATATATTAGAGCTGTCAAACGATTAAACATTTTAATCGAGTTAATCACAGCATAAAAAAATAATTGATCGTAATTAATCACAATTCGAACTATCTCCAAAATATGCCATATTTTTCTGTAAATTGTTGTTGGAATGGAAGATAAAATACACAAGACGGATATATACATTCAACATACTGTTCATATGTAATGTATTTTTCTATTACAACAACAAATCCTCATGAGATGAAAATTTAATTGTCTAAATTAAAATTAACATTCTTTCTGTAGTAGACAGTATTTTTATTCACCACAAAAACAAAAATGCAAAAGGGCCTCAGAACAGTGACAGAAATATTTAAAATATGTGCAAACAAAGTGTGTGTGCGTGCGGGTGTGTGTGTGTATATTCATGTATGTATGTAAGCCATCTCTTGTCTGGGTTTGATCAATGATCATGAATTTAAGATATGCCGGCTGCTAACGGATCCCCAACCTCCCATTCTGCCAACCCCCGCCCCTTACAATGCAGTCCGACTTGTTTTCTACTCCAGCAGGTGTATTGTGTCCCAGGTCGCAGAAGGAAAAAAAACACCAAAGGCATTTTTATTTGTCATCATAAACTTGATGTGCAGCAATTACATAAACATTAGTATTTGATAATGATGAAAATTGATGACAGTATAATCTTAATATTGCTTATAATGGGACTATTGGGATGGATAGAGTGAACTTCTTGGAGGCCCAACTGCTTAGTTCACACACAATAAAGTCCCAGAAATCTTAAATTCTCGCCATGTTGTGTGGCCTCTGTTCTCACTTCTCAGAGAGACCCAGACTACTTGAAGCTGTGGCTGGAGAGTTTCATCAGCTCCTATGAGAGATGTCTGGATGTGGACTTTGAAAAGCCACCATTAAGGTAAAGCGTGACTCCAATCAGAGGTTTTTATGCTTCCTTCTTTGCCCTCCTTCCTTCAAAGTCTGAATGCAGGCGATGGCGACGGCAGTGTGTAATGTGATTGCTACTGTGCTTTGTTGCTATTGTTGCACGCCACGGGGGTTATACATGGAGACCTGTTTGTCATTCTGATTGAAATCCTTCCGAATGAAGATCTCTGGTCACCTGTTTCAATGTGACGTGTTCTATTCTGATCTGCCTTGTTACAGCCATGTGACACACGGAGATCGATGTAAACCATTACGTGATTGATCAAGATAGAGTTCATTTGTCCATTTAGGACAGTAGTTGTGATAGTTTTAACACTTTTGTTAAAGAAACATCTTAATTAAAAAAAATAATAATAATAAGTCACAAATACTTTAAAACAAGCTCTCCCGTCGCAGACGAGCTCTGGTAAGACACTGCCATTTTAAAGTGCGTCTATGACAACGTCAATACGCATATATGTCAAGACAGAGCATGTGTAGGCCGGATGCATTTTGATTATTCTGATTGAACTCTACATAACGCTTCTTCGGATTGACAAAAGGAATATACCACCCTTGCGAATCCAAATGGAGGAAAAAAAAAAGGAAATTCAGGTTTGGCCTTTTGATTCCCATTGAGATGTTAATATGGAATACTTGCATTCCATTTGGTCATTCGGATTAATTATAATTGGAATACATGTTTCCATGTAAACCCAGCTAATGAAAAAAAGATGAAATGTTGAGATTTTTATGTCAACCATAGTGCATTTAGTAGGTAAACACCAAAAGGTTCATGTTGGCTCATAATAATACAATTGTATGTACAGGCCGGAGGAACCTCCGCCAGTACTGAGCCTTCTGCCAGACAACATCTTACAGGTTTTGCGCCACCAGTTTCTGCAGTGCGTCCAAAAAGCCTCTGATGGCCTGGAGCCTGAGCAGCAAAACTTGGCACTACTGCTGCTCAAGTTCCTCATCATTGTCTGCAGGTCAGGACAACAAACATATCTATTACCAGAGCTGGGCATTCCGCCTATGGGACGAACCTGTCCGTCTATCCGACATTGACGGACGCCCGTTTTGCTGACGGTTGACGAATGACGATAAACATTTTAAAATAGATGGATTAAGCATAGACGGAAACCCCTTTATTTAGTCCGCCATTCGTCTGCAGTCCGTCATTAGTCTGAGCGCGGGGAGGAAAATAGTGAGTTGTTGTTGCTTGGAGCACAGATTTGAGTGAGGGACCAGGCTGTCAAATCAAGCAGGCAATCTTTCAAAGTGCAGTGTGTCACTATTTCTGTTCAAATATCGTACGGGGTCATGGGGGGGTGTTGCGAGTGAATGCTTAGTCGGACTCGCCGACGGATGGCCGTTTAAAATTTGAGGAGGACCGGCTATAGACGGGTACTATTTTTTTCCTGCCGGAAAAAAAGGCGAATGACGGACGACGGAAGGGTACCCACGCTGCAGACGGATAACGCACGACAGACACTTAATTTGGGTAAAATGCCCAGCTCTGTCTATTACACACAAGATAATGTCATTTGAAAGGTCACTGATATCCTTTGAAGTCTTTGTTTTTGATGCACTGATGCTTTTTTGTGTTTGAAAATGGGTGTTTCTAAAAGGAACCTGTCCAATGTGGAGGAGATAGGCACCTGCTCCTACATCAACCACATCATTGCCATGACGACCCTTTATATCCAGCAGGTCTAACTCATCTACCTTATTATTGTCTCTTTCTCTCTCTCTCTGTCACTCTCTCGCCAGCGCCAAGCTGAACACATTTATTCATTATAAAACACCATATTATAAAACTTAACTGTAGTTATACTTTCATTTACTTACCTGTGGCAAAAAAATCCAAGCCTGGACAGTTTCTGTCATCCAAATGGACAAAGGACAGCTTTCACGATAAAACTTGTGTTTCTTGCCATGAAGCTACATACAGCCATTCTTAGTCAAGCTGTACCACAACAGTTAATACAGTACAGCAGAACCTCGATTTAACTCAGCAGAAACGAATGGACTCCGGATTTAACTGACAAAATCTGCAAAAATAGTAGTGTCCGGCTGGAATTCAAAACATTCATGCATAGCGAGCAAAGTATATTAAATCTCAAATATCCACTCTCACCTGTATTATAATATAGCTACATCAGCCTGAGTAATCAGCTTTTTTCTTATTAGGCATACCATGCTGTTTGCGGTTGAATGAAAAAGTAATGTAGTATATGCGGCGCATTTCCCACTAACTTAGTTTTATCAGTGAGTGTAAGTCACCGGTATATTTTTTTGCAGTTGTCCAGTTCAATCACTTTGGGTCACGTTGTTTGGTGTGCAGCGTGCCAAACCATGGACCATACAAGAGAACTAAATTGAAAAAAGGCTCTGAAGTGCATCTCTATGCGGTCTTGCAGCTGAAGAGCAATACCAAAGAGAAGGAGTTGGTGGACCAAAGTCAGGCAGAGGAGTTTGTACGTCATGCACTGGCATTCTGCGAGAGCCTCTATGACCCTTATTGCAATTGGAGGCATCGAATCTGCGGGTAATATCACTCAGCAGATACGGCCGATAAGCACTGAATTGCAGTTAGCCACTAAAATATACAGTATGTGTAATTATTTTCATTCTTGTGTCCGACATGCATCCCCCCCCCCCCAGGAAGCAGCTGGGCACAGCCGAGAGAAGCAGACAGAAGTACAAAGCAGCACCACTTACTGTGGAATTTGTCCCCTTCTTTTACCGTAAGTTTCTAACCTTCCAGCCCCAGTGTCATTCCCATTTGTTTCTATTCCTGAAAAGTAGGTAAATGACAAAATTATTCAATTGTTTTCTGTAAGATCTCTTACAACTTAACTGTTTTCCCTCTGTTGTCCTTGTTGTGTTTGCCAGCCATTCAGATGAGGTGATAACACTTTCTTGCTGGCAGCCATTTTAAACAAATACTCCCCACTGTGTAGCTGTAGTAGTTTGATGGCAAGCATAATGCCAGGCAATGAGTTCTGTCAATGTGCTGTCCTTCATGGTACAGTAGTTTCCAAACTTGCCCAAAGTTCCCAAAGTTATTCTTGAAATCTATTAATGAACAGTACCATGATGCCACGTGTCCCACCTACCCATCATGATGTGTAGACAGTTGAGTTAATGGATGACCTGGGAATACCATGACCCAGAGTCACTGCCTCATGCATGTCTGTTTTGTGCTTGTTCAGTGCTGACAGGCATCCTATTTTATCTGCTTTACACACTGATTAGACCTTGGTCAATTTAGGGTCCACTAATGCATAGGTGTGTCTGTATGTGTCCTCTTTTTCTAGAGTGTTTTCAAGAAAGTGAACACCTTAAAGAGAGCTTAAAATGCTGTCTGCTGCACCTATTTGGTGCCATAGTAGCTGGTGACCAGGTAAGGCACCTGAAAGATTTAATGAGGGTTTCATAAGAACAATCCCTCTAACACTGTGAATGTTCTGAGACTAGTCAAGACGTTAAGATTATGATATTTCTTTACCTGAAATTTGTCTTCTGGACCACAGATTCCATACAGTCACACAAGACACGGCTCAACATAATCAGATACTGATGTTGAAATAGCCTAGCATTTCTTGAGTGGTCATCTGTCCATTATCCAAACCGCTTATCCCATCAAGGGTCGCAGGCATGCTGGAGCCTATTCCAGCTGCGGGTGACACCCTGAACTGGTTCGCAGGGCACACAGAGGACAAACAAACAGTCACACTCACAATCAAACCTAGGGTCAACCTACCATGCATGTTTTTGGAATGTGGGAGGAAACCAGAGTACCCAGAGAAAACCCACGCAGGCGCGGGGAAACTCCACACAGGAAGGCCAAGGCCGGATTCGAACCCACGACCTCCGCACTGTGAGGCGGACGTGCTAACCAGTCGATCACCGTGCCACCATTTGAGTGGTCAATGAAATGTAAAAAACATAATTAAATGTAAAACATTTAAGCTTTTATTGCATAAGCATTTGGTTTTAAACAGTACTGTACTGAAATGTGTGATAGAAAAATGTTAGAGACTGAAAGACATAACCATTCAAAACAATCAAAAACTGAAAGATGCTGTGGACAAGCATTCCAAAATAAGAATGCAAAAGTAAGGGCTACATGCTTGATGCAGTTATTGCAAGTAAAAGATTTGTAACTAAATATTCAGTCTTATTTACTTTTTTCTTTTACATCTGTTCCAAAAAACAGATATGAAAACACATCACAAATAATTTCATTCACATGAAAAAACATCACAAGCAATGATCTAAAGTTATCTGATGCAGATCTAAATACTTGCAAATAAAAGCTGAACTATTGATCGCTTATCCCACTCTCATCTTTTTATGTAAAACCCAAATTTGTATCCATAACATAATGTTATAAACACAAACTAAAAACGAACTCTCTTTAACTTCCCTTCCCCTTATCCCTCTGGCAGAAGAACGCACTGCTTGCTGTCTCTCCGGCCACCATGGAGGTTTTGATTCGGGTGCTGGTGGACTGCTCCATGGGTAGCTGTTCCTCAGACAAAGGAGAGGACTGGGACAGTGACGCCCCTGATCGGAAGGCATGTCTGACTTTGGGCTGTTTGAGGGTGGTGGTACAGTGCCTGCTGGCCGCCAGTTCGGACCAGCGGCAAGTAGAAATTGCCTCTGTGCTGGAAAACTACTTCAAGCTGCTCAACTCGGACCCAGCAGCTGTGGTTGCCGCTCGACAGCAACCGCAGCTGCAGCAGCAAGCCAAAGGTCGAGTGCCGACACTAGGCAGACACTGGGAGAGCCGCTTTGTGGCACTGCAAGTGCACATGCTAGGTATGGCAATCAAATGTGGATGTGCTACAACTGTTCACTTTTGCAGAATAATTGCATAGTACTTTCATCACTTTATGTCTGTGTCCCCAACCCCCTTGTCTCTCACTGTCACACAGACACAATGAGGGACATGTTCCTTTGTTCAGACAGGCCAGTTCTGCAAGCCATCTTCCTCAACAGTAATTGCTTTGAGCATCTGATACGACTGCTCCAGAATAGCAAGGTAACTTCCTAGCTTATTCGAGCCTGTAAATTGATGGTTGATTGATTTAGCAGGAAGGTTTGAAGAGTATATGACTCTTGTGAATGTAACACTTGTGTTTTTTTGGACCTACAGTATCTGTAGCACACTGCACTGTTTGCCATGTTTAGTTCTTTTGACGCTTTTAGTTTAAAAATTGTACACAGCATGCATGGTAACTCTCTACAGCTCGGCTGGATCACCATCACTCCTCCACAGTGACCCCCCCCCCACGGAGGGTCAGGTCCTCTCACCTCTCACCTGCCGCTCTACTCACTACATCCTTCCTCCCCTGCACCAACTTTTGTTCCTTCCTCTCTCCTGCTCTCTCAACTCCCCCGCGCGCTATGCTGACATCTTGCCTGTTGTGTGTGTCAGCTGGTTAACGCTAGGTGCACGGCGGCAGACAAGGACCAGAAAGATATAACCAACAACAGGTTACTGACAGGAGAGAGAGACACTCAGGTACAACAGAGAAAGTCCCCCCTCAACCTACCCCTCGCCCCCATTTGCTATCCATTTCGCCCCTTACCTGACCAGAGACACTGGCCACTCCACAGCAAGACCCTCACCAGACCCTGCCCAGAATATGACTATTACATTTTGTAAGATTTAGGCATACACATTCATGAAACCTTTTGCTTTTGCATGGATGGCTTAAAAAAGTTCTGTTCTGTGTTCCACTATTGTCTTTCAGCACTTTGTACTGGCCTTACTCTCAGAGGTGCCATTTTGGTTAGTTTAGTTTTAAGCCCTCACCTCTGAAGAAAGGTGGATAGACCTAGGTTCGTCAGATACATCAATTTACCTTTGTTTTAGCAAAGTCGAAAACTATTGAAGAGGCAGACGATGCAGCCTGATGATTTGTTTCTTTACAAGATCATCTGTTAAATTCCAGCATAACCTAACATACACAGGATCTAAGCAGCGCTAGAGCCACTTGCAGTATAGATCAAATGGACAGATTAACAAAACGCATCAATTCTGTATCTGGAATTCACCAAAGTGATGAATAGTGTGACAGCAAATCTTTGCAGTCTTGCTGAGGAGTGACCTCTATGCCTCCCTCACAGCTTTGTCAGCCAGCTTCATTTAATTGGATTGCATTGTTCTGTTTCTTCCCTCCCCTATATATTGTATTGGTTTTCCTCACTTATTTTGGATTTCATTTGAATACTATCACATTGGAGCAGTGTTTGTCCTCCCAGAGTTCAAGGGTGTGAGGGGATTTGGGCTCATTGACATTATCAACACAGTCCCACTCCAGCTGGTCCAAAATTCAAACTCTTTTCAGCTGCATGTTTTATTCTCTTGAAACATCAGGCGAAGAACACTGCACCTGTTGGACAGGAGCAGGACAGAGCTGGATGGAGATGTGTTTGTTTTTTCTGTTTTGGCTTCTGGTGTGTGGGTTGCATGTATTCTGTGTTTTTTGTGATGAAGACTTTGTGGTTGGCTTTGTGTGTAACTATGCATGTTTTTGCTTGTGTGTGTATATGAGTGTTTTCTTTTTCCGTTTCTTTGTGACCAAGATATTACTTTTTTTCAAGGTAACACTTGCAGTAAAAACATTGATTCCTGCAGCTTCTACAGTTAGTTCTAACCATTGCTGATGATTTTACTCATGTTTTGCCACTCACTTTGATCAAAACCAAATACCGCCATCCTTTCATTTAATTTTTTTATTCAGTAAATAAAGTTTACCTTGTACGTGTGGATTTAAATTGTCTGCATGTTTTTATATAGTGTAAATGTTTTCAAACACATCGCTGATGCAGTTTTTTTTTTCAGGTGATACAAGGACGGTTAGACTCCCTTGCTGTAGCAACTATTAAAGCCCTAACCACAGTGATGCATAAATCACCAGCTGCAAAGGTAAAGGATCGTATAATCAAATCATGTCAATTTTGCCTAGGCAGATGGAAGGCATTTGCTGTATCATTTTTTGTTATTAATAACTCCCTAATAAAAGCAACATTTTTTTCTAACACCTCACAGGAGGTGTTCAAAGAAAGAATTGGCTATAATCACTTGTATGAAGTCCTCGTTTCGCTCGGCCAGCCGTCTCGACACCTCCTTAAAGAGCTGATGAACATGGTGAGGCTAATTCTTGTTTTGCCGCTCCTGTAGGTTGTGTTGTAATGGGTTGTGTGTCTTTGGGTGTATGTGTAGGCAGTAGAGGGTGAGCACACGTCAGTGGGCCTCTTGGGAATCAGCAATGTGGAGCCTTTACTCTTGCTCATCCAGTGGCTGCCAGAATTGGACTCATCCGAGTTGCAGATTTTTGCTGCTGACTGGCTCTGTCGCCTCATCTGCCTCAATCGGCAGACACGCACCACCTGTGTCAATGCTGCCATGGTCTTGAGAGCGCTGGCTGTCCTTGAGTGCCACCAGCGGCTACACCGAGTTTGTGCAGAGAGCCTTTTGCGATTGGTGGGGTCTCTTGGCTCCCAGTCCCTGAGTGCCAGGGATCTCCTTCGACTCCTGCACCTGCTCAGACCTCCAGTATCCAACCAAGCTCACCCCTATGTAGGACCTGCTCTGAAAGCTCTCCTAGTCATGGTACGTAAACAGGGTCTGGAAAGTGCAATGCAGTACTTTGATCTGTCGCCCAGCATGGCTGGCATCGTAGTTCCAACAGTGCAGCGCTGGCCAGGCTCTGCCTTCAGCTTCCTAGCCTGGTTGTCCCTGGACCAGGATCAGTTGGGTCCAATCAGCAAAGACAAGCGAAAGCAGCTCTACAGGTTAGTTAAAAAGCATAGTTGGGGGGGCGGGGGAGACCAGAGAGTGGAACACCATTTTCAACAACTTCAAATGAGTAGTCTTGATTCTGCTTGACAATGTTTTTGAGCCGGGAAACTGAAAATTGGTTTCGATTTATAGATTGTGCATCAAAAAGAATTGAGTGGAATTGTTCCACTTTAAAATACATGTATACCCATACGTATTGATTCTTTTATTGAACATATACAACATACTGTATCCTTGAAGGAAATGCTACATTAACAGTACTGACAAGTTCATTCATGATTTTGAAGAAACTTAATGTGTCATACCCTCTCGAACTGAGCCATATGGTGTTGAGAGATGCATATTGTCTTTTATTATGATATACAGTGTACATTACTAGCTCGGCATGTGCATTACAGCATTTTGACTTGATATACTCTTGGATACTAGATAAATGTTGTGTAAATATTGTACATATTAGAGAACAATTCATAAACCGCATAGCTTACTGAGTTGGACATCCCTAACAAATAAGAACATGTGTTTGATCAAGAACATTTTTCCCCCATTTTTCAACCCGTGCAGCTTTTTTACCTCAGGGGGCACAGGGTTTGAGGCCTTTATCAGCTCTGCGGGTGTGCTGGTGGTGGCTGTTTGCACAAAGAAGGAATATGTCACCGTCATGCTGCCTGACAACTGCTTCTGTGACTCCCTCTGGGTGAGTGACATTCTGTTACTGTACACTGCGTACAGCAAAAAGCTGTAATAAGTAAGATTGCTCAATGAGCAATGTGTAAAGTAAGGGTAGTTTATCGGCCAAATATTGTCTGCTCTGTCAATAACGTTTTGACTTTAAAGGATACTACACATCAACACAGGCAGTATAAGTATGGGTTTAATGCTATTCTTGTCAACAGCACAGCATTGGTGTGGTGCACGTACCTGGAAAGAGGCCATTTGGGCAGAGCCTCGTCTACATTTATGTGGATGGACAGCAGAAGCTATCTGCGCCCCTCAAGTACCCCACCATGACTGAGGTGAACCCGACACTCGCAATAGTTAGAATCAGACATTTTTAAAGCATACTGTACAGTTAATGTACACTATTTAGTTATTTGGTGTGTATTATACATGAATGTGAGATCCCACGTGAATGCTTACTCCCACTGATGTCTCCCCCTCCCACAGCCATTTACCTCCTGTTGCATTGGCTCAGCGGGCCACCGGACCACAACCCCGCCACCTTCCCAGATCCCTGACCCCCCCATTTCCTCAGCCACTTCACCCAGCACACGTTCCTCATTGGGTAGCATCCTTTCGCCACACACCTGGGGCGGACTACTGAGCGGAAAGCCTGAGTCTGTGACAAAGCTCATTTCAGCAGGGACCCAGGACAGTGAATGGGGAAGCCCCACATCTTTGCAGGGTCAGCTGGCGAGTGTCATGGTGTTCCATGAAGCCCTGCAGCCCAACCACATCAAAACGCTGTGTAGTGCTGGTAAACAGATGGAGATGATGTATTGATGGAAGACTAGAAAGTAATTGTAGATCATGTTGAATGACATGTTGTTTCTACACAGGTCCAAACTGTATGTCTCCTTTAAAAGCCCAGGAGTCAGAACTTGGTGACCTTTCAAGCAAACTGCTGCTGCATTATTCACCAAAGGTAATTCCTTCCTCTTTAAAATAATTCGCACTACGTACCAAGTCTCATCTAAACTTAAACCAACAGGCATGCCAAAACCCAATCTGTCTCGATCTTTCCCCCAACAAACTTCATGGACGCCTGACTGGGAAGAAAGTTGTTAACTGGGACATCAAGGTTAGGACCTCCTTAAAATTCTGTCACCTTCTCCTGATCGTGGACAAAAAGTAGATGTTGTTTTTATTGTATTCTGTGTCTTTGACAGGATATGATCAATTGCGTAGGCGGGCTGCAAGTGCTGTTTCCTATACTAGAGCAACTTGCTCTCATGACCCCCGATCAACAGAATAGTGACGCTTCAACTGGGTCAGACTTCATCACCCCAGATGTTACCACTCCCGCTGATGGAGAATGGGTCATTCTCCCATCAAACAGGGCTTCAGGTTTGTTTGGTATCACCCTGTAAATATACTGTATGTCCAAGCACAATGTGTTCACAAGCAGCAGACGAAATCTTCATCTTTGAAATCCTGTATTAGAAGCACGCCTGGAGAAGAACCTGGTGGCTACTTTACTGTTGGTGCTGAAGCATTTTCTACAGAGGCATGCTATAAACCAGGAAAATCTGCTCCATTCGCATGGTGTTGCTACTCTAGGAGCCCTGCTGCAGAAGGTGTGTGTTTTAGGCTAATTTTTCACGTTCACAGTAGTGTCTGGTAGGCCCAGCAAGGAATGCTGGCGCTGTGTTAAAGTTCACTAGCTCAGTGTGTGATCAAAAGGTCACTAGCATCAACTTAAATTGCTCTGTGCCTGAAGCACTTATGGGCCCTTGAATTCCACAGAGTGTTTTATCATCAAACACTAACTAAGCCATTTCTATGTAACCGTACTCACTCAGTAGAGTGGATTATAGTTTGAGACAGGAGGAATGAATAAATTAAGTGATCACAAATTGAGTAATGGATACAAAAATGCAAACCCTGTTTCTAGGTTTTGCAGCTTCCTTCCATTTGTCGTATTAGTTTCTTCAGTCCTTTACAGAAACCAAGGGGGGTTTTTGTGTGCAGTATAGTATAATTGACTCAGTATTTGGACAATGGCAAAGAAAAAGTCTCCATGGAGACGTGGATTAAAAATGCAGTAAATACCGGTAGTAGCTTGGCAAAACCACCACCTCAATAGTAAAAATATAGTTAACAATTTTTCTCTATCCATTCCAGTGACCCCCCGGTCTAGTGTTTTGGTGAGTTGGTTTGTTGTGAATTCATATAGAGTACACAGTATATTCTGTTTGTATGTTTTCAGCTTCCAGCGGGACACATTGATGTCAGTGTGCTTGTAGCTATGCAGCTACTGATAGAGCAGGTGACGTATGAGAAGAACCAGGGCCTGCTGCAACAACTTCACACACATCTGCTGTTCAACTTCAACATCTGGAACAAAGGGGACTTCCCTTTACGCATAGGTCAGATCTTAAAACTGAAACGAAAGACTACACTTGCACATTTAAAATCGTGAATTTGGGACATTTAAGAATACTTTTAGTAGTTCTGAGATCTCTTGTGTTCTTTTGAAGGTCATATACAGTACATGACCACTGTCATCAAAGACAACAGGAAGCAGTTCCGTAAAAAATATGGAGTCCGATTCCTTTTGGACATTGTACGCCTTTATTATGGGTAAGATTCTATTCCCTAACTTTATGGCTAATCAAGTCTTACCTGGCAGAAAATCAAACTTGGCTTTTCACTTTAGGAAAAACAGTAATAAAGAGAGTGACCTGAGCGAGGATGACATTCTGAACATCCGAATATCGCTCTGCGACCTCATCAAGTACTACATCAGCAAGGGCATGTCACAGGAGGAGATGCACAGCATTATTGGATACATTGCTGCCATTGGGGATGAAGATCAGGTGAGGAATTATAAATGACACAGCATCAACTGTCATCAAATTGCCTTTATCCATCTAGTTCCTATAGCTCTAGTCATCATTTGTATCACGGGTGAGCTGGAGCCTAGTTACCTTCATTTGTCCCATTTTAAATCATTTATTCTAGGTTTTCCTAGCACTTTAACATTAGACTACCGGCATATGCTTCCTAGATTATCTATATATTGTTTGGTAATACTGGTTATTGGATGAAGTGTAGCTAGGTTCTCCATCAATTCCCAACAGTTTTGCTTCATAGATATCCCATTCCTGCATTATGCCTTAATTTTGCCATTAAGGTTAATGAATTCTTACAAGAAACTTTGAATTAATTATAAATGTGAGAAAAAAAAAACATTTTTCTTTTCCAGAACTGCAATAACATTTACTGGTGTGTTCCTTAGTCCATTCCCCAGCTCATATAAAGATTCAAAAACACTTAATAATTCTAAACATAATACTAGTAATAATAACAAAACAAATAGGAATGCAAACATAAGTTCTTGGCTGAGGTTGTAGGATGACGTTTTGTTTTGTTTTGTTTTGTCTTGTTTTTTTCATAACATAATTGACTGGTTCCCAGTGGGAATTACTGTAGCACTGCGGGTACAGGAAGTTACTGGCTCATTTCACGTCAGGCATCCTTTTTCTCTCTTTCGTCCTTCAGTATTTTGAGACATTTTCTTCTCTGTAAACATAAAATCGGGACAGTTAGTTAAATTGACGTTAGCTTGTAATATGTATCATTTAGGCTACCTAGCTATACTTATTGTCTGTAATGTGTTACAATCTGACACTGACTTTGAGACATTACACAGCCATCTTTAAAGTATAAACATATACAATGAACACATACAACAAAATACCACTTTGAGATTTGCAACATTAACTTTAGTAAGTGGATTACAGCAGAAGCACACCTACTCGGTTCGGCACCCGCAGATTCACATATTCGCGTATATACTATATATATTATGTTATACACACACATCCCTATCACCCACGAATAGCGCAGGTCCACTGTAGTGCAGAAATATGTCAGAGAATAAAACATTACAGAGGTATTCTCTCATCAGTGTCTAATTTGGAAGGTATTTTTGTGTGTTGAAGATTTGT
This sequence comes from Filicampus tigris, assembly GCF_054856515.1. NCBI lineage: Eukaryota > Metazoa > Chordata > Actinopteri > Syngnathiformes > Syngnathidae > Filicampus > Filicampus tigris. Next base: position 27,612,452 of record NC_141217.1, on the reverse strand, counting down.
GGGCTATTAGAGATGTTACTCAGCCTCCTTCAGAGCAGTCCGTCCAGGGACCAGCTCTTTCTGCTCCTCTTTGAGCCCGGAGCAGCTGACTCCTGCTACGCTCTTCTGCTCAACAATAAACACTCTGACCGCCTTAGAGAACTTGTCTTCAAGGTGGGTTATAGCCAACTCCACCTGAAAAACAACATTGCCACCATTCATCTCAGAACTTGTAGAATTCACTGAATTTTTATACCTAAATCTGCGCAGCTATTTGAGCGCATGTTGCGATGCGACCGCATCTATGAGAAAAACAAGCAGCGTTTGAGGCTGAGGGAGGTCGGTTACAACGGCCTGTCACTGCTCTTCTCCGATCTTCACATCACGCCAACTCTCATTCGCTGTCTCCTCAATCAAGTCCTGCATACAGGTCGGCTTTTCCTATCACAATAATAAAAATTGTGTGTCACATGAATAGAACCAAGTGTAATCTGCATGTGTGTTCTTATAATCTTAAGATCAAGTGGTGAACTACAAGGATCTGATGGCACTAGTTCAGCTCACTCATCGAACTGGACCCAGCGTACGTCTCATTGTCTGCAAGAGGGTGAGGAAGCATAAACTATTTCCTCTGAACCGTTATTCTTATTTTTATAGCAAGAGATGTTAGACAATTGTATCAGGAATAGGAATTGTATCATACTTAAAGCCTGGTCCACATAAAGAGAAGATTTATAACATCTTAAACAACTTTTTAAATGTCAGATAACCCCACAAGTGACCAAAAATAATCTCCCAAAAAATCTCCCTAAATTATTAAATGTTTACCCAGAAGAGCAAAATCTTACCTCATGTCCCTTTTATGTTTAGGTGTACCAGCTCCTTCAGTCCCAACAAGATGCTGCTTGCCAAATCTCGAGGCAGCAGTGTTGGCAGGATACCCTTGCACGACTCTACATGCGAGGTGAAGGCTCATTGCCATCGCGAAGTGCAGACACAGTCAGCACCTGCAGCCTGGACTTGAACCAACCCAGCGGAAGCAATAATAACCGCCTGGAACTGCCGCTACACCGTAGAACAAGGGCAAGCAGTGCTGGCCGCTTGGACCGCCTAGAGGATGAGTGGCTCAGCATGGGTGACACTCGCTCTGTAGACAGCATGGAGAGCAGCGATGTCATCTCACTACTGGACACTCCGTCATCCTCCGCTTCGGCTGAGCCACAAATCCAAGTCAAGCCCTGGCTAGTGGGAAAATCTGGAGGCTTGACGCTTGACCTGTCTCACCTGCAGACCTACGAGGGCTTGGAGAGCGGCAGCCAGACACCTGGCAGTATGCCCAGCACACCCTCGCCACTAGAAGCACCGAAGCCCTTTCCAGGCAACTCTGGAAGTATAGATCAGACCGCCCCACTGACTGAAGACACCTTCCTCTTCAGTGACAACCTCTCATTGGGGGAGTCCTTTAATAATACTGAGGTGAATGGAAGGGTTGCTTGAAAGCTTACATTGTCGTGAAGAAATGAAACCTATTTCTATTTATGAATTTACTTCATCTGTCATCACCTTCTTAGCGTGCTGAGGAAGAATTGTGCAGTATGTTGCTCGAGATACTGCTGTGTGTGATGTGGCGTGGAGTGGAAGGTTCTGACGATTCGGCATGGCTGGAGCGCGGCCAAGTCTTTTCAGCGCTCACCAAACTGGGAACGACCAATGAGCTGCTACATTCCGTTGACCAAATCAAACTCAGGTCTCTTTTATACCAGAGTGCTGACAGGATTGCAATTACTACAGGAGCAGGTTAAGTGCTTCCACTTACAGGTTTGGTAAATGTGTAATCACATCTGCGCACCCTCTTTCTAGTCTCATGGAGCGTATGTTGGAATCGGCTGTGACTGACAACCGTGAGGCATCTGCTGTCACGTTGCCTCAACACACGGAGAATGCGGTCCGTCTACTTCACATGGTCCAAGATTTCTTGCAAGCTGAGGGCCTGGTCAACCCAGCACTGTGGACAGAGAAGGTGCTGGAGGAGACTGTGACACTGATGGACTGTCTCATGGTGTGGTATTCTGCTGGCACCCAGTGGTTCCAGCTTTCCCAAGTTGGACTGAGATTGTTGCTAGGCTTCATGGCGCAAGAGGACCCAGAGGTAAAACATTGGCCTTATTTTGTTTTTGTCATTAATAGCAAAAATGAACTTCTGCCATAAAACCAATTGTTATTTTTCTGACACCACAGGTGTGTGCAATAGCCACTGCTAAGCTGAATTTTGTTCTGCAAATGAAGGAAGTATCCAGCCAGGATGAGGCCTGCTACCTGCTGGGCAAGGTTGAGTGCATCTTGCGGCGCTCTGTCCAGGAGAAGACAGAGGAAACATACTCTTTCCTGGTTCCCCTGTTGCGAACACTCCTCTCCAAAGTTCACCGCCTCCTCTATATGGAGCTGCATCTGCCCCAACTGCCTGATACCAACGGCAGCCCATCTTTCTTTGAGGATTTTCAGTTATACTGTAACTCACCTGAGTGGCGTGTCTATCTGGATAAATATGTACGAGACTGAAATGTACTTTGATATATTTGAGATGATTAGAAGTCGGCACAGTATTAGTGAAGTCTCTCCAATTTATTTTCAGATCATTCCGTACATGAAGCAATATGAAATTGAGACTTTCAGTCAGGGACATGAGAGTATGGCACTTTACTGGAAGGAGTGCTATGAGGCCTCCATGGTCAGTTTGCATCGGAGAGAGCGAGAAAGGGGAGAGAGCAAGATGTCCTTCCAGGTTAATCGGAACCCTTCAAGTTGGATTCCAACAAAACACAAAAATTGTGTTCTAACATGTCACCCATTCCTTTTTTACGTCAGGAACATTTTGTTGAGCCATTCTCCCGCCAAAGTCGTCAGGAGAACCTGAGGTACAACAGCATGTTAAAGCAACAACACAGCCAGAACAGTGCCTCTCTCAGGCAGTGGAAGGCTGCTCGACGGGGCCTTGTTTGTGAGAGGGGGCCCTGGGCTGAAAGGTAGTGATTTGCATTTCTTCTATTTATGAATAGCCGACCACAATCTAGAGTCTGACCGTGATGTCATCCATAAAAGCGGTCCTCCTTTTGTGATATGCAAAATAGCTTGAGAAAAAGCACATCCACCATTAATCCTTTGATATTTGCGAAACTGATGTCTCTCACAAAAGGCTTACAGCTCATATGAATGTTGTCATGCATGACTGTTCAAACACAAACTTCTCTTGAAAATGTTTGTTCAAAATCAGAATGTTACAACTTCAAAAGTTTCACCGTATAAATGCATTTCTACCTTCAAGGTGCTCAATGCACATAATTGATAATGATGATGATGATGGCAGATGTGACCACTGAAATAAATTTGACTGCTCATTCACACTAAAGATGCAGTATCACGTTGAAGGAAACTTTGACCTTTATGTAACAGGCAGCCAAAGAAGATGCACTGGAAGCTGTCCAGCGCAGAGAACTTTTCCCGCATGAGGCTGAAGTTGATCCGTAATTACAACTTTGACCCTTATAGGGAGGCCAGTGCCCTGCGAGACAACCTCGGTAGGACACAAAATTCCCTGATTTAAATGAACATTTTTCACAATGTCAATTTTTTTTTTATTAATATTTTAACATACGTGACTTTGCTCAGGCGTCCATCAGCAGTTTGTCAACCCGGAATCTCTGTTGCTTGAGGCTGTGAAGCAGGTCAAAGTCACCAACCTGGAAGATGACATCTTAGAGCTGCCAGAGGATGACCTGGCAGCAGCAAATGACCAGTAAGTAATTTACACGAGCAGTTGTCCCGCAGTTGATATCACGGAAGCATAGTTGATCGTCATAAGCCTAAAATTGTTTTAATGGTTTCATAATATTTTCCATGTTGTTTTATAGGATTGAAGCAGAGGAGGCAGGTCAAAAGGAGAAACTGATTCTGTGGGAAGACTGTCAGCTGGTGACAGTAGTCGACGTAGTTCCCGGCCGCCTGGAACTCACGAACCAACACATTTATTTCTACGACAGCAGCCAAGAGAAGGACGAAGGTGTGTCTCTTTGTGTTGTTGTGTTCTAAGTTCAGCTAATAGATCACAGACTTCTAAAAAGGCAGAACAATCCTAATTTGAGACTGCACCAAATTATACATGCTCAAATGCCTAAAATATTTAATTCATATTAATACATAATCTATACAGAAATTTAAGATAACGCAAAAAAAAGGCCATTAGGCACTGGTACATATGTACCGAGTAGGTGCACGATGATCGGCAGAGCAAAAATATATTATTGCACATATTGAAGGAGATATCCTGTGGGGATACAGGGGTCATGGGTACTTTGAGAAAGGTCCACCCACCCCCGAATATGAAAACATTTCAGGTTATGTAAATAGATGGAAGCTTGTAGTAAAAGTTCACTTTGCGTACCTTCTAATACAATTATAAAGCAGAGTACTAGACTACTAGATTGCACATTAATTTGAAAATATTTGCAAATCATTGTATTCTGTTTTTATTTACATTTTACATAACGTCCCAACTTAATTTGAATTAGTGTTTGAACATTATTTAACACCAATCATGATGAGTTTACTTCCGTGTTTACTGAAGGTGTGGGCCATGACTTTAAATGGCCCCTGAGTCAGATCCGTGAGGTCCATCTACGGCGCTATAATTTGCGACGCTCCGCTCTGGAGATCTTCCTAATTGACCAAACCAACTACTTTCTCAACTTCAAGAAAGAGGTAATCTATCTGCTTTCTTAAACTTGTCTGACCTTCACCTCTTGATAAAATGCAATGCAGTAGCTGCTGTGTAATCCAATTTACAGGCAAGAAATAAGGTGTATGACCGCATGTTGCTACTGAGATCCCTCAGTCTGTATGGAACACGTTCTCCACAAGAGCTCCTTAAGGCCTCCGGATTAACGCAGGTCAGGAACTTTATTGTACAGGATCGATTTCTCATTAGTATTAATCGACAACATTACACTGGAAACACTGTAATTCCAGGTTTAAAAATAGACAACTTTGTCAAGCATACTGAAATGCAAAGTATTTCAACTGCCTTTTGGATCAAATTGTCCACAGAAATGGGTCAACCGGGAGATTTCCAACTTTGACTACCTGATGCAACTCAACACAATTGCTGGCAGAACATACAACGACCTGGCTCAATATCCTGTGGTATGTTCACTGACTGAATACAAGACCAGTGAAGGATCTGCCAAATGGTTTACCACCCTTGTACCTTTGTTAATAGTTTCCCTGGGTTCTGGCAGACTACACCTCCAAGGAGCTGGACCTTTCTGATCCCCTTGTATTCAGGGATTTGTCAAAGCCAGTGGCAGTACAGAACAACCACAATGCTAAGGCTGTTCGAGAAAAGTATGTTTCAATTATCTGTATTGTGTATATTATCTGTGGGCAGTATCTACAATATATTATACAGTTGGCAGAAAAAGTACTTGAAACTTTTGGAATTACTTAGTTTTCTGTGAAGTATGGTGGTTTGGGGCTGCTTTGATACCCCATGGCCTGGACGCATTGCTACCATTGACGGGAAAATGAATTCTCTAGTTTGTAAAGACATTTTGGTGGGGAACTTTAAACTGTCTGTCTGCCAATTGAAACTTGACAGAGTATGGATGATGCAACATGACAACCCAAAGGACAGAATTAAAACAAAAACAGAATGTCTTCAAGAGTAGAAAATATGCATTCTTAAAGTGGCCCAGCCAGTGTCCTGACCTGAACCAGAAGTGCCTCAAGAGAGTGTCAGACACCATAAATCCCAAGAATAGTGCTAAGGTGAAATAGTTTTTTGAAAAGTAAGGGTCCAAAATTCCTTCTGACCATAGTTTCGGTCTGATCTGAAGCTACACGAAATGTTTGGTTAAGTTAGCAGTTAAATCCAAAGGCTCACATATTTTTTTCCATCTTGCAGTGTGATGTTTACATGTTGCGTTCAGTAAAAAGACGAAAACGTCTAATTGTGTGGTATTAGTTGGAAGAGACTGTGTTTGTCTATTGATGTGAAGATGAGATCACATTTTAGGACCAATTTATTCACAAATAAATTGTAATTCGAAAGGGTTAACATACAGTAGTTTTTCTTGCAAATGTGTATTGAAGCGCACTGCAACAGCAACATAATTCTTTTGATTCTGAGCTTTTTTTTTTTTCTGGTGTCAGATATGAAAGTTTTGAGGACCCAACAGGAACAATTGACAAGTTTCATTATGGCACCCACTATTCGAGTGCAGCTGGTGTGATGCACTATCTGATCAGAGTTGAGCCCTTCACCTCCCTGCACATCCAACTGCAGAGTGGACGGTAAGCAGGTGCTCTCAGTCTTCTGCAAGGTTTACAGCTTCTGTAGGTGACACTTTGCTTCCAGTGCACATAATCTTGTTTCTGATTGCCTTCAGGTTTGACTGTGCCGACCGCCAGTTTCACTCCATTCCGGCAACCTGGCTGACTCTCATGGACAATCCCAATGACGTCAAAGAGCTTATACCGGAGTTCTTCTACTTCCCAGAGTTTCTTGAGAACCACAATGGTGAGGCGCCAATGGACACAATCAAAGTTGTGATACACATGGTTACAGTAAGACAATGTTACTTACACTCCTCTGTGCCCTGCTGTCACCTAGACTTTGACCTTGGTCGCCGGCAGATAACCAAAGAAAAAGTAAATGATGTAATTCTACCCAAATGGGCCAAGTCCCCTGAGGACTTTATCTATAAACACCGCAAAGCCCTGGTGAGCTTTTGTTCTAGTTCATGTGCTCCTTGACTGCTTCATTATGCTATTTATTGTCTGTTGTCATACAAGTATGATAAAAAGAGTGTAATCTTCTGCTGTTGTAGTACATGCTTATTTCAAGGCTTTAGGACTTGTGTGTCTGTGTCACTGTGACAGGAGTCTGAATATGTGTCTGCACACCTTAATGAGTGGATCGATCTGATCTTCGGTTACAAGCAGAGGGGTCCCGCCGCAGTGGAAGCCCTCAATGTTTTCTACTACTGCACATATGAGGGTAAAGCATTCTGAGCGGTCATCACCATCTCATTCTCTCAAGCACTATCTGTCTGGTATTATGTAAGTAGATCAAAATAAAATTCATTGCCGTCTCTGTATTTTATGCCAACTTGGCTTTATAGGAGCAGTAGACCTCGATGCCATCACTGATGAAAAGGAACGAAAGGCCCTGGAAGGCATGATCAGCAACTTTGGGCAGACACCCTGCCAGCTGCTCAAGGTGCAGAAACACTCGGGATCAGTGATTCCCAACCAGTGTGCTGTGGCACCCCACAGTAGTTCATCAGGGGTACTGCAGGAAATTATCCAAATTCACTCATTTCATCATCACAGATAACTCTTACTTATCAATTACAAATACAGTATATCTTTGTTCATCTGTCTATGCTTGCTATGTACAGTGAAAGGCACAACATTTAAATGCCCTTCCATTAGATGACAGAAGGTACAATAAACCGGTGTATCCACCTGTTGCCACACATACAACAGAATAAGTTCATGGCCTCCCGCAAGTATATCAACTTTGTGTTTAACTCATTCAATGCCAACCATTCGCGGCGCAGCTAAGCTCCTCAGTGCCTGCCATTTTCGAGGATTTTGACCCATCTTTGAAGGCCCACAGAATATTGTGTTTTATGACTATATAGCCATGGAACCTACCACAAGGAAGAGTAGACTCTCTTCTTTCATAAGAAAAAAAAGTTTAGTTTTAGCCTTTGTCATTCTTGAGTAATCCGCAGTAGAACATAGGCAAGTTTCACTGAAAATCCTGTTTCTAGAAAAAAAAACTGAGAAATCAAGGGTTTTGTCAAAAGACATATATATATAAACTATAAACTTATCAATTTCAACTTTGACCCCAATATTTTTGCTTTTATGACACCTCAGATATATAAACAGTACTTTTCTTATTTAAAAATCCCAAAACAATTCTAAAAAAAACAACTTTGATGCCAAAAACAAAACATTTATGCTTCTGCTACATACTGGCAATAGGTCTGAAAAACGACACTGGTGACATCTGCTGGCGATTGCACGTCATAACAACGCTTCCCAAGCCTGAAACTTTGTGATTAATTGCATCAAAAGCCTTGGGCATGAAATGCACACAAAAAACGAGTTAACTCTATGTTGGCGGTGTACTAGTAGATTATAAAAAAAAGATTTAAAACGATGTGGGCATCAAATGAGTTAATTTAATAAGATCAGATTTAACACAGTAAGTCAAGTGAGACGAGATCATTATTACGTCAGTATTTTTTTTTAGTGGTGTGCCGTGAGATTTTCATTAAGTAAAATAGGTGCCTTGGCTCAATAAAGGTTGGGAAACACTGCCATTGAAGATTTCTATAATAAAATGTAAGCACATGAATTTAATTATAACTGCATCTGTCTACGTGTGTGTATGTGTGTGAGACTAGGAGCCACATCCAATTCGTCTTTCCCAGGAGGAAGTGGAGAAGAGGAAGGCTCTGCTGGACTCGTGTCCTCTGGTCATGTTTGAACACCTCAGCAACCTTAAGTCCTTCTTTGTGGAGGTTTGCCCTCTCTTCCATCTTCTTTGTGTACTATTGAGCATTGTATGCCACATCTCACTTTGATATTCGCCTTGTGTTTGTTGCAGGGCATCAGTGACAACATACCACTGGTTAAGGCCATTGTTCCAAAGAATCAGTCCCACTCCTTCATCAGTCAAGGGAGTCCAGACACAATGGTCGGCATTGCAGCCTGCTACTTAAAGCGGAAATCAACCCAAACATATTTTTCAAGTATATTTTAACAGCACTAGTTGAAACATGGCATTCTGATTAATATTGTGTTTGTGGAATAGGAGTTACGCAGCAAAATCCGCCCCTTTGTAGCCATCACAGAGGGGGGCCATTTTGTCAGTTCTGTCGACTGAAAATCACATCACAACTGCTCAGGTAACCACCAATCACAGCTTAGCTTCAGAAAACAGGTCAGCCGTTATTGGTCCTTACCTGAGCCCTGAGCAGTTGTGATGTCATTATCAGTCGACAGAAGTGACAAAATGGCCGCCCCCTGAGTTGGCTAAAAACAGGTGGATTAACTCTTATTCCACAAACGCAATATTTATCAGAATGCCTTGTTTCAACTAGTGGGCTTGCATAGAACATATTCTTGAAAAAAATATGTTTGGGTTGACTTGCACTTTAGTGAGTCTTGTTCGACTAAAATATTTCACAATTGTTTTGAATGAATTCACATTTTCCCTGTGCATGTTTTTTGTCAAGGTGACAGTAAGTCAAAACTGTCTGTTTGGGACGCATGGGTGGCTGCCTTACAACAAGAATATCTCCAACTACTTCACCTTCATTAAGGACCCCACAGTATCCAATACCAAGTGAGAATACTACACCTGCCATAAACACGCATGCAGCCAAATAGTCAGTTTGACGCTGGAGAGAAACGCTTCATCCACTAAGCGCGTGTATACGTAATTCATCGCCTTCAGGACCCAGCGTTTTCTGTCAGGACCTTTCGCTCCCGGTGTGGAGGTAACAACGAGGCTGTTTGTGGTCTCGCACGATGGAAAGCTGCTCTTCAGCGGAGGGCACTGGGACAACAGCCTCAGAGTCACTTCACTTGTCAAGGGCAAGACGGTCGGGCAGCACATCCGGCACATGGGTAATTTACATAATAGAAAGAAAAAGTTTGGAGCCAACCCTGATTTCCAGTTCCTCTGGAAAGCCTTTCGACAAGATTTTGAATTTGTGAAAATTGTATTGCCCATATCCAATCTGGTGCATTTTTTTGTGTTTTTTTTAACTAGACTTTTTTTAGATGGTTACCAACCTGTGCATTTCTCCTCGCATTTTATATCTCCTCCAGATATAGTAACCTGCCTGTCAACAGACCACTGCGGAATCCACCTGATCTCCGGCTCCAGAGACACCACCTGCATGGTGTGGCAGGTTCTGCAGCAGGTTCGAGCATCATTGGTCCTACCTAGTCACTACATACAACCAACGAGGTTAACGTATTTATTGCTGCAACTTGTTTGACTGTGAAAATGATCATCAGCATACTGAAGCAGAGTGATCAAACATAACATATAGAAACAGAACAATGTGTTTGCCCATAACAACGACAACGTATTTGACTGTTTTCTCTTCCTGTAGGGTGCCGCTCCAGTAGGTCTGCATCCTAAACCTGTTCAGGTGTTATACGGACACAAAGATGAGGTGGTCAGTGTTAGCATCAGCACAGAGCTGGACATGGCTGTGTCTGGAGCACGGGTGAGGGTTAAGACGCAAGCTGTTAATGTCAAAGCAAGTTTTGTCTCGCGAAATATCATCTGATGTGCTTTTGGCAGCACATCAAATTCAACATGTTGAGTACAGACTATTCTGCAGCACTTTTATTACTTCTGATATCTTGCAACGCACTAAACCTCATAGAGGGCAAATAGTTTACATGATGCACAATAAAATGTTACAACTTAAATAAAACAATGGTTTAACAGGACTGCTTATATCATTTTTGATAGTCACCTTCTATCAGAGGCGTCAAACTCATTTTCGTCACGGGCCACGCCGTAGTTGTGTGGAGGGCCAACCCATATAAATGTATGATCGCCTTATATTATCACGTATACACAACAAGCTGATAGATAACTGGTTTTGAAATAAGAAGTCAGTAAATTGTTTGGTAAACAATTTTTCAATTTATTTTAAAGGGGAAATCTACCAAAAATATATTTTCAAGAATATGTGTATGAGAAAAACAGCACCATCTGGTGGAGAGCCATTTGCTATTGCAGAGGTTGGCTTACCAATTCAGATCCATAATGGATGGATGGATATCGCATATGGCGTGTGTGGATACCTCCTATGTCCCAATTCTGTCAATTTCATATTTTTTTCACGAATTCATACATTGTTAAGTCTCCACATGGGTTGTTGTTGAACAAAATAAAGTGTTAAAAATGGCTTGCGCTCTTTGACAAAGCACGGTTAATGGCTCCACAAGCATGTCATTTTCGACATGTCCACCCGACACCAGCGTTATATAGCTTAGATTTTTCCTTAGGATTCCATCACACAGGACAAATGTTTAAGCCTTGGTGGTTTGTGCACATAATGCTCCTGCCTCTTTCATTTGTGTGTGCGCATCAGGATGGGGTCGTGATCATCCACACAGTGCGCAGAGGTCAGTACGTGCGTTGCTTGCGACCGCCGTGCGACAGCTCCTTGCCCCTGTCCGTCCTGCACTTGGCCGTGTCCTGGGAGGGTCATCTGCTGGTGCACACATGCTTGGAGGGCAAAGCAACGCTTAAAGTGTGTATATTGCTTGAATAAACTTTTTATCCTGGAAATTCAACTTGTATTTGTTAGCTTATACTTAACATAAGATATAACATCTTCTAAATGGATTGAGGATTTGTTTTCTTCTTGCAGGATAAAAACGCCCTCCACCTTTACTCTGTCAATGGGAAACACCTTTGCAGTGAACCTCTCAAGGAGCAGATGACTGACATGTGCGTTTCTGGGGAGTTTGTCGTGACTGGCAGTGAGCAAGGCTACTTGTCCATTCGAGACCTCTACAGGTAAATCCAAGCCTAAAATCGATCACATTTTTTGTATTTTCTGCCTTAACTTTGATGTCTAGTAACAGCGTGGTTGGTGACATCTGACAAACGTTTTGGACACTGCTGTATTTGTAGTGCTTTATGCCTTTGCTTACTTTACGTCTTACTTTACGTTTTTATTTTTTTTGGCTAAAGCGTTGTTTAATGCAAAGCTACCAACCTATAGAAATTCACATCCAAAACCATTTGTCTGAATTTTCTTAGTTTTTAGATTTTGTCAAGAACATTATTGCAGCACAGTTATTTGCAGTACATTATGTAATAAATTAAAAATGATTATGCATATTGTTCAAATACACAAAATCATTACTCTTCAACCATAATCAATGATAAATGTGTTTGTTAGATAATCTAGCTTCAATATTTGATATTGTAATATATTCACTCCATCAACCTTGCAATTTCATACGCAGTTGTGGCCAGATTCAGAATATATTATGAGATTTCAACATGCCATCCTCAAAAACGTCTTAGTCTCCGCTATAACACGGTTCCAGCCTAAGCTATGTGATCTGTGACCTGAAGTATACTGTGTCACCCATCACTTATTTTGGTGCTTTGCCACTACATGTCACGATAGCTTAGCAATTAGCATAGCTTTTCTGCCTCTCTCCCAATCCTCACTTCGTGATAACAATGCTAGTCAGAATTGTAGCTTATTTGCTGCCGTGGAGGTGAAAAATTGTAACTTGTGCTGTGTTTACACTGGATGCTAAACAAACTTGCGGCTCACATTGAGTTTAGCCACCTTAGCTAGCCAGCTGTAGCTCGCATGCAGGGTGGGGCAACACAAAATAGCGTGCATGCACCAAGCATTCCCTGATATAAACAGTGGAAAGCAGAGGGGCAACTGTTCAATGTGGACGCTCTGTTGTTGTTGTTTTTTTGTTTTTTTTTTTAACGATAGTGTTGATTTCAACGCATCAGTGACGGAGCCAGAACGTGGCTAGTGGGTGGGCCTGGAAAAATCAGGGTGGGCCTGAATATTTCTCTCACTGATTACAATCCTCCTGTCCCGACACATCCTATATTCAAATAAAATGACAAACTGAATAATATGAAGTTCAGATCTTCCTTAGACAACCACAATTATGCCATTATTAATATTCAATAAACTAAAAAACACAACATGCAAATTAAAAAATAATTTAATAATTTACAAATAATTTAAAAGTGTATATTTTTTCATGAATTTCAATGAATGGGCAGTCAATCTGGGTGGGCCACATGGCTCTGCCCCTGCAATATATTAATTTATGAAATGTGTGCTGGCCAGAGTCTTGATGGCCCGACAGAGCGCCAAACTGGCCACTTTTAACGTCGGAATCTGGAATTGTTTGTATTTTTTAAAACTGTAGCAATCAGTGTTACGAACGTAACAAGTTAACGTTCAGAGATTTCCCTAACAAAATGTGGATTAGTGGATCTGGTGAAATCACCCAAGGTAGCAGTCTTTCTTGTCTTAAAAAAAAAAAAAAAAGTCGCAAAAGCTAACGAAACTGCAAAACATAGCCTGAATTCATCTTTTGATCCTCGCTGTCCTGAGGTATCAAATGACATGTCACAGCTGACATGATGTATTGCACATTGTGAAATAAAACGAAATTTTATGCCGCTTTAAAAGTGTTGTTCCAGAAAGTTTTGTTTGAATTTCACATTGTACGATTTTAGATGTCACTGCATTGATTTGCTCTTCTTGATGCAATCAAGTGAACAATCTTGTGGTTCTCTGCAGTCTGACGCTGTGCGCGGAGCCCATGGCCATGCGCGTGCCTGTGCGCTGCGTATCCGTCACCAAGGAGCAGAGTCAAATCCTGGTGGGCCTGCAGGATGGCAAGCTGATCATCGTGGGCGTGGGCAAGCCAGCCGAGGTAAAGAACTCGCTGAGGAACTACATCGCTCAGAGCCTGGAGGGATCGCCGCTCATGGCCTCCCCCTTGCTGGCCCCGCTTCGAGCTCGCTCGCCCACTCGCCTACTGCACCAGCGAGACCAGCTGGTGTTCAGCCCCGCCTCTGTCATCCACAAACCTTAGCAGCTCTAGTCCAGTCCTCGACTGGCCCCATTTCAGTGTTGTTTGGATGCTGATTACCAGACCAGAAGTGTCATTACTTTATAATGTCCAAAACAAATCATGCGCAACACTAATCGCTGCTTCTGCAAGCCATATTCCTGCAGGAGGTACTTTCCAATAATGTAAGCTGATAATATTGCACTGATCTAGAATTTTATTTTGTTGTTAAAGTAATATGTATGTTGCTATACAGTAAATGACACACAGAATGTGTTTAGTTGTGATCGCGGAAATTGGTCCAGTGATTATTCCACACCTTTCCCTTTTCACCTTTTCACAACAAAGTGAATCAAACTTTGATGTTTTATTTCTTGCTTTACCAGCAATCAAATAGTAAGAACGAATCACTCATAAATCATATCCCCTTCTCTCCTTGTTTCTTTTGGCTTTATACTTATTCTCCCCCTCCTCCTCCATTCTACCCACCCTCCCTTACTGCCTTCCTCTACCTCGACTCCTCTCAGCTGCGTTCAGGCCACATCACACGGAAGCTGTGGGGCTCCACCAAGAGGCTGACCAGGATCTCCTCGGCGGAGTCGGACATCATCTAGCATGAGCACCGTCCCTGCCCTCCCTCTCCCCAGTCCCAAAGCCCCCGCTGCTGCCGCCCCCCCAACCCCTCTCCATGGTCATCCTCCATTCGTGTCTCCCGCCGCACCTCCATTGATGTCAGCTTGCCTGATTCTGTCACAACCAAGTGAAATGTGCTTAAGTTTCTTTGCTGTGGACTGACCAAATGGCGCTGGCGCTGCGGTTCGCATCCAGAGGCAGCTTAAGCTTTCACTATCACCCCACCACCTCTTCAAGTTGTTTTTGTGTGTTTATATTTTCAAGTGACCTTTCCCTTGCCCCTCCTTTAGTTTGCCTTGGGTGCTGTGAGGTCGGTTGTTGCCTCGAGGCTGCCACCCAGCAGCCCTACGTTGTGAGACAGCTCACATAAAAGACCAAAATTCTCGGCCTTTCCATTTGTTGTCGTCGTATCGTCTGTTGCATCGAGCTTCTTGTTTTCCAGCAAATGCACGTATGCAGCCTGTAGCTTGGCATGTGCTCATGTGAAATGGCGTTTTGGATTGTGAATTGTCACATCATAAGCCAAGAATTACAACGTGGCGCTGTATTGGCAGCACATGAGACTTCAAGAGATAACACAAGTAGTCTTGTTTATTGAATGTTTTTAAGTTACAAAGATAACTTTTTATTTATAGGAAAAGTAGCATTTTGCAATCTCTCTTTGTTGTTTCTCACTCGGTTTAGGAATTCTCCAAGGGCTCCACCAGATGTTAATAGCAATACTTTGTTGGGTGCTTTTTGTCTTGTTTTGCCGCCTCACATTATTTCACCTGCATACTCCTTCCGTCTTCCTGCAGCCGCCCTCTTACCCCGGCTGTTAGATGTCGTCATTGCTTCAAATATTTTGGGGGTTTGTTTGTTTTAAATCACACTACACTTCCATCCTGTTAACAGGGTACATATTACACTAAGTGTTTTTGTCAATTTGGACACTAAAAGCCACAGTGCGAAAGATCCTGTGGAGACTGTGTGATCTGTATTGTGTGTGCGAGTAAGAAGTAAGTTCAAGGGCATGAAAGTGGTGACAGTGGCGTTTGTGTTCCTAAGCCAAAGTGTCCCTCCGACACGTTGTTAGCCTACAGTTTTTTGATCCTGTGATTTTATTTGTTTATTTTTATTTTTTTGTTCACTCGCATCTGACATTGAGTTGTAAGACTTCGAACAAACGGAGTGCCTTTATCGAAGGGTGGGTCTCATGGTTTTGGTATTCCTGAGAGGAAGTGACTTAAGACGAATGACAGCCTGTGTTGTATCTTTGCATCATTCTCTGTGACTGTCATCAAATTGATATGTGTATATCTGTGATTATTTATGAATACAATATAAATATGTAATGTACAGCATGATTTTTATTATTTCTGTTTATCAAATGTACTTTTGCACTTTCCAGGTACTCATATTGTAAGAAATTGTTTTAAATTGGCTCCCTAATATGTACATACAGTACTTGCTTTGTAAACAGTAACACACTAATGGAACATGATCATTAAAGTGTTGTCTGGATTTAGACTCAAAGTACACAATGTGTGGCGTTTTCTGTCTTAAGCCTTGTGAAGAAGAGTGAAGACAGAGACACAGGTGTACGATGCGTTTATGGCTTTAATGAGCATTAGGACGTGGTGGTGTTCTGGACAAATATCAAGAGCAAGATGTCATTGTGGATCTTTATGCAGCGATTTGGTACGAGCAGATGGATGCTCTCTTCAGATCGCAGTCGGCGGCTGTCCACCAGCTTTCATCTGATAGACAGGGTTGGGACACAGGAGACGTTTGTTATCACCATGGTACAAAAGACTGACTTTACACTTTATCAATAGATACCAAATACTGTCTGTTATCTGAGCCTGTTCACTTAACCTTTGGTTAATAGTACAGATAAAAGTGTGTGGTCATCAAAGCTGCCTCAAAGACTTATGCAATTGGAGCAATTAATTATTAAGAAGGGGGGGTTGCTGTGCACTATTTACAGTTTTAAAAAACCTACTTTGCTTTTCTTATGCTGTCTGTGTAATCAGGGCCTAACTGGTATTGTTAAAATTCTCCAATGTGTGACTAAAGTGTCTTAGTTATTTCTTAAAATATTTATTCAAATAAGGATGGCAACCCATATGAATAGTTTGCTTGTTTATTGAAAAAAAATGATATTGTATGTAGAGGTATAACTGTACATAAAACTGCTGTTAACGCTATTATAATCTGCTACAGCTGAAATTTACAGTATGGTTATTGTATAATAGCTCTTATAATGTGATCACAGAATATGTACGTGTGTTTATATTTGTCATAAAGAAATGGGCCATGAATTTAAACTTAACCCTAGTAAAGAAAGCTTTAGGACGATAGTGCCTGTGAAGAGTATTTCTAGTGTCTCACCTATCTTGAACATCTCCACGCAGACTGGCTTGTCCGTGTGAATGTTGGGCTGACCCGGCATCCAGTCACTGTAGTTCATCTCTGAGCCATCGAGCCATGAGGCCTGCTGGTTCTGCAGCATTTGAAACATTTGTACATTGTGTGACAATCCAGTCTACAAACAATATTAT
Organism: Filicampus tigris; assembly: GCF_054856515.1. Taxonomy (NCBI): domain Eukaryota; kingdom Metazoa; phylum Chordata; class Actinopteri; order Syngnathiformes; family Syngnathidae; genus Filicampus; species Filicampus tigris. The sequence goes on along the minus strand of NC_141217.1, from coordinate 27,595,623 downwards.
GTAAAATATTAGTATTGGTATGGTTTTCAATGATACTGACATCAAGGCTACAAGAAACATTTACTTAGAAGTCCAACGGTCAATGTTTGAACCAAGGTAAGAATAACACTGTTGTGGAGATAACATCTGGCGAGACTATCCTTGGCCTCTATTCAGGGTCACAGTGCCCCATTAATAAAAACTGACAGGAGACACTTTGTATCCCATCAATTGAGGACCATTTCCTTAGTTCAATGTATCAGTATGTATTCAGTGTTTGGTGGATGAAAGGGACTTGCCTTAACCTTGGCCCCCAACCACGTCAACTGTGGGCTGCGCTCACCGCCTTTGGTAACCATAGAAACCAGGCGGGAATGAAGGTCGGCGCTTGTTACAGATGCCAGCTCAGCTTGTGGGTTATGAGCTTTACATAAATCCTGAAGACAAACCGTGCAAATGCATCATGTTATCATTTGCACACAATAAACCACACCACTGAAGGATGGATGTATAAAATTCAGTCACCTGTGCTTCTTTAAAGGCCAATGGTGTGGGGTTGAACTCATAGCACTTTCCATTAATGACCTCCCCTTTACATGTCTGTGTTAGGAGCCAGGAGGTGGAAAGGTCCTGTCCATTTTGGGTTTTAACCAGCGGTTCTGTTCCCTGCCTGAAATTCTCTGGGCTGTGAAGAGATGGTTCTGTTCCCTGTCTAAACCCACTGGGGATAAAGATAGCTGGCTCGGTTCCCTGCCTGAAAGCACCAGTGATAGAACCTAAGGGCTCAGCTTCCCATCCAAAGCCACTAATGTTAGAATCTGTAGGTTCGGTTCCCTGTCTGAAACCATCTGGAATAGACATCGAAGGTTCGGTTCCCTGTCTGAAACCATCTGGAATCGTCAAGAAGGGTTTGGTTCCCTTTCTGAAACCATCTGGGATAGACATGGAAGGTTCCGTTCCCTGTCTGAAACCATCTGGAATCGTCAAGAAGGGTTCAGTTCCCTGTCTGAAACCATCTGGGATAAAAGCTAAGGGCTCATCTTCCAGTTTAAAGTCGCTAGTGATAGGGCTTGTAGGTTCTGTTCCCTGTCTAAAACCATCTGGGATCAACATGAAGGGTTCGGTTCCCTGTCTGAAACCTTCTGGAATCAACATGGAGCGCTCGGTTCCCTGTCTGAAACCATCTGGAATCGACATGAAGGGCTCGGTTCCCTGTCTGAAACCATCTGGGATCGACATGAAGGGCTCGGTTCCCTGTCTGAATCCATCTGGGATCGACATGGAGGGTTCGGTTCCCTGTCTGAAACCATCTGGGATCGACATGAAGGGCTCGGTTCCCTGTCTGAATCCATCTGGGATCGACATGGAGGGTTCGGTTCCCTGTCTGAAACCATCTGGGATCGACATGGAGGGTTCGGTTCCCTGTCTGAAACCATCTGGGATCGACATGGAGGGTTCGGTTCCCTGTCTGAAACCATCTGGGATCGACATGGAATGTTCGGTTCCCTGTCTGAAACCATCTGGGATCGACATGGAGGGTTCGGTTCCCTGTCTGAAACCATCTGGGATCGACATGGAGGGTTCGGTTCCCTGTCTGAAACCATCTGGGATCGACACGGAGGGTTCGGTTCCCTGTCTGAAACCTTCTGGAAGGTGAGAAGAAGTGGAGGGTTCCTCAACTCGAACCCAACCACCTCCATTCCTCTGTGCTGGAACGTCAATAGGGACTGAAAGACATTTTGCAGACACCAAAGACATTTGTCAATATATCTATTGTATTTTTCAGATCCATCTAGATGAATAAATCTTTCTTTACTTTCTGTTAATAATTGTCACTGATTTACAAATTACCTTCATCTTCCAGCCAGTGTTTTGTCTCAACCTCTCCCAATCCCTCGTCAAGGAGGTTGTGGACAAAAGCTGTACATGATCACACAGAAAACAGTTAAAGCCCATGTTGATTAAGTTGTACAATATGTAAAGCAAAGTATTGAAACAGACCTCTTAAAGGGACGATGGGGCCGTGTTTTCACTAACAAGTTCATTTTATATGTGTTTTGATCAGGAAAATGGAAAGAGTTGTCATTTTCTATTTTATCAATAAATTCGGGAGAAATTGGGAAATAAGTGACTCCATGAATAGCGCCTCTTGTTAATGAGGAGAATGGCCGATCCCCCTACCGTTCTATCCTTGTTCCGTCGGAGTCACTGGAGGAACCGATTTCAAACTCTCCATTGGAAATCATTGTACTTTCATTGTTCATAACGTCCAAAAATGGTGATCAATTGCCACCAAAATTTATGTGGACATCCTTACTAATGACCACTTCAACATATCAAAAGGATTAACCTCTCCGTGGCTGATTTATGAGAATGAGGAAATGTGGAAGTGAGCGTGAGCTACATAGATTTATGCTGGGATGAGCGCACACTGCTTCATTGCTTGAACAAAAAAAAAAAAAAAACACTGCTTCTTTGCTGATCACGGTTAGGACGAGCGAGGCATTTAACACCAGTCAGAATATTTACAGAGACTGAAGTGGGAATGAGTGGACGTGCACATTTATTTGGATGAGGAATGGCCACAGTTTTCTGACCGACAACACGCCGTGGAACGTAACAGCCGAAACGGTACGTTCCAATGTGGCCACACTCGGCTGTGCAGTCAGCCTCCTCGCTGGAACTTTTTGTTTTCTGAACATTGACGTGCGATGAGGTCTTACCTCACTCTCACGCCGCTTCAGTCATGCCGAAGCTGCAGTGGCTGCAAGCGGTGTCGGACAACGCACGCGACTGCTTGGGAGGCAACCCCGCAACATGAAGACAGGCTCATGATCACCTCCACATGCTGCGCGGATAGTATGGAGCTAATGTTGTTGTGCTAACGCCTTTTGTTTTAACGGCCTGAAGCTAGTTGTTGCTATTAGCTGTACTGTTACCCTGCTGATAGCTGGGGAGGGGAGGGAAGGAGGGGGGATAAAGATCCATGCTTGCCTGATTGCTTGCCCACTGCCAGTCGCCGTCTGCCTCCCGAGAGTTGACACGAGTTTAGCGTCTGAAATGTCCGAAATATAACCAGTCGGGTTTCGTGTGCGCATTTATGCGCGTGTCTGCTTCAGCCTGTGTAAGTGGAGAAGCGATCGCCACGGTATTTTTGATTTTGTGGAGGTGATCATGATGAGATCACGTTTTATGTCATTAAATCCAAACTATTGTGCAGAACAACAAGAGTAGTAAATGTGCATTTGCATTTTGGTGGTGATTGGTTGCCGTTTTAGACAACAGAACTGACAAAGCGAGCAATATTACCACGCTTGGCTCCCTCCCGTGATGAGATCGCTGAGACTGAAAACATAAGCCATGCCCCAAAAAGGGGAAATTCGTTAAACCTAATCAAAAAAGCCCTTAAATCACCACAGAGGAGGGCATTTTAGTACTGATGTCATTTTTACATGCTAACCTACTACATAAGTGCAAATGTAAAGCTCATCCCAGTGTCCCTTTAAACTAGTTAACAAATCAACCAGGGGTTGGTTTTAGACTACTTAATCATTCATCATTCTTACCAAGACATTTATGCTTCCAATTTTGTGGGAACATTTTGGGGACTGCTCAAATACTTCTGTCTACCTGGCGTATGCTGCTATGTACTGTACCTGTCCTCCTGGTCATCTCCTTGATGTGGTCTTGCACTAGGCCGTTGTCAAAGAATCCCTTGGATGGCTCAGTACCTTGGCGAAAGCCATCAGGAATATGTCCCAGGATGTCATTCTGCTGAGAGTCATCAGAGAGCCCAGAGGGTGGCGACACCTTGGGCAATCCTCTCAGAGGTGCGATGGGGGCAGCTTGCAGTCCTGTGGAGGAACATAATTATATCGTGTTTGGACTGAGAAGCTCCAGTTAGGAATTGACTACATAATAGGTTTAAAAGTCACAACCACAGTTATTTCCAGTTGAACAAATAACCGTTGTAGATGATAGATAATATTAAATAAATGGCTGCCAATTGTGCTAGTCTGATAAGTGGGCTATAACTGTAATGCATTGTGCAATAAATCATTTGTCTCAGTCTAATCTCAGCACAGCTGTTCAGGAGGTCAATAGCTGTGATTACATGACTGAGCCGACTGTTGTGATGCCAAAGAATCAATTATGTAACAGTGTTCCTTCAAGTCGCTTTATTTTTGGGGGCTGGGACAATACACTATCCATCCATATTGCGCTTGTACTTATTCGGGCTGTGGGTCAGCTGGAGCTCAGCCCAACTGAATTTAGGCAATAGGCGTGGGTTACCCTGGACGGATCGCCCGTCAACGGCACGGCACTTATAGACAAAGAACTATTCACTCTCACATTCACACCTATGGACAATTTAGAATCTTCAAAGACAGTCATTTGTTATGTACAAAACAAATGAAAATGTAAGCATGTACTGCCATTCTCACATTGTGGTTTCTTACCTGACATTGTCAGGAACAGCAGCAGCAGCACTGACTTGGACATCCTGTAAAACAACACAGTAAACGAGACACATAAACTACCTGTAATGAAACCCCTTAATGGAGGCAGTGTTCCAAAAGCATGATACTCACCTGAGGTGGCACTGATGAACAGCGAGCAGCTCCCAAATGCAAGAAGCGAAGCATATATAGACTGTCGCCTGGGTTGTAAACTCCAGAGCAGCCAATGAGAAGCCACAGCTTTAATGAGGTTATTGGTTATCTTCCATATTACTTGTACTTTGCCCTTTCAGATCAATGCTGATGCAGGTGCAACTAATAACAGCGGCCTTTCTGTCACAACAAAGCCACTGCAGTCTGCTTCCTGTGTCTGGAAAAGAGCTACTCTGCCAGGTGACCTTATTAGCTACAGTATACACACACACACACAGCCCCACACACACACACACACACACACCCACACACACACACATATATATATATATATATATATATATATATATATATATATATATATATATATATATATATATATATATATATATATATATATATATATATATATATACATTATCTATATATATATATAATATAGGCAGAGTAGCTCTTTTCCAGACACAGGAAGCAGACTGCAGTGGCTTTGTTGTGACAGAAAGGCCACTGTTATTAGTTGCATATATATATATATATATATATATATATATATATATATATATACATGTTGCATATATATATATATATATATATATTAGGGCTGCACAATATTGGAAAAACATGCGATATGGATGTTGTTTATAGCTATATCAATATTATTGCGATAATTAACCTGTCCCTAAAGAAAATATATTTTTACCATTTAATGAACGAAGTACATTTTTTTAATGCGACAAAAAAAGCAAGCTCAATGTGTTCTTAGCTAATTAACTCTACCAGCTAATGTTCAACTATTGGGTGATGATGCAGATTTCAGTTTGCATCTGACTGGTCAAATTCAGATAAAAGAATACAATTCCTTTCTTTGCATGGATGAACTACAGTACTTGGGTTGTTTCATGCCAATAGCACCTTTGGAAATATATTTAGTGATAAAAATGGCGACGAATTAAACGCATGGTAGGTTGATTGAAATTACCCCTAGGTGTGATTGTGAGTGCAAATGTAATGTTTCTCTCTCTCAATATACATTGACAGATAGACAATGTAGATAATGTATGTGTGTATATATATATATATATATATATATATATATATATATATATATATATATATATATATATATATATATATATATACATACACACATACACACACACACATATATATATATATATATATATATACATACATACATTATCTACATATACATTATCTATATATATACTGGGGTATTGTGCTTCAAAATAAAGTGAACTTTAACACTTGTCAAGCATAGTGTATTTATAAAGATATGCCCATTACTTATGACCTCATTCGCCATTCATTTCGTTTACACGTTCAGTGTTTAGCGAACTCGAGGTACTATGTCTCCCTAAATGGGCAACGGTAAATCTTTTATTCTGAAACTACGACCAGAAGTTGACTGCTCCAACTCGTTGCCTTAACAGGAAATTCAGGAGTTAAACGAACACCTATTAATGAAAGCGGTTGCTCGTCATCCTTATTAGCAAGTTTGTTTTTGTTTGAACGTTGAGTTTGTTTGTTTGTTTTAATTTTCATATCCCGGTCCATGCTGTGGTTGCTTTCGGTGTGTTGTCCACGCCGTCAACACGCACTACAGGAAGTGGCCAGTTACGCAATACGCGTGACACTGACTGAGTGACTCCGAGTAGCTTTTAAGTAACTAGCTAGCTTGTTAGCGCGCAAGGTGAGGGAGAGAGAGCGAGCGAGAGAGAGAAAGAAAGAAAGCTCGCGTTGTGTTGCGTGGAGCTGTTTCAAGTGTGTTACTGGACATATTGTTAGTGTTCCAAATGGCGTCACTGCTGACAGCGTTCCGAAGAATAGCCGACGCTGGAGTACGTGAATATGCGCGGAGGGCGGCAGCAAGTTGTGCTCCCTCGGGGCTGACTGGTCACCGGAGTTTCGTCACCGGCACGCAGCCGCTGAGGTAGGTCGTTGGACCCGATGGCAGCGGCTGCCAGCGCAAACACCCCACATTTGCAAATTTGGGTGGCACAGGTACAACAATCCGTCTCGAACACATTTTCTCCGCTATTGGCATCGGTAAATAACTCTTTTTCGTATAGACTAAGTTGCTCACGTCTGCTAACACTTGACGCACCGGCTAAAACAACTTGAGTATTGTGCGTTTGGGATTTGCCTGGTCACTCCAGTTTGCATTTCATCAACAACCCCTGGCACAAAAAAAAAGAGGAATCGACGCTACTGGAGATTGATTATTCAGACATTTCATTTGGGAAATTAAAAGGAAATCAAGGATGTTCCACAAAATATGTTTTCTTCAAAATGTCACCCTTTAAAGACACGAAAGAAAGAAAGAAAAAGCAAATGGTTGTACTCTGACATTTTTGGAAAAATTGGAGTCACTCAATTGCAATGGAAAAAATGTGGAATAATCTGGTAATTTTCAATTCTGAAACAAAACACCTGCATCAGATTGAATCTACTCATTAGTTGAATAAGAGTGCTCACACCTTGTAGAGTTGTAGCACCGATTGGATTGACAATGAATCATGACTCCAACACGAGATGTCAGTTGAAATAAACGAGGGAATTATTAAACTTCTTCAATAAGGTAAAACAACACTGAATGTTGGTGTTTCCCAATCAGCAGTGTCTAAAATCTTAACCAAGTCCAAACAAAACGGGAAGGCTATAAAAAGGAAGCGTCCTGGTAGACCAAGGTAGACCTCAAAGCATCAAGATGGAAAATAATATCTCCCAAAGGTAGAAACGCCCTATGCAAGTGACAGCCCAGCCCATGAAAATAGAAAATGCACTACAAAAGAAATGAGGTACAAATGGGCAGAAACTGGAGTCAACGTCTGCAATTGAACTTTAAAGCATGTTAAGGAAATGGGATTCACATACAGGAAATCCCCCAAAACAAGGCCACAGTGGGCTAAAGAAAAGCAATCATGGACTGTGGGTGAGCGGATGAAAGTTATATTCAATGATGAATCGGAAATCTGCATTGATGCTGGAAGAAAACATGGAAATTTCCAAAGTTGTTTGTAATAATGTAGTAATCATGACAATTTTGTTTTTATTATTATTATTATTATTATTATTATTATTATAAACTGTATAAGAAAATTGCAGGGGGCAAATGTAAGTGTTTATAAGTAGCTGTATACAGACATTATATTGCGCTATCACAAAGTATGTCTGTAATAATAGTAGCATAAACCAAAAAATATAACTAATTTAACTAAGGCAGTGGTTCTCAAACTTTTTGCAGCAAGTACCACCTAAAAAATGTGGTTTTACAAGTATCACCTAGTGACCATCATCAACTACAGTAACATAGTGGGCCCAAGTTTTCATTAAAAATGAGGCAGAGGTTTTAATCCTAAAATATACCTTTATTTATTATTGTAAGTCATTGTAGCATTATACATAGTTGAAACATTATGAATATAAGAAAAAAACAAATGTAGAAACAATTACATTTAAATCTGTTGGAAAAAATGTTGAATAAAAAAATACTCCAATAAATCTTGAAAAACAAACACTCATTAAACATTAAAGAGCCCGTAAAGACATTTCTGTGGGGTTTTTTTTCTTTAAAGACATTATTTAAAAACACAAGTGTTGAAAATTTGCAAATACTGGCTCACAATTTAGTACTGAATTGCTGAGATTTATCATAAAACTCTTTTTTTTATCCTCCCAGTTATCCAGATTTTTTTGGAGTGGGCTGAAACGCAGGCAAGTTGACAACCAAGGAACAGCTTCCTTATTGATGAAAATTTGGCCCATTTTTACCACTACAACATGCAGTTAGCCATCAAGCTATGCATACAACCTGAAAAAAACATCTTCCCTGAAGTTTTATTGTGTTATCTGGGCTGCAATATGCCATGTGCACATTTGCTCGGCGCAATGTAAAACGACAGAACATAAACGGGATGTCATGGCTACCTACACTTAAGTGTGGCTAGGAGATTTTTATTCTGTTCAGCCACATTGGCTAAGAGATTTCATGTTTTTTTTTATGTGAATGTGCAGTATATGAAAAGTACAAAAAAAATAACCTGATGGACTGGATATAAAAAAAAAAAAGTATCTGTTCAAATGTATAAAAAAATGCACTGTCCTGAATGAGAATTTTTTTTAAAGCCGCTGTATCCTTATGAAAGGGGGGCAGGGGTCTTTACTTCAGAAATGTCACATCTGTTTGACTGTGAGCAAATGCTATCATACAAAATGTCTTTTCATTGCTGCTGAAAAAAAAACCCTAAAACATTAATTAAGCTCAAGTTTAATATTAAACTTGGTTAGATTTCACACATCTCGTTAAAATTTGACATTTGCCATTATTAGGCGTCAAAGCAATGTCACATTTTTGGAACACCCTGTACTTGTGTTGTGCGAGTACAAGCCTGTCTTTGCCTTGTAGTTGGCTCAAAGTTTTTGTTCCATCTCATCACACTGGTGAAAGACGACTGACTGCATGGTTGAGCGTGTTCTACTTGGGAGGTTGCTAGAACCTTGAATTGGGCTAGCTCATGTGCGTTCAAGGCCGCAGCCATCCCCCTTTTTTCTTTCTTTTTTTTTTTTTTTTTTTTTGTAGCTCCAAGGCTATCAACCAGCTTGTTTCTCATCCCTTTTTCCCCCAGAGAGATTAAGCGTTTGTGGGGTTTACTTGCTAAATCCTTGCAAGTTTTGCCTTAAAAGGTCAATTGGTGCAGGAGCGAGTCAGACGCTGGCTGATTATAGACATTTAATCACATTGTGCACGGTTTCGCCATCATTGTTCGTAAAAGGTCACCGGGTTGAATACACACGGGGAGAAAAACGTTTGAAATAAACGGAATGTGATCGTGTGACTCGACAGGGATGTTTTCAATGGTTCACTTCCCGTGCAGGTCGGACAACAGGGTGACGGTCCACTTCGTGAACAGAGACGGCGAGAAGATAACGGTGGAGGGCTCTCCTGGGGACTCGCTGCTGGACGTCGTCATTAATGAAGATCTCGACTTTGATGGCTTTGGTTTGTGAACTTCACTGACACGTGCTTGAGCAGCGCACATACAGTCCAGTCATCAAGTGTGTGTTGGGCCGCAGGAGCGTGCGAGGGGACGCTGGCGTGCTCCACCTGTCATCTCATCTTTGACGAGGACGTCTACAAAAAACTGGGCCCCGTCACGGACGAGGAAATGGACATGCTGGACTTGGCGTACGGTTTGACTGACACGTAAGTTAATTGGACCTCTCCAAGTAGTTTATTGAAAATAGTTTTGAAACAAAATCATCTTGTCATCAGTGACTGTTTATAAAACCTTCAAGCACAGAGACGACTTGCTTGCTAAGCACGAGTAAGTGCGGGAATCACAAGCGTAAAGCATTTCACACGCTACTCACAAAAAGTGCTGGGTGTTCGGCTTTAGGTGAAATTTTGGGACGAAGCGATGAAATTCACTATAACCTGTACAGATGAACTGAATTTGACCTCAAAACATTTGAATGCACAGACTAGTCAAACTGTTCCATGTTGGAGTACTTTTTGCACAACTTGCTGTTCTCTAACAAAAAGCCAAAGGGCAAAATTCACAGCAGGTGTTTGATCCATAAAAAAATTCCAAGTAGGCTATGTTCACTGTCTTTCTGTGACTCTTCCAGTCTCTGTTTCTCTCACGTGCCCTGCTGATGACACGCTTAAGCTCAGTCGCCACTTCCCTCTGAGAACATCCCGTTTGAAGACTTGCGGTGCCGAGGTCATGATGACCAACTAGTAGGCCTCGTTAGGCCTGTCCGAATAACAATTCTCCAAACAATATATTTTCCCAGAAACTATCACGCTAAATGATATTGCTTGATAGTTAAATAGTATGTTTTGCTTTTTCTGGTATGCCATTTATATAGTGATGGGTTTAGAGCAAAAATAATTGAAGTGCGTCCTTTTTACGTGCAATTATCTTTCGATTCTCAAGGATGTTGAACATTTGCATTAAAATGTAGAACAAAAAAATGACTTGGATGAAAAAACACAAAGAAAAATTACTTGGGTTCTTTTTAAAAAAAAAAATTAAAAAAAATGCCCTTCAACAAATATTAACGACATTCAATATCAACCACATTCTATCTGCAGTGGCAGAGTAAAGATGTTTCTTATTCCCTTGTACAAGGCTGGACTGTCTGTTAGGGAAATCCCCTATTTTTTATTCTGCCATGCTAGTCCGCAGTATGGTTAAAAGTGAAAGAATGACCACAATAAGTATGTTCACCACAATATTATTATCGTCATTATTATTGTTGAGTGTGTGTTGTTTTTAAATCAATTTTTATCAAGGAACATGTCTCTTTCTATAAATGGCAGCACTGTAGAGCGACATGCAGAAGAATCAACGGTTGCCATTGCAGCATAATAAATCATGAGCCCTGCAAGTAGATCAGATTTGTTGTTCAATTAAACTTGCAGGTGTACCAGCAAGACCAGCACTAAAACACAGCAACACCAGCATACTTCTTTGAGCAAGATCATTATTTCAGTTTTCATACTTTCTTAGTATTTTTGTTTACTGGTTACCCATGATTTTTTTCTAATATAGAGTAGGTTCTGTGGCTCAACAAATGTTGTTTTCCAGCTGATTTAATCACTACTATCCTAAATAAAAGCCCAAGTTATTAAATAAGTCTTATATGATGCACATGACGCGTTTGTATGAACATGTAACGATTTCAAGCGAGCTGTAATCCCTCTCGGTGCACCAGAGACCTTGCACCATACAGATTCAGTACGCTGTCGCTAGAATGAATGCGATTGGCCTCATTTTCATTCTTTATTTCAATCACAAAAATCCACAAGTAACTTAGAGAGTAAGTAAATGCACGACTGTGTCTCCTTTTGTCCATAGATCGCGTCTGGGTTGCCAGATCTGTCTGAGCAGGTCTCTGGAGGGCATGGTGGCGCGCGTTCCGGAGAGCGTAGCAGACATCCGACAAAGCCAAGATGGCTCCTCTTAGTGACTTTTTGTTGGTGATTGTCGCTGTCGCCAAGGTGGGCTGTCCGACCCGCCATTTGCAGTCTAGGATGGACTATTAAAACGAACGTCAGTCACACTGTGGCACATCTAAGGACTGATCAGATCAATCTGGCAAACAGAAGGTGTCCGACATGCTAGCAAAGCCCACACAGCAAGAACCGGCATATTTTTATTGTAAGTCTGTGACGTGTTGTCATCATCTCCACAGTTTGACATCTTTTATGTAACCACACAATTTTATCAAGTGATTGTACATAGCTAGAACACATCTGTGTATAGAGAAAGCAGATAATAATAATAATAATAAAGTAACCTTTCTAATAGCATGTTGAAGTGCATTTTGTACATTGGGGCGAAGCTCCACGAGAGCATTTGGAAGGTGCTAGCGAGTCAATTTTGTTAGTTTACTGTCAGGACCCCCAGATTTGTTTGCTTGGATTCTTAGTTCTTATATCAATCTTGGAGGGAAGAGTTTGATGGGCAGTGGTGAAGCCCGATCCGCACTGCCAGGCCACAACCGTGGCTGCTAGAAGGGGTATTGATTGATTCGAATGGCCGTGCTGACTGAATGACTGATGCTTTAAGTCTTTTTTTCATTTGCAGCAATGTCATGGTCTTCTTCATGTCTTCCCCACACTTTTACAACCATTCAAACAATGAAATTGCTTTTAACATGCATCACTATTGCCAACGCATGAGAAGCTGTCGCTGCGCAGGTGATCAAACACGCAAACAGCAGATGAGCCGACAGAAGCGTGAAAGTGCTTTATGGCATCATGTCCACCAGGTGGGGTATTCACGCCTTTACCTTTATGGAAGGCCTCATTTTGCTATGACAACAATACACTACCTCCATTCAAACAGTTAACCCTACATGACATGACAATGACTATTATTCCCCTAAATTTTTTTTTTTTTTTTTTTCTTTCGTTGTATGATGCTAATATTCATCACTGGTGGGTGTGTTTGTGTCTGCGCTGGAGGCAGAGTTCTTCTCCAAGCTCTCCTGTTGAGTTAAGGACAACCTGCGGTCTTTCCTCAGCCAAGAGTTGGGGTGGAGGCTCCTGCAGCTTTTCAAAGTACCCCATTTAAGATGCTCTCTGGCTGGACACGCTTTGCGACTTGTCTCCCGCTGCTCACGTTTGCCCACAGCCTCAGCGCAGCTGGCGGCGAGGATCGAAGAATCGCATGCTTTGGTCGCCGTTGGTGCGGGGGAGGTGGGGTTCGAGCACAAGCTGGAGGAGCTGGTCTCCATCGGCGCCACTGACCTTCTGCGCCTGTGATGAAGACCCAACTTTGAGGCACGCTTGCCTTTGTCGTCATCATCTTCATCCTCCTCCTCCTCCTCCTCACCACCAGTGAGACCATCCGTGCTCCCGGAGAAGTGCGGCTGAATCTTTGCTACGTGCACCAATGCCGGCTCAGAGCATCGACGCTGTCTGTGGATGCTGTGCAGGGAAACGGAGTCCAGGGTGGACGAGGAGGGGTCCGCGGTGGGGGCATCTTGGATCTGCCTGCTTCCCCTCTGCACCTGCCAGTTAGCGTGCCGCACGTCTGGCTCGTTGTCCTGCTCGTAGTCGCTGAAGGTGAGGACCGAGTCCAGGCTGCCTGGTTTGGATCGGAGAGGTCTGCCGCAAAAGCCGGGCGAGCCGCCGCTGCTGGTATCCAACTCGTTCTCTAGACTGTCATAAGACGAGTCCGTCAAAGGGTACGTCCACTCAGCTGAGGGCAACGTGGCATGACAGTGTGAGTGAGCATCAACGTAGACACAAAATGGTTTCAACGTAAAGGCTTTCCGGATACAAGATAAGATCGCGAGTACCGTAAAGGTCGGTCTCCTGCGTGGCGAGTCTCCGTGGCGAGCCTCCAAACAGAGAGGAAGGCTCCTCTCCCGCAATCTGCTGGCAGTGTTCTATCATGAATTTCACCAAGTCACAAACCTGCAGCAAAGCACAAAAAAAAAACTTTGTTGACTTCTGAAGTTGCTTTCTCGCTTACGTTATACATTTCAAAGTTATATCATCTTATGAAACTACATACTTGGAGTAGCACTGAAGTTTAGTGCCTCTTTAATTTAGTTAATAGCAGTTTTATTGTTTTAAAGGTTTGTTTGTCATTCTTGCTTGTCATCTTTGTTTCAGAATATGTAGCAAAGCTAACTACTTTGACCGTCACTTTACATCTGTTTAGTTTATATTGATATACTTATGTAACTACGTACGGTATTACTTAAATCAGTTTACGTATTTCTTCCTCAGGACACAATTTGATATTTGACAAATTGAGTGTGACGTTTGCCACTGTCACTCTATGATACTGATAAAGTTGCTCATAGGAGATTTTATGACCTGCACGTGGTGGTCAGCAAGAGTGGCACTCGCAGGACTGCTGAAAACAGACTTGTGAGAATAGCCTTAACGGAGGCTGGCAGTTGCCCATCCCTCGGTTACGCAGCGAGACAAAGATGTTTTGTTCTACCTTATGCAAAGCGAGATTCAGTGATTTTAGAAATAGCGATAAAGCACCTCTACAACACTGCATGGACATCGGGGACAGTGCCTCTGGATTGGCAGACGGGGGGTGGTGGTCCCCCTTTTTAAGAAGGCAGGCCAGAGGGTGTGTTCCAATTACAGGAATCACACTCCTCAGCCTCCCTGGTAAGGTCTATTTAGGGTTGCTGGAGAGGAGGGTCTCAATTCTTGGGTTCAGGAGGAGCAATGTGATTTTCGTCCCGGCCGCGGAACGGTGGACCAGCTCTGCGCCCTCGGCAGGATCCTCGAGAGTGCATGGGACTTTGCTCAACGAGTCTACAAGTGTCTTGTGGACTTGGAGAAGGCGTTCGACCATGTCCCTCGGGGAGTTCTGTGCGGGGTGCTTCGGGTGTACGGTGTACCGAGCCCCCCATTTACGGGCTGTTTTGTCCCTGTGCAACCAATGTCAGAGTTTGGCCCGCATTGCCAACAGTAATTTGGATTTGTTTCCAGTGAGGATCTGGTCTGCCTTTTGTCACAGATTCTGTTCATAAACTTTATGGACAGAATTTCTAGGCGCTGCTGAGGGGGTCCGGCAGGATGGAATGAGAGATTGACAGGCGGACCGGTGCGGCGTCTGCTGTGATACGGACTCTGTATCGTTCTTTCCTGGTGAAGAAGGCGCTGAGCCGAAAGGCGAAGCTCTCAATTTAAATTGGTAAATGGGTATCCGGGCGTGAGCCAGATGAGGTGCCTCGGGCATCTGATTAGGATGCCTCCTGGACGCCCCCCTGGTGAGATGTTCCGAGCTCGCCCCACTGGAAATGAGGCCCCGCGGACGACCCAGGCCATGCCGGAGAGAATCTCCCGACTGGCCTGGGAATGCCTGGGCATCTCTCCGGAAGAGTTGGAAGACGTGGCTGGGGAGAGGGAAGTCTGTGCTTCGCTGCTGAAGCTGCTTGCCTCTGCGACATGACCTCGGATAAGCGGCAGATAATGGATGGATGGATGGATTGGCTGTGGGTTTAGGCAGCTCAGTGCTGGTTGACATAATTCGTCCCTCCGTTCACTTACCTTCCTGGTTCCTTCATTCTCCGCCTCGGGGCTGCATAGTGCCCCAGGGGGCCAAAGCATGCTGGGAGCGATGCACACCGCCAGGTTGAAGCCGGTCATCTGGTTCTCGCGGGCGTTGCCTCGGATAGCATGCAGCACGGCTAGCACGTAGCGCAGCAACAGGGCGTTGTCTTTGGGCAGCCGACTTATCATCCTGCAGGAGGACAACCAACTATTTCTACTTGCCGCTGCAACACTTGACTTTGTTTGTTGGGCAAACACAATCTGAAATACGGTGCTCAACACAAATAAGGATGGGGAGAGATTTGTCTAAAAAATATTAACACAAAAACAGCAGCGATTTTCACGGTTTCCATATCCATGAATACATTGCGATTTTACATTGTGTTTTTAATGTTGTTGTTCTGCCGCTACGCCGCTGCAGCAGCGGACAACGAAGGTCTTCTGTGTTAAGGCAAAACAAACTCAAGGAAAACAAATTACAGTCGTATTTCGTTTCCCGACTTGTGTTAAGTAAACACATAATAGAAGATCGAATTAAGGCTCATTTTCTGTTTTTCAATTGCTGGTCCTGTTCAATGAAGACAGCAACACTGCCTCCTAGCGGACAGAGGCGGGACGGGCTCTCCACGTGAATGAGACCTGTTTTTGTGAACATTTTGAAACGGCGTGACATTTGTCTAAAAAATAAGTGCGCATGGCCACTGATCGCACAGTCAACACTTCACAAGCAGAATTGAATATTTGTAAATGATAAGTCATGATAACTGCACACACATTAAAAAACGTGAAAATCGCGCATATGCAGTATTTGAAAAACACAAGATCATCTCAAATATATTTGTGAATCTGAAAAACGTGAAAATCCCAAATATATTTGTGGATCTGAAAAACACATTGCGGATGTATTTGAGTGAATCATTTTAAGACAAATCTCTCCCCGTAAATAAGTACAGCCTAATTCGAAAAACTTCAGTCACTCGAGTCTATGGAACACCACACTACAAAATGCGCCGACAAATGCGGGCTACTGATTACTAATAGATAGACTGATAGGAAGAATGTGGGTTTGTGTGAACAATAGATGCTTAATTAATCCCATGAGGGAAATGAAATGAAATTTGTCAATTTGCAGATGCGAAAATTGTCAAAAGATTTGCTCAATGTTGCTACATTTTTATATTCTTTTATGTTGAGCACAGTACACACATGACAAAGTGACAAATAAAAGCAACATAAACAGATGCATCTGGAGGTTTCTTCACTTCAATCTACTCTGCACTCTTTTAGCAACAGACTGCTACTGCATGGATTACTGATTGAATGAGGTTGCTCAGTGGTTTATCACACCGTTGTATCTCTTGCACCCGCTCCTCCGCCCCCTCTTCATCGGCCAGAACATCCATCCATTCTTCATGGAGCTCACAACACAATAGGCTGCCGGGGATGTTGCGCAAGAAGTCCTAGGAAAAGATGTTTACATTAGAAGAGAAGGTCAAGATCACATTTTGGGCCGTGATCAGGTCCAAGAAGGCAAACAGTGTAAAGACTGTATGTAGTGCTTGTCCATTAACAATAACAAGGATTAGAATGCAGATTAAGGACCCTATGAACACGATGTCCTGCTGATGTGGATGTGCGGGAGGAGATTAAAGGCCAGGTGAGAGATATGGGTCATCATGACGACCTACTTTGAAGACACCGGCGATGATGAAGATGTGGTCCCGTGTGAGCGGAAGAAGGAACTCGCCAGCATCCAGTGAGTCCCGCAGCTCCCTGACGGCCCGAGCGCCCGCCGGCCGCCGAAAGATGCCCCGCGTCCACGGGCCCTCGTGATACAGCAGCGCCAGCATGTCCTGGCGAGGGAGAGTGACCAGGAAATGGTATTATGTCAAAATCCGTGTGAACTACGATTGCAAAAAAGTGGAACGTTTTCCAGAAAGTTTCCGGTAAAATTAAACCGGGGAACTTTCCACGGGAATTAACTGGGAATCGAGGCTCATTTAATGGAAAGGTATCATATTCATGCATAGATATAAACATTTAGTTTTGACCTTCAATTATGAAAATATAGATAGCTGGCCTCGCCCTTCTCCCTTCAGCCCAAGTGTGAACACCCACCATCACGGGTTTTGGCAGAGCATCTTCATCACACACGGCACTGAGGGGGCGGCCGAACAAGCAGCCCTGAGAAGCGGTGCCTGTGGATGACGCCATCTGAGGGGAGGAACCTCGCAGAAAGGCCCAAGTGATGAGGGAGCGCCTCCTTTTTAATGGCTTCTGGGGGAACTCTGACAGAGACAAAAGAGAGTATTAGACCACAGTGGCGGCTCGTCAATAGAGGGCACCAGGGTGACGCCCACCAGTCCAGCTGAGTCACCTTTAAAGGGACAAAAAACAAATAATACTTCAAAGTATTTGTATATCTGTTTTTAGATTAGCAGGATAAATTGTATGTCTACATTTATTGATGAGCAAAATTGATTTGTTTATCTTTAGCATCTCAGAAGATCTAATTTCTAGTTTGAGCAAACAGAACAACACCGATAGAAAAGCGTGACATGAGCAGTTGGTCCTTGTGTCATACACACATATTGAGCACCACTGGACACTGAATGGCACCACTCAAAGCCAATAAAATTTAAGTGGAGATACTGTCAAAGCCAACATTGTTTCAAGTCCGGCTCCAGCAGATCTGAGTGTCTCCCCCCTTGCCCCCTCCAATATGGCCGCCATGTGTAAGTAGCATCAATTACATTTAGATTGTAGCGGCCATATTGGATGGGGCTCAGCCAGACTTCTATACCATATCGAGTTTTGTCTTCATATTCAACTCGGTGTAGTAACTTCAACATATTTGGAGAGGAGAATGTGGAGCCCGGGTAGCATGCATAAGAGCAGATATGGTGGATTTATGGACTTAAACATATAGTAGGCTGCTCAATAATATTACAGATAGTCTACAGTGAAAACAACAGAGCTGGGCATCGGCGCTCCGTCGCCGGTTCCCGTCCTGCATATTCAATTGACCCACGCGGTCCCGGCCCGCCCTTCGCCGGCGACAGCCAATCGGCGTCGATTACGTAATCTTTACGTCACACGCAGGTGCCTCACGAGCAGACATGAGCCAAACAAAGCAAAAATATCAAACAAAAACAGCTGACACACGCACAGCGTTGTCACTGGTGAAATAAAAAGAATATTGGACACATTTCATCACGTCTGTGATCAAGGTACACCACACCCTTTTCTTTTTTGATTGTTTCCTTACTCGACCGCGTGTCAGGAGCGCGGCACCTGCAAGTGACGCGGTATCGGGTAAGTCCGGTTGGCTGACTCCGACCGACTGGGACCGCGCGGGTTGATTGAATATGCAGGACGGAAACCGGGGACGGAGGCCTGATGCCCAGCCGCCACTGTTAAAATGGCTGCGCCAGCTCATGTCCGGTAACGGTAATGCCACACAACTGAGCTCACCTGTCGCCACTTGCAGTTGAAGCGTTTCCTCAGGGCGTGCTTTCAGGATGAACTGGCAGCGCTTGTGTGCCTGCAGCTGTTCCACCTGCATGGTCCAGTCTCTGTTCTCTGGCACCGCAGAGCTGTGGGTCAACGTCTGCCGCACGTGACTCATGTGGATGCTGAAGGGGAACTCGTGACCTGAGACACAAGAGAGTTGCTTGTTTCTTCCTGCCATCATCTTTTTAAATCTTCAAGCACATCTCTTTGTGGAAAGAACTACACAGTGTGCCACAGACTCACAAACATTGAAGATTCGCTTAAATACAGAGCCACGGCTACAAATGAGTGTTTCATGAGAATGTGGATGACCACAGAACAGTTTTGTGACCTAAGAAAGACAGATAGTCAATGGTTGCTAAACTAAGCAATGGAGATGAACCAAAGTTAGTGACTAACCAATGAGAGGATAGGGCGTATTGTGCCTCTTGGAGAGGATCCACAGCTGGTAGTCCTTCACGTTACCCTGAACACCAGAACAAAGTCGGACAGTCATGCCACAATGATTTGAATGGATTTGTTTACATTATTTTTTTCAATTAAAGAGTAAACTTGATGCAGAGGATTGTATCTCTGAATCATTGTTACTCACAATGATGCTAAACTGCTGCAGAGCCAGTCGGATCACCTCATTGGTCGAATCAGAATTGCTGACGGGCAAAGTCTTGGTCTAAATGGTGGGAGAGGACGACATCCACTAGTCATAAGTGGGAAGCAATGAAAACATGCTCCGTGTCTGTACAGATTCTCTTCTTCTACGTCGACTTACAACAGCGTAAGTATTGAGTCCCTTCCCATACACTCTGAGAGGGATGGTTTTAGGTTCTTCCTTCTCTTTTTCCTCTTTAATGCGACTGCAGGGAAAATGATTTTCTCTCTGAATTTGTTACCTTTTACACACAACACACATTAATGTACAGTGCAAACTCACCTTTTCAGGTGAGACAGCCATTTCTCTTTTTGTTCCGCTGAGCTGACAGGGACATGTCAAACAAAACTTTTTCACAGACTTCCCCAAAACATGGCTGGTATGTATGCGTTTAAATTGTGGCTCGGGCTCTTTGCAGCCTCTTACGAACACTATTAATATGTTGAATGATGTATTTGTGGGGTGTGTATGTTTCACCTGAATGTTGCAACAGAGTTACAGGTGGGCCAACCAATGACAAAGCTCGTCTCTGGGCAAGTGCGTCCCTCGCACACCTCCTCTATGCAACTTGCAGTCCACATTTCACATAAACGCGCCTGGGCCTTTTGCTTGAATTGGTTGGCTGACCTGGTGCAACGGAAATGTAACATGAATGTGAACATCTTGCCTTCCGAGACAGGCATTGAAACACACACACACACACACACACACACAGGTCACAGCTACGCTTACTTGACTTTGGCGATCACCAGGATGTCTGTGAAGAGGAAGAGGTGTCTGTCCTGAGTCTGCATGCCAGTTTTTAACTGAGTGTGGCCATCTAGGAGAAACAACCTGTCGGGCACCCTCAGGAGGGACTGCACCAATGAGCACGTCTCCGGGAAGACGGGAACCGGGAGGCTCTCTCTGGAAGAGCTCAACACTTTTACTCATTAAGTCTAGGTTCACACCGCAGGTCTTAATGCTCAATGCTCGATTTTTTTTTTTAATCCGATTTTTTTTGTGGAAGCGTTCATACTACATTCTAAATGCGACCTCGGTCTTGTTTGCTGTATGAACACATGCGTCGCCAAAGTGGCCCGCATGCGCAGACGAAGAGACGACGTCACTCCCGACGTTGTGTTTGCGGTAGTAAATGTGGTCCAGCATGTCTTTTTTTTTTTTTTTTTTTTTGGTCCAGCATGTCGGGGCATTTTTAGAGTGAAGCGAATAGGTCGGAGGTAGGGGCGAGGCTTTAATATCTCGTTTCATGGTGACATCACTTCACGTCATAACCGTGCGTAAAAAATGAATCGATCTGAATTACTACCATCACCATAAATGTCCACTTTATGCTACAGGTTTCAAGAGGGGTTAAATTAAAGTAAAATATAAAGTCAATTGTTTTGTTTCTCAAAACAACTGCCAGCACTTTCCCTCGCCTGCGCAGAGCGCATTTGGGGCTCCGGATGATGTCAAAGTCGGATATGTGCGACCTGGCCAGTTTTCAGACCCTGATCGCATTGTAAAAAAACGGATACATATCCGATTTAGGACCACATATGAAAGCGATCCAGGTCGGATTTGAAAAAATCATAAGTGAGCCGTTCAGAAATTCATTAAAAAATCAGATACACAGCATATGGGCAACGAACCTATCGTTCAGCCTTTAATCCAAAAAGTCAATGTCAGCAAATAAAACTGGAGAAATTGGGTGGATTATTTGAGAGGACAGACGATGAGCTGAATGATTTGTAACCAAGAAAGGGGATGGTGCTTATCGTGATTTGCACAGCGATTAAAACAACAGCAGCTTTTAACATCTACTCTACTCTCCATCTGTTGTGTGTGGAAAGGATTTTACCTGGAAAGTGTCTTGGACCTGGAGAGAGCCTTTCTGATGACTAGAGAGGGTGCGGAGTGACACCGAAGACTTTGAGACTTCACGCGCTAAAATAGACACAAACACCGTATAAAGAATGTGATGCCACAAACGTGTCAAGGTTTGTTGCACACACAAATTGAGACTTGTCAGGTCAGTTCCACATTGGAAAACACCAATTTGAGGTACCTTTGCTCAATATTGGACTGGTGGAGGAGACCCCCAATACAGTGATGAGGGCGGGTGCACTTTTTGGAAGGGCCCTGTGAACCGGCTAGCTGCTGCACCTTTGCCCAACACAGCTTTGCTGTGAATATGCCACAAACGCTCATGTCTCTCTTTGCTGTATTGCTATTGTCAGTCACTATTGTCAATAATGGGCCAGTCAGCCTCTTTTATCCCAGCTCAAGGTTCCCCAATTCTGAATTAATAGGCCACACATTTGGAGCATTGTAATACTGTGTAATACTGCTGATACAGCCGAGTCACGGGGGACAAACATTCCTCACACAGCGCACCTAAAATTGGTGGAAATTTTAGAGCCACGACACAAATTTAATTGTCCCCGACATCCAGTTTGTCACAGTCACACTCATGAATGACTCTGTGCGTCGGGGCATAAGGATACGTTCAATACACTGTAGTGGGAAGTAAATATGGAAATTGGAACAGGGTTCAGAACAGAAACCACAGCAATGTTGATGTGCCGTTAAGCAAGTGCTCCTTAAACTGCACAATGCCAACAACTATGCCCTGATAGCCGCCCGCCTTTGTCAATGTTTGATGGATTGCACCGCGTCCTGCTTATACAGAGTTTTCAATAACAGCCAATTCTCATTCAAATGATCTCAAATTTTAACAAGATGTGTAAAAACCTATTTAAATTGAATGTTTGGTTTTTTTTTCAGGATGAAAAATGACATAAAGGACTTTTGTGCATTATAATATGCTCAAACACAGTCAAGCAAGACATTTTTTTAAAAATAATAAATCATGTTAGCATTGGATAGCAACAAGACATGTATCAACAATATCTACCCGTCTGTTGTCGCTTTGTCCCGCACCCTGGCTCAGACTTTCCTGTTGATGTTGCGGAGACATGTTATCCATCCAGCCCCCAGACGTCTGCAGGTCAACGTCCACCTGTCTTCACACAATCTAATCCCATTAATCAGATCCAGGAGGACAAAAACATCTCAGTGCATTGCGAATTGCGAGAAACTTTCAGACTGTGGATTAAGTCACACACTCACTCACACACACACACACAACGGCAAACAGATAATAATACTCTTCTATATCGTCAAAGCACCCTCAGTGAGGAACGCTGCAAGTGTCACAAGCCCACGCGCTTCTTGTCTTGATGGATTAGCCACCTCTTAATGCTTCGACACTCATTGAGGAGGCGGTGCCTGAACGCAGGCAAGAAAAAGTTGGCTCTATTTTTAGAAGTTGATCTCACTTTGTTCGAGCAAGACAGAGTAATCATAACCCTTAACTACTGGCATGTCCCGTTACATTGCGACGGATGAAGCCAAAGTGGTTCAAGGTGGACAATGATGCATAACATGTGCAAGTGGTAGAGAGTAACAAAGTACACCTTGTTCCACTGACAAACTTTTGCCATGTTGTTACAGAACATTTAGAAATTCTGAACTGTTATGTGTACTGCATGTCTGGAAGTAAAGGCTCTTCATATTCAATCTCAACACAGCTCAGGTAAACATTGCATTAAGTGACAGCCCTCTCAGTTAACATGCATGTTTGACTGCAAAGCTGCCAGTGGTAGTGAATGAGGTTTTTCTATCATGCTGACATGCTTTAGTTTTATTATTGTAACGAGGAACATAGGTACGTGTACTACTTTTTTTTTATAACAATAAATTCCATTTCTGCCTCTGTGCTCTTCAACAAATTCATTTCGGGTTTTTTTTTTTTGCCATCACTGATTCCTTCTATGTTTCTATCACAGTACACACACAATACGGTAATACTGTAATCCCTTGTGGATTTAATCCTTCTATGGTCACTGATCTCAAATCTTTAGGAGATTTGCTGATGTTGCCTGGTCACAATGCAAGATCCAACTTTTGAGGCATATTTGTCGAGAAAAACTTTAAAAGTATTTCACTTGGAAGGTTCTGCGGCATTGCATCAAAGCTTTGAGAAATCCACTTTATCGATTGCGCTTTTGGAGAAAGAGAAGTGGGCCAGAAACTGGGCTAAAGCCAAATGAGGCCAGCAAGTGCTCCTTCCCCAAATTGGCCACCATCATCCATTTAAATTGGATCACTGCAATGATGACTTTCCCTGCTGTTGATAATGAGCAGCCTTGGGCGCGTCAGAGAAAAGCGCACAAGTTTAATTCCGGAGTGAAAAAAGTATTGATTTATTCCATTCGGTCAAGTTTCAACAAATCTGGGTAGAACCCTAACCCACATTACCAATCCTGTAATGGTTTGGTAATATTACATGTGTTACTAACTACTAACCCTAACGCTAACACATACATACATACACAAACATATATACATATATACATATAGATAGATAGATAGATAGATAGATAGATAGATAGATAGATAGATAGATAGACAGATAGATAGATAGATAGATAGATAGATAGATAGATAGATAGATAGATAGATAGATAGATAGATAGATAGATAGATAGATAGATAGATAGATAGATAGATAGATAAAAGTATACATAAAAGTATACATATACTTCTTCAGCTGGTGCATACAAATTTTGTTTGCTTCTAATCAACTGAGCTCTTTTACCTGCCGGTTGAGTAGAAGCACCTGTGGCTAAAGCCAAACTGTGGCAGGGTTTTTACTTTCTGAACCTGGATTTCTCATCTCTGCATGTGTGTGTTTGTCTTTTTTGTTAGCATTTCTTTTGCAGCATTCCTGTGTTTGCAGCGTGTGTTTGCCCCTGTCGGCCACCGTAGATTAAGGACTGAGATGGACTGGTGCCAGTGATGTGTTGGATAGATTGAAATAATAATTTAGGCGATGATGAATAAGCAATAATAAGCATAGTTAAATGAGAGAAGAAAAAAAGAGTAAAAGAGGCAATTGTGGTGGACCAGGAAGTAACAATGATTATTAAGGGCGAAGTTAGGAAGGCAATATAAAAAGAAGAAAAATGTAAAGGCAGTGGGTCCTGATGACATACAGTATTAGTAGAGGTATTTAAGTCTTAGGAAAGATGCATGTGGAGTTTTTGACCAGGTGGTTGAATAGAATTCTAGAGGGTGAGAAGATGCCTGAGGAATGGAGGAAAAGTGTGTTGGTGCCGCTTTTTAAAAACTAAGGCGATGTGTAGAGTTGTGGGAACTAGGGGAATTGTTATGAACCACATAATGAAGTTATGGAAAAAAGTAGTGGAGGCCAGTCTGAGGACAGAAGTGTGCATTGGTGAACAACAGTGTGGTTTCATGCCTAGGACAAGTACCACATATGCATTATTTGCCTTGAGGGTGTTGATTGAGAAGTACAGGGGAGGTCAGAAGGAGCTGCATTATGTCTACGTCTCGAGAAAGCCTATGACAGGGTACCCAGACATGAACTGTGGAACTACATGAAGAAGCCTGGAGTGGCATAGAAGTATGCTAGAATAGTACAGGACATGTTGAGTGAGGATTGCAGTGATTTTTTTTTTTTTTTTTATTGTTTTTTAAAGAACAATGCATTCTGTACAAAAAAGAAAACAACATGCAGATGTACCAGCATGAACAAGGATTTCTGTCATTTCGTGTCTTGCTAAAACATTTTTGCAGTGCGTAACACTGTGCATATACAAGTTTCATGGTAGAAACATAAGTTGTAAAAGCAGAGTATGTGACTTGGCCAAGGTCCAAAAGCTTTATTTGAATCACAAGCACCGACTGAAACAACGTGGAAAAATGGATCAGCACGCATCCACACTTGGAGTTGGTAGGTAAGGAGGTCACTGTGAAAGCAGTATACGGTCAATAGCGGGGGCGCTTGCTATTAGGCCCGTCAAACACGCCATCTACAGGACTCCCCCTTCCATACATAGGTGGCGGACCACCAGGAGGCCCTTGTGTTGGCGGCGGCTGCGGTAGCTGCTGTGGCGGCGGCTGCTGCTGCTGTTGCTGCTGCTGCTGCTGCTGCTTCGGTGACTCCACCTCCGCTCGTCCTGCCAGCAAGCCACTCAGCGGATATCTGTCGCCTCGCTATGGCATCACAGCAGGATTGGGTAGTTTGGTATGGCAGCATGTGTGTGTGTGAGAGGCAAATCCAGTATTCACGAAAAGCCAATCCCCGTATTATTAGTGCATTGTGTCAAGAGTTGTTTTGATCCAAGGGCGGGGTTGGACAGAGCAGTGGGAGAGAGCCAGAGAGAGAAACTGTTAGCTTGCTGTAGCTTTTTTTAGGGGGTTATAATTTGCAAACATTTTCAAGGATTCATTCATCAGTATCAGGGTAGTCTGCAATTATCAAAATGCTGGTTCTTGCATTAAATTCCATCCCCCCCAAAACTAGCCTACCCCATCAGGTTAATATTGCTGGTAATTAAAGCACAGTTGTGGCCAAATACGTTACCATGTTGCCATTTTCAGACATCAGCAGTGAGCTCATGTTTGCAGTTCCCTCTGCCATGGCGACATTGCCTCTTCCACCCATGTTCATCATTTGACCCTGGTTAGTGCTGGGCCTTGCCGGGGCCTGGTTAAAGCCATCTACACACAAAAGAAAGCAGCATGGCTTGGTTATCCGATGCCATGTCACGTTTCCCATGAGACACATTTAGCTGGCAACTCACTAGCTTTATCTGTTACTTGCCGGCAAACTGGAGCATTTATGTTTTTCTTGTGGAAGTCACCAAAATATTTCCATTACATTTAGTTCAGAGAAGCGCCAGATGCACAAAAAAAATTGGATTAGCTGTGCAGTTGTGCATGTGAATGTAAGATTGTTTCTCTTAAACAACAGTTCTAAAGACAATTAAGTCACCAGGGATTGGATGTTGTGGTTTCTTAGGAATGTTGTACAAGTGATCATTTGAAAATGGAAATGCTTGCAGTTTTAGAAACAATGTTGCATACTGACAAGTATCTTTTTCCTACCTTGTCATTTTTGTGAGAGCGCTACTGTACAACGAACATCATCCATCCGTCTATCCATGCTTTGACACTTAACCTATTCACTCTCACAGAGTCACACTTAAGGACAGTTTAGCATTCAATGAACTGAATGAACCGTGCCGCCGTTAAATGTCACCATGACAAGTAAAAAAAACAGCATTGGCTTATAACTGATGCACAGTAATATTTGATACTTGACAGATTAGAATGGGACATAGATATTATTGATAACACAAAAATGCATTCCAAATGTAAAGGTTTAAACAGTATGTATGATTACAATAAATGGCCACTAAATAAGGTACACCTCAAAATCTCAATTGTATTTCTGTTTTGGATCACTAAAAAGGGAAGACGACACCAAAGCACTCTGAACTAATCTGTTCAGAATCCTTGAATTAGACTCTGGCACAAACACGTGCTTCATGTGTCTAACTACTGCAGATGGAGGACATGCAAACGTGAAATTCGGCATCGAGCCGTTGACACATCACAAGACTGACACAAACAAGTCCCTGGCCTCTCATCCAGCATTTACAAAAGTGACTAGATTTTTTTGGTCCCTTACTCTGAATTTGAATAAATGAATGATTCCCTCAAATTCAAAACAAAACACCCCATTATGAAAATGAACTGAAATTTCAGTAAATGCGCTACAAAAAATTAAAAAAAAAATTTAAAAAAAAGAAATCACACATGCAAAAGTATTCACACCCTTTGCTCAATCCTTAATTTATGCACTTTTTGGCAGCACTCGAGTGATGCCACAGGCTTGTCAGACCTACTCTTATCTTATTTGCAGCACCTCTCAAGCTTTATCAGGACGGGAAGCATCTGCACAAACGTTTTCTGCTATCTTCAGTGATGCTCAATTGGATTCAAGCCTGGCTGGGTCACTCAATGACATTCACGGAGTTGTCTAGAGTTGGCCCTTTTGTGCTGAAAGAGGAAGTGTTTCCCCAGTCTGAGGTTAAGGGGGCTCTGGAGCAGGGTCATGTCCAAGATGCCTGCATTCCACTTTCCTTCGATCCTGACTTGCCTGACCGCATCTTGCTAGCATAGCCATGCGGGCCAGATTCTCCCAGAATATAATGTCGTATGAAAGAGTTCAACCTTTTTCTCATCAAACAAGAGAATGTTGTCTCTCAGTATCTGAGAGTCTTTTCGATTCCTTTGGGCAAACGTCAGGCAGACTGGTATGTGCCTTTTATGCTGGAGCTCTGACAGAGTGACGCTTGGGTTTACGGGCACATCTCCGACAAAGGACCCGGTTTTCTCCCCAAGATCGCTCAATTTAAATGAGTGGTCAGCTATAGAAGAATCCTGGTGGTTCCAAATTTCTTCCATTTACGGATGATGGAGGCCACTTTTTTCCACAGTCTTTCCACAATCTGTGCTCCAGACAATCCTATCTCAGAGGCTTTAGACACAAATCTGTGGCTTTCAAGATCATGTCCAATCTACGAAATTTACCACAGGTGGTCTCTCGGGATAGACCCTCATTTAGTACTTTGACAAATATTAGCATCTACTTGAAAATAAAAAAGTGACGGCCAATTAGAACTTAATTTCTAATCAATTTCAACTGTGTTAAAACTTCAGGGCACTATTTAATTCAATTTGTAGTTAATTTTATAACAGATGCTGAGGACAGCGCGATCTCTGCACCTTTTGGTTTTGTTTGATATTAAAACAAAGATAAGTCAAAGTTTAACATTTCAGTTATCTTGAAAAGTTGATTTACTGTACTATTAGGAGCTATTTACTTGTTTCAGTTTCCTTTTAACTTTTTAAGGCATGCTGATGACCATGGGAGCTCCCTGAACTTTTTTTTTTTTTTAAGAATTTTAAAACAAAGATATCTATGGTCTAGGATTTTAAAAATGTGTTCAGTAAATACATGCCTAAAGAGAATTAGCGCAAAGTTAAAGTTTGTATTTTATTTTTATGTTAATGCCAATATGTTCCCTTTTACCGAAAATGATGTTGGCTCCAAATACTGATTATTGGCCTAACTAACAATTGTATCGGTCCTGAAAAAAACATATTGGTCTATCCCTAGTGAACTTGAATTAAGATGCAGAAATGTCTCAAGGAAACAGAATGCAACTGAGTGCCATTTGGGGAATACATATGTGCATGTGATTTCCTTTTTTTGTTTGTTTTTGTTTTTTTTCTTTGTGGGAATACATATGTAAAGACCTCCAACCCACTAAAGCCCCCACAAAATAAATAAATTTAAAACATATATAAATCACAATAATGAGAGGTGTGTTGTGTGTCAAATTTTCAGGATCAAAAAGAATATAGTACATTTTGGGATACGGAAGTACCAAAATGTGGATAAAGTGAAGCGCTGTGAATACTTTCCAGGTTCACCTGTAAGTTTACTTCTAACTTGTAAAAGCCACCAGATTGACAGCAGTATGAGGCATGTGACTTAAATTCATTTGCCGCTGGTTATCAAACATGGAGGATGAGAGCTCAGAGACAGAAGAGGTCACTTTCACCCAACTACCAGTATTTACATACTGTATTCTTTTAGTAAAGCTTTGATGTTGCCATGGGTACTGTTTTTTTTCCTTCTTTGCATTGCATCGCAAGAGGCTCTCAAAGAGAACTAGACATATTCAAAATGCTTCTTTTTTTTTATTGAGAAGGAGCCGCTTGTAATGCAAAACAAATAAGAGTGATAGCAAAAATTGATGAAGTCATCTTTGACTTGTTCTTGCATCGACTGATGCTGACACAATCATGGCCATACCTGCCATATTAATGGCTCCACGAGGGCCCAGATCAGCCACTCTCATTTCCTGTTCTCTCTGAAAAAAAGTGAAGACCAACTTTCATATGGACAACCCTGCTTTGGTGGAGATTTGCACTGCCAATGACAACGCTCACACATTACATTTAAGACGTCCGTACGCTAACTGACAACAATGGAACGTTTTCTAGTTGTCTCATGAAATGGTTCGAGAGATCATCATATCGTCGCTGTCATGTGAAAAACACTTACCTCCATTTTTTTTCATTTTCTTATTTTTACATGAATCATGTTTCCGCATTACAGACATCACATTAAAGTGAACATTTCAAAAGTTTCCAAAATTGGAGATACATGTTTTTCACAATATTAGAGCAATTGGCTTTTGCATAAATACAAACAGGCAAAACAAGTTTGCCACTTTATCTTTTAGACACACATTCACCCAGCTACTGTATATAATTCACAGACTTGTTGAAAACGTTCAGTCATTGCAACAGCAGCTTGTAGCATTACTAGCAGAAATTACTTGACACTTATCTTTAAAAATACTAGTGTGTGTATGCATGTTTTTAATAAAAGAATCCTATATTGCCGTGTGATGCACAAATACAAATGTAATCTGTTTTGGATTTTGACTAAACATTCATTCCGTTTTGTGCGTTTTTTTGAGTGTTTTACGGGGTGACTACGTTGCATTTACCTGTACATTTTCCTGGTAGGCAGGTTTAAAGGTATCTGGTTGACGCCTCAGCTCTTCCTGCTCTCGGTGTGTTCTCATCATTTCTTCCTCCCGTCGTCTTCTCTCCTCCTCATGCCTGCAGAGACGCACGTTAAGCAAAGCGCATTCTTGAGTGCTGAGCTGTCAGCTGTGTAAATTGTGACATCATAGCAGCATGACACAGTGCAACCTGCAAATGAATCCAACAAAGACCAAGAAGGTGGTAACACGGTAACACCTTTTTCCATTGTACCAGTTTATCCCAAAACAGCCCCTCTCTGCCCTCTGTGGTCGATTTTTTTTGGGAGAGAATGCATGGTTACAATGGAACTGTTCCTTAGAACCTCTTCCAATCTGGTTCTAGAACGCAGGCCATGTATGTACTTTGCTCTTGAGAGCCGTCGCACACTGGTATGTCAAGTAGGACTGCCAAGATTAGTCGAGTAGTCACAACTAGTCAAGTCAAAATTGTCTACGATTAAATTAATAGTCGACGACTTATCGTTTATTTGACGCTTTTGTTTTTGCACAGTAATAGTAATACAGGTCATCCGTGATGTAAACATTAGCATTGTGGAAATAAGATAAGATAAGATAAGAATGCCTTTATTGATCCCACAGTGGGGAAATTTTCGTTGTTACAGTAGCAAAGATATAGGTCACACAGGGGCGGCGGCATAATGTGGCCATTAATGTATAACATTGACGGCAAACATTTAGAATCAAACCTATGTAGATATACGCAGTAACATGTGTATATACACATGTGTATACACACCAACCTACATCTACATAAAAAATATGAGGAACACTCATTTCGGCCTGTACATAGTACAGAGGAAAAAATACTCTAAGTGACAGTGCTGCAGTGCTGTAGTGAAATGTAAGGAACAGCATTGGATAAAAATAAAACTAGACTAACAGTAGTGGGGAATGTTGAGTATTGCACGGTATTACAGTAGTGGGGAATATTGGGTATTGCACGATACGAGCTCAGGTGCAGGACTGCACAATTGCACTAATGACCGCCAGTTTGTAGAGACTACACAATGTTCTTGTTAAAGAGTCTGACAGCAGCAGGCAAGAAGGAACGGCGGAATCTCTCCTTTGCACAGCGAGGGTGTAACAGTCTGTCACTGAAGGTGCTATGGAGTGCTGTTAGGGTGCCCTGGAGGGGGTGGTCCGGGTTGCCCAGCATTGATGACAGCTTGGCCAAATGTGTGTCATGGCTAACTGTTGCTAGCAACAGAATCAGAAAATAAGGGCACATTTCACTATAGATATGTAATGCATAGCAGCAAACCTGCCTTTCATGGCAGCACGGTGGTATGAAAAAAAAAAAAAAGGAAATTCACACTGTGGCTAATGCTTGGTTCCATTTTTGACATGTGGACAGTTGTGTCTTAAAGCTAGCCTTGGTAAGCACACACAGATTTCAGCAGGGGCCAACATTTTTTGACCTGAGATCTGTTTTTCAAGCAGCCAACCTCCCATGATTGACAATTTCTTTTTGTCAACAGTGGGTGTGCAGGAGAGATTCTGCGGATGCACATTTACTATGTACCTGGTGACGTTTTACTCTTGTAGTATTCACCCAACTTGGGGACCTACGACACAACCACGTGTCCAGTTTGGGAGTGCAGAGTACTGACCAGTGACCCTGCCGAATTATTTCATTTCAACGTAAGTCTTAGTTGCCATTATTTTTCATTTGCACATACTTTACAGAATTCAATCTGTAAGCTAATGGAGGTAATAAGAACAGCTGCTTGCTGGTGTGATATGCTTAGATTTACATATGGTCCCATTCGTTGACTAATTGCGACTACTATTGGTGGCAAGTTGACTGCAAAATTATTTGTGGCAGCCCAACAGTCAAAGGACACACACACGTTGCTACAGAAAGAGGACATGGTCGCCAAGTAAAGACAAAAAAAGGGGATAGACTGAAAAGTGGAACTTTCTTTCATTCAAGTGACAGTGACGTGTGCAGTTGCGCACGGCTCGTGAACAAATTTTACCACAAGCTTCAATTATTTCATCCACAGATACAAATGAAATTTCTAAATATGGGTAAGTATTGTGTAAAACACAATAGATGTGTACCATATATAGCAGTACTGTATTTTTATGTGTTGGAGGCGGGCAGCTGTGTCTCTCTCGCTGCAAGTGTGCAGTGGAGGCCCGCACAGTTCAGTTGATCCCGCCTCAATTGATTGGTGCCTGTTGTAACGGAGACGCAACGAGGGCCGAGCCAGGCCAAGTGAGGCCGGGGCAGAGCGGGGCCAGGCCATCCTGGAACCTGTAATGGAAAAGTGCCGAAAAGAAACTAGAGCACTGGTATCAAACTCAAAGCCCGGGGCCAAATCAAGCCCACCACATCATTTTGTGTGGCCCGCCAAGGCAAATTATGCGCATTGATTTCTTGCTAAATACAAAATGGCACATTGTCTTCACTTTTAATACTGTTGGGATATTGCAAGCATTTTGTGTTACCAATCACCCTTTTAAAATAAATTGAAAAATAATTGAACAAACATTTTTTTAGTGGCTTCTGATTTCAAAACTAGCCATCCATCAATTTGTTGTGTACAAATGTGACAATATAAGGCGATCATATATTTCCTGTATGTGTGTACAAAGTCATAAGGGCCCTCTGAGGGCAACCAGAACTATGATGTGGCCCACAACAAAAATGAGTTTGACACCATTGGACTAGAGTATTGGCCTGTGTTGTCATGTGAGGAAAAACATAAGGAAGGAAAAGGAAAAGGAAAAAGGAAAACATACAATACCTCAACTCTATCTGTTTTCGTCTGTGAAGCTCCTGGTTGCGAAGCTCCTCCAGTCGCCTCAGCTCCTCTTGACGTCTCATTAGATCTGAATAGGATGGCAATGTTAAGAAAGAGTAGCAGCACTTGCACTTGCAATAATTACTGTAATTTCCGGACAACAAAACGCACCCGATTAAAAGCAGCAACAGCTAAATTTAGCCATAAAAACACATTTGTAAATGCATTGGCCGCTTCATATTAATAGCCGCGGGGTCTCCATGTTATAACATGAGATATTTGAAGATATTTGTATTTGTTTTGATCCTACAGCAACTGACTGCTACAAGATCGGAGGCTGACCACATCCTCGGAGGCGCTGCTATGGAGATTTCTACATAGACCATTGGGGCCTGCTCACTTCACCGATGTCATTTTCCTGCAGCACTTCATTTGATTAACTTTCACATCACTTTAACAAACACTTGTATAGTACTATAATGTGTGTTCAATGTTGCCCACTCGGCATCCATTGCAGCCTGGTTGTCCTGGAAGGGGGATACACCCATCTGTGGTCCCTTCTCAAGGTTTCTCACTTTTCTCCAGGTGAGTTTTTTTGTGTTTTTCCTTGCCCTCCTGGGGGTTAAGCTAAGATCAGGGGATGTCATGTATATGCTCTGGTGCATATGTGAAGCCCTTTGAGACTTTCCTGTGATTAAGGGCTATATAAATAAATTTGACTTGACTAGAAAGAGGTCATACAGATGGATTTTAAATTTACCTTAATCAACGGGCGGGCTTTTTCGCCCCAAACAATACCGAACGCAACTAGTTTAAAAAGTGGCATCCAAGAACCTTGCTTGGTCACTCTTGTTGTCCCAAGGCCAATTCGGTAAATTTATTGATGGCTTGAAGCTGGTCAGTAAGAATTCGAAATGAACCACGTCATATTAAAAATGAACCACGTCATATTAAAAGCCAGAGAGTTCAAAGCGTGGGGAAAAAGTGGTGAAAAGTCTGGAAAACAGGTAGCTGAAGCAGTCCAAATCCAGATCCTACCATGCCTCATCAACATAAGCTGATGTTCATGTTTTGCCGACTCCAGTTCAGCCTCCAGCTTCTCTTTGGCCTCTTTAATACTCCTATCCACCTGCTCTCGCTGCTGTTTCACCAACTCGTCAAGAGCTTTCCAACGAGACGAGTATTCAAACTCAAATGTCCCTGGCTGGGCAAAATGCGGTGTTTGTGCCCGTTCCCTGTTGAAAGACAAGCAAACGCTCCAGTGTTTTGAGTCACTAAAACCCCATGTCATTATTCAACCTTTGACTCACTTGAGGTACTTTGGAGTTGTCGATAACATCTTTTCAGGCAATCCTTCCTCATCATCAAAATATTCTGTGGGTTCTACAATGGCTGGACAAGGTGTGCTAAGGAAAGGGGCATAAACATGTTCGATCTTCTTTCCTACACAGTGCAATAACAACAAAGATTCTAATTCTGTCCGTATTGCATGCATCCGAACACAAACGGCTGGTTGATTTTGGGAACTTTGAATAGCTTGTCATGCAGCGTGGGAATAATCATTCCAGAAAAAAACATACGCCGTTAGCAGTAACGCGCCCTCCGTGCAGCGTTCCAGGGCTTTACAAGCGGCCGCTTTGCTTGCAAACTCCACAAAGCCTCTGCCAGTGGGCCGCCCACGGTCGTCTGTCACAACGATACACCGTTCCACCGGGCCAAATTGCGAAAAGGCCTGGAAGCACAAGGTGAGTCACAAATCACTACTACTGCACAAAAGGCGAAAAAAAAAGAGCTCTTCTAAAACGCTCTACATTACCTGTTCCAAAAGCTCATTTGTGACAACAGGCAAAAGGTTGCGCACAGTGAGTGCAGCACCATGCGCAGCAAAGCGGATCCTGATTGGTCGATTATTCAATATTGTTCCATCAAGCTCAGCTTTGGCAATCTCCGCTAGTGTACGGCTCTCCTGGAAGACAGAGAAACAAGAAACAAAAAGGTGAACAGACTCCTTCCATCTACGGAAATATTTTGATTATAAACTGCATAAAAATTAAAACCTGGTCTGTGTTATGTTGATGTTCAATTTTAAATCCAAACTGAACCAACATTCACAATTTATATCAAAAACAAAGGATTCAAATGTTTACAGTGTCTATTTGCCAGATCATAAATGTTGCACTTGACAAATTCACCAGCCAAAAAGGTACACATTTGGATCATTGGTTTTCATCCATCCATTATCTATACCGCTTATCCTCACAAGGGTCACGGGGCGTGCTGGAGCCTATCCCAGCTGTCTTTGGGCAGTAGGCGGGGGACACCCTGAATTGGTTGCCAGCCAATCGCAGGGCACACAAAGACAAACATCCGCACTCACAATCACACCTAGGGGCAATTTAGACAGTCCAATCAACTTACCATGCATGTTTTTGGACTGTGGGAGGAAACCGGAGTACCCGGAGAAAACCCACGCAGGCACGGGGAGAACATGCAAACTCCACACAGGGAGGCCAGAGCCGGGATTGAACCCACGACCTCTGAACTGTGAGGCGGACGTGCTAACCAGTCGACCACCGTGCCGCCTCATTGGTTTTCAATAGTGCTAATTTTAATCCCTTATGGATGGCAAAAGTGAATAGATAATCAGCTGTGCTGTATATTTTTGCTGCACACCACAGACACAAGCATGCGCGTGGGTCAGGGCTGTATGACATTCAGAATTGATTGAGAATGACTCCTGAATTCCAATTCAATTCTTGAATTTGAATTAAGGTGGCAAACAGGAAGCAGAATTGCAATTGAAATTTGAATTGCAGGGAGTACAATTGAAATGCCATGAAATTCAAATAAATTAATGATGTTAAATTAAAGTGTATTCAACAATGACAATGAAAACTTTGAAATCGTTTCATATGATGGTAGAAGAGCATTCATTTCCCAGAATACCGTGCTTGATCTAAGTTTTTAAAATGGCTGCGCTGCCCAAACATTTTGGACATTTTGTTAGGAGTACAATCGTGAAATACATTGGCTCATTCTATGTGATGAAAATGAGTTGCTCTAAATTGCATTGAATTGAACTCCACTTCCTCAATTCAATCCTACTTCCTATGTGATGGAGTCAATTCAAATTCATCCATTCAATTAAATTCTGAATTTTCCACAGCCCTGAATGAGCGATGTCAGTCGTGAGCTAAATTCAATCCAAAATGAATAATAAAATAAAATCTCATATGTTCACTTTAATTTGACACTGTCAATTTATTTTTTCTTCGTTTCATTTTTTCCCTTTTTGTAACACATTCTGAGAGTTCTTTCTAAACGAAGGTTTACTATAAATGTGCCTTTAAACATGCAAAATTAACAGGAAACAAGTTAAATTGAGTTTAAAATCAGCAGTTATGGCAGCGACACCCAAATAAATATTATTGTTCAATGCATGTTATGGCATTTGGTGAAATAAAATGCTTGATTAAAAAAATGGGGCCGGGGGCGGTTGCAATTTTGGTACTGATTTCCTATCAAAATAAAAATGGCAAATATATTTTGCAAGACAGACAAACTTGATTGCAGTAGTATCATTATTCGTGATTATTATTATCATCATTATTATTATTATTAGTGGGACACATGGTCTTAAGTTTGACACATGCTTTAAGTAAGGGACGTCAAACTCATTTTTGACGGGGGCCACTATGTAGTTATTGTCTATAGTTTCCCTTGTGATTGATGGATGATTTTTTAAATCAGAAGCCAGTAAAAAAAAAATTAAACTATCTTTCACTTATTTTAAAAGGGCAACTATTAACAGAAATGCTTGCAGCATCTCAATATTATTAAAAGTAAAGCCAATTAGCAATTTTAGTAAATCAGCAAGTAACATGAAGTGGACGCACATGATTTGCCTTCGCGGGCCACATCACATAAAGTGGGGGGCCAAATTTGGTCCCCGGCCCTTGAGATTAACACCTGTGCCTTAAGTCATTATACATACGAAAACAAGGTAAACACGCGTTGACCAGCGAAAGATGAGCTAACCGTGATTGCGGCTTGCTTCCTAAACTTTATACATACCAAACGAATAAGCCCAAATCCTCGCTCTCTATTAATAAATACTTCAGCTGTATTTCCATATTTAGTGAACAAATTGGCGAATTCCTCCTCGGGTATATCCAGCGGCAGATTCGCAACAAAAAGACGGGAGCGCTGGGTGAACGCTTTTTCGCCTGGCTTCCTAAAACTTGAAATATCAAGCGTCATTTGTATTGAAGCCTGGCCACTTTCCACCGCGTCTCCTTCGGCTCCTTCAGCCGTAGATAACTGCTCAGCGGGGGCTGCTGGATTGTCTTTGTTGGCTGGCGTTTGCTCATCGTCGGCGGCAGGGGAGCTTGCGCCGCTTTTAGGTGGGGGCGGTGAACTGCTACTTTGCGGGGTTGGTAACTGTACATCTTGCTCAGCCATAGTTTGAAATTTATATCGCTAACGCAGTCTGAAAATAAGTTAAATGGAAAACAGCTTGATTGAAAAAGAATGAGAACTTGGTTTCAATATGGCGACAGATGCGCGCGCACCTAGTTACCGGAAGTAAACACAAAATGCTGCATTAGAGAAATGTGGGAAGTCGGAAACCTCTGTCGGTTGTCCCAGTTCCGAACTCAAAGCGTTCGACGGGAATGTAAACAACAAAGATGGCTAATTCCGACAAAGTGTTTCTCGTTCTTGTTCATCACAACACATATAAACTTCCAGCTAACCTTATTAATAATCTGCTTAATTTATATAAATAAAGGAATATCTTATCTTCAAAGCATTTCATTTATTTCACCAAATAACTTCATGCAATGAGAAAACGGCGTATCTTCACGAAGTCAGTACAAATCACGTTGTGTTTCATGACGTTATTTCGAAAAGCTAAATTAATGTAATAATAAAAACAGATAAATATGTGTTTTATAATCTTGTAAATTGTTTTACCATTCACGGTCTGTGTCTCCAAGGCGTTCGCCATTGTTGATTGACGTCAGATTGAAACCGTTGTAGACATTCCAACTCGGACACCGCAGTTCAAAGG
Source organism: Filicampus tigris (assembly GCF_054856515.1). Lineage (NCBI taxonomy): Eukaryota > Metazoa > Chordata > Actinopteri > Syngnathiformes > Syngnathidae > Filicampus > Filicampus tigris. Next base: position 27,557,982 of record NC_141217.1, on the reverse strand, counting down.
GGCGCCCTAGTGCACTTTTCCTGGTCTGAGGTCGGAAAAGTCCGACTGCACCTTCTCGACGTCGCAATGACGTCAGAGACGTAGTATATCTTTATTCATTTTCATGTGAGCCGCACACTCGCACAGCACTTTCCGTCTGCAGAGTCCAGTGGTCCTTTGGATGTCTCCTTTACAAAAAGTTAACTTGGTAAGTAGCCTTTAAAGCAGGAATGTTTCTCTCAATTTGAATGCATTTTTAAATAAACGCAAATTTATGAGCAATTGTGTGTAAAAGCTACTTTTAACTTGGCGAATAAATTGCGTCGATTATGTCATTTGAATAATCAGTGAATAACATGTATTGTGAGGGCTTGATAATCAATAAGTACAGTCAATATTGAGTGTATATACAGTATGAGGCATGGCGTTGTAGTGGATGTATTAATTGTAGGCAGCAAAAGCATTTTCTTTTTTCAACAGCAGCCCTATTAATAGTGCTTTTAATTATTGAAGATGTGCCGCTAAGATTGGCTGCATGCTGATGAAGCATCTGTTACTTGTACCCGGATTTGAGAGTTAAGGAGATAATTTACATATTTACAACATGCAGCTGACTCTTGATAGAGCATGTTCAAAAGCACATGTGGGTCTCATATTCTATTTACCTGTACATGTACTATGCGCTACTATACTTGGGTACTATACTATCAGGGACAAATGCATAGGTGCGTCATCAACTGCTATGTGTCAACTTGAAACAATGCTGGCTTTAATCTAGTTCATTTGTATTCTTTTTTTTATCAATTGTCCTCAATCCAAATACTGTACCATTAACTTAGATGGAGTTTCACTTGTTTTCTTGACACAGTTTCCTTCAGACTATATCATCTATATATTTTGAATGAAAAAAAAGAAAGAAAACTGCTCTTGTGTTTAACTTATAAATGTGCACAAGGCAGTGTGGCACTGAAAGTAGAAAGAGGTCGAGTGTGTCAATTACAAATCCCCAATAAGCACATCAGTGTAATTCATAAAGACAGAATTGAAAAAAAAACTGTACATTTATACACTTTACACAATATGTTGTGAGTTGATGCTGAGCACATTTTTGCACTCACAATCTGCAAATGTCAGCATCTGTTACCAGGGGGACGTAATACTTAATTAATCCGCTTCTTCAGATTCTTTTGTTAATTCCTCTGTTGCCTAACCAATCGCAGGGTACAATAGACAAACAAGCATTCACACCTAAGGACAATTTAGAGGGCTCAGTTAACCTACCATGCATGTTTTTAGAATGTGGGAGGAAACTGAAGTGCCCAGAGGTAACCCACACAGGCACGGGAGGACATGCAAACTCCTCACAGGAAGGCCGGAGTCATGATTCGAACCCACCTCTGCACTGTGAGGCAGACATGCTAAGCAGTTGCCGCCCATGTCAAAGTCGTGTCATACCTAATCTCTGCTCTATTGCTCCTCAAATCAGAAGGCAAGACCCGGGGTGAGAGATCTAAAAGTTGAAGAGCTGAATCTCAAATTGTCCTTTTAAGTACCGGTACCTAGCATGTCATGTTATGAGCTATACAGTAGCATCAGCACTCTGAGGAAAATTGCTCTCTCTGATTCCTAATGAATTAATCTGCACTGAAGTCTGCTCTTGACAACGTAACTAAAATGTTCCAGTTGTGCAAACAACAAAACAATGAGTTAAGAAGGTCCTTTATTTGTTTGTCTCACAACTGATTCCTTCACCGTTCCTGATTAAACTGCACAGAGATCCATAACATGTTCTACAACAGTTGTGTCTAATGTTTTTTATTGGAACATGTATAATGCAAAAAAAAAAAAAAAACGACAAGGATTTACAGAATACCAAGCGAGAACATCGCCTGAGGGTGTAAGCGGAAAAAGAATCAAAGGCACCTGAAAGGCTGGTCTTGAACAAATACTGATCTCAATTCAGTGGTGAAACCAGGTCATGCGGTCTGTAACCATTTCAGTGACATCTCAGTGAATCGAAGCACGAATGGGCTGAAGGTGCACATTCAGATCAAATTTGAAAAGATTGTTACAGTGAATATTGAAAGTGAAGCAAATCTAAATTTTGGAGATGGATCCAGAGTTCTGAGTCCGGGAAGCTTGCATACAAAGGCCATCTGTATCACAAAAATAGATCATTTCGGTTTTAAGGAAACACAAGCACAAAGAGTGGTTTAAACAAACAGCCAAGGATGTTATTTTCTCTCCTCTCGCTCAGGCTTGACTTGACTACATACTGAAGTGCATGAAGATATTTAACATAGGTGATGGAGCCCTGGTCAACAGTGGCCCGTATTCTATTGATGATGAGCAGCATTGCAGATTGGCTGCAAATGGTTCAGATGCGGGATTTCAGCAGGAAGGACATCATTCAGCTACACCCTTCAAGTAGGAGCATGCATCATACAGCACAAGGTTTTAAAGTGTGGGACAATGACTCTCCCTCAAGGTGCTTCCCATGTTTAACCCACTCACAACAAATTCACATCAAAATAATAGTGCTGCTTCTTATAATGTATTATTGTCTCAACTGCCCTTTTTAACAGTTTTTCTGGAGTTTTCCTTGTCTTTATGGTAGCTTAATTTATCTTCATGATATATGTTTTAAAAGTGGTATTTTCTTCTTTTTCCCATGCTTTTGAGGAGGCGCACCTCACACTTTGAAACCCAGCGCGCATCACCATCATTTTATGAGTTCACATATTATGAAATCAACTGCACGCACTGGGCCGTGTACTTCTTGTGAGCTTATTATCACAGTACTGTACATTCATTATGAGAACTGAGTTCACATGCACTTCAATTTGCTCAGAAATGCAGTGACTAACTCAAAAACCACCACTTTCCCGTACTGTTACTGTTAAGTTGGAAGCATAGCATCATCCAAACGTCTTAGTGGGAGAGTATGGGAAGTAATGTACTGTATGTCTGGCATCCACAGCGACACCTCATCCTCGAGGATTCAAGTGCTTCACATGTCAAGATGCCGCAGATAACTATGAGTGTAATCGCTGGGCACCGGATGTATACTGTCCAAAAGGTATCTTTGAACATCATTACACATTTTTTCAAGAATATACAGAATTTATAGCTAGTAGATTTAGAGTATGTTATAGATCCACTTTGAGGGTGTAGACAGACAGGCACAACTGTGACAACATGTGTCTTCCAGATACCAAATACTGTTACGCTGCCCACATGATGGATCACCATGGAAACAGCATTTCTGTGACCAAGCGTTGTGTAACTCTGGAGGACTGCCTATTCACAGGGTGTGCTGAAGTCACTGATAATCAATATCAGGTATGTGGATAATTGAAGTTGTAGCTACAGTATCACCCTAATGACTGAAACACATTAATTATCAGGTGTGCTCATCCTGCTGCGAAGGGAATATTTGCAACTTATTGGTTCCCCGAAATGAGAGTGCTGCAGTTTCCTCCTCAGCTTCCCCTCTGGTGAGCTCAAGCAGAGGGCGTCATGCGGCGACACTGATCGACATCATCATCATCAGCATGCTCACTATTGGATGTGTGTAAGACAAATGGTGTTCATGCCAGAAGTCATACACTGAAGGCAAACAGCAATATAGTATTACAATTGAACCCTCAGCTCTATCATATTGTGAGATACTAATGTCTTTATTAGTTGTGTTTTGAAGATGTTTGTGTGTGGTTGGATACATTTTGTAACCATTTCAATAGTCGACAATAGCCGTATTAAAGAAGCTGCAACATCAATTAGACTGTGTGCATTGCTTTTGTATGTTGTGCTATAGCCTGTATCACATGACAACCAAAGTTTGATGACTCATTTGACACAGTAATATCCAGCCATCCATTTTCTATAGGACATTTTACCATCACGCCATATGGCCGGTGCTTTCGCTGATGGCACCACCAATACCCTTATATGTCATTTGACGTGATTGAGAAAACGGAGTAAATGGCTTTAGCTTTCTTCTCCACTGCCATAGTTTGCATGTCTGAAGCGTCAATCAGTCAGAAAGTTGCATGAGGTAAACTGCTTGGAAGGGAGATGGACCACCAGCCATAGTTTACATTTCAGCAGGTAGTTCATTTAAAAATAGACGTGGTGGAAATTCAGACATACAATGCAGATTTACATGAAGGGATGGCTAATGGACTGCTGATCGGATTAATGCCACCAGACATGTGACGTCAACAAATTCTGAATTGGAATTTCCAACTGTCACAAGCTATTTCCGCCCAAAGAGGCCCAAATCCTGTACCTCAAACTTGCCTAAATCTATCCAAGATGTTTGCCAGCAACCATATGATGCAAGTGTATGCAGGAGCTTAACATGGGACATCAAACACCTAACGAATGTCTACAGTAAGTAAAATGTATGAACACATGCGCCAACATCAGTAGCATTGCTCCGTTCATCGTACCTTAAAGCTGGGACACAGTTGACCTACTGTACAGTTGCGAAATCTGTGCTATTTGTTCATACAGTAGTAGATAAAAAAGGTTTCAAGGGAACCAGCATCAATAGATTCCAAAACTTTACTAACTGCACAAAGTATGCTCACAGGACGCTAATTTTCAATATTCGATTGTAGACCTTGCAATCACGACATGCACTCGATTTTTCCTCCTACCCAGAGATCGCACTGAATGGACAATTTACTAGCCTTCAATGAACCAAACACGCATGCTTCTGGAACGAGGGAGCCGGGGAACCAGGAGAAACCCCATGCAATCATACACGGGGAGAACAAACAAACACCACAAGGCCGGAGGTGAGATTCAAACCGTGGCGTGTACCTCACTGTAGATGCAGACGTGCTAAGTAAGCACTATTCCAATTTCCAACGCTGTCCAATTCCATGCGTACATAATTGGATCTATGATGACGTCGACTGCAGTAGAAGTGGAGCAGGCTGTGCAGGTGAACCTAATCAGCAGTTACTGCACTGTACCGCTACAATTTAAGCACTAACTAAATGCAGTACAGTGCGTATGAGCGCGCGCGAAGATGAATCGGTGGATGACGTCACGTGACAAACGTGTCGAGTTCAGACGCAACACGTCCATTGTCAAGGTAGAACGCGTCAAATTACAGAGATGGAGTTTCACTTGTTTTCTTGACGAGAGGGGTGAAATGTGTTTTTTCTTTCAAAAGATTTCACCTTGAAAGGGTTCATTAGGGCAAGAGGCATTGCTTCACAACTCTTTTCCCGGAAAACAAAGATGAATAACTGTCAGAGGGATGGCTCTACTCCCTCCCACAGCGATGACGTAAGTAAATCACACACATGCACGTGAACCCACTTAGTACTGGGCCCCCCCACACATGAAAATTTTACATACATTTCAAGTCATGCTTAAACATGATCACAACTTAATTTGTAAAAGAATAGATTAGTTCATGATTACATTTAAAGCATGAACGTGGGCTCGTTTTGTTCGGTAACGTGCAGGTAGCAGCATCCACGTGCTCATTCCAATGACACCCGTTTAGTATAAAAATCTGTTTTATTAAGGTGATCATGTATACTTTTATTGGTTCAGCGCTGTTTTACACCACTGAAAAACCAACAACCATGATAACCATATAAATTTGAATGAGTGTCAATTAAAATCAAGTGCAGTATTATTTTTTTAGGTGTGTTTGTTGCTTATTTTGTGTCTCTTATTGTCAGTCCCCAATTGAACCCAAATATCTGCGATGCAGCAACTTGAACATGCCCCTGCTCGCCACTGAATTCTTCAAAAGTGAATTACAGTTGTACCTAGATGGCATAACAACCGAGTAAGTAACACAAAACAAATGAGCCAAGTCATTCATCCGACGGAAAGATTGTCACTGTGGGCTAACAACTACTAATTCCTACCTGCAGGACGTGGGACTTAATAGAATATGGCCATTTTGATTGCAATGCTTTTATGGTGCTGTTGAAAATGTGGCAAAGCATCCTATATAAAATCTCCCAAGAGGTGCTGAGTGTTGTGTTGCCTCAAGTGGAAGAGCATGCCCAGATCCTATTGTAAGTCCAATGCCTCTACGCACAACCAGTACAAACGCATGCGGAGCGAAGCAATCAAATCTGTACAATTCCGTTTTCTCTCTCGTAGCAACGGCTGTGACTCTCCGCAACGGGCGCTCAACTACTCCTGCGTGACCGTGGATGATATCCACGCATGCATTTGGGACTCGCTTCTGCTGGCTCTCAAAGACACAATAAACGCTGGCGAGATTAGGTCTCCATGCGGCGATCACCTGCTGGAGTTGGTCGCAGCAAAGGTGTCCAAGACTGTGAACACGGCACTGTCCGAAATGTCACCGCAGCTCGACTCTGTGCCACAACTGGACGTGCCTTATCAGGTGTCTGAAATAGGCGAAATAGCTTTACAATCAATCTCAGTATTCAGGGATTGCCTGGAAAACATGAGGATGACAGGACGCTATGGATTTGAAGAGGACTGCACAGACAGCGATTCATCGGAAGACGTAACAAACGTCTTGGTGGCTCCTCTTCCCACTCCTGTCCAAACGCGCGAGAAGGCAAAAACACATCTTCACGCTCAGACACCCAATGAGGTGCACACAAAGACAGGAAACATTTGTCTTCACCCGCCATCAGAAACGTGGACAAAGAAAGAAAACATATTTTGTACTGTGTTCCTGTGGAAGCTGATGGACCATATTGCCCACTCTAATGCCAAGTCGGTGCTGGAGATGGACATTGACTGGATGCTAGCACAGCTAAAGAGCACTGTGGTAGAAACACGCCCCAACCACCCACAGAACATTGGCGACTTCCACATTGACGTCTACAAGGACCTCTGTCAGGAATTTGGATCTAAGGAGCGTCTGTATTTTTCTATGGTGTGCTGTCAACTTGTTTTTGTAGAAGCTCTTGCTCGGGCTTTGAAAAACCATCTCCAGACACCAAAAAAGAAGGACTTTTTTACGACGGTTAAGGCTTTTTTTAAGAAAAGGACTGCAAAAGTCTCTCTGGCCTTTGAGCATGGACAGGCGACACTGCTGACTTCTACCAACACCAGGAAACTCTGACATAGGACAAAGACTGAAGAATTCTAAATTGTGCTTCCTGTGAGAAACCCGAGTCGCAGGAATGTTTATCTGTGCAGTCAGACATCACTTTATTGGTTCAGCAGCTGAATCCATGGATACTTTGTGAGATCAGACTTTGAAAATTGCTCAGGATTAGAGCTGACTCTAACCTTGAGACGTGACACCCTGCCTGCTAAAAAAGGTAAACTGTCATCGTGAAGGTGTGAGGATGCAGTGCAGGACGGTTGCAGGGCCAGCACAGAGTCGCTGCAGATCAGTTGAGTCCACTTGGTCGGTAGCAGTGTGGTACACGCGCTTTACATAGACAAATACAAACCACACACGCTCTTCGTAGCCAAGCCTTTTCACAACATTGGTTTGACTTGTAGCACCAGGAAGACTATTCAGCCTCATCATCCAATCGATGCGAGAGTCCTTGTAGTCGCGTGATGGCGCCGCTGTGGGTCGGCGCGTTGGTGAAAACCGTCCCCACAAACTGAGGCGTTCCTCTCAGAATGTGTCGGATAACCGTGCAGGAGCCCGACATCTCGATGCGGAAGCCAGAATGCCGTGGCTGCTCTTCTGTTTCTCCTGCACTTGAACTAAGCGGGGATGCAAAGAACTGTAAGAAAAGCACAAAGATTGCAATTACCACATATTCGAAATAAAAACAACCAGGTTAAGAACTTGATCCACATACAATGATGCTATTCACTGCCAATGCAATATGAACAACAATTAGGTAAGAACAGTATTTTGGCCTCAACTCTTAACAATTCAGTCTTTACAAAGATACTCAGTTGCGACCCACTCATTCAAAGAGGTACTTATTTGAAAATACAGTGGCATGTAACAGCACTGCATCCATCATATTGATATTTTGCTCCTTTCAGGTACCTTAACTTGGTAATAAAAATAATTCAAATGTTTAAAAAAAAAAAAATTCAAATTTAACACATTTCTTTCTTGCTTGCGCAAGTGTACCCGATGAAGTGTCTACATAGTTACAGCGCTTAATGACTGTGGCTAAAGAACTCACAGCTTCCCCTGTTGTCGGATCGATAAAGTCAGCCCAGTAGCCTGCGGTCCACAGTGCAAAACACATCTCCTTAGCACCGCTCACAAACTGCAGTGAGAAGAAAGCACAGTGAGAATCTCATCATATGTCTCACATATCCAAACATTGATCAAGTACATAACTTGGAACCTCTAAGTTTGAACACTACCTGCTCCAGGACGCTGGTCTAGTTGTTCATATTTGCAAATAATTTCTCCCCAAAGAATATATAGAGAATAATCTTCACAGGGTGAAACTCGCCTTCATAGATGCTAGACAGCTAGATTGATGGCAAAGGTGTTGGTGTGTGCAATAATGATGGACAACATGATATCACGCAAGATGGGAATTTGAAGTATTGTGCAACTTTCGGAGGCATTTATGGATAGAATCGTATATGACCTACTGGTTAGCACATTTGCTTCAGAGTTCAAAAGTTCCGGGTGGGAAGCTCCAGGTACTCTGGCTTCCTCCCACATTGTCAAAACCAGGGTCCCGCATTAAGCCTTTTTGAGATTTGGCCATGCCGGGCCACAATGAGCCGTGTTGTGGTAGCCCTGCCAGAACCAGCACCGGCCCTGTATTTTCATGATATGGTACCATACATTTCAATGATTATCATATAATATTTAGCATTTCTATGCTGTATTATGTATGTCAGCCTTTAAGAAAATATTTCTGTATACTTTATATTTTTTTGCACGTTATGTTTGTTTTCCTCACTGAACATTTAACATTTGACGTTTTCTGGGCCAAATTGTCCATTGGCATGAATGAGAATGGACATTTGTCTATATGTGTCCAGCAATTGGCTGGCCACATGTCCAAAGTGTACCACACCTCTTGCCCAAAGTCAGCTACGAAAGGCACCTAGTAAGCCACGACCCTAATGAGGACCACAGGTTGATTCAACATTAGAGGTTCCACTTCACACCTCAAGACTCACTTTGCTGAGTTGCTGCTCTCTGTCTGGCTCCGCCTCTTTGCAGCGACCACTCCTCTGTGAGACCGTTACAACTGTGATAGAAGTGTTGGGCACGGTCGGGAACAACAGCTCCAAATCTGACAACACAAATATTCTATAGTTAGCTTTATGTACCAGCACATCAGCTTTACTATTTTGGTAAAATGCAAATAAAAACAGCACTCACCTCTGTATTTTGGTTGGTTCATATATAACATACAATTGAGATTTTTAAGTCGTTTTATTACCTGACATATTTCGGCGTGTACTTCCGCCCTCATCAGAGTGTCACTGGTGTGGTTGTGATGCGTCTTTATTATATATGAACCAACCAAAATATAGATAACAAGGAAGACAAAATGAACTTAATACAAGCACTCACCTTTCCTTAGCAGCTCAGGACAGGAACTTATGGAGCAATCTGTGTCTGTTTGATTGAAGTACTGCTCAGCTTTGTGGACGCGCTTGGATATGGGGCCGAGTTTCCCCTAAAGAACAGCACAAGCAGACCAAAGATTAATGCAAGTGCTGATAGAAAGAAATAAACATTAGGTTCAATTCAGGGTATCTGCAGGTTTATTAAGCCAAACTATTTCAGAACATGTGAACTTTTGAAGAACAATGACCACTCATTCAGTAAATCTAGTGAACCCACACTATTTGTCAAGGACAGGCTGAGTCCTGCCGAGAAAAGCAAAACTGTGTGAGCAATTCACACACCCCAAAATAGGTTTACTGTACTTTAATTAGTACCTATAGACGCAACAAGATAGTGTCAAATTGCAATTGTTGTGTAAATGAAGCTCCTCAACATTTTTCAACTGTTCCTTGGCACCAAGATGTCATCTCAAAACGCAAAAGCAATACAGTACTGTTATTTCTTTCGTCTGAGGCTGAGCACAAAAAAAACAAAACAGCAAATACGTCCCACCCTCAAAAAAAAATTGCTGGCAAGATTTTACAGAACACTATTTTTCATACACCCTTCCCCTTATTGCCTGCATAAAGAAATGGATGTTGGTGGTTATACTAATTGCATTATTTTAAAAATCAAAATACTAATTGCAAACTCATCATAAAAATGATTCCTAGGGAAATATGGGAAAATGCTGTTTATTGCGTCTGAGATGTTTTAAAACCTTTGAATGGCAGATTTAAGTATCACGTGTATGTTTAAGGGTAATTTGGGAAACCCTTCCGTCAGTGGCCTTTTTTCGGGGTGGGCAAAAAAATAGTACCCGTCTATAGGCCAGTCCACGTCTGATTTTAAACGGGCTTCCATCAGCAATTCCGACTGCAAACTTCAATAGCAGCACCCCGCCCAACCCCCCGGCTTGCCTATATTTGAAAAGAAAGAGTGACTCATAGTGACTCACTGCGCCATGGAAGCCTGCTCCCTCACTCAAATCTGTCCCCCAAGTCACAACAACTCACTATTGTTCCTCGCCGCACTCGCCACGGTCATCGAAGCCTCGCCGCGAAAAATAGAATAAAGACAGACTACAGACGAAAAACGGATTAAATACAGCGGCTTCCGACTATGCTTAGTCTGTCTATTTAAAATTATTTCCCGTCATTCGTCAACCGTCATCAAAACGGGCGTCTGTCCTAGGCCAATAGACGGACCGGTCTGTCACAAAGACGGAATTTAACCCTAATCGCTATAGAAAAAGGATGGACAGATAATCTGATTTAAGGTTTACTAAGGATGCACGGACATTGGAATAATCGCTGAAAAGTCTAAATGTAAGGATTGACGAAACTCTCATTTTACAACAGCAATGACAAAGTTGACCAATTAATGATTCCAACCTGAAACTCATTGACAAACTGGGCTAGGATGAACTGTTGTCTCTCTGTGCTGCATGGGGCTGTAAGTACATCTGGCATAGTCCTGTCGACTGGAGATTTCTTCTGCTCTTCCACACCGTCCAGATGGCTGTCAAATCCGACATTGCCTGGTAACTGGAAGCGTTGGTCCTGAGGTCCGAACGGTCCCATGTTCTCATCGGGCCACACAGTCCTTGGGCCTGCAGAGGACACCTGGGTTATAATAACCCTTAGCTGATGTTTGGTTAGGTAATTAGCAGGATTACACAAAAACTTCAGAACCAATTTTTACTTTTTGCACTTGGAGTCACTAATGTGCAAATTAAACACTTAGGCCATAAAGTTTAACACATTCTAAAAGTTGTATTAGTATTAACTTTAAAATAGTACAATATGCCATACCTGATTCTGTGTGTGATACAGATATGTAAGGTTCATCTGGGTTTGCAGTAGAGAACGTTCTGACTCTGCCCACCTTCAGAGCAGCTAAAATTTGCCGACCGAGGGTCTGAGAACGGACCAGACGGCCTCCACCACATAATACCTAAAGAATACCAAAAGCATCACTTTAAATGGTGACTTCACCGGAGTAAACCGCAACACAGTTAAGCATTTTTATTATTTTTTTTTTTACTGAAGGCTTAACTCCTTCAGCAATGATCGTGCTTGAGTTACATATGCTGATACATTGTGATACCTGTCCACAAATTCAACAAGCTCGTTCTCAAAATATATATTTTTTGGCAACGACTACTGTACCACCTCATGTGACACATTAGCTAACCAGATTGTAGTTAACACATCGACGAGAAGCTACAAATGTGTCACTTACTGTGCTGGGCATCGCTGAGAGTAGTCTTCTTCGTTCTTTATAAACCGTCTGACCTGTTCGAAAATATAAACGAATGTATTACATGGCATGTCCGAGTCGTTTATTATCTGAAAGTTGTAGCTATCTGGACATGCTAGCTAACTTGCTATAAGGTTTGTTACCACACACACACTCACACACACTAGCTGACGCAATGTTATGGTTACGTATGTACTCCATTTGGCATAGGCCAAAACAACAACTAAACCTCTCGACCCCGTTAACTCTATAAAAGCGTCACAACCTCAACAGACGGTCACTAATGGCGTTGGGCATTTGGAAAAACACAAGGTGAATCAGCTGATATTGTTTTGACACTTTCCTTTTTTAATTGACTGATGACATATTTCAAGAGCAGAACGCAATCCAAAATATACATTCGATTTAAATCATACCAATCATATATCTGCATTGAATTACTGTACAGAATAAAGTACACAATGTTCTTACCTAGGCAAATACGTCTTAATCTTCGCCAAATAACTACGGAAAGTGATTTAGGACATCTGCCCATGCGCTGTTCACTCTTTTGAGCGGCATCAGCCGTAAAATTCACCAGAAGGTGGCAGCAAAGAAAATAAAATGTCCACGCGCTGACTGCTCAGCAATTGCCCACTCATTTCCAACATTTCCAATTATGCACAGTATTTCGCAGCTTTTAGTTCAAAATTTAAGAGCTTTCAACGAGAGGCACTAAATACATACATGTTGGTGCAGTGTGAATATGGACCTAATTCTGATTAGTACTTTTACATACAAACACCTGTATTTCCATAGACCCATGCAAAATATTGCTATGGAACACAATTTAATTTCCCTTTTACCAGATTTGAAAATAAACTAATCACCGTAAATGCATCTTCAGGGATGCTGTTTAAATTACTACAGTCTCACTTGTACCTAACTGCTTCAGACATCTTTCTAAGGGGCTTTATCTCTTCTGTCCACTGTACGGAGTCAAAGACTGTAAAGGGCGGCAAATTCCCATGGTGGGTTGCTCTCAAGAGGTGGTAGTTGATGCCAACGCTCAATACAACATCCGGATCAATAAAGTTTAGACACTGAAATAAAGGGATTTTGAAAATATCATATTTTCTTTTGTGATTTGAAAAGGTCAGAAGGGTAAAGACAATTCCATTTGCTGACATTTGTTGAACTGATATGAACAGGAAGCTGCCAAAAGGACAAGATGTAATGTTCCCACACACACACATGCACACGCGCACAAGCTAAAATTGTTACAAGAGTTAGATTTTGACAAGCAGTACATTTCAACTGTTCGGCTGAGAAGTTGACGTGGGAATTGGAGGGGTATTTGTGTTTGGCGAGGCACACAAGTAATTGACAATTGAGAGTAATTTCATTTGGGTGCGTGGTGATGAAATGGTGCCTCCAAGAGCACACTACAACTATGAGCCACACCCTGTGGGCACTAGAGCTGCCACAAGCGACTATTTTGCTAGTCGACTAGCCACTAGCCACTAGACATCATATGTCTCCTTTAATGTGAAATATATTTTGCTTCCATTTACAGTAAACCAGCTTTAACAGTAGTTTGCCTTTCATACAGGGAGACATTCACTCTTAATATTGGACCATTCACTAAATTAATAAGCTAGCCTTGTCTGTTTCTGCTCTAGAAAGTGACAGAAACTAACATTGCACAAAAACTGGCGACGACAGCTGTGGCAGAAAGGATCCAAATGACGAAATTTGACTGGAGGTGCTTGCACCTGACGCTCCCACAGGGAAGTCCAAAACGCTGCGAGTACTATCAGAGCTGCTGAACTGTGCAATGAGGCCTTCCCCTCAGTTGGAAGCCTCGGGGCAGCGGCCGCTAATGAGCTAGCAGGGCGTATGTGCACTGTACAAATCATGCATATGCATCGAGTGCCTCTGGGGTTGTTGTCGCAGTATCAGCACCAACAGACGGCTGTTAGGCCACAGCACATTTATGGAAATATACAGTTAATTCTGTGCTCTAAATCTGTCTGTTTTCCTGAAAGACACTCCTCTACCCATCAACATATTTTAAATGCAAACCAAAAGAGTGCTATAAAAGTAGTTTCCCCAGCTCCTCATTAACATTATAAGGTGCTAATGTCAGCATTGAATACAAACACATACCTACAGTATCTACTTCAATCATGCTTGCAGAACACTAAAACTCACTTATGGATGCTTCGGTGCCCTCTTATCTCTGAAGTACCCTTCAAGTGACTTACACAATTAACACAAAACACTCTGCCTTGAACACGTCATCTCGTTGTCAATTTCCTTAACCTTAAATGTGTTGGTGATGGTAATTGTTAACTTAGCTGATTTGGGATGGATTCGACCTTAAGAATTAAAAATAGGCACAGCAAGCATTTAAAAAAAAAGCCTCCCTGACATCTGAGTTACTTATTTTTTCAGAACAATTGTTTATTCATACCAATATTCATGAATTTATTAGTTGTCTGGATGCCCAGTGATGACAACTATTTTGCCTCTCTACAGTCTTGGTACTTGACCAGAGTTCAGTTTTGGGGGAGGAGACTTATGCTTATTAATGGCCATATCAATACTGTATGTGTATAATGTGCTATGATGTATCTCAAGTGCACCGCACAACATAAGAGCAAAAATCAGACACATGCCGATTTCTAATCCTCCTCATGTGTTGGGTCTTTAACACTTTGCATTTCACACACGATTGGTAAACATGTTCAAAACCAGCATATATGGACCCAGTTTCACAAACTATGAAGCATAGGTGTGTCTAGCCAATATCTTGGAGGTGCTGAAGCATCCCTAAAGCACACAAAATTTGACAGATCTTAAGATTTTATTTTCTCTACGTGCTTTAAAAAAAAAAAAAAGTTAGAGAAGTGTTAAAAAGACACAGTACTTGGTAGAAACATAATATTTTATTTAGAAAAATTACAGAAGTCCCCCCCATGCCTAAAAAATGTTCCACCTGATACCTCCTGATAGTCTCAACTGAGCCAGAGCTAGACTGTACAGTCTTCCAGTCACATGGAGTAGTTTGAGTGAGTAGTCCTACCTTACAAAGATAACAAACAAACAAACAAACAAAGATACGCCTTAAAAACAGTTGGGTTAAAAATAACACAATTTTGGGTAAAAAATGGACCGAATTTGACCCACTTTCTTGCATTGTGTTGTACAAAACAGCTCATTTTCTGGGTTGTTTTGTACAAAACTACCAATTTTTGGGTTATTTTCTGCAAAAACAACCAAGAAACTTGAGTAAAATTGCAAATATGATTTTTTCTTTCTTTCTTTTTTTTTTTTGCAATGATGTAGTTGACCCACAGAAAGTGTTTGATTTCGAAAGATTTTCTCCTTTCTTATCGCCTGCCTCTAAAGCTCTCCTTCCTGCTGACATGTCACCCCACAGTGCGGATAATCGCATCACAGGAAGAGCTGAAGCCTGCAAGAAACATTTGTACTAACCATCTTCTATTCCCATGTACTTCCACTTGACATACAGTCCATGACAATATCTGTGTTTTTGTCTGTGTGTTCGTGTGCATGTGTGAGCAGAAGCAATGTATTGTGACATTTCTGAAGGCAGTTAAAACCTTGCCACCATCTTACAGTACTGTCTGTTTGGATTACAGAGATGACAGGGAAAGCACTGCAAAGAGCTAAAAAGGGAAAGGAAAGAAAACAACATGACACTCCAACAAGCTTTACATGAAAGCACAGTGGTGCCATGAGATATGGCTTTCCACAAGTTAACAAACTGGTCATGTGTCATCTATCTATCTATCTTTCTATCTATCTATCTATCTATCTATCTATCTATCTATCTATCTATCTATCTATCTATCTATCTATCTATCTATCTATCTATCTATCTATCTATCTATCTATCTATCTATCTATCTATCTAATCTAGCACAAATTTAGTATGTCTCTCTTACATTTCTTGTGCCTTGAATTTGAATTGTGGTTGCTCAGGCTTTCTCCAGCATTCCAAAACCATGCATATTAAACAGCCATAAGACAGAAAAGACCAGAGAAATATATAAAAAATAAACATTGCATTGATTTTGTTTGTTTGCTTGTTTGATTGAATTTTTTCAACATATAGTATTGGAGTAATCCAAACGTAATTAAACATAGTCAAGTTATATTACTTTAGTATTATAGCACTTGGATTACATTACTAACTACATTTTTAACAGGCAACTAATAATTGTATGTATCCACTTACCCATCAGCCACACCCCCCCACACGTGAAAAATTTCAGGCCACAAAAATTTGTTATATCGGGTAGGGGTGCGGGGCACCATGTTATTTTTCATCATAGGGCACCTAAAGAGGTAGCAACGGCACTGATGACACTGCCATGAAGATGCAATTCATGTGTTTGCATTAAGCTAGCAGACTTTAAGGCCAATTTAGCAGTTGTTTTAAATACACAATACTGTATGTAAATGCCATTCATCCTTTCCAGCGCCCCCCTCAAAATGCACCACAATTTCGTTATTCTATGATTGTAACAAATAATAGTACTGGGCACTGTTTATTGCATACATAAACATAGCAAAATGTAATACAAGACAATACAAAGATCTAAACTCTTTTTTTTTAAAGTGTAATTCCTGTATATTGGGACAAGCACAGTAACAACCACAACAACTGTTGTCTATGTGTACCTTAGTTAGTCTTCCTGTGAGCATCAAGTTGTGCGTTTTGGCAAACTGTAGCTGCTTGAAAGTGTTCTCATTTTGTATTTGTGTGTTTGACAGCTTGTAATGTTGAATACAGCTGGCAGTGTATCGCTTAAGCAGCTCCATATCTGAGGTTCGTTCGTTACTCAAATTTTGGCTTACGATATAAAGCAAAAAAAAAAATGTCCAAGCAGTGTGTGTGCGTGTTTGCTTGCATGTGCGTGTGTATATGAGCAGAATATTGCTCAAATTGGGTATGTTACAATGTCCGTGGAGCAATGTATCAATGTGAAGTATGATACAGTTTTGATACACCTTTTATGTTCAATGAAATGTAAATGGAAAGAAAGCTTAACCGCAGGTGTTTTGTCCTCACATAAATCAATTATATCCTGACTACTGTATCGTGATACGGTTGTTATCATTGGAAAAACATTGCGATGATATCATCTTGTCATTTTCTGATACCCTGCCCAAGTGCTAACACAACATGAAGAGGTGTGTGAGACGGTCCAATAGTCCAATAAAGTCCGTACATGTAACATGCCGGCACACGAACACCAAGAAGGTAAAACAATTAGAAAAGAGCCTGCAGAAAAAATGACAAGTGTAATTCCACAGGAGGATGTAGTAATGTTAGCAGACAGCTGGAGACGCTCCAAAATGGAGAGTCATAGTGCATCAGGCCCTCTGGGCTGATTCAACTCTTCACGCTTGGCTTAAACACACCGGCATGATACTACACTGAGGGGCAACAACACCTTTGAGTACAATAATCAGATGGCCAACGGTTGCATGATACAGAGACAAAAATAGGTACATAGCTACAGTTCAACAGAACACAGAAGAATGACCTTTTATTCTCAAAGCTTTACTCTCTGACACTAGTAAGAGGCATCGTACATGTTATTATTCATTGAAGAAAAAAAAAAAAAAAAACAAGAAGTAAAGCCGAGAAAGAGCTGTAAGACCTTGTTCGTGGAGTTACTTAGGTGCAATTTGGGTGTTGGTTGTTCCTTCAGTGCAAATACAGCCACATTGTACATGTGCCACTTGAAATATGTTAATGTTAGTTAAAAAAAAATAGGTATTAAATCCGAAATGGACCTGCAGCATAATCCCCCACGCCCCTTTGACCTTACAATCACATAAACCGTGTTAATTAACATAAAGCAGCTCACTTCACACAAATAGAGTGAGTAAAGGCTGTGAGTCCTTTGTGTGCGGCAGCTGCACAGCCAGACAAGGTGAGGGGAACTGACCTCTCACCATCAGACAGGACCAACTACCCAACCAGCAATGACCTAATTTAGAGCGTTATCTCTTATCTGGTCACGTTAACGTCAGCAGTCCATGTGCTCTTTTGCTTGCCCTGCAGCTGTTTGTCCTGACAGGTGGCAAGAACATCACCAGTCAGCTGGCATGTGCAATGATGCTGGTCTGTGTGATATGATAAAACTATTTTTCTTCTTTTGGTGCAGAGTATGCCCAGTGTTAAGCGTGGGCTGGATACTCATTCATAATGAACAAGACTGACACGCTAAGACTGTGCTAATGTGCTAGACGCGGGAATCCTCATGAATAAGATCACTTGGAGCTATTTTGACTTGGACTGGCCAGCCTTTACAAAAGCTCTTGTAAGTGTGCAAAAACTCATTAGCTTTAGTTTGGGACCATGTTACTTGCATAGCATAGCATAGCATAGCATAGCATAGCATAGCATAGCATAGCATAGCATAGCATAACATAACATAACATAACATAACATAACATAGCACATCCTGATTATGTACAGGTATGTGTGCAATGTCCTTATTGCTGGCTTATGGCGGAACCTTGTATAGTGCATATTGGAACATTTTCTCTCCTTTTTTAAACTAAGCTGCAGTTAGTTCCTTTCATACTGTCACAACTATTATTCCTTTGTGCGCCCCCAGACGCTGTTGACAATGCTCAAGGGCAGGTAGTATCTGACAGAGACATTAACAAGCTGATAGCCTTGCCAAAATAAGACCACAGAAAAACATGCATTCGATGGATTGCTTTATTTCAGTGCCATTGAGTCAAATTCCAATTGTCATATCATAGAACCAACAACAGGAACGTGAATGGCACTCTGACATTTTTCAAAGACCATCTGAATTATTTGAACAATCAGTATCATTCCACTCCTGTCCTGTAGGTGACGGTAATGCGCTTTGCAAAGTCAAACTTTTAGCTCTCTATCACATGTGCCCCCAAAGCAGGCATACGGTAACGGAAATATAAAACATTGATCTGCATGTTTATTCGGATACTCGCCAAAATGGAGTGGCATGCATATTTCTCCTAGAGCTTCATGAAAACTGGTTACGCTGTAATTGTTTGGAAGCAGGCTAGCAATTATGTTTTGCTAAATTACTCAATGATAACGCAAAACCTAACATTTTAGACAAACCTGTGAGAAAATCCCTTTGGCAAAAAACAAAACAAAACAAAATGATAATGGCGGTTTGGTTCCCAGTCTGTCTCTTCAGAAGTGGCTACTCCGCTCCGAGGCAGTCTTCCAAAAACATACATTGAATACTAATGTCCAACGAAGTGAATGTGAGTGTGCACAATTGTTTACTTATATGTGCCCTGTGATTAACAGGCGACCAGTCCAGGGTGTACCCTGCTTTTCGCCAAAGTCAACTGGGGTAGACTTTAGCTCACCCGTGACCCTGGTGACGATAAGTGGTATAGAAAAAGGATGAAAGGATAAAAGATTGCTATCAGGAGTAACATTTAGATTGCTTGTGACAAGAATGGTACAGCGAGACTTGGCCAAAAGCTCCACCATTAGCACTTGCCGTATCTTCAGATAATGGGAAAAACATGAAGGAATTCCCTCGTGGGTGTACTTGCTTCGACAGGTTCGATTCCACTGTGATCCCAGCGAGAGTGCTTTGCTTTGTCCCCCGCTCACGGCAACAAGGGAGACTCAGCAACATAACATTCGGACATAATAAAGCTCTGCCCGTATGTCTGCTCTGCCGCCTTGAACTTTTCTGCTGAACATAAATAGAAAACCGTAACTTCAGGCATCTACGGTCCACTGACAGATGGAGGTGAGTCGCTGTCCTTCCATTGACAGCTTGCTGATGAGCTTCACTCCATTACCCTGTGGCTTTTTTTTAACCTTGCCCGAGATAACTGTGACTTCACTGTCTTGCTGCATGCCTCTTGATTGTCAGTGTGACTCTTCTATCGCAGTGGGTGCCTTTGGTGCCAGGAATTCATGTTAAATACAAGCAGTTTTGACTTTGACATAATATTTTGTATTTTAATCTCATGAAGAGGTAAAATAAGATTCTGGCTAATGTGAAGCTTGGATCATTAGCAGTCAAAATTGGAATTAGGGTGCAATGGAACCTAAAAAGGTAAATGCCCAGAATATGACGGAATCTTTTTATTTAATTAATTAAAAATGATTCTTCTAAGTTTCAACTGCCTGCATGCATGATTCATCCTAAACCTCAGCAAATCTCCCGAAACATCAGCTCAGCAAGCGTTAATGGATTCATTTTGCACTTGTTTTTTTCTTGGTTTTGTGGTGGTTTTTTTTCTTTTCTAACTATTGCCAAAAGAAGGAAAAATCTCAAAAGAACACCAACCCTTATAGCAATTACGCATGTTCATGTTACTCGAATAAAACTTTTGCCTGACCAGTTCATAAAGCAGACCTAGCAGACCTTTGACCTAGGTATGGAAAAAATTCCATTTATCCATCCTTATTCCGAGCCGTGAGATATGAGGAACTTGAAGCCCAACATTCAGTGATGGATGTGACACACGAAAACATTCTCATTATAACAATTGCGGTGTTGCTGTTGTGGCGGAGGTGAAACACCATGACTGAAAGCGGGAAGGAAAAAAGACCTTTGATCTCGTCATATTCTCGTGTGCAGGCATTGCTGTGGCAGCGAAATCAGCCAGGCGCCGCAATGCATTTGCCTGAGGGAGCCAGACTATGGCACACCATCAGTAGATGCTACGACAAATAGAAAAAGAGTGTTAGAGTATCTACTTCCAGTGCCCAAGGGTGTGAACGCAGCAAACAAATCCTACCTTCATTACTAGTTCCCTGCTACGCTACATGTCACACAATGCTACAGAATAAGAATAAGAATGCCATTAGGGTGTGTGTTTGTGTCTACAAAAAGGACACTACTACTACGCCTGCTCCTGGGTGCAAGGCGGTCTCCAATTGCTCATATCACGTGTGGTCGACTACATCATCCGCAAGGGGAGATCTTGAAGTTTACCTGAAAAACGCATTTTGCACGCACCAATCTCATGCACAGACCACACAGCGAGCACTATGTGCGCTTACACCAGCCTGATTTTAAAGTAAATGAAGGGATCTCCTACAAAAAAGCCGGCTACATTCCATCACGCAAAGGCGCAAACGCCCCCTTACGGCCATTACTACCTGCTCAAAGTCTAGAAAAATATCAAATGGAAGAAAAGTTCACCCATGCGCCAGGCTAATGGGTGGGCCTGGTAAATTCAGGGTGGGCCTGAATATTTCTCTCACTGAGCATAATCCACCTATCCCGACACATCGTATATTCAAATAAAATGACAAACTGAATAATATGAAGTTCAGAACTTCCCTAGGCAACCACAACTATGCCATTCTTAATGTTCAATAAAAAAAACACAACAAAACACAAATTAAAAAATAATTGAATAATAATTTACTAAAAATTTCAAAGTATATATTTTTTTCATGAATCTCACTGGGTGGGCAGTCTGTCAATCTGGGTGGGCCTCTGCACAACCAGGCCCCCCCGTGGCTCCGCCCCTGCCATGCGCAGTTAGACTGCGCTTTGGCTAAACTTGCGCTGGGCATGAAAATTGTCCAAATTGGACAGTATATTATACACACCCTGAAAATCGCCTTCAAAACCTGATTCCCCCAATTTGCTGGTATCCACACTAAAAATTGTAAGTATCATCCCTATTGTAATTTGAATGATTGTGATTGATTGTGTTCAGACACTTACCGGTATTTGTTTATGTGAAGAGAAGTTCTCTTACCTTAGTAACAGTTTCAAGTTCAACTGCCAACATTCAAGCATTCGTCCGAGCTGTCACTGCTTCCTCGTCAATTCAAGTCAAGTCAAATTTGTTTATACAGCCCTTAATCACAGGAGAATTACAATGGGCAACATCCCCTGATCTTAACCCCAAAGGAGGCCAAGGAGAAAAAAAAAAAAAACAACAACATCTGGGTAAAAATAAGTAACCTTAAGAAGATGGGATGCAGATGGGGGAACCCCCCTTCCAAGGATGACCAGTCTGCAACAGAGACAGAGTGGGCAACATTTAACACAATAATGTGATTTCCAATGCTAGTTAATAATGTAAGATACCATTTAATAAGATAAAGCGCTGCGGGAAGACGCCTTCTTTAAAGTTGGGACTAAACTTTAAATTTGTATTTATAGCAACAATGTTTGTTAGCACCACAATAAGGAAAGCAAGTTCTTTGCTCCGAAACAATTTGCTGAATTGTTTTTACTTACAGTATATCTTTAAGTTGGGGGACAATACAAGGTACAATTATTTCTGTAAACTCTAAAAGCTAAACTCTTATTTCTTTGTTGAAAATGTGTGAAAGCCCATTTTTACATTAGCAAAACTTAAAATATTTTGTTGAATTGCTCAACTTAAATTTTGATTGAAGTTTGTTGACTTGAAATTTTCAGTTCACTCAACATTTTTTTTTTACAGACTCTGAAAAAAAGGAAAACATTTTTATTGTCAATTATAGATAATCTTTCTTTTTAATGTGTCGTCATCCGTGACTGTTGAAAAAAGTACAGAGTTTAAGGAATAGAAAGTTCAGACATCGATATACAAAAATACATACTCAAGTAAAGTCATGTCATGTCATCTTCCAAAGCGATTATCCTATACAGGGTCGCGGGGAGTTGCTGGAGCCTATCCCAGCCGTCAATGGGCGAAGGCAGACTACACCCCGAACTGGTCGCCAGCCAGTCGCAGGGCACACATAGACACTGTCACTGAGCGGGAATCGATCCCACGCTGCCCGCACACAACTCAGGCGTGTGTACCACTACACTATCAGCGGACGCTCAAGTAAAGTACAGATTAAAGAAAAATCTACACTGAAAAAAAATGGAGTTGAATTTACTCAATTTTATTATGTCAAGTGGTTGCACACAATAAAATCATTTGGATAGAGATACATTTTTCTAAGTAGAGGTATACTCATGTCATGTGTCATCTTCCAAACCGCTTATCCTGTACAGGGTCGCGGGGGAGGTGCTGGAGCCTATCCCAGCTGACTATAGGCGAAGGGCGGACTACACCCTGAAATGGTCGCCAGCCAGTCGCAGGGCACACACACAGACACCGTCACTGAGCGGGAACCGATCCCACGCTGCTCGCACACAACTCAGGCGTGTGTACCACTACACTATCAGTGACCTCAAGTAGAGGTATAGTCTACTTAAAAATGTATCTGTATCTAGATTATATAGTTCCCTGCAAACATGCGACAAAATGAAATTGAGTAAATTCAACACACCATTTTTTTCAGTGTACTTGAGTACAGTAACAAAGGTTCAGTACTTTGTTGCTTCCCACCTCTGCACACAAGATGAGCTTTCTTAACAACACCTCATAATGTTCCTCAGGAAATAGCTTCCGCGTACAGCTACGACCGAGTGACATTGTTGTGATTAGCGGTGACACTCATTGCTGCATGAGGTCCCACAAAGCCATATTTCCCATGTCAGCTACATGTGCATCACTGCTGTGACACTCAGCACTGCTGAAATTGCAGCCCTAGGCCTCAGCAACACCTCTCCTGTGGTCTAATACAAATATCTGTCCTTTGCTACGGTCACATTAATCCTGATGTTTAAAAATCATATGGGTTGCATTCTATACTATAAATAACCATGAATGAATGCTTTTCGTAGTCAGCGCGGCGCTGTCCAGGTGAGGTAGAATTTCCGTGTTTCCAATGGGAATATGCCACTCCTCACTTTCATCCGTGGCTCACTGCAACACTTTAAAAGGAGGCAGTGGCTACGTTTACATGTACTAAATTTCTTTAATCCGATCAGAGTTTGGATTAAAATTATAATCGGATGCACTGTTTTCACGGACACTAGAACTATTGCTCTGATTTGGACTTGCATGTTCATGCATCACTATTTTGATCGGAACAAATGATTTTGAAATACGCATATTGACCAAATATACCGGAAATAGTAGTAGAAGAAGAAGAATCCGTCGCGACTTCTCTGTCAACAAAACATAGCTCTGTCCATTTCTATTTAAACGTTGCCGTTATTTTGCATAGTTTCCCATTTGCGCTGTTGCGTTGAGTTAACACTTCTTCATGTAGCTTCAAATGTACCAGTTCAGTCTTGCGCCCTCCATGTCTTTCGCTGGCTCTGCTTCGACTAGCTTCCGGGAATAATAGAAACGCATATACTGACGTCACAGACATGCGCGGTAAAGACGGTTTGTTTTCCGAAATTTCGGAATAAAAGTTTTCATGCTGCTCGGATTATCAATCGACATAAACCACCTCTCTTGCTTGGAATAAAATCTTGATCGGAATGGGCTTGATCAGATCAGAATATCCCAAATGGTGTGTGTATATGAAGCACTTTTATTCCGATCAGGCTTTTAATCCGAATAAATGTGTCTATGGAAATGTAGCCAATAAGAAGAGGAAACTAACTTTTCATTAAATCAGCAGAAAACCATAACGTGGTTTGATTGTAAGATTTCTAATTCCCTCCACAAAAAAATCATCAGAAATCTAAAATCCATTGTTGGTCCATTCTTTTTAGACAATTGTGACTATGCACTGACCCATAGTCATTTTTGCCATCCCTATAAAGTATGTACTGTATGTTGATTTCGGAATTTGAGAATGTCAATGTTCACGGGGTGTACGGGGAGTGACAGCAGTGACAGTCCTGTCCATACGCATCAGAAGGATCACTCCCTGCGGCGCACTGCCACTATTTCGCCTCAAACCACCTGCTTGGCGACCTGCTGACCTGCCCACATGCAGTCTCTGCAGCCACACCAGTCACTGCGTTTATGGGTCACAACATGACGGCCACTCATTATTCCTTTGGCTAGGCACAAAACGCTGCGAGTCTGCCGGAAAACAGAAAGAGTTGAGTTGAGTATTTCTGACAATTGCCGCTATATTACACTCAACGTAGCTGGTTGGAAAGCCTTTTTTGTGTATCGAAAGTTGCAGACAGACTGCCAAGGCCTCATAATTTTTCACTTAAATGAGTGAATGGCGACAGTCAAATGTAGATGGGGTAAATGTAAATGTAAATGTAGTAGGGGTTGTGCAGACTAGTTGACATTAACTTTACTACTGCTCGTTAATGTCGACTTGTCGTTTATCGCGCGTCTTTTTTGCTTGGGGACGAGGCAGAGCCGCTTGCAGCAACAAAATTAGTCTGTCAACCTGAATTCATTGGAAGTGACTTCTCATTCGAAATGCCCGGCTTTGGTAACGAGAGCGAACCACAGACGGGTACCCAGGCTGCTGATGGATGACAGATAACGGACCGGCAAACTTTAGTAAAATACCCACCTCTGTTAGATACCGTGCTAAAGGGGAAGTCAACACAAACATATTTTTTTTCATAATATATCCTATGCAGGCCCACTAGTCTAAACACAGCAATCTGATTAATATTGCGTTTGTGGAATATGAGAACTCCACCTGTTTTTTGATAGCTCAGGGGGCCGCCATTTTGTCACTTCTGAAGATGACATCAAAGTTGCTCAAGGGCTCCGATAACGACCAATCATGTCTCAGCTTCAGAAAGCAGGTGAGCCGTGAATGGTCGTTATCAGAGCCCTGAGCAACTCTGATGTCATTTTCAGTCGACAGAGGTGACAAAATGGCCGTCCCCTGAGATGGCTATAAGTGGGTGCATTTTGCTGCTTAATTTATATTCCACAAACGCAATATTAATCAGAATGCCGTATTTCAACGAGTCAAATAAACACCAATCCGGGTCCAATCCAGGTGACACCCCAGTTTAACGATGTACATCCTAGACTACACAGGCTATTTTATTATTTTTATCTGTTGAATGGGCTGGAAATAAAGTTTTTAAAAAAAGTGCAAGGCAAAGACTATATATTAATGAAAATATATTCACAATTTTCGATTCAAATTGAAATTTGCCTTTAGATTTTTGAGAACGGGTATGAACATTTTCAGACATTTTTGAGAGAGAGCTTTTTGCCAAAACGTAAAATAATGATAATAACAGCAAATAGCATTTATTTTATTTAACATTTCTTGATACTATTTGCAGCCACTTTCTGGTGTACTGTAAAGCCCAAAGATACTCATTCACTAATTCAAACTGTTTTATTTCAAAGTTGGCCGGGGTATGGATTATTTTGGATTTAACTGTGTATCACCAATGTCGATGTCCGTCCATCCTTTTTCTTTAACTGCTTGTCCTCATTAGGGCCATTAGGTGAGCTAGAGCCTAAAGCAGCTGAAATTGGGTGAGAGGTTGTGTACACTCTGGATCTGATGCCAGCCCATGACAGCACACATACAGACCAATACCTATTCACACTCATACTCACACCTTTGTACACTTGAGATTCTTCAATGAACCTTACATGCATGTTTTTTGGAATGTGGGAGAAAGAAAACCACAAAGCGTGCAAATTTCACACAAGGAGGAAGGAGCCAAGATTTAAATTCCGAACCTCAAAACAGTGAGGCAGACGTGTTAAGCACTCGTCCACTGTGCTATAATGTTACAGTCTGGATCAGATAAAAGAATCTGATATTGGAACACGTGTTTCAAAATGTTATTGAAATCAAATAAGCAATGAAAAAGAAAGTATCCCGCCTCCTCCCATTATGGCGAGGCATGTAATACTGTATGCATGCGTGTTTGAGTGCTTGTAAATGGGGCCGAGAATGTCATGTTTGCACAACCTGACAAAGAAATCTTTTGCCGAGGAAAAATGCTCAGCCACATGAGGACAATGCTGTAGCCATGAAATTTGAAAAGATAAGCGTTCACCAAAAAATAGAAACATAGATGTGACAGATCTGGGTCTCCACCGGTGTGGAACAATTGTCTCAGATTTGTCCAAGCGGTGCCACAACAACTCGTTGTCATGTTTCGTGGAGTCAAGCTGTTGCTGCTGGGTCTGCCCGTTTTACTACTTACCTTACATTACAAGTGAGCACACACTTTGTCAAATCTACAAAAAACGGCATAGTCGTATCATCTCTTTGATGATATGGTGGATATGGTGTAGGTAAGCCGATGCTTATGCTTATTTTGGTCATCCTGATTTGAGTTTATAGAAGAGAATGCATCAGCTCCTCGAACAACTGCCCTCTCAGACCATTATTCGTACGTCATGTGATTACACTTCAGGTCAGCCATTACAGAGGAGCCTCTGTGTTGTGCAACATCTCTTCACATTTGGTGTGAAGAGTGATTGAAAGAGCCATACTGATGTCAAAGACTTACTGAGGTACAAAAAGTCAACACCATGTATGATGCCACATTTTTTATATAATACAAAAACAAACATGATAAAAGAAATTCTGAACATTTATGGGGTAAAATGTGATTTTTGTTTTTGCTAACTATTTTAAATGTTGTGCTTTTAATTGTGGGAAGCACATTTACTTACCTTGTGTATGAAATACACTATACTTGCCTTTACTCAGGAGCAGAACAATTTGAAGTCCTTTATCAAGAAAAAAAATAAAATGAGAAACTCACACAACAAACTATTTTACATTTCATTTTTTTCTGGCTATTGAGTAAAACTTTACTTACAAAATAAATGATATACACATTGTACACATAGCCCTACAAATATGGCAGCAGAGTGGTGTAGAGGGTTACAGTAGTACATCGAATCTCAGCTCATGTGGAGTTTGCATTTTCTCCAGCCATTCCACATTCCGAAAAGATGCTTCTTAGGTTCATCGAAGACTCACAGTTGTCCTTAGGTTTGAATGTGAATCTTTCTTTGTCTATGTCTGTCTATGGACTGGCTACCAGTCCAGGGTGTACCCCGCCCCTCACGCCAGGTCAGTTCTGGGATCGGCTCCAGCTCACCTGTGACCTTAGTGAGGAGACGTGTTACGGATGAATGTCTGTTTGAAGAGATTTCAGTTTATGTGGATTTTTACAAATATTTGTCATCAGTTGATTTTTTGGAATGATGCCGTTTTTCTCTCTTTTTTCTGATTTGAATACTAATGAAGGACAAACTGATAATGAATAATAGAATATAGGAGAGATCCAGGGAAACTCTCAGCTGATAACAAGGTACTTAATCAGAATCATTTTTAGGGTGAGAACCTCCAGGATGTTGCGCAAGCCTGACCCAACCGAATAGTCCATTTGCGGAGGGTTTTTTTTCCTCTCAAGCACGCTGGTGTGAGTGACAGCCCAAGGCCAGAAAGTGACAGGAGGAGAAGGAGGCAAGATTTAAGTCCAGTTTTTAAGATTAATCTTTCAATATTTAAATGTGAACTTGTGCTTTTAAAGGCTTTTCGTACTTTTCACAAGTTGAGTCAAACATCACCATACTCTTGGACTACAGTATTGGGAAACTTGAAATTGTGCCCAGCAATAAGCATAACATTGTACCAATTCTGAAAGCAAAGTGAAGCAAAATGCACCTTCTTCCCCCCAAAATCTCCAAAGTTAATTAATACAAGCAGAGTAAGAAAAAATGACATAAGCACATAAACATGAATCAAACATGTTGTGACCTAATGTTGTGACCAGTGAATGTATTGAAGGAGACAAATCATGTATTTTTTTTCCAAATTTAAAACAGTTTCTGGGTGTTTTATTAAACGTTCTCTGACAGTTCTTCGGTCATAGGATAAAGAATTACATCACACTTAACATCTGTAGAGCGCATATCTGTCAAAGTGCATGTGACACATCCAGTAGAAACACTGCCAGAGCTGGGCATCTTCTATCTGTCTATAACTTCTGGGCGGTATTTCTGTCCGACCCACGTGGTCCCAGTCCGTCCCTCGTCGGCGACAGCCAACCGACGTCGAGAACATCATTTTCACGTCACGCGCAGGCGCTGCACAATCAGACATGCTGCCATGTAAAGCATTAAATATCAAATAAAAAGAACAGACACACACACGCACAGTGTGGTGATCGTTGAAATAAACAAAATAATAATAAACAAAACAACCGGGGCATCTCTGGGACCGAAAATTATACATCACTGTTTTATTTTTTAGCTTTTTCTTTGTTTGGCTGCGTGTCAGAAGTGGGGCACCTGCGTATGACGTGGTACCGGTAAAGTCCGTTCTGACTCGGACCAACCGGGCGGGTCTGAAATATAGACGGGAATGCCCACCTCTGAACGCTGCCAAACACAAGTACCCCCCCCCCGGCCTCACGTCAACAACTTCAAATACTGAAGTGTTGGTTATCTGAAGCAAACACAGTTAATGCTGTTAGCTAATGTTAATCTTTGCATCCCTGTTTTCCACTTGAAAATGGCGGATTTTTGCCCAACCCGCGCCGTCGAGGGGGGCAGTCACACTGTTACATCACAATTTAGCAAAACCCAGAACGGCTAAATATATGGAGCTCACAAAAGAATTACTTTGCTGTGTGATTTCTCACTTGATGGGTAAAGGTAGTAATTCCAGAGACCCAACGGTTTGTACGCAAACAATTAAAAGTCAATCAAATAAAATATGTCCACTTTAAATAATGTTCGCCTCAGTATGCAGAATGTTCCCCACGAGATGAGCATAGGCTGTGCTGACCCCAGATTGCTGCTGGAAGAAACCAGCGGAGTTTGTGGAGCATGACAACATATTAAGTCAGTAATCACACACATTTCCTATTTGTGGCCTAGAGGGATTTTGAATTATTTTGCAGCTGCGAGATTTTGGACAGGATGAGTGTTATACACTCTATTTTCTCTTTCCTCTAGGTAAAATCTAGAGTATGACCTACAAACGACCATTCAGCCGCTTCCCAATGGGATGAGACAAGATGTTCAGGAACGCCCGTCGGGATTTTTAGCCTTGTTATTCTGCAACGTTCCAGATGGTTGGAACAATCCCGTGTGCTGCCTTTGAAATCTGTAGAGCGATAGCAGAGCATCCACTTCCCCCTCATTTTAATTGACTTTCAGTTTTTTTTGGGCCCCACCTTGCAGGACCTGGAGTCATCCATGACCTCCCTTATGGGTCTAATTGCTATTGGCTGTCGAGCAACTCGGGTTTGAAGTTAGGGAAAAGGGAGAGTCCCGCTTGAGTGTAAAGTGGATTCGGGATTGGAGGGACTTGATTTCCCATGGTGGATTTCTAATGACTTCTTAAGAAGTCTCTTCCCGCCCTCCTCTCACAACATGAGATGAAATGGAGCCACCGTTCAAGCAAAACAAAATGCACAGCAGGGATTCAGCAACACCCCAGGAGAGGAGGGGAGACGGAGGAGGGGAGGTGTTAGGGTGTGTTTCCTGGTGGCCACGGGTGGTTGGCTTGACATCTTAAGCTGATTCCCCGCTAATCAAAATGGGCGAGAGAGGCCTTCTTTGTCTGCTCTACTCTGCTCTCATTTCTTGAAGAAAGTGTACTGAGTAGTGCCTGATGGGAATGCCTTTGGATTTGAACACACACACACATTTCCCGCAAGTGGTACCACTTCAGTTCGGATAGAGCCGGACAATAAACCCTGATCTGGTTTGTGTTCCCACTGCAGGGTGTGTAGACACGAGGCGATCGCTGCGTCAGCTCAAAACACAGACACAGTCACAGTATCACACACAATCGTCCATCCTTCTATCAATGCCACTTGTCAGTGTCCAGGTCAGTTTGGGAACGCAAATTTCATTATAATCCAATTGTAATTCTTGCCAAGAAAGTGATGTAGACTTGCATGTGCTGGATGATGACATTCATTTGCACAATTTAGATCAGACTTTTCCCTTTAACAAGAAGTGGTTTTCCTTTTCCCTGATCACATGGACCTATTGTCATGATTGCACAGGTGCATCTTATTCAAGCGCCACCACTCACTTGCCCTGTAATAAAGTGGGGGCAGAAATAATGTTTCTCATTTCCTTGCGGCAACAAAAGCCTTGCATCACATTTTAAAATCATGCACAGGCGTTTTTAATGAACGGCTTGTTGGAATACAGCCACTAATGAGGGACACATTTTAACTTGTAGTTTGTTAGTTCCCAAACCCAGTTTGGGATTGTTGTCGGATCATGGCAAACTTTCAATCCGAATCTAAGAATACACACTTAATTACTCAAATATGACAAAGAACAAGAGCTGAACAGAAGAAAAAAAGCTAGATCCATAAGGCGGCATGGCATGCATGCAAAGTTCCCCCTACACTGAAAGCTGACACTTTCAGGCAGTGATCTCACCGCATACATGAGGTCTGAGATGTATGAGTTTGTCAGGTGGGGGGAAACAGAGCAGACAAATGAACGTGAGAAACTCTACACGACTGCATCAGGTGGAATTTTTTCTGTCACTACCTTACATTAACAACGTATTTACAACCAAATGCTTAAGATTTACATGAAATAGCTGTGCATGTTGT
Organism: Filicampus tigris; assembly: GCF_054856515.1. Taxonomy (NCBI): domain Eukaryota; kingdom Metazoa; phylum Chordata; class Actinopteri; order Syngnathiformes; family Syngnathidae; genus Filicampus; species Filicampus tigris. The sequence continues at coordinate 27,526,860 of NC_141217.1, read as the reverse complement.
GTTAGCTGGCGACAGTAGATAGGCTGCTCACTGGCCCTTTAAGCCTCCTGCCCTTACTCCCCCCTTGCTTCATAAAAAACCCAAGAGCTAGTATTGCAATATGTAGAACATCCCAAACTTACTCCACCCTGAGTGCAGCCTCAAAAATGTGACATGCTCAGAAAAGAGGCACAGATGTTCTTTTATCAGTTGGAAAATTCCAAATACAACATTTGGACTTTTTAGGTTTGACTGAAAAACATGCAGCACAGCCGGGCTTCCAGGACAGGCCAATGTATTGTGAGATATGGGAACAGAAGTACTCAAATGGGACCAGTAGACAGGTTCCTGTAAGTTGTAATTGTTTGTGTACAGTTTACTGTTGACAGACTATTTTTGTTGTTGTGCAGCATTGTTCTTTAGAGAATCTTCATTTATTTGAATGTAGGTGAGATTCCATACATTATAATGGGCAAACAAAAGAAATCATCTATTTGCCACATTTGCTTAGCGTGCTAATATATAACGTCATATACATGAAGATTTTCATATTTGGGAGGAATTGTAGTTAAAAATATCGAATGTTGCGCTAACTTGTTTTAACAGATAAACCTGTGAATTTTTAACACTTGTCCGAGGTCTGCTGTACACTGACGGCTATCGTTCAACCTGCGTTCTGCAGCTAGGTTCTAATGACTTCTAGCCTGACCCAGATACTGGAATAAGCGAGGAATGCGGCCAAAGCAGAACACATGAGCACAACTCTCCTGTTCTCAAAATCATCCTCGGGTGGGCTGCACTGGCAGAAAGGGCCACTTTAGTAGGTCTACAGTTAGCGTGTTAGCAAGACAAATAGACCAAAACCCTGGTTGCAAATGTGCTGCATGTGGTCTTGTGATGTGCGGCTGCTTCCAATGAGAGGAGAGCGAGGTCATGGTTGGTGGAGGTCAGGTGTTAACTAGACAGACAGACATCACATGGCGTGAGTGGCACTGGCTGAGGTTAATATACAGACTAGCTTTCATCAATGACTCTGTTAAAAAAAAAAATAAAAAAAACTTTATTGGGGAAGGAACCACTTAAGGGCGGTTCAAAATGAACCCTGCGCTCTTCACATTGAGGCAGTAGAACCACTGTCATGTTTCAAATGGACCAAAAGACATGTTTAAGAATCTTGAAATTTAAATTAAAAAGTCCAAAACAAAAGGCAGAGACTGGTAAAATGTGCTTGGATTTATTGGTGTTCCATGTAAAAAAGGAATGTCAGGCTAAATGGGCGCCCCACCGCATTTTCACCTCATCAAATCTGGCCCTCTTTGCAAAAACATTTGTGTACACCATTGGTCTAAGTGTTATTACAAAAAGTCAAAAAAGCAAAACATGCAGATGCTTCTATTACTAAACTGCACGATGAGGTTTGGCCCAAAGTCATGAGGCATGAAGCATGAGGCAGCTGAATCATTTGTGCAACTATCAAAGTGTAGTTATCCCCCAAAACATCATTCCAAATTGTACAATCTCAACTTCAAAAGTTCGATTGTCCTCCACTGCGAAATGTTTGACATTTCCTACCAACTCAATGTGATCTACGTTATTTCATGAACATTTCTGTTCTCCCTTCAGTAAAATAAGATGCATCCCTCCATCTGTCAACTGGCTTAGACAGAGAGCGAGGGACTTTTTCACCATCATTGTGAATTTGAACAAGTTACTCATCCGTACTGATTGAGAAATAAATGAGTTTAGAGCCTACGTGATACAAGTGACACCACAATGAGCATCCAGCACTGTGATGGAGTGCTGCCATTAAGCAGCCAAAGTGTGAGAGGGAACTCAAGTGAGCTGTAGAGGTCACTGCTTTCATATCCGTACACATCCCCCATCCCATTATGTTATTTCCCTTCAGGAGCAGCTGGGATGGAATGCTTGGATCAATAGGTCCAAACTGGTGGTGTGTTAACTTGTCACCTCCGCCTCCTAACCCCATCTCCTCCTCACGCCTCACGCAATCAGTCATGCACAGCTGTAAAATAGGGAAACAAACAACAATGAGAATAAAGGATGATGTGAAGAACTGAAACGGGCAGGCAGCTTGGCCATGAGCTGATTCTAAATGAGCTGGGCTTACATCCATAATAGAATATTGCGCTCGAAAGAATGTTTGAATATGCTTCTGGGGGGGGGGGGGGGGGGCACATAGGACCACGCACTTCCTGGTTCGATGTATGACAAAAATGCCATTTTAAATAGGGATAAAATACATGCATATACGTGCTAAGTGTTCTTACTATATTTCATTTTTTATAATACAGTTCTCAAAATCTCAATGCATGTATCAAAGATCCACTATCCAACAACAAATGGTTTGAAGCAAACAACAAAATAACCACGTTGTGATTTTTTTCCCCCTCCGGTGCAAATATCACTTTTGCATAAAAATTCATACAAGGACGGCACAAAACTGCTGAACAGCAAGCCATCATTAAGAGCAAGAACTCATTTTATGCAAACCAACTCACTCAGTATTTAATATTTTTTAATCAAGTCAATTTTATTTATGTAACCCTTAATCACAAAACAGTCTCAAAGGGCTTCACAGGCATCCCCTGATCTAAACCACTCAAATTGGCCAGGAAAAACTCAAAGTCACCATATGGGAGAAAAAGAATATACCTTGAGACATACAAACTAAATATTATTCAGGTTCTATGTTTGTTCTGCATACTTGTGCTTTATTTATTATCCAAGCCTGAAAAATATTTTATTTTGAAAAGTGACCTAACTCTTTCCATTACATCGGTCTATGATGGAGGCTTCGCATGTCCAGATGCTAATTGTCTCGGTCGTGGAACGCTAAAATTAAAACCACGCATGAAGCCCGCTCTGCACAATATATGGCGAGCGGCTCTTGACTTTATAGATTTTATAGTAAGTTATTGCATTCTTGGTGCATTTCAGGAGGACACTGCCAATAGTTATATAAAAATGTGTCTTCACGTTTATTGTTGTTGTATATTAGTATATCTACAAAATGCCACCGTTTTTGTGTTGCTTGTATCATTCATGCACTTTGTATTTGTTCGGTGGTGTCTGTTGTGTTAACAGTGACGATATTAAAACGTTGTTGTTACCTTTGCTATGGTGCTGCTAATGAAGGTACACAAAAATACACAGTTGTACCACATTTGTTTTTGTTTTGTTCCTAGGCATTTTCAGGGCACATACTGTATGGACAAATAACCATTCCAACTCAAATTCATGCTAATGAACAATTCTTCAGTTCATACCTATGAACAATTTAGTCTTTAATTAACCTAACATTCATGTTTTTTCAATGTGGGAGCAAGTCAGAGTACCAGTAGTAGTGTGAGAAAACCTACACAAGCATGGAGATAACGTGAAAACTCCACACAGGAAGGCTAGAGTTGAGCTTCAAAACCTGAACTTCAGAAATCTACGATTTAGTGACTAAAAGGGAGTGTCAAAGTTCATATTGCCCTAGGAATAAGTGATTTCATGTGCCAAAAATTCACTAAGCAGCTTTTTTCCTAAGCACATGCATGTTTGTTTTCACAATTAATTGTAAACTCCAACATCCTGTTTCATTCAAATGAAAGGCAGGTGTGCCTGAACTAAAAGGGGGGAAAAAAAAACATGACCCCACACATCATCCACAGAACCAACAACACTTTCACCTTCAATTTAACTTTCTTTTATTTTAAATGGAAAATATACAATTCAATAAATATTGTGGCAACAACATCGGCAAGGTGACATCAACATTAGAGACAACATGAAAATACACGCAGGCAGGAGACAACATGAAACCAAAGATTTGGGTCACAGCACTGGCGTCAACTTGAGACATTTTAAAACTTACGTTACGAGTGCGTCATTACCTGTGTGTGTGAGATTCTTTTTTAACAGTTAAATTGCATTGCTCCAACACTGGCCTTCAGCACGTTGACATGTTTTAACGTAGACCCTGGTGACTCAGATTAAAACCTGTGCAGTAGGTTGTCAAAAAACAAAAAGACAAGAACAAATCTTTCTTAGTTTTATTACCTTGACTAATAACCAAACTAAGATGTAAACAGCGCTGTACATTAAGGCAACATTAGCACTAGCTGCTCTCTCCTGGAGGTGGAAAGTCAACTCTTGATGACTTGATAGTAGGACAAACATAATCTTAAAATACACCATTGGCTAATAGCATATGGCAAACAGAAAGGGTAATCAATTGGCAAAGATAGCAACCGAGTCAACATTGTGGCCACCAGAAGAGACGTAGCCTACTATAAAAGATGCCGCTTTGGTTGACTTTTGTCATTTCTCCATTTAACTCATCGCTACTGAACGCAAACAACATTTCCAAAGTTAATTGTTAGTACATTAAAAAAAACAAAAACAAGGTTGGGTTGGCGATCACTGACAACACTTGTCAGTCTCCTTCGTATTGCTCCATGCAGCACACACCATAAATAAATGAACCGCCATCTGCTGTAGCGTTACACAGGGCAGTATTTTTCATTGATTTATTTATTTCTCTGTAGATTTGCTTTTACTTCTTGGGGCAATTGAGAATTTATGGATTTCACAAATTGGCAGCTTTGAGATCCAACTACTGAGTTTGTCAAATAGGCTGCCAATAAAACCTAAAAAAAACAAAAACAAACAAAAACCAAGTAAACAGGAAGACTAACAAATAACAAATGTTATAATAAATATCTGCTGACACAAGAGACTGGTGTGCGGGGGATGGAATGATGAATGGACCTTATAGGCTGCAGCATCCCCTCATCTTTGGTACCTTGGGAGATTGCAGTTGCCACAAAGCTGCTATTTCTCAACCCTGAGGCTGAGGTACTTAAATTTGAGGACAATTACCTTGTAGCCTCAGCGCGTTAATCTACTTTGTTAAATGTTTTTGGGTAATACACAGGGGTCAAACTCAAGGCCAGGGGGCTAGACTTGGCCCACAACATCATTTCATGTGGCCCGTGAAGGCAACTTCGTTTTTCTTTCAAAATTGTCTTCACTTTCAACAACACTGAGATATTGCAAGCAGTTTTTATATCAATCCCTCCCAATCAGAAACATGTTGTATATCGGCAAAAAAAAAAAAAAAATCTGAATTGAGCTGCAGTGTGAACATAGCCTTAGTTTGACACCCCTAGCGCATTGTTGAGTTGAGTGATGAAGATTGTTGGAGTATAATATCAATTCCAATTCCAGATGATTTGGAAAACATCATCTAAAATTAAATTAAATAAATCTATATGAAATTGACCACTAATTGATCCTTCATTTTCCCAGACATTTCTTCAAAAACCCAAGCTTTGTGGAGACATGCAAATTCCAGAACAACTGATCTTGGGAACGTGACGCTGTTCTACACCAATTGACTTCACATTAGACATCATATCGCAGACGGGACAAACAGCGTCTTCATTGTGCCGGGCTGCCGTGACTTGACAAAGTGTTACTCCGAAGCCCAGCGCAAACCACATCAGCACCTCTTTGCCCCTTTTTGTTGCAAACCCCATACACCCACCCACCCGGCAATGACCTCATCACAATGTCACATGTTCTTCCAATGACATCACTCCTCCAGCTTCGTTCCTGTGGGCGTGGCCTGCATCTGCTTTGTTCTCTTACAGGAAGCAGGAAGTAACCCACTTCCCGAGCAGGTAGCGCGCTGACAAATAGCTTCCTCGACGGCCGGGGAGGGGGCCGTGCAGAGCGGGACGAGACTTTGACTTGTCATTGGTGCAACGTATTCCAGGAACTTGTACGTGAATTGGCTCTTATAATGCCCCTTTCCAGTCACATAATGGCTCTTTCTCATGCAGGAAAGAGGCATTCCCTGTAGCTTCCTGCTTGCTCCATGTTCAGGTCCCAATCCCGTCAGTTTATTCCCCTTCAATTCCATCAGTCACATGACAGAGCAACTTCTGGCCTTGTCCTTGCGGAGGTCTGAAGCTACAGCTGCTAGGTCGGGCCTGCCAGGCATGTGTGAAATCCTCTTGCTGGCGCGGGCGGTCTTGCTGCGCTTGACATTTTTGCTGTTTTTGTTGATGCAGGCCAACGTGGCCACGTGGAAAATGTCCCGCACGCTGTTCTCTGATTGCTGAGCTGAGCACTCGATGTATGGCGCAGAGATCTGCTTGGCCATGCTGGAGCCCTGTGGAGGAAAGAGTATGGTCAGTGATGGATGGGATGGGTTTTGCTCTTCCATCTTAAAGGAAGGCTACAAAAAGCATTATTGGAAACTTTAGTGTACCTGGTCATAAGACACGGGGGTCTGCCGGTGGTTGGAGAGCTCCACTAGTGTGTTCAGGTCAGTTCGTAGGTCGGATTTACAGCCAACCAACAGCATCTTAGTGTTGGGACAAAACTCCAGTATCTCCCCCTTCCACTGTGGAGAAATAAAGTCTCAATTAAGGAGACCGTACTGATGCTGGAATAGAAGAAATGTCGACTGGTTCTTCTTGAGAAAGGTTGATTTCTTGCTGGATTTTGAGGTATAAAGGTCAGCACCGCAACTTCCTCTAGCCCCAAAGACTTTGAACCCTGGGGCGCGGGGTACAAATAATCTTCATGTTTCCTTCCTGCCAACAATAGACGCTCTGTGATGGATGGACAGTCCCCGAGGGCTTTAATCTGAGACGAAACTGCCTCTCAACCAGGCGACTCAGTCAGGAGATCAAGTTCACCGACTATAAAAGGGAAATGGTACTGCACAATGACCCTACTGCAGCACGCAGGCCACCTGATCCCTCGTCTACTTCTGTGGCAGACACATTGTGCAATTTTGCAAAAGTTGTTACTGTTCTTTAGCACAGGTGATAAGTGGATGTACCCCTGGGTCTTTTTAGAGTTTTACTTTGGAAGCGTTTACAATCACCCCCTCCTATGTGAGTCGGGTACACGATAAGGAAAAACTAAATACCAATAAAATGTGACAGTACATTGTTCCGTGCTGCGTGCCAAAAACTCCCATGTTGTAGTTTATGGAATGCCAACAACAAAAAGGGGGATTGGGGAATATAGTGGAAAACTCACATAGGAGTATAATTTTGTTTTGTGGAAAACCCCTTTGCATTTTTTGAGCGAAGCAGTTTCTGAGAAGATGACGCTTCCCAGTCTTATGAGGGATGTTATTTGTACACCTTAACATGTGGAAATCAGCCTGAACGTCCACAATCAGCAGATAAAAACCACAGCAAACTCCACAGTTCCATCTCACAATCTGTGGAAATGTGTCACTTCCTTCTTTCAGCTATGCAACCGAGTGTCACGTGACAACGTGGCAGACTTCAGACTCTTGATCCAGAAAAATGCAAGACGGGCTTCTTGCCAGCGGATCAAACACAACCAAAGCCTTTAATTGTTGACGCACGTAGAAGGGCTTAATGAAGAGCCATTTTAATCAAAGGGAACTGACCTTCTTCAGAACGCTGTCGAGCGTTTCGGGGCGACTGATGTCAAAGCAGATGAGCACTGCATCTGAGTCTGGATACGAAAGAGGTCTCACATTATCGTAGTATGGAGAACCTGAAAGAAAGACAAATGAGGAGTTGGATTAAACACATGAATCTATACGGGGACCCAGGCTGCTGACGCATGACGGATTGGCAAAATGAAGTCAAATGCCCACCTCTGCTAAATAGTGAGAAGTGTTAAACATTTAAGGGAGGAACCCATACCTAACCTCCAAAAACAAAGGACTGTATAAAGGAATGCACTTCAGTTGGTTACATGACATAATCCATAGCAACCGAGAGAGCAAAACAAATACTGCATAAAATATGCTGACTATGACAAGATCCTTTTCAGAAAAAAAAAAAACTGCAGAGAAATAGAACCTCAGAGTGAGGAAACTACTCCCTTCTCAAATTGAAGCCATATGCGATGGAGACGCCCTTTCTCCCCGACAGACATGCCAGTCAGGAAGTGCTGGGGGGGTGAGGAGGGTGAAAGGGGGTGTAATGTCAAGGTGAGTCAAGATCACATGACAAGTGTTGGCCGACCACACAAATGGCTGACAAAAATCTGGGGAATTTTGTTATGGGGAATTGAAGTCTCCCCTGGGAGGTCCATTTCCAAACACTGAACGGCCAGGAATGCGCACACGCACACACATCTTACGCTCTTAATTTAAACAGCCTTTGTGGGGCTCAGAGAGGTAGTGGGGGGAGGGGGGGGGTCCTTTTAAACAACCCATGCTTCCTTTCAGGTGAAATAAAACAGTGACACTGGCTGATAGACACATGAACCCTAACCCACTTGAGCGAGCATGAGAGTCAGACTTGTCATCCATCATTTGGGTGTAACATAATCAATAATGTTTCACTTTTGACTTGGCAGTGATGAATAAGCACAAAGATGGACTACCCAGTATCGTGTATCACACATACCACGCCACAGTTTGACCATCCATATAGCATTAACACTAAGTGGCCTCATGTTGGAACATCAAAGGGTCTCCGGCTTGTCCAAAATATCTTGCTCCGCTGAAGAATTATGTTGCAAGACGACAAAATGGATTTTGAACTTGTGGCACCATAGGGTGTACCATAAATGCTGTCCGCAGAACTATGTTTGTTTTTTTAACCAGCGTTAAACACATGATGGCCCTCTCTGTGGTATAGTAGGCAATCTTGGCAGCATGTTAAAGAAGTGGCTAAATGTTTGTTTACGTCGAAACATTACGGGGTGTGATGCTTGAAGGAATCAGCCCCATTGCGCTCCCGTTGCAGGCCTGCTGCGTTCCACAATATGACTGCTTCCAAATGTTGATCCAGGGGGCTATTCTATGAAAACATTTGCACCAAGTGCTCCGGTTCAGCTTGCCACAGTACAGTATAGGGCATTAAACTGATCTGGTTGATGTTTTCACCACAGGGGGTGTAGGCTGGGTGGTGATGCTAGCTGGGCATCAGCTATGCAAATAGAGTCAAATCATAACAGTGTGATCTGTTATGCAGCGGTGCCTGCCAGTGAAGTCAACAAAGAAGAATGCACCCCAGTAAAGAAAAGCCAAAAATGGAGGGTATTCGGTATTTGGTGCTCCTACATTCTTCTTCATGCAATGTTAAATATTATTTTATTTCCATTTTCACAGTGAAATGATGAATCTCTGTAAATCAATCAATGGGTACCAAACCATCAGGTACCGTACCATGCCAGCGCCACAGTACAGATGAGTGGTTTTGGTACCTTTGGCTACTTTTGCAAATGGAAAGAATGGAAATAATTCCACAATGACCAGACTTAAACTGTACAGGCGGGTGGAAATGGTGCTTTGGTGTCCCAATGATAACCAACTTGAAAGTGAAAGTCTGACATGGTCAGCGGCATGCCTGAAACTGCACATTGTTCTCGTGTTGGACTTTCCATATGATGTGCTTCACATAGAAATGCCCTGTCTTGTTTTCTTTTGGACCCTCCAGATGTGGTTCTTTCAAGGAAGACATCCATTAGAGCTTTCCTCAGTTAAGCAAAAGCTCTAACTCTTAGCAGACGTTATTGTCCCTTTGTGTCAAGGAAAAATTGGGGATCAACCACAGGAATTTATTTGCCATTTTTCAGGGCCGTCTTGTTCAAACACATCACATTGTTTCAACGTTTTCTTTTTTTCGGTTGCTTTCAGCTTCAGTTGCTGGAACCAATCACTGGAAATACAAGAAGGCCCCGTGACTGAAAGGACCAGAGACATAGACTACGTTTACATGCAGTCTACAACTCTTTTAAAACCAGAATATTGGCAGTATTCAAGTTTTTAAAGGCCATGTAAACGCACACAAAAACCCGAATATGCTCTTTTACACCTGGGTTACCCCCTTTTCCTACGCCAGTATTTGGTCATATAAAAGGAATCGGGTTACCTTCAAACGAACAAGGCATTGGTGTGTGTTCTGCAAATGCTCTTGCTATATCCGCAAGAAATATTGCACAGAAAGTACTTGTAAGCGTGTCATCCTTGCAAAAGTGAGCCAAACTTGAATATACTGATCTTTTCCTGCGGAGCGTTCACGTTATTTTACTGTCTCTATGGCGAACATGACAGTGTGTATATAGACACACAGACGTGTGTATAAGTCCGTACGTCTGGCACGCGGCTTGCCAGAAATACACAAGCAGAGGAAAAGAAACATGACGAAACTCAGATGCAGCCCAGAACTTCACTTTTGGAGCGAGATGGGAACAGACCGCCTCATTCCTGTAGTGAGTAACTTGAATATAATACGTTTTATTGACGGTACAAAGTAACAAGCAGAAATAATGTCTATTTGCGTCATGACATGTCCATGTGTCGTCGTTTTAAATCGGGTTATTCAGATGCGGGACTAACTGTCTGCTCATTCATCTAAATGGGTTATTCCGAATGTTTCAGAAATCTGAATTTTTTTCAACCTGAAATTGACTGCATGTAAATGTAGTCATAGACTACGTTCCATCCTACTGACGGTATACTCTGTAAACAACACTGGCTTGCTGAGACAAATAGTTGTGCGATCTTACACAAACAGGCTGCCCTTGAGTTAATTCTATGTTTTGCTTTGAATGTTTTAAAGCACTTTGAGTTGCATTTTTATGTATGAAAAGTGCTATATAAATAAAATGTGATTGATTGATTGATTGATTGAGTTAGCCACAATAGAAGTAACGGAAAAACCTGCTGATTTCATGCATAGCGATCATAGCTGAGCTTGAGCGTAGGGGCGCAGAATGTGTGAGTGCGTGTGTGTGTGCGCGCGTGCGTGTACATGTGTGCATACAGAGGTGGTAAACCACCTGTGGAAAGAGTGATAGGTATGTTCTGCATTTCAGGCCCACGGAGTTTATATAATCCCTCACTTAACTCCGACACAAAGGGTCCATGTAAGATGCTATTAACTATGACATTACAGAGCAGCAAAGCAAGAAACAATAGGCAAATTCGTATTAAAATGCACCATAATATGAGGCAATGTTTAACTCAGTTCAGAGCCCCCATTTTTATTATTTGCATTGCTTTGTTTGTTATTTAACAGGATCAGTGTTGCCACAGCTACCTTGAAAATAACTTTACAAGTACAGTTTTAAAAGTTACTTTACTGCTTAATTGCTTTCAAAAGTAACATAGTTAGTTTACTGATCACTTGATTTTAAGGGGAACTAAGTTAGATTAGTAGTTACTTTAATAGATACATTCACCAGATGCTGACAACCCTGCTTAAAGAGGAAGTCAACCCAAAACATTTTCTTTGCAAGAAAATGTTCTACAGTATGTGCCTTAACTAGTCGAAACACGGCATTCTGATTACTGTTGCGTTTGTGGGATATGAGTTAAGCAGTAAAATTCACCCGTTTTTAGCCATCTCGGGGGCGGCCATTTTGCTACTTTCTGTTTTACGGAAATTGACATCACAACTTTCTTGTAAAGACAGTTTTTTGGGGTGACTTCCCCTTTAACATAAAAATGACACCCGGTTTTACCACTTTATTTAGTTGGAAGTGCAGTTTTAACAGTGACGTTTAAGAATAAAGTTTTTTTTTTTAATTAAAAATAAAATAAAGACAAACTTTTGTTTACATATCGTCGCTGTCCAATGAAAAACACTTATCTCAATTATTTTCAATTTTCTTCTTTTTACATGAATGGTACTTCCGCGTTAAAGACATTGCGTTAATGTGAAAATTTTAAAAAATTCCAAAGTTGGATTTAAGTGTTTTCCACAGGACAGCGATGATATATATTTTTTAACTGACACATTTAACTATTAATATTGTAATGGAGAAAATCAACATTTATAATGTGCACGGTTTATAAATATAACAATTAAATTTGGGGACCTCCAGCAGTCACACAATCTGGTGGGACTTTCTCTTTAAGCTTGAATGCATACTGTGCTGTGATCCACTATTTTTTTTAAGTAATGTTTTTGAAGCTAGACAACACTTATCGACAGCACAGAGTGTGCAACAAACCTTAATATTTCCGTATTGATCTGACACAAACTCAAAAAATAGTGGCGTCACTCCCTTGAAAGTGGAGCTCAAGCCTCCCACAATGCTTCATTTCAAGAGGCATTAGTAAATAAACACGACATTGTAACATTATGTAAGTTACTGGAAAACGAGCATATTTTGGAGTCACTGAAGAGAATTCAACAAAATTATTCATGTATTTTTCCTAAAACTCTGTGGAGGGGTTGGGCATGACAAGCTTCACAGATCCAGTCAAATCTGGAAAAATGTTGTGAAAACATTATCAAGAAGGTAAAAAAAACTTTACAGGGCACAAACCGTTATCTAGATACAAACCACAGTTGGGCATTTTTTTGTTTTCATTTTTTTAAAGTCGAGTAGTTTTGAAGTAATACTGCTCACAACAAGGTGAGGCTAAGGCAATGGCCTTTCATTTTGTGTAGTCTGGGTTCTCCTGCCAATTGACTAATTCATCCATGATTCAATTTGTCCGTGTAGGACTAGTGAACCACGCCACTTCAATTTCACCCTGCTAAGGATCCGGACCTGTGGACACAATAGGGTTCTTTGTCCAGGGGCTGGCGAAACCTTTAGTCTGAGGAATGCCAGACATGCAGCTTTAATTCGAGCCCCGAAATGCGATCCGATGCAACAATGGCTGCCAAGAGGGGAAGGGAGCAAGTTCCCGGAAATACTTGTTGCTACAGTATGTGGGAGGCTCATCTCAGTCCCACTTTGACCGGGTCTCCGACTGCAGGTGTTCACTCGATGTAAACCAATTACTGCTCACGAGAATGAAGGCCGACAAGGCTCAACAAGGCAGGATGGGCAAATGGAAGGCAGTGCAGACTGTCAGGGGTCTGCCTTGATGACCTTAATTAGTCCCATCTCACCCTCCATGGTTAAACACACACTGCTTATTGGGTTGCTCATCACGGCACAACAAAGACCCCCCAGTGTAGGTGTTTTGTGGCAGGGGTGGGGGCTCAAAGATTGTGTTTGACTTCATTCCCGTGTCCTGCTCTTTATCTACGTCTGCCGCTCTTTGTTTGAGTGCACACAAGGACGTAGCACATAATGGATCGATAGGGCGGCCAAAGCTCTATCAGCAAGTGCCTGTGTGCTTGGGTGGGGGTTTAAATTGAGCTGGGGTCTGGGTGCCATTTCACAACGTCAAAGAAAACACCTCGTCAAACACATTGAAAGACACAAACAGTTCTATGAAAGAGAGAGAAAATAAAAATGTCTCTGGGCAACTGGCCAAGACAGTGCTATAAAACACGCTTTCTTTTCGTTGCCTTTCACAAGTCACACAAACCGTGGGCGTGAAGGAATTTCAAATGTGAGCAATATTTGACAGATGTTCCTTCTCCCATTTCCCTCAAGGAAATATGTCCTACCTACGCTGCTCTTGCTACCTCAGGAGGGATTCACCTCTGTTTGCAGTCTTGCCTTTTTAAGGCAGACAAATATTTTGAGGTCTAAAAAAAGTTATTCAAACACCACTGAGGAATTCCAAACCTGTGAAGAGCAACAGCTGGCTGTCTACTTGGCCCCACCCATCCCCATTTTCATCACCCGCCTCGCCCCTACTCACTCTCCCCCTACACGCAAGCAACATATGCTGCACTTGCGCCTGATGGACTGACTTACTGATCCGCTTTTTCACTGCTCAGACATTGATGGATGTGAGTGGGGTTGTTTGCAGGCCCCCCAACACAAACACCCCCACACACACACCGGATGCAGCAGGTCATTTGGCCCTTGATCGCAAAGACTACAAAACATGAGATTGAAAAAAACGAGGAGGCAGTACAGATGTTGCAAGACTTGATTTTTCTCAAAACTAGGGCAGATTTCCAAAAGTGTGTTATCCAGATGTATAATGACCATTGTGCATATTTGTTTGCATACTTAGGCTTTACAAGTTGGGTACAAATGGTTCAGATACTTAACAATTAAAAGAAAAATATAAATCCTTTGTCAAGACTACATGTTGGGACACATCTGGGGAACACGCAACAATCTATTCATAGTGCATACAGTGAGGTCAGTTTCAGGAAAGATACGCCTTTCAAGTAACACAAAACCACAGTCATGCATGACATCACATGAGACATTCCCCACAATACATCTGTTTAGCCTGCATCAAATGACCAAATGTCATCTGCTTTTTCTTTGGCTTTTTTCTTTCAAAAGAAGGAGCAGTCTCAATAAGGGCTGTAAAGAGTTGAAAGTGGATAGGGGCCCTACATGCCAAAAGTAAGAGAAGTCCCACTCCAAGCCCCAAGACTAGCATCACCATATACATCGTCATTTGTCATCAAAACTAAAATAAATTACTTAATTGTTTAGGAAATACGGTTTCAAAGCTTCAAGAGTGTAAACATAAACATGAAGCAGAGACGTGAACATGTAGTTTTACCTGAGGTGTCCCACAGGCTGAGTTCAATCCTCTGTGTGTCGATTTCAAAACTGGCCGTGTAGTTCTCAAACACAGTGGGGACATAACTCTGCCGGGACCAAAACACAGTGCAATGTGAGGACAAGAATCACTGCATCGCCGCACACCCCACACCACTCAATCCACGCACTGTACATCCACGCATGCACCATTGAAGGGAGGATGAGTGCAAGCCATTGCCATCGTCATTGGTTCATCCAAAGTGTGCTCATGATGTACATCATCCCCATCATATTGCTAAAGGTGCTCACCTCAGGGAAACAGTCCTTGGCAAACACGTGAAGCAGAGCTGTCTTCCCGCACTGGCTGTCTCCCACCACCACGATTTTACACTTCACACTCGGACTAGGATCCATGGCGGACTTCACGGAGAGTTTCTGACACGGGCGTCTTTCCTTCATTGATTCCCGCCGGGGAGTGACTATGATTTCAAAACAATCACAAAAAAAAAAAAAAAAATCGCCGTTTAAATGCGTGTGGGTGCTTGACGCCGCTTCACTGACGAACTCCCTGAGTTGTCTGCGCCTGCTCCAAGCCGGTGGAAACGTTTGTCGTCCGGTCTTATAGGGCGATGGGAACCAATCAAAGTTGGCGCTCCCTCCCCTCTTGAGCAGCTCGGCCTCTTGTGCGAGCCTCTTCGCACAGGCAACAAAGAAGCTCACTGCAGTGCTGTGTGCCGTCCTGGCACCCCCTCCTGGTTGCAAGGGTCAAAAAATGTTGACAAGTACAGTACAGTACAGTACAGTAGGAGGTCCTCCTCGGTTTAGGGTCTCCACCTACCATCGTTCGTGGTTACGTGCCCTTTGAGCCTAGAACGTTAATGGAATAAAAAATAATTTTAAAAAAAGTCTTTTGTTTTGGTCGTTTTCCTGAAGTGAAACGTCAAAATAGAATGCAGTACCCTTTAACAACTTTTTTAAAAAAAAAGCCTCTTTACACAAAATGGTTTCCCTCTTTTATTCATCAAATGTTGTGCTTTTCCTGAGACACAAAAGAAAAAAAAGCATTACATGACACGTTAAGATTCAGCTAGCTCGACATTTATGCAATCTAAACACGTTCCCATAGCTTAGCATAGAAACGTTACTATACTATTTACTATTTAGCCACTCATAGCATCTGAAAAAAAATCTTAGTTTTGGTGTTTTTTTTCCAGATTAGACGGATAATTTTTTTAACACCAGTTTTACTTTAAGGCTGGCACAAGACACAACATCATTCTTACATGACAACCATGGATGGTTAATATCTTGCTTTTCCGAATGTGTTGCTGCCGTTGTTAATGCTTCCGGTGAATTCTCCCATGTTGCTGTTGTCCCTGTTTTTTCCCCTTTCCGTTTAAACCACAACTCTGAATCAAACAAGATGTTAACTGCAGTTGACTTCACATCTCTCTATTTATGTATTTTCTTATGTCATGTCCTCATTCTGGAGGTTGAAAACTGGTTGAAGAGTACCCAGGTCGCGGACCGAGGACGGACTGGCAAAAAAGGATAACATTCCTATCTATGGTAATTAACATAACATTTTACTACAATGTGTTCACAAATCGGGGTAAGTGCAAAGTGTGTACAGATTACGGAGTACAGTTTTTATTGCGATTATTCTTTGGCACAGTGGTGTGTGTAAATAATAATTAGTCATTGCTGTGTTTGTTTGGCCTTTGCTGCATTTTACTCTGGATGGTGAGAAGTTAGTCATCTATGTATATTAGAACATAACTCACAGAGCCAAAAGGCCATAGCAAGACAGACCAAATAAGATGCGGAGGATGTTTTAGACACTTTGTTCAAATGAGATTGAGCCCCCTGGCTGTTTTGTGGAACCTTGAGACACAGCAATTGATTATGTTGCAAGCACACGACTTGCTTTTGACAGGTCCGTATTTGAACCCTATGAACCAGAGGTAAGGTTCTGGCTGTTTCTTCAATGCTGCATTGATTGCTTCCAGTGAGTATTATTTCATTATGTGTGAACAACACTTGCAGCCTGTCATTTATGAATTGCCATTAAACAACATATAGACATTTCCTATCAAAGAGACTTGAGGCAACAAGGCGTTTGTACAACAAAAATGAGAAAACAGCACTGTTCTGTATCCGTTATTCTTTTTGAGACATCATTTTTGGACGCTTGGTGTGGCTGGAAGATTTTTTAAATTTTTTACACTGATACAGCTCCACCCTGCAGACTGCGAGGCAGGAGTCCCGTCTGTTGTATGGAAACTGTGCCTGCAGGAAAAAACACTGCCAGGAGAGTGGGGGACGGGGGATTTTACTCTCTGCTTTCTGGCAGCCATTTCTCCACCACATGTGCATTTGGCCTCATTTAAATTCTATCTGATGCAAGAGATTGTGGAGCTTCACCACCTGGGTGACAGCACTGGTTGGTGCTAATCTCTATTGTTGCAGTCTGTCACTTCTGGACCCTAAAGTGACAACATGCAGCTTGATTTCATTCGCATATCAAACTTAAATTATTTTACACATGGAACACATTTGCTACATTAAAAATGCTATATTGAACAATAGACACAAAAAAGTATAGATTTGGCATTTTCCTGCTGACACAAAGCTTCTGACCAATAGTTTTACAATTTGGGCAGCACAAGGGTATAGGTATTAGTGCATTTGCCTCATAATTCTGAGGCTGAGGCCTCAAGTCTCAACGGGTCTTTCTGTACGGAGTTTGCATGTTCTCACCTTGCTCGCGCTGATTTTCTCTGGTACTGCAACTTCCTGCCACATTCCAAGAATATGGATGTTACAGTTTTTCTCAGCCGCTTTAGTACGTTTCTCAGATCCAAGTTGAAATTTGCAAAACAGTAAGTGCATTTCTCAAAACAATTCGTACAAATAAATGGCAAAACATCATAGCTCCCCTGCAAAAGGCATTTTCTTTCTCAAAATCTTTAGTACATTGCTCGAAAGTAAATATTAATAATAATATCAAGTCAGTCAAATTGCTTAGTCATGTTGTCAATATAACAATGTACTCTGGAGACATGTACACTACCACTTAAGTTTAATCACAAATTCAGTATTCTAATTTGAAAGTTTACACCTTGATGTATGTTAAAGGTTGACTATAAGAGAATGGGCAAGACTTATTGTATATGTTACTTTTACTATATGTCACAAAAAAAACACTCATCTTAAAAAGTAGAAACGTGAACGTGAGATCATCCTCAGGAAAAATGTACAGTAAATGCAACGCTGTAGAATTGCAGTCTTCTTTCAGGCCACAAATTCTCATCCATATCACAACAAATATTTTCACGTGCTATAAGAAAGTTCAGAAAACCGGTTGATCATTGGTTGACCTAATGCTTCACACATTTCCCTAAGGTAGAAAAAGCCAAGATTCAACTGGGGAAAGAGTTTCATTGAAATGTATAGAAATATGCTTTACATATTATGACAACTTATTCAACTATTGTTTGTATTTTGTATTGTTATTGTATATGTAGAGAAATACGATGAACTCATGCCAAAATGTTTTGGGGTGTGAGACAATTCAACAGAGACCCATCGTCATACATTTTGATTAATATGACATAAGCAATTGATGATGTTGGAAACAACAGTTAACTGGACACAATCATTTGCATGATAGTTCCAATTAGCAGCTTCTTCAAAGCAATAACAAACTGTTTGCACAAGTGACACAACCACAACTAAAGTGCTGTACATAAAGAGTGAACATAAATAGAATAGAAAGCTGCAGATACAAAGAAATTGAGGTAAGGAAAACATAAAAGACACACACACACACACATTAATATGAACATCGTATGTCGCAATTGAGTAAATTTCATATTTTTTCACAAATTGATACAATTGGTCAGTCCACACCTGCGTGTTATTTTTACAAATTATTTACCAATTTAAAGTGTTGAAAATGGTTTGCTGTCTTTGACGATGCAATGTTAAGGGGTGAACAAACTCGCAGTTTTGGAGGTCTCCTGAGAAGTGATGATTTTGGAGGTATACGATTTCCTCCTGACGCCAGCAAGCATTCTACCATGAAAGCAATGAATCACTGAGCAGGGAAATAGTCAAAATGAAAGTATTTTGATGCATCGCATGTAGTGGAGATGATCATCAGGTAACCTTGACAGCGCATCAACAGAAAATCTCCACAGGGACTCTCGACAGTACCTTTCATGTATAATAAATGATGTCACAGTGTGTGAAACATCCTTGGAAGACATTTATTTCTGTTTGCATTGGCACTTCACGCAAAACAGGATGGGCAATCCTAAGCATGTTTATCTGAAATGTGGACTGAAAAATGACTTCACCTGATGGATGGATGTCTTTGTCACTGCAGCCTTTGGCCCCAATGCAAGCGGATGATAAAGGTAAACAACAAAAACGAGTTCTTTTGTCTGCACCTTTGTCTGGATCCTCAGCAAAATGTAATGGGTTCTTGCTTGCCAAGAGTTGGTCAGAGTGATTCTTCCTCACCTACTGTACCTGAGTGGAAAATGGCAAAGGACCTACAATCACAAACTTTTAATATTTCTGATTGCAAATCCTTGTATGTGTGCCTGAAGCAGGTAACTGTGGCAAGACACAAATAGCGGAGCGACTGGTTGAGTGTTTGTATAACATGTCTCCCATGTTATATACCATCATTAAAATGCAATGGAGAAAAACTGACAGTTAGCGTAGCTTGCCCTTCGCACTATGACAAACAAGCAGGGCCGCCTGTTGAATAACGCAGATGATGCACTGTCAGGCCGTCTGGCATCTTCGTCCTCATCATCCATAGTTCCAGCGCAGGAAAAACTCTCGTTCGCACGTTATCGCTCGTCGTTGTCTGAATTTTCTAATTTTCCGTCAGCAATGCTCTCTCGCCCCAATCTCCACCCACTGGTCAACAAATATTTTTTGTGTTCTGAGAAAGAACGTTTTTGTGGGGCATGCAAAAGAAATTGTCCACCAGGCCCCAAATTGGTTAGCGGTGGCCCTGAAGACAAGTTGACACACGATTGTCAGTGGAGATTTTGTTCTGTGTGTCTTGCGCAACACACACGCACGAGCGCACATACGCTAAGTAGTAAGTCTACCATTCAAATTTTTTCCTTGTCAGGTGCACAGATGGGAAATAACGATGCACAAATACTTCATTAATGTAGTTGATTAGTCTTTTCCAGTATGTTGTAATTCACGGAGTATTTAGTTATTAGAATTAGAATTTCATCCGTTTCATTTTAACACCAGTATCTGCACTTTTTACTTAATACATTTTCAAAACAGGGTCGTTACTTTTGTTTTACATGATGCATGATGAATAAAAAATAAACTAGACAAATGTTCGTGGCTCCGCCCATCATATGAACGGTTACACCCGGTCTCGGACATCTCATCTTATGATTGGCTCTCAATCTATGATGTCACTGGAGAAGACGCTATGCTACCCGCTAAAACTGGAAGGTGAGAAGAAGTAAAACGATCGACGACATGGAGTACGTTGTTATTTGAATGGGTAATTTTACTTTCACCAGTCATTTTTTATACAAGTAATTGTACTTACTCAAGTATAGAATGTCATTACTTTTCCCATCTCTGGTCAGGTATGAGGTCGCTCACGTATAAAAACCAGTTAAGATGTTAAAAAATGTTATAGTTTACATTTCTTGATGATTACTGTATAATAATAGCACTACTCCTAACCGTAAAACACATTGCAATACTGTACATACTAATGATAAACTATCATTTAGCAGTGACACACTAAAAACTCCCTTCTTGCAAGATCTCCCAAAATGCCGTAATAAAAAAGAATCAAGAATGTGTAACAAATAAACTCAAGCCAACTCTGACGTGTTTTCAGCCTGTGGCTCAAATAGGACTTGAGGTGAGCGACGAGTCTAGGTCAGTGGGTCTGTGGCCCCTGAGTTATCTCTTGTCGACACGCATTCAATCAGCAACCCACTGACATTTACAGTTGCGCCACACTGGCACACGCACACACACATGCAAGGATTCCCTCAATGGTTTTCACATCACTGACTAAAATTAAGGGCAGGCTGTAAATAAAATATTTTCCTGAAAACTAGAGAGATACAGTCTTAATGGTTGGAGATGTCTGATATAAATCATTTGAAAAAAAAAAGCACAACAGGGTTAGAGTTAGTTATCTCAAAGACTGACAGTAAAGGTCAGAGACACATTAATGCTACCCTGCAGGCAATTTGAAGGCGACTGATTGAATGGTCCATTTAATTCCTGTAAACCTGAACAATGTACGAATGTAAAGGATAACCATTATCCCTCATTTTCATTTAGATTCTGTTGAGCAGCAGCGTCAGTTTGCGACCGCACCCCCACACACTGCGACTGTAATCGTGCAGCTGGAGTGTCAAGGTTGCTTGGCGACAGCAGTTGATGAAAGATAGGAAGGCAGAAAGAAACCTTCATTGAACAGACGGACTCAATTCATCTCTCTGTTTTTATTTAGGAGGAACAACTGTTCACTTCCTTTCAAACTTAATGACATCTTATCCTCATAACTTTGTTCATTCAGGAGAAATGTATGACAACAAGGGCCTCTTCCAAAAGTCAGATCTGCTAACCTTTCCTTAACCTTTGTTGGATTACGTTACCAGGTCAAGGAGAATTGAAAAGGTGCGTCCTTTTGAACATAGGAAAGGACAGTACTGGTACAAATGAATTTGACTCAAACTTTCCAAACTGAGGTCATTGCGTTGTCAATGAGCATTGCTGACGTCAGTCTCTAGCTTGCGGACTTTATCTGTAAAACATTAGCTTGATAATGAAATGAAAAAGATATAGCTACAAATTGTTCATTTTATGAAGGATCACTGATGATGTGTTTATAATTTTATTTCTATTTCTGTGGAACCACACCTTCCTTTTTTTCCTTTAAACACAGTCGCTGTCCTGTAAAAAACACATATGTCCGATTTTATAATTAAAAAAAAATGTTCACATTAATGTGATGTCTGTAATGCGGTAACCCCATTCACGTAAAAATAAAACTGAAAAAAATGGACATAAGTGTTTTTCACAGGACAGGGCTGATATATTTCTTGGCCTCTTTCACAATCAACTTGTGACAAAAAGAAGAATGATCACTTTTTATTTTTTAATTTGTGTCGGTTTTTTTAAACATTATTTGTGTCTTGAGTGTGGAACTTGAGTGTCTTTGCGTAGTGTATCAACTAGAAGGAATCATCCCCACCATTGGAGGATTAGACTTAGATGACCTGAATGGAATGTAAATACTGTGAGCGTCACTGACCACAAGTGGGAGGAACCTTTAAGATTCCAAATGTTTTGAGAAGTGATATTCCTTAAACATCCTTTGATCTCAAGTGTTCTTCCACTTGCGGGCTTGGAGATCGGGAATCGTACCAAAATTTAGCATTTTCCCTTCCTTTCTATCCAAGTCAGCAAAGGCCTGATTCTCTGATGTCACTGAAAGATTATCCTGATGAATTATCCTGTGATGTGGAGGGACTTTTCCTTCCTGATATGATCTTATAGTGAACAGAGCCGACAATCGTGAATGTTAAATATGTATTATCAATATAATTTTTACCCGGCCAAATCTTTGTGTTGTCAACACTGAATTGGCTTAAACCGTGGACTCTGTGGTTGTGAGGTGAAATGGAACCAGAGCCAAGCAGGACGTTTGCTGAAACTGGCGCTGTTGCCAGACACAAATAGAGGAGCACCCGGTCGTACACTACAGCGTGTCTCATCTCAAGTCAGTCACCACAATAGATATAGCAACTGACAACCATCGCAAGCTACTCACCAGACAAGCTAATGCATATTTCTTCTCTTTCTTCTTTGTACGTTCCATCCGTCTAGATGCTCTGTTGAACCTTGCTGCCGCTCACATGTCAGACGCATAGTGACAACTATGTGATGTGCTGTGTTTAGTCACCTTGAGTATCAGAACTGGGCATTTTACTACAAATTGAGCGTCCGTTATACGTCACCCGACAGCAGTGAGGGTACCCTTCCTTTGTCCGTCATTCGCCTTTTTTCTTGGGTTAAAAAAAAAATACTACCTGTCTATAGGCCGGTCAAACTCTAATTTTAATTTCTAATTTTCCGTCGGCGATTCCGACTAAACTTGACAGTGTTTCAATGGATTGCAATCAACTTTTCGTCA
Source organism: Filicampus tigris (assembly GCF_054856515.1). Lineage (NCBI taxonomy): Eukaryota > Metazoa > Chordata > Actinopteri > Syngnathiformes > Syngnathidae > Filicampus > Filicampus tigris. The sequence continues at coordinate 27,504,287 of NC_141217.1, read as the reverse complement.
CTGTACTTTTATTGGCATACCTGTGTGCAAATAATAACATGTGAGCCTCTTGGAGATCATAATGTAAATAAGGTGTGTGCTAATCACCGTTAACAACATTAGCTTAGCGCTAATCGCTGTTAGCAACATTAGCTTAGAGCGACTACAAAACACACCCAAAATCACCCAGGTTATCTATAATAAAAGTATTCATCACCATAGCACGACCCATCTGTCGCAATATCAGGTTTTATTACATTAATTAGCGCGGCTATTGGGAGAGAGCGGCGTACGTGTCTTACCTCGATCAGCCACATCAAGAGCAAGAGTGAGTCGTAGCGCAACACTGTTAAACTTAAGAGCGTTGCAACTTTCCGTGGGAGACTTGAGAGTGCTGCGATCTCTTTTTTGCATCTTGACAGTGGCGGAATCTGAAGTCTGCAACTGTCAGGGCGATTTAATTGCGGGTGTCTCTAGTCTGTAGCCAGGAATTAGCCACAGTTAGCAAGCAGCAACGTCTACCTTGCCCACCTCAATCCACACGTCTTCGCCACTTCCTGGGCCATCTGCACTCACTCAGCTTCCGTGCATGCGACTCACAAGTTATCTGTCGTTTTATTTTAGCTTCTCACTCGGATTTGTCGACTTAGCTGTTGTCACAACAGCTTGTTCGTCTTCGCGCCGCCAAAGTTCCACCCATCCCGCATTAGCTGCCAATCAATCACATTAGCAATACTGGCTGCAGTCTTCAAACTACCAATCAAACCAATTCAAACCCCCATTGGCCGCTATTTGAACAAAAAGAGTGACTCACTGCACCACGAAAACTGTTCACAGCCCTGGTCCATCACTCAAATCTGTCCCCCGGGCAACTACAACTCAGTAGTTTTCCTCGCGCACTTGCCGCGGCCATTGAAATCGAAACTTAATGACGGACTACAGACGAATGACGGATTAAATAAAGACGGCTTCCAACTATGTTTAGTCCGTCTATTTTAAAATTTAAAATACCCGTCATTCGTCAACCGTCAGCAAAACGGGCATCCTTCAGTGACGGAAAGACGGGCCGGTCCCTCACATAGACAGAATGCTCAGATCTGTAAGTACACCACACACTTTTAGAATTGTAATTATTACACAGTATTTCTTTTCCTTGTAATGTGTGTGGTCTTAAAATTGGTCAAGTCGTTAATAATCGATGTGTGCTTAAAGGTCAGTTTAGTGCTTCACTTTTTAGTGTGAGTCAATTGAAAATCCATCACTCAAGAGAAACGCCGATGAAGAAGCACTGGGATTTACAATTGAAAGATTCGGTCAGCGGTTTCTGGTGTATACAACCGAACGGAACCCCCCTACCATCATTTTTTTTTGCTCCCCCCCAAGCTTACTAACGCATGACATTTTCTTTTAATGAATCATTAGCTTCATATCCTCAGCTCAATGTACTGAAGGGCGGCGAGGGCACGGCATATAGAGGAGAAAGGCAATGATGCGTTCAAGTACAGTAAGTGTGCCAGTTGCCTCCCGTCAGTCTTTTGCTCTGTTCAGGCGTGGATACACACTGATGTAATGAGGCAAGCTGAATGTGCTTATGTGTATGCATGTGTGTGCGCGCGCGTCTGTTTAATAGGCTGAACGATGAATCATTCCAGGGATGACCTGATTCTACAGGGAGGTTTGTGTGTGTGTTTGTGTGTGTGTGTGTGTGTGTGTGTGGGGGGGGGGGGGGGGGGGCGTAGGTGTGCGGGGGGGGGGGGGGGGGGTGTGTGTGCGTGTGTGTAATTTCAGCAGTTAATGGCGCATGAAACAATGTCTTCATTAGTATCTCCATATGAACCACATGCAGGGACAATAATCATATCTGTCAGTTTGATTGCAGGGAGAATGTATGTCTGTGAGTCTGTGACAAAACAAACCTTTCAAACTTATTTTAAACTTGTGATAATCTGACTCTGGGTTTGTTTTCCCTCTCACTTTTGCGGGATAGGACCATTTTTGAACAATAGCTCTACACCTTCAGATGAATTTGCTATATGGTACCATCGCAATTGAAATTGAATCAGCATTTCGAGCGCAGCAAGTAGTAGCATGCAAAAAAAGAATCCAATCGAGAGGAACGTGTGTGGTCCCAGGCCTCGGGGTGTGATGTTTGTAAAATAGGTTAATAGCTCTCGCTTACTATTTCTTATTGTGACTGTGGTAATGTTGACATGAATTGAATCATACTGAGACCTATTTTAGCTAAATATCAAACATTTTTATTTTTGGAGGGACCCATCTACCAATACATGTATTTGTTGCAGCCCACATATAGACAAGCATTCATTCACACTCACATGTATAACTATGGACAATTTTAATAGTCTTCAGTGAACCTAGCATAAATTTCTTTGGAATGTGGGACTACAGTGAGAATATACAAACTCCACAAACTGTGATGCTGCTGCCCTGTAGCTAAATATGGTTAGAAAAGTATGAGAAATAGCTTTCAGAAGGACACAGTAATGTACTATAAGCACAACTGCAAAATACAAACACAAATATCGGGAAACTAGTAGCTCTGACAGTCAAAACATTAGCAGTAGTGCTTGTGTAGTATTTCTTAAGATTTTCCAAGTCCATCCAATATTTTTGTCAGTTATAATGAAAGAACACTGGTGTGTGCATGTATATATCTAAGAAGAATTCTTCACCGGAATGATTTTAGATTAGAGATTATATTCCACATGTGATTCCACATTAGCATGTAAAGGTTTGCAAGCAATCTGAAGGAGATGCACATGTTTCACTGGGCTCTGTGAAAAAAAATTAAATTACACATGTAGCTGATTTATACTCCAGTGACCAGTAATAGCAGTGCATGCACCGAGTTTTTAAGTGGGAATAATAGCATGTTAAGTGCAAATCAGTATCCAAGAAATTCGAGCAACTGCAGCAAAGGCTTGGTGGGCTGAGCTTGGAGGGGGAAATGTCACTTGTCTCTTGTTTGGGGTCTGTCTCCACTTATGGAAGCGCCATAAAAGTGGTAATGCTGCGCAGATGGAGACATTGTGCCTGTGAGCGGGCAACATCGAAGGCGCAGAATGCTGAGAATGCCTTTCATCAAGGCTTTATGAAGGGAGGCGGTCGCTTTGATGATTTGGCTGACATTTCCAGGAGACGTTAAAGACTTGAGCCTGGCTAATCAAATCATTGCGTGGTTCTCTTAGAGGCATGCTAGCATGCACGTCTAGCAGCATTAGTGGTTTTAGAGCTAGACAGATGCCGTGTTTAAGTGCTTTTTGGATGGAATGAAAGAATGCGCCGCCTGTCTTGTCTACATGACTTGCTTTCTGATTTTGACAGGCAGATAAACAATTGCATTTACACAATGCTCAACATGCATCTGTGCACACTAGGATATGAATTATGTTATACAGTGGTACTGTATACACATGTAAACGGAAGTTAAGTACAGCATGCAAAAGGGAATAATGCATGCTAAGGAAAAGGAACAAACCAGACCAGGCACATCATTTGGTGCTCATCCTGCTTAGTCTAAGTTATATCCCACACGAGAGTTCTATCAAAACGGCGGCCAAATCCTGCACATGATCACATTCCTCGTTCACTGACTCCGGAAAACAAACTAACAATTGATTGTGATTTATGTGTATTCATTTTTTAATCGAATTTAATATGACCGAAATGACTATGGTACATTCTTTCTCCAGCATGAATCAACACAAGGTAACACACTGCTCTGAAACACCTTCCTTTCCCCCTCTTCATTTCGTGTCTTGCATTTTACATGGTGAGAAGGTTGACTATATTTTAGTTATATTTACTTTCATTATACATATATTGGTAACGTCACCGCATATTACAGTATAATGGCAACACTTTGAGGCTGGTTCAAATTCACTCGAGATTGTTGTCAATGAGGAGCACTGGTTTGAAAGGAGAATAACTAAAAATTCAGTAAGAGTCACAAAATGGATTGTCTTCTACTTTGAACGTTTCACTGTATATGGTATTGGAATATTTAAACTTTGATAGCTGCAGGTCAAAATTGTAAAAACAATCACATCACATACTCCGGAACTAGATCTGTTCTACTTTTACTTTCTGCGTCTTCAACAGCAAATTAGTAAGGATTGGGTGAATTCCACCAAGTAGTTAAATACAAGAAACCTTCATTGATTCAAGACGTAGTATTTATACAAAATACCGTTGTTGAGAGGGAACATGGTTCAAAGTTACATACTCGTCCAATTTAGGGCTAACAATTCAAAAATAATTCGGATGCTATTTGTGGCCACAGCACGTGCAGGGAGAATTCTGATCAACATCACATTGAAGTAAAGAGGTCAGAGAAGTCCTCCATGTTTTCTTTATAGGGGGCATACGATGGAAGGTTGACCTATTTATTTGCGAAACTGGCAGCTAGGATGGGGTAAGATTAGCAGACTTTCAGCATAGGCTCGAATATACACTCAAACATTATCATGTCAAAGCCAAAATGTCAGCAGAGCTGCATTGAGTTTTCTTCGATGCACACATGCTAGCATTAGCTAACAGCATTAGCTTCTGATAAGTGTGCTTGACGATGTGAACGCTGCATGTGCCACATGCACACCATCGCACTTTTATTGAAAAGTTTATGGAGCGCTGCCTGTTTGAAAATGATTTTATTGTCTTTAGGGGTGCTAGTTGCCCCACCTTCATACATCGTAGCCTCAGCCTCTGTTTGTAGAAAGTCATTACTCATTTCCTCTTTCAACTACCTGGCTCCGAGGGTACGAAAGCTTGGTTCAGCAGTAGAGTAGAAGACCTGAGAACTGGAAAAAAAATGCACAATATGTCTCCTTTAACATCATACACATTGGGAATCAGGGAAAAAAAAGTGGTCTGCTGCTTCTGGGGGACAAAACACTCTAGAGAGAGGCACCGTTGTATGCTGTAATCTATTCAGAAAGAGCAATTACACTTTCTGTATAATGAGAGTGAACGGAAGCGGTGTGATGGAGGAGCAACATTTGGGTCTCCCAGCATGGTGACCCCATGTTGCTGTGCCTCCTCTCAGCCTCAGATGGAGTCACACAGGCAGGTTTTCATTGTGGCTGCTATTGTTCGAATTCCAAAGACTGTGAGAGTTCAATTGTCGAGACCGTGTCATCACACAGTTGCTGATTATACCTGTCGCAATAATAATGTCAATAAACAAATATACTGCATAACACCATTTCTTGGGGTTGCTTTAAGTATTCCAAGGGATACATAGGCCCTTGAGCACCACGCAAAACCACCATTGTCTTTCATGAAAAAGTCCTGCTGGATGTTTTCAGTGTACTTAAGAGCTTCTCCTTTCCACTGCAACCTCTTCCACTATGTTGTCATGGAAACCTGCCATACTCCGTGTGTGTGTGTGTGTGTGTGTGTGGAGGGGGGCGTGGGGGGGCGTGCGGGTGTGTGTGTGTGTGTGTGAAGATGAGTGATTGTCTGCGGTTGTGAGTATGATGGCAATGGGCTTCTTTTTACATAATGACTCAATTACGTGGTTGAAGATGCATAAAAAGAGGGCGGGCCCTATTAGTATAACATTAGTTATTTAGGACAGTAAAAAGAAAGAAAAGCCTCACACTGCCTCCTACTGCTTGAATTTGGATTTGTTTATTCTAGCGTGCTCTAAAGATATATACAGGTATAAAAAATTACAGACTCAAACATGCTCATTGCATTGTGGTTTGCGTCAATAAAAGTGTACCGGTTCGTCTCTCATGGCACCAGTGCGGTAAGGGACAAACAATTATACCAACAGTACATGCAGGCCAGCAATCTATGTGTACTGTGCTGTAGTCCAAATTATTGCAAAAGCACTGTCAAAGAACACATTAAAATAAATGGCGAACAGGACATGTAAAACTGTGATGAAGTTGAATGAGGATCCTCAATAAACGTCATCCTGTTTTGGGCATTTCAGCAGGTAAATTGAAACTGACAGTTTTTGTGAGGATTGCCTTCTTTAAAATTAATTGTATGATAATAATAATAATAATAATAATAATAATAATAATATAAATGATTTTGCATGAATGCGCTTCATTTGGTTATTTCGTTCTGGTTATCCATCCATAAATTATCCAAATCACTTATTCTCACGAGTGTCGCACTAGTCTATATGAATGTGTAACGTTTCACCTTCTCAATCAACGTCTGTAAAATGCCAAGCAAAAAAACAAAGAACTTGAAATCTAACAGTTGAAGAGATTGACAGTACAACTCCGTCACCTGGCGGCCAAAGACGGCCAGTACACGTCTTTCTCTTAAAAACAAAACAAAAAACAGGAGAGAGTAATAAAAAAAAGAGCGCCCGGCTGGTCTTTTGCAATTTGGTAAATGTGTCCTTGAAGGTAGTCAGTCTTGTCTAAGTAAACCTACGGAGATCGCAAAGATTACTTCCCCAAACGTGAAAGACGTTCCAAGTGTTTTCCAATAGATTCCCCTGGTATGCAGTGCAGTAACGCTGTAGTCCTTCCATTCAGTGACAATGATTCATTTTGTTGTTCTTAAAATAAGACAAACCTCAGCTCATTATCTCCCTGGTTCATGGAGATCTGCTTGTTATGTCTGCGGGCAAGCTGCACGGCATGTAAATATAAATTGTAAATATACAGTAAATACTCCCCAGTCTCCGCAAGCATATTCTCCAAATTGTTCCCAAGAGTGACAATTAGTCTACGAAATGTACACTGCTGCACCATGACAACACGTGAATGCTACATTGTGCTATTCGTGCAGCTAGCAGTTTCAATTGAATAACAATAAAGGAGACCTGGTACTTTATCTTGACTCTCCAGTGGGGGTCGGGTAGGGGCGGGGGGTGTGAGAGAATTGCTGTGTATAGCTCTTTGAAAACTGAAGGAATTTTCTTCTTCGGGGGACTTTAACGTATGCAACAATATTTGCTGTGAGGAGCATCTGAGCATTATCTTTCAAATGGGTAGCAATTATTTTTAAGTTATTGTATTGTGTAACGTATCTGTAAAACATCATTAGCAGATGTAGCCATTCTTGGTTACAGGTTCTCTGCGTTCATCATATCTATAATTGAAAAAAGCACATGGATATTAAAAAAAAAAAAGTCTCAAAGTGTAGTGAAAACGTTTATTAGTTTAAACAACCACACAACACACAATAGTCACTCCCGGGAGTCACACAAACAGGAATCACCCCCTCAACCCTCCTCCCAAAAAAGACAGGTACCAAAAATGTTTGCATTTTTTTTGCATATAATAATTTGAATTTAATTAAAACAATCAAAGTGGCCTGGTTGAGTGCAATAAAGGATATCCATATATAAATGTAGGTTTCAGTCACTCAACACCAATCAGTTCTTGCTCATCACTTCAGTGCAAATGCAACACTAACAGTTGGATATACACCCAGTGTTGATTGTTTTGGCTCACATTGCTAGTGGATAATTGCTGGGTGTCAGTTCCAATCACAAGTGTTAAATCTTATTTTTCACAAGTTGCTGAATTTGGCTGGAGATTATTTTGTCACACTAATAAACCTGCTCATTAAAAAAATGCTGTTGTCTTTTAAATTGGTGGATGAATCCAAAATTGTTTGGAAAATTTGCAATTGTGAAACGTGAATACCTTATGATTTACCTTGCGTATAAGAAAAGATCGTGAATTGAGATGAAGTCAAAATAGGCTCCACAAACAACACAGTGCTCAATCTCCAACCTGCACTGTTGGCTGCATTGAGAAAAACAAAATAATAAAAATAAAGAAACAAAAAAACATTCACTGTTCAAACAATTATACTGATGCGGGTTTGACCAGTCTGGGACGTTGAGGTGCTGAAACGGTCCAAACTGAGGCAGCAGAGGCTGGAGGTTCAACCACATAGCGCTCCACTGATGCACCAAGAACTAAGCAGCTATGAGCTACTTTGGTGGTCACACAGCTCCCTCTTAAGTCTGGCTGAGTGAGTTCTGGCTTTAAAATGGCCTTGTGGACTGCTGTGGTAACGCATAGTGTCAGGTTGTGCCATGGCACAGGTAGAGTAGAGTGAGGCCATCTTTAGGCTGGAAGCGTCTCTGCTTTGGCACAGCCAGTGCTGACGCTGCATCAATTCACCCCTTTTGCAGACTTGTGAGTCTGTCTTGCCGGTCGCCTCTTGAGGTCTGCTCACTGCTGACAAACACACAACAGAATCAGCAACACGGCCAGAAAAGAAAACAACTGTCATTGATGGAGAGACGGAGCAGACACACACCAGGGGAGGCTTCAATAAAGTGCCGCTGTCAGCTTCAAATGTGTGCAGAATGAGCAATCTGTGTACTTGATTACGTATTCAAAAAGTGGCACAAATGACAGTCAGATAAAAAAAAAAAAAAGCATCTGCACCGCTCCAAGCATTAATGTGCAGCCGACCGAGCCACAAGCAGGCAGTCTGTCTCCTTGATTGCACTAGTGACATTTTTGACAAGCACACCTGCAAAGTGAACAAAATGCATTGGGGAGTGAAAAAAAAAAATGACATGCCATTTGAAATGATCAGCACAAATTCATTCAGCGCAAATCCATGGGGGCTGCCGGTTCTACTGCCAGGTGCAAATCCTGCCCAGGTTGTCAATTTCTACTGCTTATGTGCACATACCTTTTCAACAAGTACACAGATTGCTGATGTGGACACATTAAGAAAAAAAATGGGGGACTTCACTTCATGTTGTTCATTTACTTCTGACACTCAACAACAAGTGTCGTTTTCTATTTTGAGTATCATGACCTTGACATTAGGTTTCATTCTAATTCAATAAAAAATAGTTGTCAGTGAGGCAAGAATAGATCAACTACCTGCGAGGAATCCAAAATAATTGCAGTGTTAAATTAAGTGAAGCCTCCCTCTGGATTTCATATTACCTGCTTCACCTACACTGTGATCTGAAGGGAAAGATTTTCTGCTGGCCTTCCTTCCATTTCCACCGCGCCAAACTCCCATTGGACCCTGATGAGAAAGGGGTTATTGGTATTGGATATTTCTGGGAGGCAACTGTTCAGACACATGAAAACATCTGTCTGGCTGCCAGTGCAGCTCAGACAGTCTAAAAAAAATTTTGGGGGAATCAATTAGTATACCTGATGTTTGGTCACCATGTGTGCAGTGTGGATGAGCGGCTTGTACTGTAAAGGCTGGCCCAGGAGAGAGTAGTGGGCTTCACCTACACGTGCCAACAACATTTAGACATGACAATGAGCTTTTCCAACATTTTTCATTTGGACCCCCATTTCCGAAGTCACATCAATTGCCTTGTACTGTACAATACACATATAAATGACAATGTCAATATATTACACACTTAACTACGCTTGGATGAATGAAAACAAAAAGGCATGAGTATTATGTCTGGTAGGATAATTAGGTCTTTACAGCATATTGGATTTGCTCCTTTTGTGGTTGTGGGAGTATTTACTGCACGGATAAACTGTTTATTACGTGAAAGGCTCCTTTTTAGGCTTCTTTCTACTCCCGCATTGGCGCAAGCGACATCTGCCGCATTGATTCACATGACCTACGCATTGTGCTGTTGGCGACAGGTCTGCAACACATGCCACGCACACATCAGGAATTGTTGCTGCCCTGATCGGTCCAGTATGTCACATGTTGCCATGACATACAGTTTCCCCCAGAGGAGAGGATGCACCACGCAGCTCGTTGCTGCTGCAAAGCAAACTAGTTTGGCAGCGGCGTGGGTGTTATGTCACGTATGCGTGTGTAAAGAGGGGGCTGCTAATTTTGATGAATAAGGGCGGCGGGGGAGGCCGGAAGGGTACCCCGGTAAAGGGTCGAGGGTCGCGGCCGGTCCTGCAAAAAAGGGTCACGTGCCCAGCTCTGGTAATAATATTATGCATTTGTTTATGTAATTCAATATTCACTGGAATCTTCAATTTGAATCACCCAGTATTATAAAACACCAAGCATTTGAAAGCTATACCTCAATATACTTGATGTCTTGTATTCTGTATGAAGCTCTTTACATACCGGTATATAAAATACTCAATTTAAGATTTGCCAGAGACATTAGGTGTACAGTACTTGCACAAAGTATTGGTAACGCCAATTCCATCCTGAATTTCACTCAGTATTTGATTGGAAAGGAAATAGGCGGTATTGATCATTACAAGGGGTTGGATCACATCCCGCATGTGACTGCAGACTTCAGAATGAAAAAAAAAAAATCATAGCACATTTGTCAACACCCTGGTGGATCTCTGAGCACTTGCTGACCTGGTCCACTGTGGCAGAAGTCTGTAGGGAGCTGCAGTTGGTGCTGGTGGGCCATGACGGGGATGGATGAGAGGCTTGTTGGGAGGCCCTTGATGTTGGGTGACAGTCCCGAAGAGGGTGTGAGCGCTGGGGATGAAGGCAGGCTGCTCTACACGCAACACACCAGTGGTGCAGTCAAGAACAATGGGGAAAAACACAAACATGTTCATTCAAAAAATGAATCACTGCATCAGCCACTCTACACTACTGTAATGCACAATTTATTGCTAATGCTTTTGTAATCTCCTTATTTGGGTTACTCCGTCATTGAGCAAGATACTGAACCCGGAGTTGCTGATGCTGCGTCATCAGTCGGTAAATGAGGTAACAGTGTAAAGTGCTTTGAGTATCGCAGAGAGAAAAACGCTGTACAAGTGCCAGCCCATATGATATGTCACTAATTTCATCAATGCGATACTCATGTATGCTTGACGTTGACATTTTTGGGCGATTACCACGGGATGGGAATCAATGTTACCTTTAATCAAGGGATTGGGTTGGGATGCGCAGCCATTTTTAATGTAGTTGCCCTCCAAAATGGGAGCAGCACAGGAGTGTGAATCATTCTGATTGGGAGCAAGATGGGAGTGGGATCTCTTTTCGGGGACGGGACAAGTTTTTTTCAATTTTACTATGGTCCGAGACAGTAGTCAAAATCCACTCTTTTGTCACCCTTTACTGAATACCTACTTTTGCACTCCCCTGTGTGTAGCAGTCGGGGTCTTCAAGGCCTTCCCTGTTGGCCCAAACACTATCACATGCATGGACTGACATTATAAATGACATGAAATGGTAAAAATGTATTTATTTATTTCCAAAAGCATTTTATCTTCATTTCATAGTGTGTGTCTTGGCTGCCTGTGCAGCTTCCACTCATTTGTGAGTTCCTTATTTATTTTTTTTGTCCAATCAGATTTCAGATTTGAAATATTTGCTCAACGCCATTAGAATCTTGAGTGCTGGCATCAACCACACACACACACACACGCACGCACACGCCGCTAAAAGCACTTTGTTTTTTTTAACCAAACAGATTTTAGATTCATCTCTCTGTGCCTTCACGAATCCTCAGAGTGACGATGACATTTTTCCATCCTCTGATTGGTTCGGATATGTTTATCCCCCTTGACTGTGGTCGAGCTTAAAATGCAGACCAACGATTGATTTTACAAGGCAGGACAATGTCAGACAACATTAAAAATTCTGGCACACGTTTGCAGGAAAAAAACGTTCTATGAGGCTTAGTTAACCAACACTGTTCCTGGCTGGCTTGTTTCAACCCAGAAATTGATTTTTTGGGCACTTTCAGAGCAGTATGTAAGAGGGGAACAATTAGCTGACATAGACAGGCAGGAGCAAAGAAAGGTGATCTGCTGCATCTGCATCATCATCTCTGTTGAGTATCATGTATTTTATTTCAAGTTCTTAAATAGATAAATATTGATTGTGAACTGCTATATGTAGAGGATGGAGTTGATGTCAGAAGATAAAGGTAAGCATTTTTCTTGCTTTAGTAGTAATGGCATTCATCCTGAATTATGCTAAATGCCTCTGTCTCTTCTTTAATGCCAGGCATCGTTATGTAGTGTTATTGAAAATTCTTTTGCAACGTGATGGCATTACTAAGAGGTGGATTAGGTCACTTAAGTCCCCATGTCTGAAACTCACACCCATCGTTAGCTGTTTTTCAAATAGCTTAAACATACACTTTTCAAACACCTTTCACCCTGTGTAGTTTAGAAACACAAGCTTAAGTCTGGGTCATTGAGCCCAAATTAATTTAGCAACCAAATTGCATTTTTTAATGTATTTATTTTTATTATTATTTATTTATTTTTTAAGAGGATGTGCATTTTCCTACTATTGATGAACTCACGCAGCGTTTGTACCTGCATGTTGTCAGGAGGCAGCGGGTGATCAGTCGGTCGGCGGGTGCGCTGGTGCTCGGGGCCCAGGTGTTTGTGGCTGGGTTGCTTTTGTTGGCAGGGAGAGGACGCCTGGGGCTGCTGGCAGGGGGGAGCTGCCATTTGCAGCATCACCATACCGCTGCCGGGTGCCGGGGGCAACAACCCTGCACACGATTAAAAGGAAAGGGAAAAACAGGCGGTTGGTAGAAATTTGCGCTTGAAAAAAAATGCAAATCGTCTCAAGCAGTCATGATACAATTTAATTCTGTGTGGCTGGTAAGCAGATTTTCAGCACAATGTTTACCTTTTTTTTTTTTTTTTTATTAACAGCCCATCACACAACCTCATTAATGCATTCAGACTGAGTGTATTTGTTTGTGCAAATGCGTGTTTGCTCAAAAGCTCTTTTCCAGCAGTTTGGTTCACCTACACACCCCATCCGTGAAAACAGCACTATTAGCTGCTCGGCAATTAGATTTTAAGTGCCTCGATTATAAAGGCACATCCATAGGGGCTATAATTGAGTTGTTCTCTTCAAGCTAAATCTTCTGTGATGATCCGGAAGATCCAATTACCTAATTAGCTTGTGCTGCGTGAATGTGACTGATGGGACTTGAGGGGGTGGGGTTGGGGGGCAATTAAAATGGGGAGGCCCCTTCTGCTCCGACATCAAAAGCACTGCATAGTTTATTTAATACTTTAAAAATTCTGTTTACAGAGTTGTGAGAGAGGTGAAAATCTAATTTCAAACGCCAATGTTGATATTTTTTAATTAATGAACTAATAACAATATAAGGGACAGCAGAGATTACAGATTTAAGACGCAGATTATTCCCATCCCTGAACGAGCCAATTAAAAGTGTTTACCCGAGATGATTGAGGTGAGGCTGCCACGTGACCTTCAACTGACCTCATTACTGATGGATTGAAATGATGGCTCCAACCATTGCGCCCCTCAACATTCACACATGAATAATAAAGGGCATTTGAGAGGAGACAGACGCACCTGAGTCTCTGTGGGCCACATGCAAACACCTTTATATTAAACCTACTTGTCTGACCTACAGTTTGCACATATAAAATGAACACATTAAATGGGTGTTCTTGTTTGTGAAGTCGTATTTTATCACAGACATAATATAGTGTATGAGAAATCAATTAGCTGTTGTTTTTATGGAGTTGTCATCAATAACAGAGTCAGATTTACTGGGGGCTTCTTTCCTTCTTTCTACAGCATCATTGTCATTAACTCAAACACCAATGGCTCAGTTTCAGAAAACAGGTCAGCCGTGATTGGTCGTTGTGAGCAGTTGTGTTTCGTGTCAGAGATGGATAAAAACGAGTGCATTTTCCTGCTTAACTTATATTCCACAAACTCAAAATTAATCAGAATGCCGTGTTTCAACTAGGGGGCCTGCTGGGAACATATTCTTGAAAAAAATATGTTTGGGTTGACTTACGCTTTTTAATTATCATTATCATTATTATTATTATCATCATGTTTTGCAGTTTCTGATTTTATCTAATATCAAGATAATGATTTCTTTTTGAGAGAAAATCTGTACTATGATCCCATAGGAGGACACTAAGTTTTTTGTTTTATCTTTTTATTTACAAATAGTTCTAGAGATACCGCTAACAAATCAGACACTGACTGATTGCACAGCAGTCTGTTTTATGTCTCTTTTTTTCCATCCAAAAATGCTTTGCACTTGTTTGGGGGAAATCGGCTGAAATATTTCACAGGGGGGTACATCATTGAAAAAACTGGTCTAGATTATAAGGCTATGAAGAAAAACATTCAGTATTTATCTACACATCATAGAAACGTGATCACAGTGAGGGAGACTATCCACAGAGGTGGATTATAGGGTTGCAGGGGCACTGCTCCTGAGCCTCCCTTTGAAATATGCTTGGACCCCCCAGGTGCCAGAGCAGATAATTGACTTTTCTGTATTTTACGATTTTTTCGAGACATGTAATGAATTTTTATCAGTGTTTTCTGAAAAATTTGGGGGGGGTTGTAAAAAAAAACAAACAAACAAAAAAAAACCCTGAGATATCTTTGCCCACCCTTCCCCCAGGAAAAAAAAAATCCTAGCTCTGCCATTGGCCACAGAAATCAAAACTACAATTCCATCTCACATCCAGAAGTGACTTTAATGCCATTTGGCTTAATGCCACTAAAGACTGGTTTAAATGGAAGTTGTACCTGTGTACTACTAACCTGTGTTCTGCTGGGCAACACAGGAGGATGAGTTCTGAGCGAAATTGAGCTGCTCCATCATTGGGGAGGGCAGGAAACTCACAGTGGAACTGTGAAGGAAGGTGTTCACAGTAAACATCACATCATCATCATTTAAACTGAACTGAAATCTACTGTATGTTGAGGACTTGTTGGATTTGTGATGAAGAGTGATCTACTTAAAATATGACTATCAATTCTAAAATGTCTAACACAGAGTTGATCTCATCACGGCAAGACAGTTCACTAGAAAAGTAGTAAATGTGTTGAAGCAACCTGGCACCCATAAGGAGGAGTTGTGTGAGCTCAATACTACAGCTGGTGTATTAAATTTGAAAGTGAACGTAAATCTCTCTGCAAAGCAGGCGCTCGGCTCTGCAAGCAGCCTGCCTGTGGGGACTCGTGTACAGCTGGCGAAACACAGACTGCAGGTGGACAGGCGGCCCTTGTGGGAGAAGCCGCGAAGCGGTTCCGATGCTGCTGCATAAATCATTCCAGCACAGACTGTCCTGCTAAAAACAGCCTAATTTCACACCTGAAACAATGACAACGTGACCTATCCAAGAATGCGTGTGCTTCTTCGCCTCGCTGTCTTTGGTTTTGCCACAGATACTGCGGCCACGTGTAATGGTCCCAAAGGTGCTACAATAGCCAATTTCCAGACTGATTGGATCCGTGGAGGCACAAACTAATTACATGGCTTGCTTTCTGTGAACTAGTTCTATCAATCTGTTATAACGAGAGCCTGGCGCACCGCACGACTCCACGAGAGCGGTAGCCAAGGGGGGAAATGGCCAAAAAGCAATTGGAAGGGGTCTCTCAGTCGACAATCATCAGTTGCACAAGACGCGGCACACTTTTAAGTATTGGGGTAATGCTATCGTTAAGACCTGTGCTCACAGGGTGATTTGGGGATGCACTAATTAGACATGGTACATCTACAAATAAGAAGCCCCTTCAAGAGCAAGGAGCAGTGTTATATGCAAATATATTTTTGATAGCCGAAAAAAAGCTGCTTGTTTTGAAATGATAAACATAAATCAAAGCGCGCAATTTGACCCAGGTGACTTTGCCTATCTAAAAGATTGTGCGCGAAAGATGCATTAACGATTTGTAAACGGCCATTTTGGATTGAGCTGGATTTATATTTTGTTTTTAAATTCAATTTCACTAAATTAAAAAGTACTCCCCGGGTTGGGAAGCAATAAAGGCACATTGAGCAGCAAGTAAAATAAATGATGAGTAACACAGTCAACACAGGATTCAGTCAATTATGGTGCATGACAATTAACAATTTAAAATACTACAGATAGATTTAAATATTAATTGCTAAAAATATTGAAATGCAATAAAATGGAGTAATAGCATGTTAGGTGCAAATTGGAGGTAAATTACATTGGAGATTTGCCAATTACATATATACGCGTACACGCACACTTAATATAAGAATACAATTCCTATTGAGACGCATGAATCAGCAAAGTCCCTTTCCAAAAAAAGATTTGCCCCAGGATTTACATATCGTACATTAGAGCAGTTGCTTAGATAAGAGAGTGCGCATTAGTATCAGTGTTGAGGTACCACCTCATGGTAGTGTGCTGGTTGGGAGCAGGGAGGAGGCTGTAGCAGGGCTGGACGCCAGCGACTGCCACTGCACCTTGTCCTGGTGGACATGATGACACCAACATCGGTCCCGTATGTTGTGGCAAGGAAACCTGCAACGGACCAATGAAAAATGTTAGCACAGACACAAATGTAGACTCCCCCTACATTGCTGTGTATAGATTCCTCATGTTGTGAATAAATACGACTGTCACATTTTCTTATACCACAACATGGCTCTTTTCAGTTCTTCACATTCGGTGAATTTATTGGTAAATACAATATCTTCCTTTTCGACAATTTCGTTTGCACAAAACAATGTACTGATATATACTGATCTACACTGACTGGCCACAACATTATGTTAGCAGAGAGTCAAATTATTAGACTAAAAACTCTCTGACAATATCAATCAACTGAGCATTAATATCTTTTTAAAGGCAGAATCTTTTACACAGCCCTTGTATTGTATCTCGTTGGGCAAGTGGTCATACAACGTTGCGGCTGACCGGTGTATTTGCATACCTGGTAAGACTGCATTGGGGAGTACTGGACCATCATGCCTTGCATCTGGCTGCTAATATTGCTTTGCTGGACACCGGTGAGAGCAAAGTTGAGCGTTGGCTGCATGCCCACGAGAGTCTGGTAGGATGCTGGGCTTGACATCACAGGCTGGTGCACTGACAAACAACAAAAGGCAAAGCACTCAGGCCACGCTCAAGAAGTGGCGAGGACGGAGCAGTGGAGTCAAATTGGGGATTGGAATGCTTGTCCACAAAGACCGAGCTGCGGTTAATAGGGTCTTTTCAGGATAAACAATCACCAACAAGAAACATGGAGTGCGTCGGTAGGTTGAAAAAACAAAGTGGGACTTGAGCTGCGCAGTGAGTTGAGCTGTTACAGCAAAGCAAGGTGGAGGCACTTGGGGTAAATGAGAAAGTCAATATATGTGATTTAGCCTGCAGTGGCTTGAAACAGCAACATGAGTGACCAAATAAAGGTTGAGAGGGAAAAAAACCCATCAATTTCTTATTAGTGCCAAAAACACCCAGGCTATCAGCAGACTAGCAGGCCATATTCCCAAACGGCATGAAATGGTGGCGCTGGCTCCCGGCCAGAGGGGGACAATGTCAAGGTGACAAGGCAAGACATTTGAAAATGTAGTCTCCAGTGACACGCGTTGAGGTGCTGCGAGCGACAAAAGAGAGGACATCCTTTTGTGAAGGTGTCTGCAGTATGCCTCCTGGGAGAAAAGTACAATGAAACAATGAAAGCGCCACATGAGGAGCAAGGAGGTGGCTATTTTTATCCACCCATGTCCCCCACTTTGCCAGACAAACTGAGCATGAAATGACCGCAATTTTAAATGCACCAGATTTATTCCATTTCAGCAGGCAGCGGATGATTGCGACTCCTCAGACGCAGATAATGGCTGACTGTCTCCTCACTGTTTTTGAGGGATGCCGGTTTGCAGCGGAGGGATTGAGTGATTCCACTAATCTGAGTTTAACCTTCCCATTGTCGATTTATACCATACCATCAGCGGCATGGCCTGCAGGTGAGGACTGAGGGGCTGAAAAAGAGACCGGTTCACTGTGAGATTCATAGAGGCCTCTCAGACAGCGTCCCGGCCCCGCATCCCGCCTCTCATCAATATTCCTCTTAGATCTAATAACGAGGTCGAGCCAGGATGTAAGAAAATGCATTTTAAACAAATGCTAAGATATTCAAGGGGATTCTATTCCAACCTATATGCAACTAAGGGTTCTGTGCCTGCACTATTAAGGCTTTAGCACCTACATCTTGCAGTACATGCTTTTCCTTGAAGTAATTAGAAAGACACCAGGGACACAAGTTATTTTTCACTTGGAAATAATTTTTGAAATTTGCTCTTCTATGGCATCTGAATGTGTTCAATTGCTGAACCCAAATAGGGAAACACTGCTGGAGACACATGCAGAACATGTGTGCACATCGGCGTGTGTGTGTGTGCGTGCAAGGTGGCGCTAACAAGGAGGTGACAGAACAGAAGCTCCCACTGTAGGGCACTGAATCAAATAAGAGTATAAGATGGAGCAACTTGGTGCCCTTTTCCAAAAGAAACTGCGGCGTGTGAAAGAAGCCATGAAGCTGCAAAAGAGAGTCTTAAAACATCTCCCGGCTCTTGACAGCATGATGCCAAAACAATCAAGGTAACCGCTGTTCGCATCACATCAAAACCTGCAGACTTGGTTCATTTTAACAATGCGGTGCAAGCGTAGACTATTACTCTGTTGTAGTGTATCACAGCAAGCTCAACAAGAATTTCAAGGTCAACAAACTGTTTTGGAATGCACACATTAAGTGTGAGAGTTGTACCTTGCTGCTGTGGCAGGGTTTGGCTGGGAGGGCCGTTATGCGGCAAATGGTTTACAGGCGGGCGGTAGTGCTGCTGCTGGCTGGAGCAGTGAGGATGGTGAGTTGATGAACAGTAGCATGCAGATATCTGCGAGAAGCACAAACCACAAAATGAAGCAGCAAAGGACAAGAACCAGTGTGATCCCATTTAATTGACCGACGCTCACTTGCTGAGCTACTTGCTGGACCGGCTGATGAATGTAGGTGTGTTGCTGGAGCACACTGGTGTGTTGCTGGTTCAGAGTGGACCCTGCGTGAAAAGCCCCATGACCAGTCATGCTGCTGGGATAGGTATGGTGAAGTCCTGGAGTTGGAAGCGGTACAGGTTGGCCTTGGAGCATCCCTGGGTGTCCCCCCGGGGGTCCCGCAACCACGCAATTCGAAATCTGCTGGGCTGCCCCGTGCAACACTACCGGGGCGGGATGGTGGTACACTGCTGCATAATGGCGGGCGTCTGCGGCCTGCGCTCCACTGTTGCTGGGGGACTGTTGCTGCGTCAGAGTCATGTGACTGAATTGCGTGTTGAGAGTTTCAGGCTGGAAAAGAGATTTAAAACCAACTGATGTGCACATCCACAATAAAAATCAGCTGGTGTTCCTGACAAGAAGTCATTAAATGCAGCATAAGCACCATCCCAAATTCAATTATTGGGGAGAACTTGGCTAAATCCAAATTTTTACTTTCATCATTTGTATGGATCAATACAGCTTTACCAATTAAGAGTAACTTACAAGCTAAGAAGGGTAAAAATTGTTTTAGATGCAGTTTAAATACGACCCCGTTTGCAGACACAAGAGGAGCCATAAGTGATATTTTATCTATCCATACCAATACCACATTACAACTCAAGTTTTTTCTGACATGTTGTTGTAAAAGTAATGTTTTTAGTCATGTATTATTCAGCACTAACATCTGGTGATGAATTAAATATTAATGGAGCTTTTGACAGACATAATTAGTCGCAGAAGCCACGGAGTTAACTAAAACCAGGTCACAAATGAGGCCGTTCGTTTTTTCCTGATTTTCTTTCCACCTACATTGGTTTTCAAAACTGTTCACGGTGACTTACTAAATGAAACAGGTTGTATAACCAAACTGGTAAAAAAAAGAACAAAGTATTTCTGATACACTAAACAGTAAAAATGAATGAATAATGAACTGTAAAATTAAAAGTAAAACGGTGGCGTACCACAGTGTACTGTTGGTTGTCACAGACTGGCGGGAACTGCGGAGGAAGAGGAAGATGGTAAGCGACTGTTGGGTTTTGAACAGGCTCTGAGGACGGCTGGAATGGATGACACATCGGCTGAGGAGACAAGGAAAGAAGAAAACCGTTGAGATAGAGCCTATGGTAAAGAACATTTTTGACTTGACTTTCCTTTTAAAGTCACTTTTGCATGACATGCCCCCTTTAGAGGTGTTTATCAGTTATTAAACCTTTGGGTTATTTCTATTAGCTATAGTTCATCAACCCCTCCATAAGCTGTCTCCTTATCAAGGTGGAAGGGCTTGTGCGTTTCCATGATCCTATTGGAACTAAGTTGTTGGGGACTTAATACCTGGTAGCATCACCCAGGGAAAACAGGTACTAGGCGACGGACCAGACACAGCACGGATCAAATGAGTTCCTATGACGAATACAATTATTGGTTCTTATTTTTCCTATGCTCAGACACAGGTCACCAAGGCCCAAATCGAAGTTAGGCCGGGAGGTGGGGCTCGATTGAAAGTGCCTGGTGGCCTGGACCGGACATTTATGACCAACCGGGCACAACTCGAAAAGAAGTGAGTAGTGGGCTCGTAACAGAATGCCCGTAACAAACATCACATTCTAACAAAAAGGTGTCCATACAGCATCAATGCTTGGCATCAGGATACTGCAGACCACACGTTGATGATCGACTATGACTTGAGTGGAGAGAGGGGCAGAGCTGTCAACTGACCACCACCTGGTAGTGCTTTGGTTCAGATGGTGGAGGAGGATGCTGGTCTGGACATGGAAGGTTGGGAATGTGTCGGGATACGCCCGGAAGACCTGGACGAAGTGGCTAGGGTTAGGGAAGTCTGAGCTATTCCGATAATCCTGCTGTCCGTGCACACCAACCCCAGATAAGGGGAAGAAAATGGATGCTGGATGAATGGACGTGGGTCATTCAACTAAATTGAGCTAAGCAGCTGACGACCTCTGTGAGGAATTCGTCTTAGCATGAAGATGACAGCACACTTTAATATACAGAAAAAAAAAAGTTTATATATTTCCGCTGACCTGGGAGTGGAGGGGATTGATGTGCTGTTGCTGGCTTGAAGCAGAGGTCGGCTGTTGCAGCACCTTCCCTTGATGTGGGCCCCTGCCAGCAGGGGCTGCGACGCTGGCCGGACTATAAGCTACAGCACTGCTATTAGAATGAATGAAAGGTTTTCCTGGTGTAAGAAATTCAAGAGATAAAAGAAACACATGAGCCTGGAAAGTAAACGCATAAAAACAAAAATAACTAAATTGTAACAGACACACCATCAAGGTACCGACAAACCAGGAGGGGTGGGAAAAAAAAAAACGTTTCGTCACTAGCTCTATTTAAACCAATTTAGGCTAGAAAAATGAATGGATAAAAATCCGTAGTTAAAAGTATTGGCAACTAATTTTATCGATTCTCTATGTTGCGCAATTATTACCTCAGTCACCCTGTGCTTTTCCTGCTGTGTGCCTTGTTGAATGTGCCGTTTCTGCTGTGCATACCTTGGCCTCTAAGGGGCAGTATGATGTATGCAGGCAGATAAATTCATCAGATAAAAGACGAGAATAAGAAAGTCTCAATTTAAATGCTTTAAAATTTTTTCACAGACTAAGAACACACGCACGGACAAAATTGTTGGCACCCCTCTGTTAATGAAAGAAAACCCCACAGTGATCACAGAAATAACTTGGTGCCCCTAAAGAAGATTGATAAAAATTTGACCATAAGGATGTGTCTCACCAATGTGTGCCAGTTAATTAGCATCTCAGGTGTCTTTCAACTTGCAATGAGTCAGGTGGCCTATTTAACTTATTCAACGTCTGCCATTTGCACTTATTACAACCCTAAGGTGCCAGCAATTTTAGAGCATTTCAACTGATTTTTCGAGACCCACAGCGTATTGTGTTCTATTACTAATTTTTACATCAATATACATTTGTTTCTACCTTTTTCCGTTCTCTAGTAATCACCAGTAGAACATAGGTAATGTTTTAAGAAATTCAGCCACTTTGTCCAAAAAGAAAAATAGATGTTTGTGTAGGCAAACATCAAGCAAAACAGTGATGCTTTGATGCTAATATATTTTCTTATGTGACACTTCTGGTTTCATCATATGAAACAGCTAATACAACATTCACCGGGACGGCTCGGTCAGCCGTTAGCGGCTGTTCACGGGATGACCTTGTCATATTTCCAAGATAGCAGTTTTTTCATTTATGACACAAATATACTTCTACTAACTCATAAACAATACTCTGTGATATAAATACAATGCATCTAGAAAGTGCTGAAAGCGTTTCACTTTTTCCATATTTATTGACTGAATGTAAACACTGTGAAAAAAGGAGGAGGCTGTTCTGGGGCTGCTTTGCTACATCTGTCACAGGGTGGCTTGAATCTGTACAGGGTACAATGAAATCTTAAGACTATCAAGGTATTTTAGAGAGAAATGTGCCTTCTATGAGAACTTACGGTATCTAGATGCTATTGAACATCTGTGGAAGGCGCTGAAACATGTCACCTGGAGAAAGCACCCTTTCTAACTGAAAAAAAAAACTGGAGCAGTTTGCACATGTTGAGTGGTCCAAAATACCTGCTGAGAGGAGCAGTATTCTGACTCAACGTTACAAAAATCTATTCATAGCTTTTATTGGCTCAAAAGGTTGTGGAACAAAATATTAAGATATCAACATTTTTGTCCAAGTCTCTTTCATGATAAATAACTCTGTTGAACCACAATTCAAAAGCAGTGTCTGAGAATTTGAGGTATTATTACTTTTGTCAGATTCAGTTATTTCTGTGATCATCGTGGGTTTTTCTTTCATTCAAGGTCATATCCCACTTAGCGGCAAAGGTTTACAAATGTTTTGAACGTTGTCAAATTTCCTAGCGACAAGAAAAACTGTTTGGCAAATGTCTTTGCGACCGTTTGTGACCTTGAATGAACCCTTATAAGAAAAAAAAAAAAAAAATCAACATCTGCTACTAGGGGAGTAATGCTACGCTCAGACGAAACGTGAAACATCGTGCCGCAAGTCTCATGTTTGTTCGCGGGGACGACTAACCGGGTTGCTTTGAGCGGAGAAGGGGAGGGGCTCCTCTAATAGAAAAAAAAAAACATTTTAATATTGTGAATCAATCTGGTGAACAGTGGTGACCAAAGGTTCACTTCAGCCTATCACGGCGAAATGTGTGAAGGAGCAAAATTCTTGCCTCAAATGTGCCGCCCAACATGCAACCCGCAACTGATCACGTGGACTGCGTTGACTACACACGGAAACTCTCCACCAGAAACGCTCAGCACGCATTTGGTCTGATGCTACACTAACGATGCATCTGATGGAATAATTGTATATTATTGTACATATGTGATCATATAAAAACACATTGCTTGCTGTAAACTGCTTTGAATTGCGCTATGCCCACAAACTCAGACACTGAGTGAAATACTGTATAATAGTAACATGACATTGTCATTATGGGGTGACGGGACAGTCTGTCTGACGGAATGCCCACCTCTGGTTTGCAAAACGAAGTATGAAAATATTAGGGATGGACCGATTATCAGCGCTGATATTTGGTGTTTTGACAAATATCGGCATCTGCCTTTTTAAAAAAAAATCTGGTGGCCGAAAATAAATCAATTTAAAACAGTGTTGAAATCAAAACAAAGACAAACTTTTCTGTCATTTTGAAATTTTGGAAAACTCCATTTACTGTAGAAAACTACATGGAGCTAGTTCCCTGAACTTCTTTTTAAAAGTTTATAACAAAGATGTATATTGTCCCAAAAATATGCTAATAATAACTTTAAAAAAAAGTCATTATGCAAATGTGAAAAATGGTTCAATAAACATATGCTTAAAGATGTTTCAACAAAGTTTAGAGTTGTCATTTTTTTGTGATTTTGATGGCAATATTTTCCTTTTTACCGGAAATGAATATCGATTCCAAATATCGGCCTCCTTGACTACTAATAATTGGTATCAGTATAAGAGCTAAAAAAACATATCAGTCTACCTCTGGATAATATACAATACAATGTGTGTAATTCTTACTGTTGTGTGTTTAGTCTTACAGAAAACTTCAACTGGAATGTCAGTAAAGAGCTTAAAGAAAGTTGTACTTTTTTTTTTGGAGGAACCGTTAGCTCGCTGCCAAACTGCACTCAGCACGCCCAGGGAGGGTGATGCACTATGTCGTAAAATGATTGATTAAAAAAAAGATTAGTGTTCGGAATGTACATAACTGGGCATGAAAATAAAGGATTTTCACTATACTATAAGTCTGGTATTGAGCCTGCTCAATACTATTACATTTAAACATAGGTAGACTTCACACAAATGACGTGGTACACCGCTGTGCTCTACTGAGCACAGTTTCTTCTCTATTAAAGCTATTGTATGAGTGAGGCAGGACCGATTGCGTTCAGACATGGATAAATAACTTAGAGTAATTTTTAGGGGAATTGTACATATTTTTTAGTATCTGTATATGCTACATACATACAGTCTACTGTATGCTACATACACACACATACATACATACACCCACCCACACACACCAGACAAACATTTTGACACTAAAAGTTGAGACAGTTTATATTTTTTACCTACTGACGCAAAATGTGTTAATTTTTTATTCTTGAATATTCTTTGTTGTTGACTAAGATCGACTCCACGTTGCAGCCCATTTATTAATAATATCATGAAAATGAGCGGAAATGTGAACATTTACTTTGTAAGTCGATCACAATGTACACCCTTCAGTTTTCCACTTACGCGCCCATAATTTCAAATTATGGGCTACTGTAAAAAAGTAAGTCTGGAGCCCAAATATACGGTAGATAAACATTTAGACATCAACACTTTCTGTTTAATGTTTTTTTTTGTTGTATTATTTATAATGTATTAATTACTTTAAGAGCTCTGAATGTTCATGTAGCAACCCGTTTGTGAATTGAAACGTTTCGGCAGAAAGAATAGAGACTGCATTTTTGTTTTCAAGCCGATTTAACGATTAATCGAAAAACAAATCGACTGATTCATAATTTTAAAATAATCGTTAGCTGTGGCCCTAAAAACAAATGTGTGCAGAACATGCTGAGCTATATAATCCTGCCCTTTCAAACTGAAAATTGACCAAAGCAAAAAGTTAAATAGAATGTAAAGTAAATAAAATCTAACAGCATCATAATGCAAACTTCAAATTTTAACCACAACCTACATTAAAATGTACTGTATAGGTACCTGTGTGCGGATTCACCAAAATGCTGCCAGGTGGTATCCCCGAGGCCTCCAACGACATCACATAATAATTTGTTGCATCAGCAGAAGGCGTTGGCTGTGACGGGACACTCTTGATCATGTCAGGGAGTGCTGAGCCTTTGATGTCTGTAGCTGGGTGCATTATAGGTGTGCCCGGGATTTTGGGCCGTAAAGAGACTGACACAGTAAAAGGGCAGCGGGGACGGGAGAGCGAACTGGATGAAGAACCAATGCTACTGCATGATTCTGAACCTAGAACGAGCAAACAAAGGGTGAAACACAATCTTAAAAGATAACCATTCCATCTTCTTTATCCTCCAAGCAGCAGCATGACATGAGAATTAACGATCGATGGGGGTTGAAAAGTGTAGACGGTGATAATTAAGCAGCGGAGCTAATTCACAGCCTAATAACATAGCTGCAGTTACATGGCCTCGTGAGGGAAGTGTTGAAAAAAAGAATTGGTAGCTCTGCACCATCTGTGGTTGATTTGCCCCAGTGTAATTACAAAATGCTGAGCAAAATAGAAGAGAGGCAGCTTCAGAGCGGCCATTGGTATTCTGGGAGGTAGAACAGGCATTTGCTTGCATTGCCGATTTTTTTTACATCATTTTGCATCTTCCAACTGGGAAAACAACCAGTGGTGGGCACGTCAGTCTGTCAGTCAGCAGTCCGTCATTATTTCAGGTCGGCTCACGTCTGTCCGTCGTCGTCGGTGACATCCAATCGGCTCATCTGTTTTCTGAAGCTGCACTATGATTGGTCGTTACCTGAGCCCTGAGCAACTGCGATGTCAAAATGGCCGCCCCCTGAGTCGTATGAATTGCCCTTTGACGTGTAGTTGTACCTGTAGCCGTCTCAGAAGTATTTCTATAAATCAAACTGGTAGGCTAGCATGAAGTACTATCTCAGTTTCAAAAAGTTTGGTGAAGACTCCCTCACGTGTGATTATTGTTGATTTGGTGTTTATTTGGTTTTGTTTAACAATCCCACACAAATAATAATGCAGTAAATGTATAAATAATCACTTAATAAACAGAAATTGGAAAAAAAGTGTTTTGCAATAAGTGGGGGAGGCATGGCTCAGTGGTAGAGTGGTCGTTTCCCAACCCATAGGTTGTGGGTTCGATCCCTGGCTGTTGCGACCATGTCGAAGTGTCCTTGAGCGAGATACTGAACCCCCAGTTGCTCCTGATGCTGCGCCATAAGTAGGTAGATGTGATGTCAGTGTGAAGCGCTGCGTGCCTTAATAGGTGGAAACGCACTATACAAGTGCAAGACCAATGACCATAAACATTAAGCCTAAATAGATTTTTAGCTTATTATTGAATAAGCAATTCCTAACAGTCAATAGTGACAGCCCTAGAAAATAGCATTATTTGTTGGACCTTGAGTCTGGAATAAATTGAATTGAATATATATCACCAACTAGTATAAATGTCGTCTTCACAGGAAAAAACAAATCTGAAATCGACACACAGCGGTGTTTATTGTTTGAATAATCGTTGTAGTAGGACGCACTTGGGCTACAAAACACACTAACCCATGTTGCAATACTTTTGATCACACAAAATAATGGGTGTATTCTAACAAAAATGAAGTTGTGCATCAAATCCTTTGAATTAGCCGCACTTTTTTAAAAATGTAGAAGTTGAGTGCTAATGTCCTTTGAACTACTGTATGTGAAGATTACATACTGTACATCATTTATGATTCTTCAAGGCAGGGAAGGATATTATTCACGAGGTAGGAAATAGTTTTAAGGAAAAGGTTCATAAATTACGCTTTGTAGAATTTCACCTTCATCTTTCATGAGTAGCGTACCTATTTTTAGGTGGAGATTGCATGCATATTGTTGCACGGGACGGTTGTTGGAGGGCAGAAAAGAGGCAGTGCAAATGAGATGTCTGCTTGACTTTAACTCCTTAGGACAAAACACTTCCTCATAAACAACTTTCTACTCTGTAAGGAAAAAAAAAAAACTAAACACCATGTAATGCTGGAAATTGTAACAGTGGCAAGATAAATAGGTGGTTTCCCATCACATCGATTAAGAGAACATCAGCAGTTTGGGAGCTTCCCAGTGGTTATAAATTGTGCAACAACTGCTTTTGCAGGCTTAGGGAGCAACACTCCCAGGCAAAGGGAGGCGGCCCTTTAATCCTTGACATTCATACACTTTCTGGCTTTGACAGTTGTCCAGCAATATGGGAGGTCCATAGACTGAGAAAGGCAGGGCAACTGTCGCATTCAGGGCTAGGAATCCTCAGACTGATTCAGAAGTTTCCTCGAAGTACAAGATGCCGTTAATAATTATTTCCCATTTACCTGAAAGAGTCTCTTGTTTAGTGAGATTGAGTTTTCTCTCGCTCACCAGTGAAGCAATATTGATAGACTCATCATCATCTTATTTTTACTATATTATATTATATCTATATTATACTATATATCTATATTGTTATATTTGGTTATCGTAAGAAGAACAATGGCTCGTGCATGATCTTCACTCTTGCCTGTTTTGGAAAGCCTCCCGGTGCTCTTACTGCTGGCGGTGCTGTCCCGGCGCGCCAGGCCGGGGGAGATGCCGCCGAAGCTGCTGGCCTTGGTGATGGCAGGCCGCGGGACGAGGCGGTTGGAGCTGTCCGAGCTGTCAGTGCTGCTCCAGGGTCGCGGCTCGCCGTTTCGTGGCAGCGTCTCTGTCTCCGAGCTGCTCTGCCAGCTGGCGTCTGAGGGCCCAGCCCGTGACCTGGTCAGGGTTCAAGTCATTCTTTCAATCAGCGTCAAGAATCCTGTGCTCACATTTGCTCATGTCGGCTTTCAAATCTCCTCAGCTTGGAAAGAACAATGTTTGCATGTAGATTTTAATGAATCCAAAGTTAGTCTAAGTAACCTTGAATCTCCTGGATTCCAGTAATTCTTCCTCATAACTAAGATTAATGAAAGACTTGATTTATTCTACGGAGGGCTAAATGACATGGCAACCAGAGATAACAAATCCTTAGACCAACACTCTTCCACCTTATCAAGGTGACCGTAGGATTTTTTTTTTTTTGTCTCACCTGAAAATCTGCCGCCTGTGCTGGGTACGTGTGCATGCGTCTTCATCCTGAGCACTGTGAGTGAGGGATGGTGTGGGAGGTATTAGGAGCACAACGCTGACAAAAGGACATCAATGGCAGCTCTGACACAAAAAGCGCAATTAAGCATACTCCAAAATAGAAATGGACACCATGCACCACATAGATAAGTTGCATTTAAATATTAAAGGATGCGCTGACTGTGAAAATGATTCTGCTGAGACTCAGCATAGACATTGGTCATGATAATATACTGTAGACATTTTGCAATTTACCTTTGATCCAGTATGAAGTGATCGCCCTGTGAGTAAAAATGCACTCATTAGTATTAATTGGCTTGTTAATGTCATAATAAATGTAGCGATGTCATTTACACGTGGTGTCATTGGTTGCACGTCTTTCCAAAATATCAGATCAACTCCATTATGGGACAATTCACTTCTATAAATACTTATTCCAGCACTGTAATTGCTGGTAAAAATGAGCTGAATTTGCACAAGAATAGATGTGTGTGTAGATTTGTGTTAAGATATCTGCCGCATGGCCCCCTCCCCATCCCGCCCACACAAGGAGAGCTCACATCATGTGCAAATATTCTTTCTCTGGCTCGCTGGTACTCCTCCTCCCTCTCCTCCATCGATTTGCTTTTCTTGTCTGCTTTCAAACGCATCCGAATCTGGCAAGGACACAGCACACGCACGTACGCACACCCACACACACACACACACACACACACACGCGGCACGGCACGTATGCACACCCCACACACGGCTTTTTTAGCAGCTATGCATACCAGGGATGGCAGATTGTCCCACTCGCACCGCCATGTCAGAAATAAAAGTGACAGCTTGGTGGTGGCAGCAGGGTGGGGACACCTACCGTGCTGTCGTCGCGATCAAAGCTGGAGTTGTCTCGTTTAAGAATGTAGCGTTTCTGGAAATCGTCTGCCCTGTCATCCTTGATGTGCTCGGAGAATTTCTGATCGGGGCTGTCAGTAGGGAATTTTTAACAGTTAAGGAGGCGAACTTCATTTCAGGCAGATGCTGACAGCAACATATGTTAATCAACACGAGGGCGAAAAAGCCCCACACGTTTGTGACGTGTGACAATCTGCGAAAAGACGCTCACATTCTTGTGTTGGTAGTTTTGTTGATGACAACTGACTTTCCAGTGAGGTCCACGTTGTGGTCCATGCCGAAGTAGGCAGCCACACGGTGCAACAACATCCTATGGTAGGACGTCATAGGCGGGAACGTTCTCTTTTGACTTCTAAAAGGAGACAGAGGAGGGCGGGTCATGAGTAGGCATGGGCTCATGTCTGACAGGACTGGAGAAAAAGCGGGTATCCGATCAGGGATGTACAGTCAAGAGCACAGCTGAGCTCCTTCCAAAATGCCGCAAAACAACATTTCTAGAAATCCTCAAGAGTAGACTGAAAAACAAGCTGCTCCTCCTGATGTAGAAAGCCAGCACAACATGGATCAGAAAGTGAAAATATTGAACTAACCCTGTTCTCACATTAGCGCTGAACACTCAATAGGGATAACGTTTAATGACACCAGAAACAGAACTTACTCATTATTGCTGATGAAATCCAAGATGTCTTGCTCCAGCTTCAGCAGCATAATTCGGTCCCTAAGAAAATAATACAAAAGCATAATTCTGTCCCTAAGAAAATAATACAAAGTCTTTTCGAGACTTTGACCGCTGGAAGAAATCTCGGAAATGTTTGCCTGCTACAAAGGTGACTCATGACCACCAGACTGTACTCAAGTGCGTACTCACCTGGGGTTGCTCTTTAGCGTGTTCACTAAAAACTGATGAAGATCTATGCCAGTTGAATCAGTGTAGTCTTGACTGGAATCTAACGAAAGAAAAATCAGGTCACAAGTCTTGCGAGAACTTGTCTGTGAAAGCCTAAGATACTGAATTAAAAGCAAAACAAAACAGGGCAATCAATATTGTTTTCCATATCATTTTCTTTCAACTGAATTTCAATTGTGCGGCTATGTCGGCGTGGCTTCAGAAGAGAAAACATTCTCACTCGGCAAACAATGGGGTTGCGGTGACCGAGAAAGCGTCTGGGACCTATAATTGGGGCCTTGCCTCATCAGTGGTCTTCCTCCACAAGAGGGTGGCAACTACAGCCTTGTGGGAATCTATATAATTGCTTTACACTTTTCAGCCCACCGCAATTAACTGAATCACACTAATTATCTGCCCATCACAAGATATAATTGAAAATGGAGAAGCACTTTTGGACAAACGGGAAGACACTTTGGCCTGGCCGCACACACACACTCAAAACAAGAAAATGGGAAGGGTGTTAGTTGGGAAATCGTCGGCAGAAATCTACAGCAAGCAAAGCCCCCATTGGAGGCTGTTTTGCATTTTCTCACCTCTGCACAGCATTTTTCTCTGCGTTTTGCCAGCTTTGTTCCCCTGGTCACACATGCCTTCTTTCTGAGCCTGCTTTTGTGTGGCTCCATCATCCTTTTCTAACATCCCAAGGTGGAATTCATCCTTAAGTGGGCAAAAACAACAAATGAACTCTTTGTCATTCTTTATTAACGTGGTGTTGATTTAGTCATTGAATCTTCAAGCAGAACACACACACCTGATAGAGGTCGTTGTTGACATTATGAGAGGAGGGTCAATATCAAACAGGTAAAATAATAATTTTGGAAGGTAAATTAAGCTTTCAATTTTCCTTTGATCTTAACAAAAGTGCAAGGGTAATTCAAGAGTGTCATGCACAAAACAGGCCAATGTTGAATGCAAAAAACCTTATAGTTTATCACCCAAACCTATCTCCTTGATGGTAATGATGCGCCTGCATCCATGAATTTCAATGATGATAGCAATTAATCATCTAGATTAGCTTGTTTTTATTAAACCATCTGAATAATACATGAATTCCATCCCCAAATTAAACAACACAGCACATTTCATTACTTAAAATTCAAGAGCGGGAAGAGTTAGCAGTAATTCCTCTCTAGCAGTAAAAGTTCTAACGCCAACTGCTGCAATCTGACTGCAAGCCTGCGGTGGGGCTTTTTTTTTTTTTTTTTTGCTTCCTTTGTGAAAATGAATAAAAGGCAGCCTTGGTTAACGCAAGCAGTACTCTTCTTTGCCACAGATGCGTAGTGCAACAGAAGGAGTAAGAGCAGAATCTGATTTGCTTTTCAGGCAATTCAAAATGTACAGAGAGGCAAACCAGTGCACCGCCAATTTATGTGAGATTTGGTTTTAAAATATGAGTGAGAGGAGGGTGACTGGGGGTGCGGGCGCAGCCCAAAAAAAAATCATAGAAAAGGTGAAGAAATTGATCCCTGAAACTGATGATAACGGGGTGCAATGTTGCCGTGAACGTTTCAATTTAAAGTGGCATAAATATTTGTAAAATGTAATGAGATAAGGAGAGCTGCTACAGACATATGTGAGAGAGTGAGGACAAGTGTTTGAGTGCCGCTTGAGCGACAGCATGTTCCTGTGCATCCCTGTCAAAGTAACAATAATACAACAACAAAAAATTCTGTCAAGAAGCAGTGGCGGTTGCTGCTTAATGCCACCCTCTGCATCACATGGAACCCGCCTGGTTGATGTGCAGCTGTCGTGAATTACCTCATTTGTTTTCTGACACCCATTTACTTCAAGAAAAAAGGGAAAACAGCAGGAAAATGATGGCCTTCTGAATGTGTAATGAACATGCTGTCAGTCTAAAACAAAAAGGACAGCATGCATTCAAAGGCTCTGATTTGAATTGACAGCCAGGCATACAATGTAAGGGCAGATGTTTTTCAGATTTGGACAGCCCAAGGATCTATACAGCCTTTTGTTAACACTTACAGTTTGACAGTCAGGTAGTGACAGTGATGTCTCGCAGTGACAATGGTCAATTTAATCATCATGTGCTACAGTTTCACAATGCCCGGATGGCAAAAAAAAAAAAAAAATTGCTACAAGGGTGTAAATCATGTTACAGTGCTTGAAGTTTAATTACTAATATGTACTGGCATTACAAGAATAACAGAGTGGAGCTCGGAAATGCACCAATTCTAATTTGGCTCAAAATCAACTACAGTACAGTACAGTACAGTACAGTACCTTCATTATTGTAGGTGACCTCATTTTGCATGTGACGGAATTTTGTCATCAAGACTCCGGTTTTGGATTTGCAACAAGCAAGGTTTGTCCTTGGTTCAACTCTCCACAATCAGTGGAAACTAGTTGAGCAGTTTTGACATATTTCTGCTAACCCACAATAATATCATAGCCTAATTCAGAGACGGGCAACCAGTGGGATGCATCACAGATCAGTAGCCCACGAAGAATGTAGGTAAATGGGAAAAACAATCCCGTAAAAAAAAAAAAAAAAAAATCTAACATGAACAAATATTGGAGGAAAAAAAAAAGGGGAAAAATACGTGAACATACATATCCTCGGGTTCCCAACTGCGACTATGCAGGGGCCAACTGTAGTCTTAAGTTGCAATATCATCATTCACCACTAAATGGCAGACTTGGCTGAGCTGTGCATACTGCCTTATACATATACGATCTTATACTGCCCTATACTATAACATGAGTGAGCATAATAGTTTTTTGCTGATTTTGATTGGTATGCAGGACAAAGAAAATAATAATAATGATAATAATGATTTTGAGTGAGTTTACTTTTTGTGAGAAAATGTACAAAATGAGTTCTTGTACTTTTTGTTGGTTTCATGTTCAGCAATTTTGTGCCATACTTGAATGGTCATTTTTATGAAAAGACCCATTTGCAACTGGAAAAAAAAACAAGTATGTGATTATTTTGTTGTTTGGTTCAAACCCTTTGTTGTTGGGTTACGGTAGTGGAACTTTTATACATGCATTAAAAATAGTGAGACTTCTGAACCTCTAAGCAGGTATTTTGGCCCACTCATCATGAGCAGTTGGTTCGAAGGGTGCTTTCTTCAGATGGCATCTTTCCGTTCCTTCCACAGATGTTCAACAGGATTTAGTTCAGGGCTCTGAGAAGGCCACTTCAGAATAGCTTCAGGTTTTGCTCTTTGCCATTTTGGTTGTGTTTTTAGCTGTGTGTTTTGGATCATTATTCATGTTGCAAGAGCCTGGCCTATGACTGAGAAAAAGCTTTCTGCAACTGGGCAGTACACAGCGCTCATGAATACCTTGATCGTCTTGAGATTTCATTTTGCCCTGCACAGATTCAAGACACCCTGTGCAAGAAGCAGACAAATAGCCCCAGAACATAGCAGAGCTTGTGCCATGTTTCACAGTAGGGACAGTGTTCTTTTCTTGGTATGCTTCATTTTTGCATTTATGGACATAGAGGCTTTGTGGGTTGTCGACATGCAGTTTGGCAAATTCTCATCTCACTTTTTTTCTGATTTATTTTCAACAATGGTATTCTTGTTGGTTGTCCCCCATGACGTCCACTTTGGTGCGATCTGACACTGATGTATCTGGACCTTGGAGTTCACCTTTAATTTCTTTGCAGGATGTTCTGGACTCTGTTTTGACCAATCACATTAACTCTCTCTTCAATTTGTCATCAATTTTCCTCCTCAAGGGAGGTTGGCGATAGTCCAATGGCTCTTACATTTCTGAAGCATATGCACAACTATAGTTACAGCAACATCAGGCCACTTGGACAGCTTCTACCGTAGTGTAGTGGTGCTTCTCTGTAATTTTGTTTCCAATTTCCTGAGACAACTCTCTCCTTCACTTCCTCTGGTCTATGTTTAGTGTGTTACACATCATGTCAAGCAGCACAGTAACTAGTCGTCACTCGTCACCCTTTAAATTGTTGACTGATGATTGATTAGTTGACTGATTACAAGTGACGACACCTGTGGTACTAATTGGAGGACACAACTTCCAATTATTTTCTAAGGGTACCATCATTTTTGTCCAGTTCTGTTCCTTGGGTTTTTTTTTTTTTTTTTAAATGAAATCTGTCGAACCACAATTCAAAAGCAAGATGTGATTTTAACTGGCTACTTTTTACAAAATTACAATCTGACACCTAACTAATGTTTTGCTTCATTCCCTATTGTACTAGCACTGCCCTCTAGGGTAGTTTGCCAAAAACAGCCCTGCTCAGAGGCACCTCCACCAATAACTGCAGCGGGGGAAATATCAGGAGTATTCAATTAGGGCGCTACATAGCACTCGGTAGGTGATGTGCGGAAATTGCAATTTCCTCAACATGATTGATGGCAGTAATACAAGACGTCGTGGGAGCGCAGGCAATGAGAGAGCGCAGTGGGAATAACATTGCCCTCTGGTTATGGGGCACGGTGCTGACTGGCTAAATCGTAGGACGAACACACCTGTGCGCGCATTTGTGTGCGTGCACGCTTGTGTGCGCATAAATATATCATTAGCAGTGCAGAGTGGCATTTAATGGAGTTTAAGTTTGATCTGGAGGTGTGGGCGGGGAAGCCTTTGCCTGGATGCAGTAAAATAGTTGAATTAACAAATTAACGTCGAGCTCGCTGTTTGTGTTTTGATGATGTGATGCTTTCACCAGGCTGTACTGGTCAGGTTTTCCATCACAGCTGTCAGAGGAAGGCTGCTAATAGTTCGCTGGAGGTCTTCCATCTCAGTTTTAATGAGCTGAAATGAAGAACTCATCCCAGGTCAGCACTTCCACCAGAGCTACTGGATGTGTGACTTGGGGCGCAAAGTATCGGGTCACGTGCGTGAGCACACGTGTGTCCAGCTGATGGAATGACAAATGATTCAAAGAGGGAACAGATACGCTCAGGGAGTATTTACCTGAGGTGCAGCTGAAGGCTCAAGAATTGGGCAAGGGAAGGACTCCTCACATATTGCCAGGCTCCGAACAAGCTTTAGCCTGGTCTTAGGCTGTCGAGGGGGGGGGGGGGGGGGGTTGGTTGCAGGAGCAGACAGTTAAAACCATACAGACAAAAAAAAATAAAAAAAATAATAAAAAAATCGCAGCCATTGCCACCCACAAGCTATCACGACAAAGACAGGTTGCAAGCAAAGTTTGTCTTTTTCAGTGGTGACTGAGGTTTTTGTTTTGTTTTTAAAGCGGTCGGGTGTTTAACTGACTGAAGTTTATGCTGCCAAATTTACAAGGTACTGTAATTTGATCAAAACTGAAGCCATCATCACACAGATGATGCTTCCGTTAACTGTCAC
Source organism: Filicampus tigris (assembly GCF_054856515.1). Lineage (NCBI taxonomy): Eukaryota > Metazoa > Chordata > Actinopteri > Syngnathiformes > Syngnathidae > Filicampus > Filicampus tigris. The sequence goes on along the minus strand of NC_141217.1, from coordinate 27,469,082 downwards.
TGGAAGGGCGTAACAGCAATGCAGCCAACCAAGCACCACAGCCTCCACTGTGTACAGATCAGATCATATTGAGGCCTCAAATTGCATCTAAGTCACCTGCACAGATGAGATTTGACAATTTTCCTGACAGTAAACACAGGTGCAGCTTCTAACCTATTCCAAGCAAGCAATTCACATGCTTCATTTGAAAACATGCGAGTCAGGTGATCCATACCTTCAAGTACTTCACAGGCTGCACGTGAAAGGAGGTGTTTGGGTGGAGGGACGTATGTGGAGGAAAGTACACAGGAAGTTAAAATAAAAAAATAAAAAACTACTGAACTTTGGGGGTAAAGAGTACACTTGCCTTTAAAAAGGACAGATTTTAAATTAAACATGACTGGACAACATTTTGCGATTGTGTGACTACAAAAAATCCGCAGAGAAGGAAGACATAACCTTGCATATCCAAAACTTAAGAGCACTAATCTCAAGTTGTAAAAAAGATAAAACAATTTGAAGTTGAACATTCACAATTTATTTGGAACCTGTAATCATTTTTGCAGAGTATCTAAATGTGTCATTGTCTGACAACAACCTTGTCAAGCTCGCTTTATGACAATGCCCCTTGTTGCCTAATGTTCCTTCACTTCATTCAGGCGAGTCACTTGAAATTAATAAATACACCCATGCAACATCCTGTGATGGTTGTGCAAATCATCTTCTCCAATGCAAATGTCTTTCATAATGTGTTTGTTGAGTCTTATGTGACAAAACAATTTGCAGTAGCAGTGAAGGGCACCTGCCTCAAAGACAGACAATACAGAAAACAAAAAACAGACATTAGGCCAGTGGTTGGCAACCTTTTAGACTCAAAGGGCCATTTCGACCTGGTTTCCTCGGAAAAGAAAACACTAAGAGCCGCATACACTTTTTGACGTGTAAAATGAAGACTACTGTAATAGTGTGTTGCTTATGAAAATTTTATTTTATTTTTTAAATGAGTACATTTTGAACTCTTACAAAAAAAGCGCCGAATTGAAGGTATCTTTCAAATGAATTAAAAAGCTGAATTTAAATTATCCTTCTAGCAAACAAAAATGCCTGAATTTAAAAATATAGTGGAAAAAAGAGCACTATTTCACTGAACAATGAAAACAAATATTTGCAAAATAATTGCCTGAATATTTATTTGACCTGGTTAATGGGACTTCAGCTCCTGAACCTCTGTACACAGCGTCTGCAAATAAGGGCTGGGAAGTCATTTTTATCTTTTACGCAGGACTGTAAGTTGCCGTCTTTTTAAGAAAAAACATTTTTTTTGTGTAAGCTTTCATATTACATTATAAATGCGACCTCCGTCTCTTTTCTTGTGTGAACGTAATTGTGCCCCTAAAGTGACCCGCACGCGCAGAAGAACAGACGGTCGTCGTCACTCACGACGTTGTGTTTATGGAAGTAAATGTGGTGTAGCGTGTCAGGGCATTTCGACAGTGGCGCGATTTGGTCAGAGGTAGAAATACAGTATTTGGGGGAAATGATGAGGCGAGGCTTTTTTGATCTCATTTCATGGAGACGTCTCTAAAGTTGACGCCACGTCATAAACGCGCGTAAAAAATGAGCCGATTGAGCCGTGGCTGAATTACTACTATCACCATAAAAGTCCACTTTATGCTCCATGTTTCAAATATGATTAAAGTAAAGTAAAGCCAATACTGTTACTCAAAACAACTGCGGAGTCGCTGCCGCACAGAGCCGCAACACCACGATGAAAGAGTTGGCGACCCCTGCATTAGGCCATAAGCAACTTGGGTCAGTGCTACACTTGGCTTTTAGCTCCATTTTGCCATCATGTCAATCAAATGCCGGACCGGGAGGACGCAGGGAAAGGCCAATAGTCGAACTAAGGTTCAGTGCCTCTGCGTTTAAAGCACTATTGCACGGCACTATGCCGATCCCATTTAAATTGTAGCAGAACCCTGCACTGTGCCTGCTAATCCTAACATGAATCTGTCCTTCTCATCTGTCCTCTAAGTATCACGGGGACAACCACTAACCACCCTCCCCCCTCTCTCTCTCTCTCTCTCTCTCTCATTGAGCTCGAGGGCCTAAAGTTGCATAAAAATTGAAATGGGACGCTGCATGTGACCTACAGCACCCCCTTTCTATATCAGGTAATATAGAAAGGGAGGGCTGGTGGGTAAGGTGGGAGAGGGCTGGGACTGCGAGTGCAGCGCTACACCAACTAATTGAGCGGCGTGGGGCCGGTGGGGAATGAACAATGCCAGCAGGAGATAAAGGAATGGAAATGGGGAAGAGGGAAAGGGCTGAAGTCAGCAAAAGTAGGGCGGCCACCAGCAGAGGATGGAGCTGCAGAGCTGGAGGCAGATGGTGGCAAAGTCACACTGCGCTCCCTTCTCTGCCTCAGTGCGCTCTCGCTCTCACACGCACGCACACACCCCCGCACACACGCGCACGCACACCCACACACACACTTCGATCATGCACCTTGCTTTTGTCCCATCCCATTTTGTCTCCACCACTCCCACAATTAACAGTTCAAGAATTTCACCTGCCCTTTCAGAGAATTTTTTTTTTTCATTTAGAACTAAAAATTTGAATAATTAATTAATTTACATTTGATTTTCATTTCAGGATGAGTATATAATGAAAGTTGGCTGGAATACTGAAGGTCAGAGAAAATTTCAGGAAGTCGGGACCACAAAGGACAAAGGCACAATGTCATTCTATCATCCATCATGTACTTTTTAGGAATTATTTTTTTTTTCTTTGCCGATTACCAAGATCGCATGGTCAAGACCGTGAATAATGAATGCATTTAAATGATCACATTGAGACCTGTACAGGAGGCGCGTGTCTATGAAGGGGAACAATTTGGTACTGATCTAAATTAGGAGGCGGTCTGCACTTGAAACGCAGAGTCAAATGGAGAAAATGCATTTGTGAGAGGAAAATGGTCTGATAACAGGTTAGTTGTTGTTGATGTTGCGACAACATGTCAACCTAATGGACGATGATTTTGTGCTGAAAAGGAGACCGATTTAATAAACGCTGTCGGCTTACCGGGGGTACGTACGCAAGCGCGTTGCAAGGGGGTACATGGAAACCTTTAATAATTGATTCCAAGTCAATACAGTCAGTCGTTTCATAAGCAAATCAATAAAATGGTATTTGTGTGCTCCAACTCGTTTCCCTGGGAAGACAATAACGTGTGACAGAGCCGTGCCAAAATCAAAACATCCGCATATCAGCTCGAGTAAGAGATCAAAACTGCTACAGTGGGACCGCGAGTGCATATTATCCTTAAGTTTTGAAACGCCTAGTTAAAGTGGACTCATTCAAAGGAGCTCCAGTTTTTTTGTGGAAACAGTTATAGAAGAGTAATAGAGAACAAAGGTAGGTTTATCATTGATTTTGATTTCAATTTTTTGTTTTAAACATATTTTAAAGGCAACACTTATTTTAATGTTTAATTTGAGTTAAAAAGAAGACAATGCCTGGGAATGACATGTTCACATTTAAGAGATGAAATAAAATGATTTTCATTTAATAATCAGTTGTGTTACGTTCCTCTTTTGGAGAATCGTCAACATGTACGAGTGAGGGGTTACTCGTGGTATGACGAAAAGATCCAGGGGTAGACAAGACAAAAAAAAAGGTTGGGAACCACTGCACTGCAGCAACAAAAGCCTTCTGAGTGACTAATGCTTAAAATGTGGAGAATAAAAACTCAAAGTGCCATGTGACGTAGGTCACTAACTTGTGTCTGGGCACAAAGCCAGATTTGTACACAGCTCCTTTTTGGAGCTCTTCTCATGAGCACAACGGATATAAGACATAATAGTGTATTCAAGTCAGTCAAATAAATCATACCATGCAAAATCCAAACTCGCTCAAACAGTTAGCTCATGTTTGCTCAAAGGAACACGACCACCTCTGTGATATAATACTAATACTTTTCTTTATTTAACTACTGTAGATAAAGTAGTTGAGAAGAGTTTCTCATTTACGATGCAATGTCACACCACCGAGCAGGAATCTCAGCTTTCTGCAACATGCACACAGCGGATGTATGAGACAGAATAGATCGTTTTGTTATTGATGCGCGAAAAGAATAAGAACCTATTTCAATTTGTAACGACAAGAAACATTCCATTTCATACCATCCTTCCATTTTTTTTAAAAAGCAAAACTATATGCAGTTTATTTACATCACTGAAATATAGATCATTACGAATGGTGTTTCAAAGAGTTTTCAGTAGTCATAGTGGAAGAAAAGAATTCAATTCAAATTCAAACCGCATTGATCATTTTTAATTGATTTAAATCGTAGGCCTCTGAATCATACTGGGGAGGTAGCAAGATTGCCACACCAATTCCAACCTCCAGTACTTCCTTAGTTGCTTTAGATATTCACTGTGGTAAGCACAACGCTAGAGCCAAGCCCGGTGCTATTATTGCAGTCAGGACTAATGGCATTTTTCAGAATATACTGTATTTTGTGACCTGAAACACCCACTTGGGAGAACCACCCGAATGCCGCAGGTGCCAGTATATCTCTCTTAGGCAGTGGGTGTTTGACGCTGACTGTTACAGAATTTTCATGCAGTCACGTGCAGAGAAACGTGAAAAAATGTTACCTAAGATATTCACTCAGCCCACTCAGTTTGTTAGGGCTGCTGACCCATCCAAAACTTACTGATTTAGCTTTTCAGACGTGGCTTGAGGATACCTCCTATCATGCTTCGTTACTAAGACAATGTAGAAGAAGCGCTGTTAGTGGAAAGCGACTACGACTCTTAATGGCCTCATTTACCTTGGCTTCCGTTGCAGTGATGCTGCCAGAGATTTCTTTGCCGCCCTCATCAGGGACTTCAGACTGGGCGCCATTATCTTTTGGAAACGCCTCGGCATCGGCAGCCCCGGAAACCCTGGTTGTTTCAAAGTCTACTTTATCAGACATTCTCATGGCAAAGTCTGACTGGCAATGTTGACAAAGAGAGAGCACCTGAAAGAAATGAATGAAGAAAAGATGGAAACCATAAGGGACAGCCCCTTTCTTCCTTTGGAAAAAGCAAAGCATTTGTAATTGATTTATTAATTCTTAACAATAATAATCCACAAAATCAAAACAAAACATAAACATTGTTAGGAAGGTGCTCGGGCTGAACACTTCATCAAATTCAAATCGACATGGAAATTACGGAGTAGAATGCAATTTTCAAATCGGAAACGCTGCATTTTCAGTAGGCTTTATTTTCTATCAATGCATATGTTTTAGTTATTTATTTTATGATTTCTAGGTAGGTTTATTGCATAACAAGGACAGCAGGTCTGCAACTAATGATTATTCTGATAATCGATTTATCGATTATTTTGCCCATTAAGCGATGAATTGGATTTTAAAAAACATGTTTTGGTTTCCATCCCTTTTTTCAAGAACTGCACATTAATTCAAATTGACAGTGCAGAAAATGCACAAACAAATTAATTATGATTCAGTTACTGCTTTGGTCTGTAAAATGCCAGAAAACAGGCAAAAAATGTTGAGCATTATTTTCCAAATCAAAAACAGATGATCGCAAATGTCTTATTTTACACAAAGACAATCAGTCTGCTTTCAAGGAGAACTGCAGAAATTAGAGATTCAGATTACTGTTGAGAAGCAGAAATTCTGAAGAATTTGGACAATTTAAAAGTTAAAATAAGATTATATTCAATGATCAGATACAATTATTGTTTAATTTGATAATCAATTAGTTGTCGATTAATCGTTGCACTTCTAAAGCTACATGATAACGTATCGTTGTTTCATGAAACGGTGAAGTGATAAAGCCATCAACTTTCTGGGCTCTACACTGCGTTATTATGCAAATGACTGATATGTATTTCTCTGATTATTATAGTCTATGCAAATGGAACTCAGCATAATTATAAAATAAAAGTCATCAACTGTTCGAGCTTTTCATCTTTTTAAACAAAACAGCATTTCTTTAAAAAAATAAAGAAATGGACCATGCACTTTCTAACCAGATGTATGACAAGACTGATATTTTAAATATGAACAAATTACGTGCATACGTGCAAAATACGAAAATAAGGAAAAACATTAGGTGCATGAATTCACTTTCCACGTTTTTTCACAAAAAACTAATTTTTTATCTGCACTCTAGTGGTGATTGATTTTATTCCAACTTAAAACTAAAGATTTTATTTTCCTCAATATTTTGGGCAGTTGGCCGCCAACTGCCCATTCCTCACATGGGGCCTCTTTGCAAGTCTTGCATCTATTAAACTTGTGAGTTTGAGGATAGCTTCTGTTTGTATTTCTTTCCTCCCAGAGCTGCTGTTTGGATTGTAGCCTAAGTCTGGCAAATAATTATTTAATTACCGTAATTCAAGACAACTCAAGTTTAATACCTGCACTAACCCCAAGTACCTCTAGGGGCACACATCGGTTTTTGATTATTGACGAAAAAAACGTCTTTAACCCATTAAGGCCTAAAACACCTGGAGATCTGGATCTCTCTAAAACCTAAGGAAAACTTTGGAATCAACCCTCTAAAACCTGAAGTTTCCCCAGAAATTCAACACCTCCAAAATAATTGCTCTCTCAGCCCCTGTAGCAGAACATAATTCCAAAAGAATTTCAGAGTTTAGACATGTGGCTTGACTAGAATTGGGATTATGCGCTGGGAATGACAGAAGCTGCCTCCATTGTATGCGACGGTAACTTGTGGCGCTCACATCTACAACGTCAAAAAGGCCCATTTCTAACTGTGCACATCTGCGAAAATACAAAAAAAAAAAAAAAAATACCTCCACCTGTACGCACGGTAAGGCCACACTTTGCACTAGACTTGCCATGTGCATAAATATAGAGCACTCTGACTTACTGTATGTTTATGCCACACTTCATTGGTAGAATTTTGCGAAGTTGTTGTAGTCAACGCTTAGATATAGCACGTCAAAGTGGTTTGTAAGTTAACAACTGTAAGTGAAGTGGATAAATAAAATGTCCTTCATGATAATTCATGGTTCATTTGTCTTTACTTTAGCATAAACCTAATCTATAAGACCAAAACATGTTTGTATAATACATCTGACATTGTGTATTGAAGTACATAGGGCTAGGCAATAATTAAATATCAATATGTATCGCGACAAACGTGATCGATATCAATAGAAAATGCCTTCGATAAAATGTTTGAGGGGAGGAAAAAAAATAAAAAATCAAAAACCAAACCCCGACCGCGGCATTGTGTGTGGGCAGCGCGCAGCCGTCTCCAAACATGAAGAAGAATCTGTTAAATCAACAAAGATGAAACAGCCAAGCCAACAAATAAGCAGCTAAACATATGACGAAGAAGTGCGCACGGCATACTTACAAGGACTGAAACTTAACTCCGTTCAAATAAATGACCAGAAGACCAGGACTAGTACTTTTGCAATAAGATGATGTTGTATTGTCAGCGCTGGGCACGTCCTCTGTCCGCAACCTGGGTATGCTTACGTCCTCATTCATAAAAACGAATGTCCAGCTCTCTGTTTTATGTATACTAACCTGATTACGTAAACACCTCTGGATGGAGACGTGGAGGAGCAGTAAAGGAGTTCGCCGTGTTTGACATGCTAGCGCAAGTGTTATGCCAAGTCCGACCCTCGGCATTGCACCCAAGTCAAAATCAGGCAAGTCACATATGAATGGACTATGTCAATAAATGAGTCTACTAAAAAAAAAAAAAAGTCCGGAAATGGTCGGTCAATTGTAATGCATGCACTGTATGAGAGTAGTGGTTCGCTACGCTTAGAGTGTATGAACATTGAATGAAGGCTAATGTAACTTTGGGTAGCATCGAACGCAAGTAAGCATTTACGATGCACTGGTGGAGGAGCAACCGAGCACATTACAATTTATTATAATGTACACAAAAACAGTTGTTTTACTAAATAGGTAAAAAACAATATTGACTGATATAAAATACTTTTTGTGAAACATTTTTCGCAATATCTATTGCCCAGCCCTACTAAGCACATTGGTTAAAAAGGTGTTTATTCAATCTTTATATTGACAAGTTTGACTTTTTCATAGTTGTGTTCTTCAACTCTTAATATCAAGTATTATATGTTAAAATAAAATAGCTAAATTCACTTTTTTCTCCGTGTCCTTATTTTCAAATGTTGATTAAAAAAAAGAAAAAAATAGATATTTATTGACCAATATGAAATATTTATAGCCTGATATAGTTTTCAGTCATATCGCCCAGCCCTAGTGATACAGATTAATTTGTTGCTTGTGGTTTGTTAAAAAAAACAAAAAACTACATGGAAGAGGACTTTGGAAAAATCATCACATTAAATCGCAATCGCAATATTGAGGGCGGAAAAAAGCGCAATTACATAATTCTTCAAAAGTGTTCAGCAGTAGGTGTGGTGGTGCTTTTAGGTGGGACTTTGTCGAAGCTCAACCTATCAGGTGAGGAGTGGTCACAGCTATTTTCTTATCTGATGGTGGTGCGACCACGCATGTAACTGACTGTTTTTGCTAAAAGTGCTAAAAAGTGACAGTGAGTTAATCCACGTCAAAGTAATTGGCTTGTAGCCCACTGTTCCTCTGCACAGCAAATGTTGTGCTGGGTCGAGGGGCGCACAAAAACACAGCTGGCAACTGCAGAGTTGGTTGCTGAATTTCAATGACCTGTCAGTTGTTTGACAAAAGCATCGCTTGCTGCTGCTTTACATTATTTTTACATTCTAAGAGAAAACATCTTAATACTCCAGAGTGTTGCACATTCCTTTGAATATTTAGTGTCTTTTACTGACATTTTGATGGGTGAAATCCCCCGAGTTGCCCTGTTCAAAGATTTGCATTACTGGACAGATATTTTGAAGAGCCAGTAAATCAGTATTCTGTCCCTCTCAGCATCATTCATTCCACCAGACACATTTTTGCCTTGGGACGGGAGTGTCAGACTTTTTGGGGTTTCAGACTGTGATGCATTTTAATGTTGATGCCTTGCTTCCTACAGCGCGGATAAATGCAGTGTGCCTCCTTTGTTTTATGGCTCATTACATCATCCTTCGTTTTTCATGAAGGAAACATTCAAGAATTAGATTGGAGGCAAATCTGTTATCTTGTATGCGATGCTGAAAAGAAAAATTGCTTTTTATGTGCTTGAAGAGAATTATGGCTCCACTAATACAGAAACGCAACTGCGGCTGAGGCACCCGGTGCAATTGCAGCGATGTGTTTGCATTCCTTCGCACAGGCTCAAGACACAAGATACAAATGATTGGATAGAAGGTTGCTCATTTCACGACATCAGCTGATTATGAGCCAAGGTGTTTCCGCAAATAATTAAATATATTTCGCACCTGCTAGTTAATAAGAATTCAAATAATCTGGAATATAAACATTGTGTGAAATATGTAAAAGCGGTACTATCTGACTTATTACTTGGTTGCTACGTACTCCTTGACTGATCTTATGAGACAAAAACCCAACAGAAGACGTACTTGGTGCGTAGCCAGTGGTGAAGGTCGTGGCAAAGGATGAGGTGGCTGGGCAAGTCAACAAGGCCTACCGATCCTGCCTGAGACTTCGTGTCCATGCCTGCTTCAGCCGCTCTGCACGGCAACCAGGGGCCCCGACACCCGCATGACCCCCGCTGACCTGCCATGGAGAGAGGCACGGGGGTTAGCCCTCTGCTGTTTTACAGGTCAGGGGTCAGTAGTGGCAGCGGTGGTCAGCAGATTTGAAACATGGTGAGCAGTGGGCTGAGTGTGTATTTTTGGTCCCCATTCGTGCCTATGCGCCATAAATAATGAACGAACGCAGAGACGGGAATGCAGCTGAGGCAACGGCAACATTAGGTATTCAGAAAGAAGCGAGGAAAGAGCATTTGTGCGCTGAAAAGCATTTGCCGTTTGGCGACACACACTCATCAAAATGCCTGCCGTGTGTTATAAAGGAGACTGCTTTCAGGCACAACTATAAGGTGGATCTAGTTGAGAAAAGATGATTGACAATAGTACAGAAAACGTCTATTGTACAGTGAATGGCCTTCATATTAAATAGAACTACAGTAGTATTTTTTTTTGTACACATTTGTAATTTACTCATGTCCCAGCTTCTAGAATGTGTCATGAATGCTCATGTTAAGTGGTTGCAACGACTCGGTTTCCAAATGAGGCAGATAAACATCAGCTTACTCGATGCTCGACATTTCTCATCGCATCCCAACATCTTTCCCTTTCTCTAATCTCCATCGCGCTGAATGGGTGTGGCGCGGTGCCAAGGCTGGCACCTAATGGTGCCAAGGGATGGCTGCTGCTCCGAACACGGTCTTTTGTTTCACCCTCCCCCTTTCAGAGCCCCAAAAGGTCAAGTGGAATCCCTGCTAACTCTATAATCTTCCTTCACATGACGCCGTTGCCGTCAGCAGTGTGAGACAATAATGGGCGGCAGCTAAGGATGAAATGGTTTACGCTTTACCAGTCAAGTGCTAAAATTTCACTCCACTATTATTACCGTTTCAAATTTTAACTATCGTTCCAATCTAGCTTCTCTGAGTAGTAGTAGTAGCAGCAATCTTTTTGGTTCTCCCACACAGTGTGCGACGTTAGAGCATATGAAGGAAAATGACACAAACCCTAAGAGAAGATAAAAACAACAAAGACGGCAAAACGCATATTACGGTGTGAGGAAACATGGCGAAACAGCTGCCCGGCTTCCCGCAGCATGTTTTCACTTAATAAAGGACTTGGGGAGAAGTGTGGGAGTTTTTTAATATGAGCGTAAAATTTATTCAAGATACTTTCTGTGTATACAAAGAATGAAAGGAAAGCCACTGCAGGGAGACATTGTCGATAAGATGTCAAATCTTTTCTGAATGCTGAATTTTTTTTAGGATCTTATAAAGTTAATTTCTGTTGCTGCCATTACCAATTCCCAATGTCATTGTGAATTGCGTTACTGACTTTTTTTTTTTTTTATTCAAAATAAAAATCGCAGCGCTTGAGGCACATGTATCAGTATTTTTTTTTGTTTCAATTTCAAAATATTCCAAACATATAACATAAAGATATTACTGATTACCGTGAGGATTTTGGTCACTATAATCTGATGGGAAATCTTCATACTGTGTCATCTATAGTGGCAGCAATGCACTCCAAGGCCCTTTGGTACACCCATTTACACAAAACGCGTTTTTTGTTATTCAAGAGAACATGTCGCTGCAAATTAGACCTGACACACGAGGTAAAAGCTGCTCTAACATCAATGCAGCTCAGCCAGGCTGCGGACGCTCCAGGAGAGCGGACACTTGCAGCCGCAGTGTAGGCAGTTTTACCTTCACAACCGCAAACAGACATTTTTATTAATTGTACGCAGGCTGTCAGAAATATGAGCAAATGCCGCTATATTTGATTGGTATGCCACAGTTTGCGTGCAGCGTTGAAACTGCATTTCATTGGTGAAATGTATCCTTTTGCACGTCCGCGGGCAACGTGCCGTCACTGACAGGGAGTGGTTCGCTGGTATTACAATCACAAAAGAGCACAACAACCCTAAAGTGGCTCCCTCCGGCGTCATTCAGTGTCACCTCGCCTCTTCACAACACATAAAATTGCCATAATAACAGCCTCACACACAATGCACAGATTCGTATGAGCTAAAATTGATCACGTTTCAATCAGAAAACACAGGAGTTCATAGCTAAATAGCCAAAGACACTCAGATATTTTTTGGAATGGACTCATCATGCAAGCATGTCATTTTTTTTTCCCCTCTAAAGAAACAAGCAGAACAATGTCATATGGGTGGCCGAGTTGATCACACTCCAGGCTCTTAGCGGACAACTCTCACGGATAATTGTGTAGACAGCAGGATAATGAGACATTTATGTGAGAGACATAAGAGGCTGCAAGTGATGACACGCGCGGGAGCCTGGTGGTGGAGGTGGACGTAGTCACATTTTGACAGTTATTTTCCTTCCTCTTCACATCAGCGCACACACCTGCCTCTCACCAATTCTGACCGTTCACTCCCACACCTACACTGTGTTATGCGTGGGGCAGGGCAACTGCCTGGGCTAAAACCAGCTCGAGTGTAGGATAAGGACCCTCAATTCCATCCTCCAAGTTCAACTCTGCCTGCAGCTCAAATGTGGAGAGAGGGCGAAGACGAGTCAGACACTGAGCGAAAAATGGATGAGTCCTCACGTTGAGGGGAAAAAAACATTGGCTAATAATAATTTGCATATAAAAAAGAAAGGTGGAGAAACATCAGCAAAGAGCTCTGACTGTCCAATACAACATTGTGAAATAAAAGCACCAACACAAAGACTAAGATGAAGCTCTGTGGGTGAAAGGTTATCAGCTTTTCATTTTCTAGTTGCGCAAAAAAAAAAAAAAAAAAAGCACAAATATCCCACAAAAATGACATTTTTATTTTAAGAAAGAAATCAAATGCAGCCAATTAGCCATATATCGAGGTGGTACAAGCGATTTGCACGCGACATGCCAAATGCCACTTTCTATTTGGCACAGCACACACAACCTGGCTAATAAAATAAAACACCCAATAAACAGCTAATTAGGATACTAATGCAGCTTTACACTCATGGCACTGCAACAAAATAGATTTTTGTCTTTCGCTCGGCTGAGTAACTAATCTACCATTTCCTAGCTATTTCTTCTAATTGCAAAGCCAGGAAAGCATTGACAGGGGAGCTGGAGAGCCATTAGTGTAAAGCCAATGAAATGATAGCACTTTCATCCCCTGCTTCCCTTAATTTCAGGGCAACGAAGCCCATGTCATCCTAAGGAACTGCCAGCAAACGGACGGTTAAATTAACTGAAAAAGAATAAACGAACCGCTAATTGCGTGGCGTGCGCTGCCTCCAGGTTGCATATGGTGATGCGAGCGCAGGACGCTGCGGTAGAGGAGCAGGCAGGCAGCATTAATAAATTACATTTGCAGCAGAGCATGTAGGTAATCCATTACCAGTCCCTGAGGAGAACTTCTTGGGAATATCAATCTGGGTAATTAAAGGAGACACAATAAAACTGAGAAAACTCACATGCAAGTCTTGCAGTTTGTCTCAACGTGAGAACTTAAGTTAAAAAGTCTGCCGTAGTCATTAAAAGTCCATTTGCACCTGCAGGACAACAGAGGCTGGCTGAAAAATAAGGAAGAGTCAAACCTCTTACTGGCTCATGTGTCATGAAAACCCCAGCACGGGTAACTCTTGAGGAGACTGGCAGCACTGTACCATGCACATGTAACATACCAAATCTCACTTTAACAACCCAAGGGAAAGATGGCACACTTGCTCAGCGACCTACAGCACAGCCATCACAAAAGCAAAGACATATTTATAGACACAAATCTTTTCTGCTTGACACTGACTTGGATTGGCAAATGAATGAACCAGACCTTAAGTATGCGCATTAAACAATAGAGGAAAACAGACTAAATCAACAAGGATAAAAAAGAAGCACATTGGTAAAAAAATAAAAATAAAAAAAATGTATCAATTAGCGTAGCGCAAGACAATATTGAGAGACCGGAAGCTGCAGGACCTACCTGCCCTCCATCCCCAACGCAACTCAGCTCTTTAGCTTCCATTGTGTACAGGAGGCAATATTTGCTGGACAAGAGGCTGGAGTCGCCGCCCAGCTCGCACCTGCAGCAGCTGCCGGCTGCCTCCTGCACACTCGCGCGAAAGAGTGAGCGTGTGAGATGGGGAGAAGGGGGTCTAAAAGAAGAGGCTGATGGGGAGTGGGTGTCACAAAGAGGGAGGGGTGGATGCTGCGCAAGCACAAGTCTACCTGCCACAACCCATCAAGCCAGCCAGCCTTGGAGACAGCGCCAAATCAACAGCTGGCTCCCGTGTGATGTCAGAGCCCAAACAGCCAGTCACAGCGGCCGAGGCCGGCCGGCGCTACGGAGGGCTGTATGAACCAAAGTCAGCGCCTAAATGGGTCTCTTCATTAGCTACTCTGCTTTAGGATGGAGGCGGGGGAGGCGGAGAGGAGGAAAGGGCATGCGGGGACATGGAATGGATACAATGAGATGGAAGGAGGGAGGAAGGAGGCATAGACGGAGAGAGGGAGAGGGAGAGGGAGAGAGAGGGAAGCAAACCTGCATCGAAGGAGAGCAGGAGGTTGGCAAGCAGAGAGGAGAAGAGGAGAGCGGACAGTAACGACACGACTGCGGCCTGCTAGGTGCTCAAACACCAGGTGGAGAGTCGATGGGGAGGCGCTGGCTGCTGAGAGGCCGAGCTGTTCACTGGGCGAGTGTCCCAATAAAGCTGGCACCCTGCTTCTCACACAAGTCCACCAGGCTACGGCTAATCCTACTTGACTCAGAGAACCTGAAGTACCGCCCAGCACACAGGCTGAAAGAAGACATTCTGTAAAGAAAAGCAATCTACTTGAAGCAAATTACAAGCTTAATGGATCTGCTGAAAACTATTTTCGGCCTGTACATAATGAGACCAGACCACTGACCTCTTCTGTTTCATCAAAAGTGCCTTTAATGACTTAGGCGCATTTGATTGGGAAAATAATTTGGGCCTCGGAGTATTAATTTCATTAAAATATCTAATATTGTGAGAAGATGGAGAGGAAAAGGTTAAAACCATCCTCACCAAGCACTTTCATCAGTAAGTGAAGTCACTAGCGTGCCCTGCGCAACAGCCAATGTCTAGACTGCGATTTTGTGATTGTTTCTGAACATTTATCAGACATTTAACAACAAACACAGTGGGCGGTGAAGTTCCCACTGTCACTTAGCAACTAGCATCAGGCTGTGACAACCAATCCTTCGTTCGAGCCTTCTCCGACAAATGTATTATTGTGCTTCCTTTATCCTATGGAAAGGTCACTGATTAAACAATAACAATTTATGGATTGACATCTGAATTATTTAATAGCCTGCTGGACCAAATAATACAGGAAAGAAAGATTTCCCCCTGGAAGGTGATTAATTATTTAGTGACTGAGTCACATCTTTTTGACAGAAAGACACAACATCCTCAGCCTGAATATTGGACAACAGCAGCTCCAAAACCACCCTTAATCTGTGCTAGTAACATTGAATTAGGCCATTACCACACAACCATTCACATATTTATGATGATGCATATTTTACCATTTTTAACCTTGGATGGCAGACGAAAGAACAAAACACAATGTCTCTAGAGGGAACTTATTAATACACAGAAAACAACTTTTTATTTTTGAATTTCCAGTGGAATAATACAAGTATGTACCAATCTAGTTGCACCAGGCTATGCTGCTTGTTGAAAATGACGCCACTGTATCAGTACGCTCAGTCATACATGAGGCAATCCTTCCATGTTGTAACTTTAATCTCTGTACATTTCGACCATGAGGCAATAATTGCCTGCGTTAATGCATCTCAATGACTGGGCCACTGATTAGACAACCCCAATGATTTATTCGCAATATTATCTTATGACAAGAAAATCAAAATGAAGGCTTTGCCACAAAATTTGTCAACAACATTAGACATTAGAATTCTCTTGCAGATGACACTCGGTCAATAAAAGGGAGAGTTCTCTCATTCAACCCTAAACATTGCAGTTATGACTTGAAGAATTGCAAGGATGAATTGAATTATTCCTAGACATTTGCGATGCAATCTTGCTCTTTTTATGTTTTTCGTCCATGTAAACACGTCGCACATACACTACAACTTCACAACCATTTACCAAACATTGAAAAAACTGGGAAATGCAAATGAATAACAATTAACATGCGTGGTAAAATGCAAATTTTGATGTAAGACGAACAGGCCGAAAAGTTCTTTATTTCAGTGTAATTAAACAAGTGCATCTTGCTTGATTCAATGGATGCCGACCGGCAGCTAACCTGGTTGCTTATCTTATAAATCTATTTGCTTTGGGGCCATGTTCTCTCCAGTCAAATAACAAGACACGATGTGAGAAGTGACGTGAATTCGGGGCTAAGCTACCTGCCAGTGTTGAGCGCTAACACCGGCCTGGCCGGCTGGGAGCTGTCAGACACACGCGTACACACACTCGCGAGACTGCTGTTTGCAGCTGCTTCCAGCTGCTAGCTACAAAGTGCGACACGACTCGCCTTGCTTCCGTAAAGCTAACAAGCTAGCTTACAACTTGTGTGAGGGTATCGAGTGTTGCCTTACCACTTGGCTTCACAATTGCTACGCAGCCGTTGACGTGCCCTAGCGTTGGGACACGCTGTTAGCACCCAAGTGTACATAAATAGCCATGGGACGACGTCAGGTAACGGACAGCAACCATCCCAGCAAGCAAGCTGCTCGGGAGCGTTGGCTACTGGGTTACTCACTCCCGACGTGAGGGCGTTGAAAATATGTTACGGCTCGCCGTCTTCCGGTGTTAGAGTACGACAACATACAATCATTTGTGTTCAGAAAGGTCTCGTTTAAATAGGTGTAAATGATTTCTACTGTTAATGTTTTCTCCTTGGGTGTATTTCGTGCGTGTGGCTACAGTGAATCACATGTAAAAGAAAGTTGACTGACTTGTTAATGTGACTTAGACAGTGGTAATGGACGTAAATCGAGTGCACCTCCATATTTTGCCGGAATATGCCCTCCCATGTTGCAGTTCAATCTACTTTTTTCCTAAACAGTTTTCGTTTTTTGCGTTCTGCTTTCATATCCGGTAGGGGAAAACATATACGCAAGCCAAAATGACGACAGGGATCTTATCTAGTTGCACTGACCAAAACTATGACGTACATGATGCGATAAGTACCACATCGTACCATGATTAAAAGCTATGGTGAATTCGACCTGTCAGATTCCCGTTTTGGGGCGGAGTGTAACTTAATTTACATTATTGTATGCTTACTGCAAAGCTATTTAATGATGTTGTCGGCTGTTGATACTGCAGTGTTATTTAGCTGGTTTAATTACTAGCCAATTGGACCCAACTTCTGGTTTCTATTGTTCATTCTATGCAAAACTCTAATAGCATTATACATTAGCTTGTTTGGCTATGCTGGTGTTAATTTGATTATTTAATTAACATAACGGTGGTGTCCAATGTACATATATATTTGGTAAATGTAATATTTTTGCAATATAAGGTGTTGAAAATGACTTGCTGTCTTTGATTATGCAATGTTAATGGTTGAACAAATCTGGTGTTCTTGGGGTCTCCTGAAAACTGATGATTTATGAGGTACGATCAGGATCCCGCCATATCTCCCATTAGCCTAATCAATTTATAAAACAGCAATTGTTATCAAACATTGTCTTTATTGTAATTTTGAGGGGTTTCAAGTGTTTACAGGTCAATGTTTTTGTTTACATTTGAAATTCAGATCTAAGCTACTGGTGAGGACATAATGCCTGTGGATGGTAGTGGCCTGCCATCGCCCTCTCACTGTGACGCAAGATGGTCACAGCAGATGTCAGGCCTCCCTCACAAGCTCCTGCAGCGCTTGATGCCTTTCCAACGGGAAGGAGTGCGATTTGCCCTATCTAAGAATGGAAGGTAAGCAGTGCGCCAGTCAGTGATATCATCCCATTTCTCTTATTTGCCGAAAATATAAGTCAATGCAATCTTGTACCTCATTTGACCACTATCACTTGGACAGGTAAGCACAAAACAAGACTGATATTATGTACAGCTATGGATATAAATGTTTTGAACATCGCAACTGGCACAATCATGAGCAGTGCAGAAAATTGATGACTGTGACCATATTATTAGCCTTGCAATGCATTGTATTTACAATGTAGTAAAACAACAGGTTGTGGTATTTAAGGTGAATGTTTAGGGGACGTTTCCTTATTTACTCGGTATCTTCATACAATCTGTGTTACAATAACAACGTTAAGGATAATAAAGACTTTGGCTTTTGAACCGGAGGCTCATGGCTCAAGACCCGACTAGATGTTAGAAGGGTGCTTGTCTGCTGTCTGGCTAATATTGGGGTGCTCTTGAGCAAGGCATCGATCCCCAGTCCCTGCGCACACACCCTCTAACCCGAGCTCAAGAAGTGCAGCACTCTTTGCGAGCCCCTTCATCCTGGCATTTCTCCTTGCATATGCCTACATGTGTGTGATCTGTTTGTCAGTGTGGCCTGTAATAGATCAGTATAATGACAGGAAATGATAAGTATTGTACCCATTTCAGCAAAAATTGGAAACAGAAGCCAGATGTTGGTATTGTTACAAGGAGCCTGAAGAAAATTAGGTATTCACAAAACAAGTCAAAAGGAATATGAAAACATATCTGTATACACAACATTTGGAAGTAGGACTGGGCGATAATTTGATCACTTGATCAATATCAATACAAAATTATAAATTGTTCAATTTAAAAAAAGAAACTTCGACCCCAGCATTCTGCGTGCTGTAAGCAGAGGCTACAGTATGCCTTTAGATTTGTGCCACAATTACAAGCACATAAGAGGAAATATTGAGCACAAAAGTGTTTTTTGAGCGCAGCCGAGTTGCTTCCCAGGTCCCCCCCCCCCCCCCGAAGAAGAAGCCACTGGAACCAACGAAGAAGTGCGCGCACGCCTGTGCATGCGTGTGACGTACAGACACCGAACAAAAGTGTGGCTTAGTTTTGTTCAAATAAATGACCAGTCGCCTCAGTACAACTAATGCAATAAGATTATATTGTGCAAACTAACACGTCCGGATGGATACATGGAGTAAAAGTCAAGGAGTTCCCTGTATTTCTCGTCTATCTATCATTAAGGTGTTTTTAGCTAGCTCAGATGCTTAGCATCGCCATGATCTCAGAGTCAAATAAAACAAAAACATGTCCTTTTGCAATAATAACCCACAAACCAGTTGACCTAAGATGGTTTGTTTATCAACTGTAATGCATTCGCTCCAAGTCATGACACTTACATTGTATGAACAACGAATGAAGGTTCATGTAACAAAGAGTATAGCATCTTCCTCTGCATAGTTAACTTTTATTATGTCTTAAATACATTTCTTTTTTTCTTATTTTAATTGGTAAAAATAAATAAAAATTCAACATATCTTTATATCAACTGCTGTAGAGGCGAGGCCAGTGCTTTAAGCGACCGTAATATCCTGCCGGAAGGTTGTAATTTATGCACATTATTACCGTGGGGTTGACAAGTGAAAGTCTGAGAGAAATTTGACAGTTGAAAACGTGGCCCTTTTATTTTGCTCTCCTTCTTTTTTCATCAATAAACTTCAACGTTTCCAGTAGTTGAACGAGCAAATACACACACACCAACCTGTTGCCTTCACAGCATAGTTTCCTCTTCCGGTCGGAACACTCCCTGAGGCATGGGAAAATTCCTACTTCTCATCAATTAACCCAAAAACAAGAAAAGCACTGTGCAACACTACACATACATGCACGCGCACACACACACATAATCTGCTCCCACAACTGCTATCAAATCCAATGTCTTTTCAGCCATATCACCCAGCCCTATTTGGAAACTAATTTAGTAAAGGTGGAATTTTCTTAAGCATTTTTTCCTTGTCTAAAGAAAGCTTCCTGGCTTCTCTCAAGAATTGGCTGCGTGAGTATACCAGGATTTGACCAAATCCTAACCCGTCCAGTTGATGCATGCTCGGGTTCTCAGGGAGGTCAACACCAGGGCAGCCAATCTGAGCAGCTGTGATGTGGTGGCCATATTGATTCAGGAACACGAAAAGGCGCTGCTTATGCGCACGGGCAGGTCAGAAGTCAATTGACTTTTGCTGCATTATGTGAACAGCGCTGTCAAATGACATCAGTGTGACAGCGAGAACTGTTTGGGTTGCTTCTGGAGGACAAGCAGAAGTGATTTACATGCAGTAATTACAGTTATTAGGGGGCGGCATGGCTCAGTGGGAGAGTGGTCGTCTCCCAACACAGAGGTTGTGGGTTTGATCCCTTTTGACCAAGTCGAAGTGTCGTTAAGCAAGATACCGAACCCCCAGTTGCTCCTGATGCTGCGCCATCAGTAAGTGAACACAAACTTAGTGTGAAGCACTTTGAGGGCCTTAATAGGTGGAAAATCACTATAAAAGTGCAAGATCATTCACCATTAATTCCGTTGGAATGTTATTGTATTATTATGAATGTCATAGCTATAGTCCATGTATTTGCTAATTTTGTGATGAAAACCTATAAAGAGTTTCAGTAATAAAAAACAATGACATAAAACGAAACATCTGAGATTGACCAATACACATTTTGAATTGTTCAATAGGTGTAAAATTTAGAGCTTAAAAAAAGAATAGAAATTAGTTTATTTTGAGAGTGAAAGCAACTGTCATTGATTTGGTGGATTTGCCCATATAATATACTGTATTTAGAAATATATATAATAACATATACAAGTTTAGGTACCGTATATACATATACAAATGTATGTACCATATATACATGTCTATGTACATTTAATACGATATATATAGTCGCTGTCCTATGAAAAACACGTCAATTTTTTCAGAGAATTTTTAAGTGAATGGTGTTTCCATGTTACAGACATCGCATTAACGTGAAAATTAAGTAGCAATGCCCACCTCTGTGAATATATGTATTAGGGATGTGCGCGACTAGTCGTTTAACCGTCTACGATTTATTAAACGTTTTGTATTTTACTAGTCGGTTAAACGCGGCATTAAGTATCACGCATCTTGTTCCACATGCCTCTGCCTCGGCCTCTGTAAACATTCTGAGCACCAAGAGAGAGAACTGCTCCCCCCCCCCCCTAAAAAATAGTATATTTTTTGAGTAAGCGTTCATATTACCGGTACATTAAAAATGCGATCTCCGTCTTGTCTGCTGTATGAACACATGCGTCGTCAAAGTGGCCCGCCTGCGTAGAAGAAGAGACGAAGTCACACCCGACGTGTTTGCGGAAGTAAATGTGGTCCACCGTGTCGGGGCATTCAAGCGATTAGGTAGCAGGTAGAAATAAATACAGTATTTGGGGGAAATTGTGGGGCGACGCTTTCATATCTCATTTCATGGAGACATCACTAACGATGACGTCACGTCATAACTGTGCGTAAAAAAATCAATCTATCTGAGCCGTGGCTGAATTAGACTGGGAGTGGCTAGACTGGGAGTCGGTACCATTACTCATTACATTATTCATAATAAATGACATGCATTGCATTGGAAATTGTATCAGAAATGTATTTCTCTTTCAATTGTTCACCTTGATTCAGTCAGTTGTTGTTACATCAATAGAATTTAAATCAACAAACTGTCCTGAATGTTTGGGCTAAAATAGCCCCTAAATACACAAAACATTTGCATTTTAAACTTTGAATTCAATATGTATTAAAATTCAAGTTTTCTTCCTCATAGACTAGTCGCAAATAAAATTTGCGACTAGTCGGCGGGCAATTTAGTCGAAATTCCCATCCCTAATATGTATATACACTGTACATCACGGGTGTCCAAATATTTTCCTCTGAGGGCACATACCCTAAAATAAAAGGATGCAAGGGATTTTTTTTTTAAAACTTTTATCAAGCACAAAAATAAATCGAGCAATCAATTACATATTGTTTGTATATTGCTGTATTTTTTTTGCTAAAACAACAAAGTCTTTTTACAGGGGATTTACAAGATTTTGAGTCAGTCATTGACGCTTTTAACCGACCAGAAAATATCTGCCCCTGAACAGCCCTAGAATCGCATCTCCACATTCAGAACCAAAACAGATGAGCATTTTTAAAGCAATTACTTGTATTGCAATGAACCAACACTCAATTATTTTTTTAACAAAATTACATGACATTCATATTGTAATGTATTCCCTTTGAATGACCCCTTGCTGACGTATTTTTCAACACAACTCCTCACTTACGGAGCTACAACATCAATATGCATCGATGTAGTAGAGTAAATCCAAACCGAACACCAAATATCTAATGTCTTTGTGAATACCATGTACTGTATATACCGGGCAATGCAGAGCTAATCCCACCACACACTGATAGCACTACCTCCCTCCCCTGTCCTGCTCTGCCCTAATCTGTCCTGTCCCGTCCTGTCTTCTGCCACCTTGTGCCATTGGTTAGTTGTTGCGTCCCTTCCTCACAGGGTCTACCTTCCCTGCACAGATAAGGATGCAACTCCTATGTAATGTTATAGTAGTCATACTTTATGCCATATTATTCTGCTATACTCTGTTGTTGTTTTTTTCATTTGTGTTCTGTTTTCTCCTTTCTCTTTGTACTCTCATAAACCCGTTCTCGCTGGCTGCTTTTCCAATAAATATCACAGTACAAACAACCACAGAGGGAGTATTTCAAATTCCAAACTTCCGGTTTTAAAATTTATACATACACCATTCTGTATGACAATGCAGAAGAACAGGACAGACAAAAAAAAAAAAAAAAGATAATTAGGATATTTGCATACATCCATTGTCTACATTTCACATTTTCGGCTTATTCTTATTATGGTCACGGCTGACCTTGGAACCTATTCAAGCTTTGGGCAAGTGGCGTTATGCACCCTAGCCTTGTTGCTAGCCAATCACAAGGCACATAGAGACAAACAAACATTAACACATGCACACCAATGAACAATTTAGAGCATGGGTCACCAACGTGGTGCCCGCGGGCAGAGCTGTCAAACGATTTCACGTTCATTATTCAATTAGAAGTATAGATATCGGGATTTAATAGTAGAAGTTCAAGTATCAACTTCAGCTTTTTACTAAAGGAAAGTGAAAACGTAATAGCTTAGAAACTACTTAAAATTAAAGTAAAACTAATCCAAGGAGAAAAAAATGCATTGTGAGGCGGAAGTCATGTCGAACATTTTCTTTTCAATATGTGCCCTTGTACCCTAAAAACTACTCCACTAAAATATAGATATCCCAAATTTCTGCTTTAGTAAGTTAACACAGTATTTTTACTTTATTACTTGACACCTCTTGCTGCGGGCACTAGGTAGATTCTGAATGGTTGCTTGCCTGTATGTGTCCTGTGATTGACTGGTGACCAGTCCAGGATGTTCCCTGCCTCGAGCCTAAAGCTTTGATCGAACCCCAGCTCACGCATGACACCCAATGAGTACAGGACAGGTGTCAAAGAAAATGGATGGATGGACTAAAGTACCTAACATGCATATTTTTGGAATATGGGAGGATGCCAAAGTACCCAGAAAAAGCCACCCATTGAATGAGTTTGACAGTAATATACGCATGTTAACTCGGCCTTTCCATGTTACATTTTCATTGCGTTTAACGTTGGATGGCGACACAGCTTCTGACCTCCTTTGTGAGAGATTTTGAAAATAATAATTTAAAAGAATCCATGTAGTTATATCAAGAACACACCATCTCCAAACAAAGCACTTTTGTTGAAAACTTAACATCAATAGGTCAATATTCAAGTCATATTGTCTTATGTTGTAGTTCTAGCACAAGATCCGAAATGAAATTCATTGGTCAGATGTTCTACATCATCTCAGAGATATTTTCACCTACCAATTAGAACACAAGTGCTGACTTGGTGGATTTCTCTGAGTTTCTGGGAAATTTGGGGTGTCACTATACCTGAAATGGAATTAGATGAGGCAGACTGTCAGGGAAAAAAATGAAATAGCAGCCCTTTATTACCTCCTGTAAGACACTGAACATCATTGATGTCAGATGTCTTAGTATGTGGGAGGATTCGTGGGCAGATTTTTATTTTAAATCTCACAATCATGTCTTTTTACATTCCTAGCATCATGAGTACCGAACCAAAACATCAAATGTTGCTGCAATTCATATGCTGATACAGCATGCTGCATGGGCAGTGTAGGAGGGAGTTTTTTTTTTAATGGATTTAGATGACGGATATTATGGGGAAGTTATGGCACAGTACAACAATAAAATCCCATCAAATGTGGCTAGATGTGTTGTTTGCAAAGTGGGCCTATAATCAGTAATGCTGAAACACATATTTTACCCAGCGCGCACTTGGTCAGCACTTGAGTGTGGCTACCTAGATATTGGAGGGAAAACATGTCAATTTGAAGTAAAAGTGCATCCATGAAGAACTCTTTGTCACTTCCATTAAGATACTGACAGTGATGTTGCATGTGCTTGCCTTTCCTGGTGTGAGCTGTCCAAAATATTACTCCAAGTGACAGCCTGTGCTTTTATCGAATGAGGTCTGCTGCACTCATGCAAGAGGGGATCGATAAATAGACTTTGTTCCTTCACAACTCTGTGCTGGTTACAGTGTATTACTTAGTTTTCTGTGCGAATGTTTTCCTCTGCATTTGTACTCATGCACAAGCACCACCACCACTAAATATGACGTACTGTGATTGAGATGATGCTAAGCAAACCTTCAGTAAAAAGAGAATAAAAAGATCTAAATGAGTCATTGAACATAAAGTATCTTAGCTTTGATCCTCACTTCAAGCAACTGATGTTTTTTAAAAGCACTATTTGAGGTGAAGTGATTCATATACCTGTAAGTTCTTTTTACATACTGTAATAGGCATTACAGGGAACAAGGATTATGATTATAATTAAAGTCATCCAAGGCCATAACGTCTGAGTCTAGTCACAAAACACCCACACACTGTGAAATATATTATTTTATTGTAGTCATATTCAATTTACATCTAAAGGCTGACAGGTTTTTTTTGTTTTTTCAAGCATGCCTGAAAGGTAATATGTCTTGCTATTTTACCAAACTCAAAATACCCCTGACAATCCTAGCTTCATAATTGCAATTCCTCCGTTTTCTCTTTGGATTCAAAGAAACAAAACCTTGAAATAATGTCAAACTCAGCACACGGTTGCTCTCTTCAATAAATGCGGGGATTTTGCTGTTCTCGGTGCCACATACATTCTAAAATGAGCATAGATGTGCTTTATTGAATTGTGATTTTGTGTATTTGTATACTCTGCATCAAAATGCCCGTGGAGGTAAATGTCTTGCCGTCCTTCTTTGCTAGATACAGTGAAGCTTTTCTCAATTTTGTTTTGATCTCCACTTCATTCGCAGTAGACGGCAAAATTACACTCTGAACCCCTAATGTGTGTGGAAGCCCACTGGGTCAAACCTTGGACCTTGTCCAGCCACTGAGCAGCTTTTCACTTTCCAAGTGCTCCGCACATTCAGAACCTCAACACGGCTAAAAGATTGGGGGTAGTCGCAAGACCATGCAACATATCACTGTGCAGAGGTCAAAGCCATCAATCGGTTGCAAACAGCCTGGGAGCCAATGCGAGCCATTTCCTGACATTTTGGGGTTTGTGGGTTCCTGAGATAACATTAGAAAGATGCAGTGACGGGGATCGTGCTGTCGTCAAGCAACAGCACTGCAGCATCCTCGTGGTCTCAAACCGTCAAGACGACACTCAGGTTATTTAAAGGAGGATGATTAATGTGTTGGGAAATGGCAAACACCTGCCCCAGCCACGCACCCTCCCCGCTGTGTGTGTCTGTGCGTGTGGTATGTGCACGCACACACATAAATATGTTCATTTAAATCTGTTCACACTTTTGTGCACACCTCCTGTTCCTGATCGCATGCGTGTGTGAATGTGTGTGCGCACGTGTGTGGACAATGCGCTGACTGAGCCGGTGTGCTGGCAATTAGAAAAACCACCAGTGGCAAGGTGCACATTAATCATGTTCCGCAGCTGAAAGAGAGAAATGGGGCGGAGATAGGGAGAAGGGGGAGAAGTGAAGGGGAGGGAAGAAGAATAATGAGAGAGCATGTCTGAGGAACTCAGCTGTTCTGTTGCTCTGTTTGGACTGACAGAATACTGGGAGGCATTCATGATTATGAAAGGTCATTACAATAGAACCAAAACCACTTGGGCACAGATGATCTGCTTGCTCAACAGAATGTGCTGAAATGTTCATTGTTTCATTGTTGTGCTTTATGCTTCAGACGTTATTTAAAGTGGGCTTCTACCACAACAAAGCAATGTCATGGTGGATGTTTTACGAGTTTAGCTTTACTTTGCTTTTTTGCAAAGTGACATTTAAGTTGCCGGATTTACTTGACTTTTCACTGTCCAGCCATTCAATCCCAGCAATTTTTTTCTTTTTTCAAATGTTAGGGTCAAACAGGGTCTTAAAATGTCTGGCAGTGAATGAGTTAACTGGTATATTTACATGCCGCGGACCAAAGTGGCACCTAGAGCAACTGAAAAAACTGGGAAGAAAATAAAACGGTGGTTGCCACTTTTCACCTTAAGTAGTTTTCACTCCAAAAGCGGAGTTGTAAATCAGAGGTCACAGATTGTTGGATGAGAGGCCCTGGCACACCATCTCTAGTCTAGTTGAGATCAATGATGTTTGATGGAGCACTTACATTTTTTTACTTGAAACTCACCCATGCATGCCTTTTTGTGAAAGTTGCAAAGTGGGGACAAACATCATATATCCATTGTTTGTTGAATTGTTTCAGTTACTTTTGGTCAAGTGGCCAGGTGTATATAAGCCTAAACATGTTTCAGTAAAACAGCAGAATTTCAGGTTTTACTGTCCTTCTTATCGAGGTTTCTGTTTTCTTTTGTTTTACAGATGTATGATCGCTGATGAGGTAAGTACACACAAACCTGGCTCAGGAAATCTATTTTCCAACCTTCCAAATGAATTTGTCATCTTAGTGCTGCACTGCCACTTGCCTAATCGTTTTTGACAGAAGAATCATTCTTAGACCTTATTACACTTGGGCCTCATACCAGCTCAGCCGTCATATACAATTTGCTGAATAGCTGGTGCAAAATTGACTTGTTTTTCTCCCACTTCACCATGTGCTGATTTGGCTGGCCCAGATGGGTCTTGGCAAGACGGTGCAAGCCATTGCGGTGGCATACGCTTTCAGGAAGGAGTGGCCCCTCCTCGTGGTGGTGCCTTCATCACTCAAATACCCCTGGATTGAGGAACTGGAGCGCTGGATCCCCGAGCTGCAGCCTGGCGACATCAACCTGGTGGAGAACAAGAGTGACACCATGTAGGTCATCCTAACCCTCCAAAAACCCACTCCCTTTGGTGGCATTTACACTTGGAATACAGGACGTGTATTTTTTGGCCATGTGGCAACAGCTGGAAAAACCATAAACCTATCAATAAAAATACCATTGCACATGGTGAGGTGCACGAAGGGTAGAACTGACATGGTGTGAGTAGAATTCCATACTATTGTCTTTGAATTTGACACATTAATGACTGACCTGGTAAGTTAGAAATGATGCACAGTTCTATATTGTGTAGATAAATGTATTTTTGCCTTGGCTATCCACAATGCATTTTGAAATCATTCTGACCCGCTTCACTTTGTTATAATATATTGCGGACCTTGGACTTAATTATCATTCCAATATTTTTCTTCTCAAAAACCCAATTTCCCTCAATGACAAAGCCAAAAACTGAATGAAATGTTTAGTAATAGAAAAACTGAAACTATTCAAGTTTTTCAAGGTATTTAATACTTGGCATTCCGTTTCTCTTGATCAGGGGAGCCCAAGTCTGGTCCTCAAGAGCCCCTATCAAGCAGACCTGGGCATTGTCCCTCTGTCCCTGGGTTCCCGTCCTGAATATTTAACAATAGACCCACATGGTCCAGGCCTGTCCATCATCGGCGACGGCCAATCGGCCGCGAGAATGTAATTTTCACGACACACGCAGGCGCTGCAAACAGACACGCCGCCAAACTAGAAAAAATATCAAACAAAAAAAACTGACACACGCACAGCGTGGTGATTGGTGAAATAAAAACAATATGGGGCACATGTCATTGCATCTGTGGGACCGCAAGGTACACAACACTGTTTTATAGGAATGCGGCACCTACGTGTTACGTGTTATTGGTTAAGTCTGTTCTCGACGCAGTTTGACGGACTCCAACCGACTGGGACGACGTGGGCCGATTAAATATGCAGGACGGGGACGGAGGGACGATGCCCAGCTCTGCTATCGAGCCTGCTTTAGATGTCTCTCTCCTCCAAAACACCTGATTCAAAGGATCAGGATCGGGCTTCTGGAAAGCTTGCTGATGAGCTGATCATTTGAATCAGGTATGTTGGAAGAGGCAGACATCTAAAACAGGCTGAATAGGGGCTGTATGTGTGTACTGTAACTGTATGGGTCAATAACACTTCAGGGACACGCGCATTGTGGTGGTAGAAATGATCCAAGTTATTATCAATAAGGAAGTGGCAATTGCACAGAATCACCACAGATGAAATGAGAGCACGTTTCTCAGTTGCATCAGCTCGTCCCCGTTTTAGCCCCACCCAAAAAAATTGGGACAACTGAGAGGATGAAAAAGAGTTTAAACTATATCTCAGCAATTGAGTACTACATTTATTGCAGTCTTGTAACATTTTTTCAACACTTATCTTCCAACATATTTGATGTATTTAAACACACACATCAATGATTTTACAGGTTCTTAAATGTTACCCCAATTTTTTTTTTCAATTTATTGGTGTATGATCTTCATTCATAATTTTCAATACATTTAAATGTAATCATTACTTTACCACATTTTTATTCCACTACATTCTAGCACAGCCTTAATGCTTGAATTGGGCATAATGCCATAGTGGCTTACAAGTGTGTTTTAGGAATACAACCTCTGCTTCGTTCTTAAGAACACTTAGGCCCACTATGTTATTGTATTATGATGTTGATTCTAATGGTGGTACTTGTAGTGCAACGTTTTTTTAGGAGGTACTTGTTGCACTGTTGCAGAACCACTGCCTAAGAAGAATGACTGATAATTATTATATTTATGATACTATTATTAGAAATTGTGATAATACATGTCTATACAGGTAGTTACTCCTATATTTGATACATTAAATTTGATCATAATACATATAGTAATGACGTTATGTCATGATTACTGCATTATTACATTGAACTGCAGTATGCCACACTACTACTACGAAGACAACAGTCTAATGTTCATTTTGGGATTATGTTATGTAAATCTGGGCTGAGTTTATTTGGGAGAAATGTGTCCAGGCGACATATGAAATAAAATGAAACGAGTTAGAAAACACATGTACCTGTGGTTTTCAATACTTTTGTGCACTGTCCCTCCGCGACTCTGGCCAACTTGGCTCTCGTGAAAGCGTTTGATTCTTCTTCTTTTTTCACACACTTAAAGGTAAAGATTAGTGTACTCTTCGTCGTGTCAAAGCCAGGGGATGTTACCAAATAGCTAAAATTTGATTCATGATTATATAGTTCATATTCTGCCATCCTTCGTTTTTTGTTTTTTTTCTCAATAGGGGAAAGGGGCGGTTCACAGTTGTTTTACGCGACTCATGGGCAATAAAGTTTTTGGGTGCGGAAACCGACACAATATTCACATTTTCATGCATTCTAGGATTACAACAAAAGTGTACACTAACCCCTGGAATCCGCCACTGGCAGGTGAAAACAAAGAGCCAATGGCTTGACAAGCAATATATAGATTATACTGTAACCAATCATGTGCGTTACTGGCTGCATGGACAATTGTGGGACTACTGTATGCAATTTGCATACGGATGTTTTTCTCTTCTTTTCTTTTTCTACATTTTTTTGGCATACGGACATCTTTGCTTGGTTGCCAGGTTTCCCCAGTGCAATTCTGACAAACAAATTGGCCGCTCGCCAATGTGGCGGGTGTGGCAGATATTTAACCTCACACTCCCCGTTTCACCTTGTTATCGGCGAGCACAAGGATAATGCTTTTTAAAAAAAATCTGTTGTACTTTAAATGGAAGAAGTTCACAGAGCTGTACTCCCTGGCCAAACTGAGAAAGCGCTTTGGCGAGAGATTATGAATCCTGAACACCAAAAACAGGTTTCTTTGGTCGTGATGCTCTTTTCCTCAATTCCAAGCCATTATACAGTAAATTGAGGAAACCAAGGCACTCATCACCTCCACAAAACTTTGGCATCTGAATCTTTCACCTCTCTCAAAATAGGATCTATAGAACTCAGCGAAAGAAATGATCAAATTCTTGGGCACCTTGGTCACCAAGACATTTCTCATTCTGCTCTGGAAAGAGGTCGTCCCAACTTCTTTCATAAAGGTCCTTCAGCCCTGGAACCATTACCTGGTGTTTTTGTAGCCTTGCCAATCTGTGAGCTCTCTGGGCAATTCCTTTGCCCTGATATGCTTTTTCAATCAGTTGCACAAGTGCGTGCCTTTTTAAGTGATAGCCACTTAGCTTTGTCCTTTTTTAACGGGAGGAACTAGGCTATGACACAAATTTGAATTCACTTTTCATATCCTCTGTATGTGTGGCATGCAAACTATGAAACACTTTGGATAGTTTGTTTTTGTCACTCATACTCATTACAGATTAATTTCATAAGCACAGAATGGGTGTTTACTTACGTCCTCATCAAGTCCACACTAGCTTAAGACTTCTGGTTACATACCTCAAGCATATATACGCTTATGCGGGTTAAATGTTGCAGCTTTGTGATTAATTGAATCCGATTAAAGTATTTGTTGACTGTTCTTGTTTTGTTTTTCTATCAAAACATGTCAGTCAGGTGTTTGCATCCGTTGGCATTTTCCTCAATTACAGAGGTGTAGACCTCCATCATGCTTATTTTTCCTTGTCCTTGCAGGGGTATTAGCAGCAGTAAGGTGACCGTGCTGGGCTACGGCCTCCTCACTACAGACGCACGCCCCCTGATGGAGGCCCTGAGCAGGCGGGGCTTCTCAGTGATTGTGGTGGATGAATCACACTACCTCAAATCCAGGAATGCAGCTCGAACTAAGCTTCTGGTGCCTCTCATTCAGAGCGCCAATCGAGCCATCCTCCTGACTGGTACACCTGCACTGGGTCGCCCAGAAGAGGTAATGCAAATGCGAGTTTTAATGTATATTTAATGATTTCCGGTCGGTCCCATTATGACAAAACGCTACAAACAACTTTGTTGTCTTTGTAGAGATTAATTTTGCAGGTTTCTCATGCAAAACTCCTTTAAACTCTGTGCTAGAGACATAAACTGAAGATAACTCCAACGGATTGTGATATTAGACTTGAAAAGGGATTCTCATTGTAGCAGGCAATGAAATGAATTCTACTGTTGGCCCTGGAACTTGCCAAAGTGCCAAAAAATACCACTTAATTTATTCCAGCATCTCGTATCCTGGAGGATCTTGTATATTCCAATAGCCTTTGTAGCGAAAACTTCATTTGCAAAGTCCAATATGGAGAGATGAATGCACCGCAATAAATGAGACAAGTAATAACAAAGCACACCGGGATAGAAACTATTGAATTTAGAGACAATAAGAAGGGCTGTTCACAGGGCAATGTTGTTTGGTGAGCAACACAGTCATTCTTTTTCGATAATGATTTATGACATTATTTTCATGTGTTATATTGAGATGCTAGATTGTGGCCATATTCTGTTATGCCAACTGCAAAAGCTTTCCACTATGTGGCCATACGGCACAATGGTTTTCGGTAAGAACCACTGTCAGTGTCAGCCCATTCCATCTGTAACGGAAACACTTATGACACACTTTTCATCTCTTTTGGCTTTTACACTGCATGCTTTCAATTGTCATTGTAATCATTCATACTCGTCATTATTCAATGTGTACAGTAATTCCAACCTGGCTATTAAACCTCTAAACGTTCCTCAGATTAAAACGTTCTTGTTATTATTTATTGTTTTTCGTAATTACCTTTAACATAGCACAGTTTGCAAATGAGCACACATGCTTTCGGAATTATTCATCACCTGAAGGCTTTGGCTTATCTCACAGTTCACATTGTAAAATAATTGCTTCATGGATGTACTTTTTTCCCCCTTCTGAATAATATTTACTTGTTTTCTGGGAGTGGTCTGACAAATTGTCAGGAAATTAAATGAAAAAAGCAGAACCAGCAATTGTCCGCCTCATTAGTTCAGAGAAGAACCAGGCCTGTCATTGACCTATCAAGTCTTGACTGCAGTTGGTGAGGTTAGATTTTAGATAAGTCTCCACTCTTCTGCTAGAATCTGAAACTGCATTATCATCCGTAGTATAAATCTGATAAGCCTGGTCCCTTTCCTCTCTGCCAGTCTTCATTGCGCTGCCATCATTACTCACTGTGGATGACATCAGGTTAGTGCACAGCTCAGGGCATGCTGCACCGTTCGTGATGTGCCCTCATTCCACCCACCTATTATATCAACAGTGTGAAGAAGGATTGGGGGTGGAGGGATGTCTGTAAAGCCTACGATGAACAAGTGCTGAATTCTGAATAGAGCTCTCACAGTGCTGCTGATTACCTGCCATTAGCTCAGAAACTGCTGCAAATATAAAAAAAAAAAAACACATGAAGTGTGTGCGCGTGTGTGCGCCTGTGCATGCCTGCGTGCATGCATTTGTGCGTTCGTTTGTGCATGCGTGCGTGTATTCATCCTCAACTTTACATGTATTAGTTGCAGGACTTAAAGAATATATATCCAAGTAATAAGTGGCTTTATATTTTCATCAAATAAAAATATTTAAGACCACAGTATTAAATAAAAAATACCCATATTTATTTTTCATCAGGCTATTAAATATATACCGTAAGCATCCATACATCCGTTTTCTATACCATTTGTCCTTATTTGGACCACGGGTAAATGAAGCCTACCCGGCTGACTTCGGGCAAGAGGCACTCTCAACTGGTCACACACATATTGTAGACAAACGAACATGCAGTTTTTGTAAACTCAAGAAGTACTTCAAAGTCTTGAAAACAGATCGATTTGGTTTTCTCTCAGTTGCCTACTAGAACAGTGAATACCAGTAATTAAGTTTACATTTATAATGTAACGTTGGCTGGCAACTAGTTCAGGGTATACCCCGCTTACTGCTCCAAGATGGCTGGGGCTCCAGCACGCCCGCGACCCTCATGAGGATAGGCGATTTGGATAATGGATGGATAGATAAATGAGCTTTCTATCCAAGCAACGCGGTCATGATTTCATCATGTCATTAGCGTTACGTTCTGGTATGCTTTCGCAATGCTTCTTGTGCATCAGTGTTATCGATATACCAGGAATTAACACTACCAGTCAAAAAAAGTCTTAGAACACCCCAATTTTTTATTTTATTTTTTTAAATTGAAACTCAAGCACTTCCAAGTCCAATGAAAGATAACTTACATTCTAGAATTACGTATACAAAAAAGCTCAGTATTCAGACTTAAACCCCATCAAGGTGGTTTTGGGCAAACTGAACAGAAGACTGAAAGCAAAACAACATGCCACACATTTGTGGAAACTTGTGCAACAGAGTTGGGAAAAATATCTCATTTACAGTGCAGAAAGAATGCCACAAGTGTGTTCTGGAGTTACACTGTATCTGCCTAAAGTGGCTACTTTATTGAATCAAAAGTATAAAATATGTTCTTTATAGATTCAGAACATATCGTTTGTAACTTGAGTTATTTGTTTTGCGGTTTGATTTCACAGTACAATAAAACATTGAACTACATGAATTTAGAGGGGGAAAAAAGGAACATTTTGGGTGCTCTAAAAGTTTAGTTTAGTTAGTGTATTTGTCGCCTGTATTGTGGAAATGGAAACGTGTGATTTCAAGCATTCTTTTTCATATGTTACTTTTTTCAGTAATTAATCTATTCAAGGCATTAAAGTCCTGCTCCTGAATGGGATGTGTCACTTGACCAATTAACTTCATAGCTAGAAAATGCGTGCAGTGAGATGTGCTGATACATGTGTATGCATGTTGCTGATACAGTGCTGAATGTGTCACATTATGACCGATTGAACATGTTACGGCATCAAGCTGTCAGCAGAGTGCACAGATATTAAGAATTGTTTCCTGTTTATGTGTTTCACAGCTTTTCATGCAAATTGATGCGCTTTACCCCAAAATGTTTGGAACCTGGACTGATTACGCCAAGAAATACTGCAATGCGCATTACAGGTGAGAGGCAGACACAAATTAGCATTAAAAACATGTAAAGTGTTTTTTGAAGACTTTGTTGGGAGTTAAAAAAACTAAACAAGCCCCCAATACCCAACCCCCCCCCCCAATATGTTTCAATAACCGTCAAAAATACGCAGTAATGCGCGGATTTTCGCTATTTGTGGGCCACCCCGGTCCCTATCCCCCGCAAATAGCGAGGGTCCACTGTAACAAAAAACCCCCAAAACAAACACTGTATTTCACAAAAATATTATTATGCCTAAATGCTGGACTACATTTAAAGGTTTGTTTGTTTGTTTTTTAGTTCCGAGGTGTCCTAACTTGTCTGTGACAATAATTACAAGTGTAGAATACTTTTCACAAACTTTCACAAGCTTTTGTCTTGCTGAAATTAAGCTTACCTAACGTTAACAAGCTGAGCCGTGGTTGGTTGTTACCTCAGCCCTCAAGCCATGTAATGTAATTTTCAGCCGATAGCAAGTGGCAAAATGTGTTTTTAAAAATATTAATTGTACATGAAAAATAATGAAGTCATCAAACTCATAGACAAAATATTAACTTTTTACTGCTGAAAATTGCAAAATTAGTAAAGTATCCCTTTAAATACAAAGCATATTTCCTTTTAGAAACATTGCCAGCGGTAATGCTAGTAGTCAATGTAAAATCCCATTGACATGCTTCCGGGAGTGATAGTCCTTCAAATAACGAATATTCACCCACAAACACTGTAGGAACACATACAGACAGGTAATATAATGATACTCAATTTTTTTAGATTTTTGATTGAAACAGTAAGGGACCACAACAAATTATTTCATTCATCTCGTGCTGTTTTGTACAGACGTAGCGATTTTCTTGCACTGACCACTAACTAATGATTGCATATTGTTCCTGGGTATGTCTTGGTAATGTATCAACCAACAGTGGAGGAATACTGTCACTATTTTGGCTGCATTTGGAGCAGAAGGTGTTTGATATGAATTTGCGACAACAGACGTCAAGGGGTTAATGCCTATAGCTTGTGTTTTTGACTTTAATTACATGTTCATTTCATGTGACACATATCCGATATGGCTGTGTTAATAAATGTGGCGACGCCCCAATTGTACTAGGTATCTACACAAACATCAACACCAGGCAATGACAGCGCATTACAACAACAATAATAGATAAATAGTTTTAACATTAAACGCTAACACCATTTGATGAAACTGCGCATATTATTTAAATGAGAGTAATGCTCACTGTTCCACTGGCCGCGGTCAGCAGTGATTTTTCTTATCAAAGGATGGATGATGATTTACACAATTTAATGGTCTATGTTTTTGCTGTAAATTCAATTTACAGAGGGTGTTTTTAATGTGTTAATATTGTTTGTGTGTGTGTGTTATCTGTCAGTGATTGGTGTATTTTGATGACGTCAAGCTCGCACTTATATCCAATCTTTGCATTTACACTGCACTCGCATTAGCAGAATTTTTCAAAATTTAAATCAATAGCTGTATTTCTATCAATCTTTGGAAAAGGCTTAATTTTGAAAGAGGATATCCGAGTCCATGCCTTTTATTTCTATTTATGCTACCATGATGCATGTTGGAATTTTGTATCTTGGGGGGAAAAAAATTGGAATTGTGTCACTTGAACCATGCAGTATAAATCCAACCTTAAGACCATGGGCAAGAAAAAAAATTGAGATAATGTTGCATTTAGACACCATGACGTTCGACCAGAAAGTTGAGCTATTTCTCATGCTTAAATTATAAATCTAATGAGTTAATGCCAGTTTTGTAACTGCTCTGCTGAAAATGTTCCAGTCAGAGCCAGAAAGTTCAATGCCAAATACGTCAAATGCATTGATTTGGATGGCCATCAAATTTGGAAGCGCTGTAAAGGATGGGCCACATTTCCTTTAATGGTAATGCTTTTTGTATGAACATCAAAATGTCTATGGAGTACTATTCAGAGCCAGACACACCACAATGATAAAT
Source organism: Filicampus tigris (assembly GCF_054856515.1). Classification (NCBI taxonomy): domain Eukaryota; kingdom Metazoa; phylum Chordata; class Actinopteri; order Syngnathiformes; family Syngnathidae; genus Filicampus; species Filicampus tigris. The sequence goes on along the minus strand of NC_141217.1, from coordinate 27,433,183 downwards.
ACATTTCTCAGTTGAAAGAGAGCTCTTCATCAATTAAGATTACCGCTAACCAAACAGAAGTTGGTTCCCTGCTGAAACTAAATTCTTCAGCATGCCGTGATTCTATGCTTCCACCATTATCAAAACACTTTTGCAGCATTAAAGATGAAGTCAACCCTTAGCTGCCTATCAGCATCTTTTCTTTCACACTGGTAAAAGTATATAAAACTGCCGGCACACACATTTTTTAAAAATTCCCTTTAACTCCCTAGTCCGAAAACACTAAAGGGGAAAGCAGCACATTTTGGCAAAGACCTTGTTCACTTTGTCCAGCCAACATGCATGGCTGATAACCAGCCTTTGTCTACAAGGCCACTTTTATTCTAAAACCCCATTTGGCAGATGAGTTGTGAAAGTTTGCCGTGGCCTCGAGACAAATTACTTTGCTGCTCTGCAAATTGCCCTGACGCAAAAAATAGGGATCCCCAACTGTGTGAGTGAGAGCTTTTTCGCTGTTCACAATGCAAGACTGTTGTAGTGCCAGGCAGTTCCCATTTGGGAATTTTTAAATGTGTTTAACTACTCCTTGAAGGTACTTCTGTAAATAAATATATTTTAGGAAGTTTGCTTCAGCTCGTAATGGGTTTTTAACTCTTAATTCCACTCCTGCAGGTACTTTGGACCCCGCAGGCAGTGGGATTGTAGGGGGGCATCCAACCTAGAGGAGCTGCACCAGCGGCTCAGCCAGATCATGATCCGTCGCCTTAAGGCTGAGGTGCTTAGTCAGCTTCCCCCCAAAATCCGCCAGCGCATCCCATTCGACCTTCCAAAGGAGGCTGCAAAGGTAAATTTACATTCGATATTCCAGAGCTCCTTTCCCTCAAGGGACGTTCGTTTGTCTGTGCATTTTTCGAGCTGTCCATCGCCAGTCGACTAATAAATCAAGATTATGGATTAGGAATAGCTCACAAGGATCACAGTCATACTAAAATTAAATGAAATTCCATTTTTGTGTATGTGTGTGCGTGGCGGGGTGTGTGGGTGTAGGGGTGTGTGTGTGTGTGTTTCACACTAGGGTTAGGGTTTCGAACTAGGGTTAGGATTTTCAGATAGGGTTTCAAACTATGGTTAGTGTTTCCAGATAGGGTTTCAAAATAGGGTTAGGGTTTCAAACTAGGGTTTGGGTTTCAAACCATGGTTAGTGTTTCCAGCTAGGGTTTCAAACTAGGGTTAGGGTTTCAAACTAGGATTTCAAACTAGGGTTAGGGTTTCAAACTAGGGTTTGGGTTTCAAACCATGGTTAGTGTTTCCAGCTAGGGTTTCAAACTAGGGTTAGGGTTTCAAACTAGGATTTCAAACTAGGGTTAGGGTTTCAAACTAGGGTTAGGGTTTCAAACTAGGATTTCAAACAAGGGTTAGGGTTTCAAACTAGGGTTAGGGTTTCAAACTAGGGTTTCAAACTAGGGTTAGGGTTTCAAACTAGGGTTAGGGTTTCAAACTAGGGTTTCAAACTAGGGTAAGGGTTTCAAACTAGGGTTAGTGTTTCCAGCTAGGGTTTCAAATTAGGGTTAGGGTTTCGAACTAGGGTTAGGGTTTCAAACTAGGGTTAGGGTTTCAAACTAGGGATATGGTTTCAAACTAGGGTTAGGTTTTCAAACTAGGGTTCGGGTTTCCAGCTAGGGTTTCAAACTAGGGTTAGGTTTTCAAGCTAGGGTTTCTAACTAGGGTTAGGGTTTCAAACTAGGGCTAGGGTTTCAAACTAGGGTTTCAAACTAGGGATAGGGTTTCAAACTAGGGCTTCAAACTAGGGTTAGGGTTTCAAACTAGGGTTAGGGTTTCCAGCTAGGGTTTCAAACTAGGGTTAGGGTTTCCAGCTAGGGTTTCAAACTAGGGTTAGGGTTTCAAACTAGGGTTAGGGTTTCCAGCTAGGGTTTCAAACTAGGGTTAGGGTTTCAAACTAGGGTTAGGGTTTCCAGCTAGGGTTAGGGTTTCCAGCTAGGGTTTCAAACTGGGGTTAGGGTTTCCAGCTAGGGTTTCAAACTAGGGCTAGGGTTTCAAACTAGGGTTTCAAACTAGGGCTAGGGTTTCAAACTAGGGTTTCAAACTGGGGTTATGGTTTTAAACTAGGGTTTCAAGCTAGGGTTAGGGTTTCAAACTAGGGTTTCAAACTAGGGTAAGGGTTTCAAACTAGGGTTAGTGTTTCCAGCTAGGGTTTCAAATTAGGGTTAGGGTTTCGAACTAGGGTTAGGGTTTCAAACTAGGGTTAGGGTTTCAAACTAGGGATATGGTTTCAAACTAGGGTTAGGTTTTCAAACTAGGGTTCGGGTTTCCAGCTAGGGTTTCAAACTAGGGTTAGGTTTTCCAGCTAGGGTTTCTAACTAGGGTTAGGGTTTCAAACTAGGGCTAGGGTTTCAAACTAGGGTTTCAAACTAGGGATAGGGTTTCAAACTAGGGCTTCAAACTAGGGTTAGGGTTTCAAACTAGGGTTAGGGTTTCCAGCTAGGGTTTCAAACTAGGGTTAGGGTTTCCAGCTAGGGTTTCAAACTAGGGTTAGGGTTTCAAACTAGGGTTAGGGTTTCCAGCTAGGGTTTCAAACTAGGGTTAGGGTTTCAAACTAGGGTTAGGGTTTCCAGCTAGGGTTAGGGTTTCCAGCTAGGGTTTCAAACTGGGGTTAGGGTTTCCAGCTAGGGTTTCAAACTAGGGCTAGGGTTTCAAACTAGGGTTTCAAACTAGGGCTAGGGTTTCAAACTAGGGTTTCAAACTGGGGTTATGGTTTTAAACTAGGGTTTCAAGCTAGGGTTAGGGTTTCAAACTAGGGTAAGGGTTTCAAACTAGGGTTAGTGTTTCCAGCTAGGGTTTCAAATTAGGGTTAGGGTTTCGAACTAGGGTTAGGGTTTCAAACTAGGGTTAGGGTTTCAAACTAGGGATATGGTTTCAAACTAGGGTTAGGTTTTCAAACTAGGGTTCGGGTTTCCAGCTAGGGTTTCAAACTAGGGTTAGGTTTTCCAGCTAGGGTTTCTAACTAGGGTTAGGGTTTCAAACTAGGGCTAGGGTTTCAAACTAGGGTTTCAAACTAGGGATAGGGTTTCAAACTAGGGCTTCAAACTAGGGTTAGGGTTTCAAACTAGGGTTAGGGTTTCCAGCTAGGGTTTCAAACTAGGGTTAGGGTTTCCAGCTAGGGTTTCAAACTAGGGTTAGGGTTTCAAACTAGGGTTAGGGTTTCCAGCTAGGGTTTCAAACTAGGGTTAGGGTTTCAAACTAGGGTTAGGGTTTCCAGCTAGGGTTTCAAACTAGGGTTAGGGTTTCAAACTAGGGTTAGGGTTTCCAGCTAGGGTTAGGGTTTCCAGCTAGGGTTTCAAACTGGGGTTAGGGTTTCCAGCTAGGGTTTCAAACTAGGGCTAGGGTTTCAAACTAGGGTTTCAAACTAGGAATAGGGTTTCAAACTAGGGTTTCAAACTGGGGTTATGGTTTTAAACTAGGGTTTCAAGCTAGGGTTAGGGTTTCCAGCTAGGGTTTCAAACTAGGGTTAGGGTTTCAAACTAGGGTTAGGGTTTCAAACTAGGGTTTCAAACTAGGGTTAGGGTTTCCAGCTAGGGTTTCAAACTGGGGTTAGGGTTTCAAACTAGGGTTTGAAACTAGGGTTAGGGTTTCCAGCTAGGGTTTCAAACTAGGGTTTGGGTTTCAAACCATGGTTAGTGTTTCCAGCTAGGGTTTCAAACTAGGGTTAGGGTTTCAAACTAGGATTTCAAACTAGGGTTAGGGTTTCAAACTAGGGTTTGGGTTTCAAACCATGGTTAGTGTTTCCAGCTAGGGTTTCAAACTAGGGTTAGGGTTTCAAACTAGGATTTCAAACTAGGGTTAGGGTTTCAAACTAGGGTTTGGGTTTCAAACCATGGTTAGTGTTTCCAGCTAGGGTTTCAAACTAGGGTTAGGGTTTCAAACTAGGATTTCAAACTAGGGTTAGGGTTTCAAACTAGGGTTAGGGTTTCAAACTAGGGTTTCAAACTAGGGTTAGGGTTTCAAACTAGGGTTAGGGTTTCAAACTAGGGTTTCAAACTAGGGTAAGGGTTTCAAACTAGGGTTAGTGTTTCCAGCTAGGGTTTCAAATTAGGGTTAGGGTTTCGAACTAGGGTTAGGGTTTCAAACTAGGGTTAGGGTTTCAAACTAGGGATATGGTTTCAAACTAGGGTTAGGTTTTCAAACTAGGGTTCGGGTTTCCAGCTAGGGTTTAAAACTAGTGTTCGGATTTCAAACTAGGGTTAGGGCTTCCAGCTAGGGTTTCAAACTAGGGTTAGGTTTTCCAGCTAGGGTTTCTAACTAGGGTTAGGGTTTCAAACTAGGGTTAGGGTTTCCAGCTAGGGTTTCAAACTAGGGTTAGGGTTTCAAACGAGGGCTAGGGTTTCAAACTAGGGTTTCAAACTAGGGATAGGGTTTCCAACTAGGGCTTCAAACTAGGGTTAGGGTTTCAAACTAGGGTTAGGGTTTCCAGCTAGGGTTAGGGTTTCCAGCTAGGGTTAGGGTTTCCAGCTAGGGTTTCAAACTAGGTCTAGGGTTTCAAACTAGGGTTTCAAACTAGGGCTAGGGTTTCAAACTAGGGTTTCAAACTGGGGTTATGGTTTTAAACTAGGGTTTCAAGCTAGGGTTAGGGTTTCCAGCTAGGGTTTCAAACTAGGGTTAGGGTTTCAAACTAGGGTTAGGGTTTCCAGCTAGGGTTTCAAACTGGGGTTAGGGTTTCAAACTAGGGTTAGGGTTTCCAGCTAGGGTTTCAAACTAGGGTTAGGGTTTCAAACTAGGGTTAGGGTTTCAAACTAGGGTTTCAAACTGGGGTTATGGTTTTAAACTAGGGTTTCAAGCTAGGGTTAGGGTTTCCAGCTAGGGTTTCAAACTAGGGTTAGGGTTTCAAACTAGGGTTAGGGTTTCCAGCTAGGGTTTCAAACTAGGGTTAGGGTTTCAAACTAGGGTTAGGGTTTCCAGCTAGGGTTTCAAACTAGGGTTAGGGTTTCAAACTAGGGTTAGGGTTTCCAGCTAGGGTTTCAAACTAGGGTTAGGGTTTCAAACTAGGGTTAGGGTTTCCAGCTAGGGTTTCAAACTAGGGTTAGGGTTTCAAAATAGGGTTAGGGTTTCCAGTTAGGGTTTCAAACTGGAGTTAGGGTTTTAAACTAGGGTTAGGGTTTCAAACTAGGGTTAGGGTTTCCAGCTAGGGTTAGGGTTTCCAGCTAGGGTTAGGGTTTCAAAATAGGGTTAGGGTTTCCAGTTAGGGTTTCAAACTGGGGTTAGGTTTTTAAACTAGGGTTAGGGTTTCAAACTAGGGTTTCAAACTAGGGTTAGGGTTTCCAGCTAGGGTTTCAAACTAGGGTTAGGGTTTCAAACTAGGGTTAGGGTTTCCAGCTAGGGTTTCAAACTAGGGTTAGGGTTTCAAACTAGGGCTAGGGTTTCAAACTAGGGTTTCAAACTAGGGATAGGGTTTCAAACTAGGGCTTCAAACTAGGGTTAGGGTTTCAAACTAGGGTTAGGGTTTCCAGCTAGGGTTTCAAACTAGGGTTAGGATTTCAAACTAGGGTTAGGGTTTCCAGCTAGGGTTTCAAATTAGGGTTAGGGTTTCAAACTAGGGTTAGGGTTTCCAGCTAGGGTTAGGGTTTCCAGCTAGGATTTCAAACTGGGGTTAGGGTTTCCAGCTAGGGTTTCAAACAAGGGCTAGGGTTTCAAACTAGGGTTAGGGTTTCAAACTAGGGCTAGGGTTTCAAACTAGGGTTTCAAACTAGGGATAGGGTTTCAAACTAGGGCTTCAAACTAGGGTTAGGGTTTCAAACTAGGGTTAGGGTTTCCAGCTAGGGTTTCAAACTAGGGTTAGGGTTTCAAACTAGGGTTAGGGTTTCCAGCTAGGGTTTCAAACTAGGGTTAGGGTTTCAAACTAGGGTTAGGGTTTCCAGCTAGGGTTTCAAACTAGGGTTAGGGTTTCAAACTAGGGTTAGGGTTTCAAAATAGGGTTAGGGTTTCCAGTTAGGGTTTCAAACTGGGGTTAGGGTTTTAAACTAGGGTTAGGGTTTCAAACTAGGGTTAGGGTTTCCAGCTAGGGTTAGGGTTTCCAGCTAGGGTTAGGGTTTCAAAATAGGGTTAGGGTTTCCAGTTAGGGTTTCAAACTGGGGTTAGGGTTTTAAACTAGGGTTAGGGTTTCAAACTAGGGTTTAAAACTAGGGTTAGGGTTTCCAGCTAGGGTTTCAAACTAGGGTTAGGGTTTCAAACTAGGGTTAGGGTTTCCAGCTAGGGTTTCAAACTAGGGTTAGGGTTTCAAACTAGGGCTAGGGTTTCAAACTAGGGTTTCAAACTAGGGATAGGGTTTCAAACTAGGGCTTCAAACTAGGGTTAGGGTTTCAAACTAGGGTTAGGGTTTCCAGCTAGGGTTTCAAACTAGGGTTAGGGTTTCCAGCTAGGGTTAGGGTTTCCAGCTAGGGTTAGGGTTTCCAGCTAGGGTTTCAAACTAGGGTTAGGGTTTTGAACTAGGGTTAGGGTTTCCAGCTAGGGTTTCAAACTAGGGTTAGGGTTTCAAACTAGGGTTAGGGTTTCAAACTAGGGTTAGGGTTTCCAGCTAGGGTTTCAAACTAGGGTTAGGGTTTCAAACTAGGGTTAGGGTTTCCAGCTAGGGTTTCAAACTAGGGTTAGGGTTTCCAGCTAGGGTTTCCAGGGTTTCAAACTGGGGTTAGGGTTTCAAACTAGGGTTTCAAACTAGGGTTAGGGTTTCAAACTAGGGTTAGGGTTTCCAGCTAGGGTTAGGGTTTCAAACTGGGGTTAGGGTTTCAAACTGGGGTTAGGGTTTCAAACTGGGGTTAGGGTTTCCAGCTAGGGTTAGGGTTTCCAGCTAGGGTTTCAAACTAGGTCTAGGGTTTCAAACTAGGGTTTCAAACTAGGGCTAGGGTTTCAAACTAGGGTTTCAAACTGGGGTTAGGGTTTCAAACTAGGGTTAGGGTTTCAAACTAGGGTTAGGGTTTCCAGCTAGGGTTTCAAACTGGGGTTAGGGTTTCAAACTAGGGTTTCAAACTAGGGTTAGGGTTTCCAGCTAGGGTTTCAAACTAGGGTTAGGGTTTCAAACTAGGGTTAGGGTTTCAAACTAGGGTTTCAAACTAGGGTTAGGGTTTCCAGCTAGGGTTTCAAACTAGGGTTAGGGTTTCAAACTAGGGTTAGGGTTTCCAGCTAGGGTTTCAAAGTAGGGTTAGGGTTTCAAACTAGGGTTAGGGTTTCCATCTAGGGTTTCAAACAAGGGTTAGGGTTTCAAACTAGGGTTAGGGTTTCCAGCTAGGGTTTCAAACTAGGGTTAGGGTTTCAAACTAGGGTTAGGGTTTCAAACTAGGACTTCAAACTAGGATTAGGGTTTTAAACTAGGGTTAGGGTTTCCATCTAGGGTTTCAAACAAGGGTTAGGGTTTCAAAGTAGGGTTAGGGTTACAAACTAGGGTTAGGGTTTCCAGCTAGGGTTTCAAACTAGGGTTAGGGTTTCAAACTAGGGTTAGGGTTTCCAGCTAGGGTTTCAAACTATGGTTAGGGTTTCCAGATAGGGTTTCAAACTAGGGTTAGGGTTTCCAGCTAGGGTTTCAAACTAGGGATAGGGTTTCAAATTAGGGCTTCAAACTACGGTTAGGGTTTCAAACTAGGGTTAGGGTTTCCAGCTAGGGTTTCAAACTATGGTTAGGGTTTCCAGATAGGGTTTCAAACTAGAGTTAGGGTTTCCAGCTAGGGTTTCAAACTAGGGTTAGGGTATCCAGCTAGGGTTTCAAATTAGGGCTAGGGTTTCAAACTAGGGTTTCAAACTAGGGATAGGGTTTCAAATTAGGGCTTCAAACTAGGGTTAGGGTTTCAAACTAGGGTTAGGGTTTCCAGCTAGGGTTTCCAGCTAGGGTTAGGGTTTCCAGCTAGGGTTAGGGTTTCCAGCTAGGGTTTCAAACTAGGGTTAGGGTTTTGAACTAGGGTTAGGGTTTCCAGCTAGGGTTTCAAACTAGGGTTAGGGTTTCAAACTAGGGTTAGGGTTTCAAACTAGGGTTAGGGTTTCCAGCTAGGGTTTCAAACTAGGGTTAGGGTTTTAAACTAGGGTTAGGGTTTCAAACTAGGGTTTCAAACTAGGGTTAGGGTTTCCAGCTAGGTTTTCAAACTAGGGTTAGGGTTTCAAACTAGGGTTAGGGTTTCAAACTAGGGTTAGGGTTTCAAACTAGGACTTCAAACTAGGGTTAGGGTTTCAAACTAGGGTAAGGGTTTCAAACTAGGGTTAGGGTTTCAAACTAGGGTTAGGGTTTCAAACTAGGGTTAGGGTTTCAAACTAGGGTTAGGGTTTCCAGCTAGGGCTTCAAACTAGGGTTAGGGTTTCAAACTAGGGTTAGGGTATCAAAGTAGGGTTTCAAACTAGGGTTAGGGTTTCAAACTAGGGTTAGGGTTTCCAGCTAGGGTTTCAAACTAGGGTTAGGGTTTCAAACTAGGGTTAGGGTATCAAACTAGGGTTTCAAACTAGGGTTAGGGTTTCAAACTAGGGTTAGGGTTTCCAGCTAGGGTTTCAAACTAGGGTTAGGGTTTCAAACTAGGGTTTGGGTTTCAAACTAGGGTTAGGGTTTCCAGCTAGGTTTTCAAACTCGGGTTAGGGTTTCAAACTAGGGTTAGGGTTTCCAGCTAGAGTGTCAAACTAGGGTTAGGCTTTTCAGCTAGGGTTAGGGTTAGGGTTAGGGTTTCAAACTAGGGCTTCAAACTAGGGTTAGGGTTTCCAGCTAGGGTTAGGGTTTACCAGCTAGGGTTTCAAACTAGGGTTAGGTTTTCAAACTAGGGTTAGGGATTCAAACTAGGGTTAGGGTTTCCAGCTAGGGTTTCAAACTCGGGTTAGGGTTTCAAACTAGGGTTAGGGTTTCCAGCTAGGGTTTCAAACTAGGGTTAGGGTTTCCAGCTAGGGTTTCAAACTAGGGTTAGGGTATCCAGCTAGGGTTTCAAGCTAGGGTTAGGGTTTCCAGCTAGGGTTTCAAACTAGGGTTAGGGTTTCCAGCTAGGGTTTCAAACTAGGGTTAGGCTTTTCAGCTAGGGTTAGGGTAAGGGTTAGGGTTAGGGTTTCAAACTAGGGCTTCAAACTAGGGTTAGGGTTTCCAGCTAGGGTTTCAAACTAGGGTTAGGGTTTCAAACTAGGGTTAGGGTTCTTTATTTTTTCACATCCGCGTATGCAGGAGTGTGCAGAAACACAAAATTAGCACTTGGTGCTAATTATGCACTCGGCCCTATTTCTTGGAGTGACACAACAATAAGGAAGATGCCCATAAAAGTGACTATGCTGCATTTTTACCCCCGAATCTCCCTGAGTGCTTTATTTTGTGGCTAAATGTGGTCAATGCTTCTCCATAGAGGTGCCAATTAGGTACACAGGCAGAACTGTTGGAAAAGCGATTGTGTTTTGTAGCTTTTCTTGAGCAGCTCCCATATCAAAACTTGGCTGAAGCAGATAATTTGTCTCAGGTGGAGGCAGTGGCTGCAGCTGCTTGCTTTGTTCCCCTCTTTAGTTATTAGATGAATCTCGGAGTGTTTTTCAATACTTAAATGGTAATATAGAATCTTGCAGCTAATGATGAGAAAGGGTGACATAATCTTCCTACTGTAATGTATAATATATATACAGGATATTTATATTGTGTGAAAGATCTTGCAACCTAAAACTGCCACCCACCATCCCCAAAACCCCTTTAAAAATGTGTACTCCAGGACCACTCACTAGCTATGCCCTGGCCCTCCTATCTCATTTTACTCCCTAATGATAGCTTTTATCTTCCACTGCCAGACACTTTTTATGCCCCACCTGCCCTTTACATTTGTAGTCCTGGCCTCTTTGTCTGTGGTGGTCAAGTGAATATCATCATAGGCGGAGTGTTTAGCCACTCATTTTTTAAACAGCAGGTTGTTAAGCTTGAAGGTAACATTTATAATTAGAATAAAAACTCATTTCCAGACTGTCAAACCCTTGTTTATGCAGGTGCTGCTGTGTGGAACATCTGAGCAACAAAACATAAATGGAGCGGAGCTTTGTTCTCCTGCAACATGATCCCATTTATTCATTCAGTCGTCCTTGACTTTGACAAAGTTCTACTGAAATGCTAATGATTTCACTAAGTGGAAACTCTTTCAAGTTCCAATCAAAACTTGTTTATTGCCTTGAAATAGCGCAAAAATGCCGCCAAGAAATCTCTCACAGGATGTGTACATTAATAAGTCTCTGCTGCATTTTTACCCCCCAATTTCCTCCTCCCTGACCACTTCATCTTCCTTCCCCAGCTCCCTTTATGGTTCACATGCTGCACTTTAGGACCGCATTCAAAGTTTTGCATGATCTTTGCGATTCGACAGAGAATGAATAGCAAAAGGGCCAACAAAAGCCATGCCGCACAGAAACGCAATCAAATTGCAGTGATTCAATACAGCATGCACACTTTTTTGTCGGGCTTCTACATCATGTGGTGCATTATAATCCCAGATAGTGTAACAATATACTGTAGGACACCCTGCTGTTAACCAGCCACGTATTGCCCTGTTGTTATGATAAACAGAACCTGTTTATGAATAGCAGGTCACATATGCTGCTGGCAGCCGCTCCCTCTGCAACACACTCCACTCTTGCTTTAAATATGCCTCGCCAATCACCTTGAGAGCACATGAGGCATCTTTGATTTATTGTAGCCTGGCTGCTTCTCTATCTTCGACCCCGGCTTGTCACATTGCCGCTATAATTGGGAGATGCTCCTGACCCACCTAACGCAGTAGCCCAGTCGGGAGGGGGTGGCATCCTTGGGAATTCTCTGCCTTTTTCCCCCTCCGTCTTTCTCTTCCCTTCCAGGGAAAGTAGGACATCCAGCAGCACCATTAATTGTTTTGCCCTTTATATCTCCAAAAGAGTTGAAATAGAAAGCAGAAGATGTTGAAGAACTCAAGAATTTGCCCTCTCCTTGTTCGCAGGAGGCCACAGCCAGCTTCGCCAAGTGGGAGAGACTGATGAAGGGATGTGGGTCAGAGGTTATCGCCGCCAGCAACCCCTTCACTGAGGTCATGAGCCTGATCACGCAGATGTACAAGCAAACAGCAATTGCCAAGGTAATGGGAGGCCTGGTTGCAGGACAGCCTTCCATATTGTCTGGTGGGCTTCAGTGTTGATTGAGTTGAGACTTTTTGAGGCTTTTTAATTGATATTTTTTTAACCATCTGTTTTTCAAATACTGAATTATGCTTGCAATCAAATCAGTCTAAAACATCCCTGACACCAAAGTAGAACTTGTGGTTTTAAGTGCTGGAACATGCTGTGAAAATTGCACCATCACATCATTAGTGCCATCTGACGCACAGAGTCAACAAACCAACACCTCCCCATCTAGATTAATCAAAATGTGCCTTCCAACGTTGTGAACCTCCGCGGCACATCTGAAAGCCGAGACTTTGCAAAGAATCTCACTTTAAATCAGTGAAATAATATCATCTTAAAGAGAAAGGGTGACTTCATGCTCCGTCTTGGTGAGATCTCATGGCAGGCATCGCCATGGAAACAGAACTTAATGATTGCCGATGAAAAGCACTTAGACAAAACTGGGGGTTCTAACTATAGGATTATTTAGTCACGTCCAACCTGGCATGATTGCACCCTGCACCAACGCCATTGCACCTCTGTAATCGTGTTGCTATGGAAACAATGGCTTTCAGTTTGAACTGAGGAGGAAATAAACAATGGGTGAGGGCGGCTGGATATACGCAATGTTCCATTCCTGTGCTCCCGGTTTGTAGTGGCGGCAAGCTTGATGCTCTTTCTGTGGCAGCCTGTCTACCTCCCTTGTTGCAAAGTAAACATTGCACCAACCATAGCATCTGCCATGTTTGAGGGTGGTGTTTCACTTAATTAGCTCGTTGACCTGAGCTGTGAGAAGCGTGGCCCCAAGGTTTACAAACTCCGGAGATAACCAACAAATGCAATCATCGTCGCTACTCGGCGAGGCTGAGTTTGTATCTTGTTTTGGACTTCATGTTGTTTGCTGATTGGATTCTGCTCAATTTAGCCCAGTGCTGGTACTCCTTACATGACAAAAGCCATTTCATCCATCTCAAGGCAGATGCTCCCACGCCAGATGCATTGAAGATGTTGTTTGTTTGTTTGTTTGTTTGTCAGTGAACAGGATTACTTGAAACTATTTGACCAATTTCCACAATGGTAAGGGAGAGAAAATATTTACTGTATATTTTTAATTCCTTTTTTTGAGCTGTGAATTTATTCATAAGATTCAGAAGGTGGGTATCTATTAAGGTGTGCTGTTTGATTCTAATCCACATTTGGAGTGTTAGCCTTGGCAGCGGCTTCTGCTTGACCGAGTGCCATCCCGGTGTCCTCTATTGCTTTTACAGCGTGACACACTTTCTTTACTTTAGGGGATTTTTTTGATCATTGGGAGGGGGAAGAACAGTGAAATATCACATTTATGTCACTTTGACGAGCAACATGGCCCCTGCCTGCCTGCCTGCTTGCCTGCCTGCCTGACTGCCAGTCGGCCTGCCCATGATGGTGCCAAAAAATCTTTGGGGTATTTTTATTGCTTTACCCGCCAAGCATCTGCTCCCAATTACCCAGAGAGGACAGCTCTGATGCCGAACTTTAAAGCAAGCTAACGGCCCGCTTCAGACAGTTGAGAAGTTTGTGCACTAATTAAACTCAGCGGAAAGGAGCCAGCATAACCAAGCCGTCAGTAATGAGGACCCCCCCGATCAGAAAAGGGTCAGCAGACCCGGTGAAGTGAGTTATTATTTGGAGCACCGACTAATTATATCAGCAGGTCAAAGCAGAGGTTCTCCTGCCAGAGCAGGTGTCACGGCTGCTGAAAGTTGTCTGGTCGCGGGAGGCATCTTTACAGAGGTGGGATTTCACACCCACCACCAAAACATTCTCTCAGCTGTCCAGTATGGACTGTGTTTGACTCACATAAAAACCTTAATATTCTTACTAGTTGGCACTATTCTCAGATGCCTCCCGCCCTGCAACAGTGAAATGAGCCGAGCCGAGATGCTGGATGATACACTTGTACTGCACTTCCACGTTCCAGCCACAGCCGCAGTCATCACCACGGGTGATCGCCGGGCGGCAGCTCGCGCTGAAATCATACAAGATATCCGCAGGCTACTGTTAACTCAGCAATTCATGTTTTCGTAGACTAGAAGCTTCATGCTGTCAGTCAAGGTCACAGATTGAGCAGAAGCAAGCACGATGCTGTTCAATTGTTCTTTGGACTGTTTTCGTTTGTCCTGCACATTTTCATTGTAACCTAAGTGAATTCACTTAGCTTTTGCTACTTGTGTTTTTTTTTCTCCCCATTCTCCTTGTTAGTTTTACCTGTGTCTTCACTTCATACTCGTCCTTCATCTACCCGGCCGGCCCTATTAATATTTTCTGACACTCAGCGCTCCCCTTCCATGTGGGATTCGTCATGTCGTTAGTCTGCGTGTATTAGTTCCTGGTGTATGTTTTGTCTTGTCTGGTTGTTGTCATTTGTGGCGATTCTGCTTCTTTGCTGTTTTTGCTCCTGGTGTTTTTGGATTTGGGCAATTTCCATGTTAGCTCTCAAGTGCTTCGGTATTGTTGTAAATAAACTCTGTTTGTGTTTTCTGCATGGCTACTGGCCATGCTCCCATGTGCTCAAATTAGAAAGACGCACAGTTGTACACTTTTCTGGCTGCGTAGATTCTCCCATCAACTGAAGTCTGTCATTTATGCACATTCATGACAGATATATACTCTGGGTACTTTTCCTCTCACGTGCTCCAGAGGCTGTAGTAAGTCCAGTGCCACGTGATGCTGACCCATCATATTGCTCTTGGAATTTGAATTCTGTTCCAACATCCATCGCCACACGTTGTAAGCAACTTGCAGAAAGCAATCAAATGTGAAGAGACTGAACAAGTGATATCTCATTTAGCTGGTCAAAGAGGCGCTGTGGGTCAGCTACAGCATTTTAGTTGTGATATTTATTGGCGCCAGTTTACATTATTTCACCTACAACTGCAAGGAGCGATTCTTAAAACCGCTGGCGTGTATTCAAAAACAAGGCTTGTGAGTTTTCTGAAAGTGCAGGGCTACTGTTACAAGAACTACGGTCATCGTAATGGTGCAAATTCTGGGTTAGGTATTCAATCAGTCGTTTTTATATATATGTTTTTAATATATCAAAACATGTCATCAAAATATGTCATCAAAATATGTCTAACTCACCTGGTCCGTGGTGCAAGGAAGGTTGTGCACTACTTTTTGTAGCCCCTACTTTAGAACTTGATTTGTGTCAACTCTGTGAGAAACATTAAAAGGTGTACAATTTTAAGTCAAAGAGGTCTAAGAAGAATCCAAAGTCTGAAATACATTGGAATTGTTTTAGTGACTCTGGTACGTCATAAAATACAGTATATAAACGTGTGTTGTGATTTTACACTATTCTGTAAACCCACATTTCTAAAGGTCGGAATTTTCGTGATTTCTTTTTAATTTTAGTACATGTACAGTACAACCGAAAGCATTTTCTTAAATAAATTTCACTTAAAGGGGCATAGATCAAACAGCACTTTATTACAATCATTACATACACACATATAACAATGTTAGATCGTTAAGCGGTTTAATATGTTCACGATCTCATAAAGCCGAAAGATCGTTTGATCGTCTACATGGCACATTCCAAACAGTTTAGCTCTATGGCGGCGCAAAGCCGGCGACGCGTATACGCGACCAACCAATCACAGCACGCACAGTGCACCGTACGTGCAACTCATGTACATATATACACATATATATACACATATATATACATACAATCATGATAAAATCGTGATTGTGATTTTATTTTTATAAAATTGTGATATGATTTTTTGCCAAATGTTAGACCAATTTTGAAAACAGTCGGCTCATTTCACACTTGGCATTGCCATCAGATACTGGATACTGTATTTTCTTCCTGTATGTTAGTAACTATAGCTTAAAGGATTCTCTTTTTTTTCTTTCTGGATCCAAGGGAATGACGTAAGAAAAAAAAAATCTATGAAAATACACCTGACCTGATGCAATTTGACAGAGATATATACATTTTAAATTAAATAATATTTGACAGATTTAGCATGCATACCCATTTAAAAAGATGGAATTTTGTGTGGAATCTGAACATTAAAATCCTTTTAAGGTCATACCACAGCATTTCAACTGTAATCTTGGTGTAATGTGTTCAATCCTGGATTCACACAGCACTGAAGCTTAATTTTTTTCCCCCATAATCTCAGGATGAGTACAGAACACCAATCATATCTCTGAGTTGCAAGGTATTGATTTGCAGATGCTTTGTGTTATCACTCTCTTTTAAAGTCCAGATCTCTTGGCATTCAATAGAGAATTGATTACACAGAGAGGATGCTGCTGTGATTAATTGACTTCCTCACTGATCTAGCCAATTCCTTCCTGTGTGGTCCACCAGTGGATTGATAGATTCAGTGGCTTCCTTTAATCTGTGTCTATTTTTGTGTACTTGTGTGTGGGGGGGGGGGGGGGGGGGGTGCGCGTTTGTGTGTGTGTGTGTGTATGTGTGCATATAATGCTAGGCTGGAGCAGTGAAAGACTACATCAAAATGATGCTGGAGGCAGAGCAACTCAAGTTCCTTGTTTTTGCCCACCACCTCACGATGTTGCAGGCTTGCACCGAGGCTGTCATTGAGGCCAAGGTAAGGGCAGCATCACCCATCTAGTCGCTATTATCTGTATTGATCAGTGAAGGAGGCATACTTTCCTCTCTCAGAAAGTAAACTTTTACTTTCTGATGACTTCTCGCCTAAATTGTAATTCACAAGTTGTCATAAGCAAATGGCATCACTTAGTTCAGCGCAGGAAACTAGCAGGAGGATTCACGATTGTGTGAGGGGCCTAGGTCGAGGAGGTGTCGGATGTATGTAATGCTTCACGACAACGTGCCATAACACCTTCCGCTGCGAGGTGCTCATTCCGCCGTTTTTGCACTCTCCAATTAATACAGCGGGTCTAAAAAAAGTAATCCTCTGTGAAAGATTGATGAGAAGCAGTGGAGGCTGACAACATGGCACAAAAAGCACCTGGCTGCTGCAGGCCTTTACCTTGTGGCACAATGGTTGGGGTTGCTTTTGCATTTGATAATTCTAAGTGCATGCGCTGATGTCGAAAACCCAAATGCCAGAGAAAAGCACAGGTGTCCGAACAGCAGGCTGTTTTCTGAGTGATTCATGGCCTTGAGAAGATGTTAAAAGCAGGCGGATCCTTGGTTGTGACCTTTAGCCAGCAGAAGTCAAACTGGCCTCTCTTGTTTTTTTTCCTATTGAGCCACCGCAAAGTATTCATGCTACTGTACTTACATTTACGGTGCATGTTGGAGCTGCACAGTGTGAACATGGAGCAGCTCCACATGACCCAAGGATCCAAACAAACGAAAATACCACTCGCTGCGGTGCATTAGCAACTCAGCCAAGTTGTGCTTGAATGGACCTTCAGCTGCTGCTCTCTTTGTTTGGCAGAACAAAATACTGTTTACTGCTGTTAATTCATCCCAGCCCTTCCACTCAGCTTTGTTCATTTGCACGTCTGGTACAGAAATGTCCCTAATATGAAGTACATGTTAATAAACTGCCCTTTGTTTGCAGTGTCCAGCACAAACCACCTTTTTGCAATTGGAAGAGCTTTTATTCAAATCAAGTGCTGTATGGGTGAACACAATTCTCACACCTGACCTCTTTCCAATTACCTGAGCGTGGTTTTCCCTGAAATGCACATGCATTAATAAAGAAGCGGCGGACCATTGTGAGTGGACTGCATGCTAGTGATTCAAATGACATCACCCTAACAAATGAAAGAAGTGTATTTTAAATAAATAGGTTGCTCAACATGCCTAAGTGCACCCCAAACGATTTGTTTGAAAACTGGAGTTTCTTTTGGAATGAACATTTTCTATGGCATACTATACTACAAAATGCTCTCATAAATGACTGGGCCAATGACGGCAAGGGACATTTTGTTGATTTACTCATACATTTAGTGTTGCAATTTTGCACAAATGTGTCCACACCAATCAAAGTATCGCAAATCTTAATTTTAAAATGAAAATTTCAATTCACAACAATTTAACCACAGTTTATCATCATGAAAAGCATGAAAACTGGAGTGAATGAAAAGCTCATTTGCATTGTAAAAAAAATTGGGAGTGATATTTGAGAAAACCTAAGTTTTATCACTCTAAAATTCTAATTAAATATTTCAAGAAGAGTTTTTGAGTACATTTTAATCGTTTATTAAATTATATTAAAGAAATTAAGTTCGCTAAAGGGTTGATGCATAGTAAGGCAGTTTTATTTAGATAGCACATTTCATACATGGATGCTATATAGAAAAACTGCCTTGCCTCAACCCTCCAGTGACTTTTTAAAAATTTAATAAAATGGTAAAATTTACTCAAAAACTCTTCTTGTAAAATTCACTTAGAATTTCTGAGTGAAAAAACGTTTCTAGTTTTTTTCAAGTAAATATAATTCCCCTTTTTTTTTTTACTGAGTGGGTGTACCCACTTGTCAAGCTATGTATAATTTACTAGATACCTAGACAGATGACCATACAGATCTGCTTTCCTGAACAAGCAGTTACCATTGTTTTCTTTTGTTACACAGGCTGGTTATATTCGTATCGATGGCAGCGTCCCGTCTTCTGAGAGAATCCAGTTAGTTCACAAGTTTCAGAATGACCCAGACACAAGAGTGGCCATCCTCAGCATCCAGGCAGCCGGTCAGGTACCGTACCAAGCATGCAGGCACACCACACACAACGCTCCGCACACACAACACACATGAAAGAACACTCCGATGCATGTCAGTGAACAGTTTTTGGCTCCTCGCCAGGGTTTGACCCTCACCGCTGCCAGCCACGTCGTGTTTGCCGAGCTCTACTGGAACCCTGGGCAGATTAAGCAGGCTGAGGATCGAGCCCATCGTATCGGACAAACGTCATCTGTCAACGTACACTACCTCATCGCCAATGGTACATTCGATGGCGTGATGTGGTCCATGCTCAACAAGAAGGTACTTTACTAAGAACCTCACAATTCCATTTTGACTCTTTAGGTTGCAATTGGATTTAATTTTTCATGTTTTGATTCGATTTGATAAAAAAAATCACAAATAGAAGTAGATTTTGACAGTTTTGAAATATTACCCCTGCCATGTAAACATGTGGCATGTCTCCTCACATTTTTTTGCAGTAGGCAGTTTTTTTAGGCAGCCATTAAAGACTAGAGTTCATTTTAATTGTTTTTAGCTTTGTACAGCTTCACCCATTTCTCTTAATAGCCCCATCAGGTTGGATGGGCAGCATCTGTGCTCAGATTTTCTGATATCTTCAGAAGTTGTTCGGTCGGACTTAAGTCTGGGCTCTGGCTGGGACTCTCAAGGACATTTGTAGAGTTGTCCAGAAGTTGTCCTCTGAGATCTTGGATATGTGACACCTGCTGAAAGATCACCTGGCTTCCAGAGTCTGAGGTCAAGGGGACCCTAGAGCAAGTTTTCATCCAGGATGTCTCTGTAATTTGCTGTATTCTTCTTTCCCCCAATCCTGATGAGTCTAGCTGTTCCTGCTGGTGAAAAACATCGCCACGGCATGATGTTGCCGTTACCATGCTTTGCGGTATGAATGGTTTTGGCAAGGTGATGTATAGTGCTCGGTTTCCTTCAAACATCATGTCTGGCAACAGAGCTGCGTCTTTGTATCCTCAGACCAGAGAATTTTGTCTCTCACGGTCTGAAAGTCCTTCAGGTGCCTTTGGCTAGCTGCCTGCCATGTGCTTTTCATCAAGGAGAGGCTGCAATAAGTTAATGTTTTTCTATGGTGATTGCTCCGCTCTATGAAGAGTCCTGATGTTTCTGAACCATCCATTTCCCGATCATGGAGTTAAAAGCAGCAGATATTTTTTTCTGTATCCTACCCCAGATCTGTGCCTCAAGACAATCCTGTCTCTGAGGTCTAGAGGACAATTCATTCGACTTCATGCATGTTTGGTGCTCTGTTATGCACTGTCAACCGTCAACTGTAGGACCTTAAATAAACAGGTGTTCCTGCTTGTCCAGTCAATATATTCAATTAAGGTGAAGAAACATCTCAGTGGTGATCAGTAGAAGCATGATGCGCTTGAACTCAATTTTGAGCATCATAGCAAAGGCTGTGACTACTTTTGTACATATGATTTTATTATTATTATTATTATTATTAATTTGCAACCAAAAAATTCTTTAACCTTATGGGGTATTGGGTGTAGAATTTTGAAAATAATTTAATACATTTTGGACTAAGGCTGTAACATGACAAAATGTGGAAAAAGTAAAGTCCTGTGGATACCTCCGGGTGCACTCTTTGCAGACGAGCTCCAGATATAGTTTGCCTTTTAACTCTGTCAAAAGTAATGAGATTTGAAGTGCACTGCTTGACATCAACTAAGATTAATACAATTTACTCATATGCTGTATGATTTAAAATCATTATTTTATATTTTGTGTTCCGCTGTACTGTTCAACTGCTAGAGAGTGTAGAGAGAGTTTTTTTATGCACTATTTTTTTTTTAACTTCCTATTGTTGTATGAAAAAGCCTTTTGGGTTGGAAATGCACTGACTCTACAAATAAAAAGAGCTTGCCTGCCTGCTCACTGCACATCAATAGAGTTTGGAGCTCAGTAAAATGTGTCTTTGAAAGGAAACCGTGACAGGCAGCACTCTGAACGGAAGAAAGGAGTACCTGAAGGCTGAGGAGGGGGACAAAGACAGGTGGGACTTCCTTAACTTTGCCAGCGCGTGGACACCAAACGAGCTTCCCTTGGAGAGGTATACTGGACTCGACGCAGATGAGGACGTGTACTTCACTCATGTGAGTTGGTGAAATTGTTTCATTTTATCTGACAAACTCAACTTTAAGTAAGATATACAGTAAACTTAAACCAAATTTGTTCCCTTGTACTCTTACGGCTCAATTACATTTGGAATTGACAGTGGAAGTAACAATATCAAACAGTACATATTACATCCGAGCCAATTTTTAAAAATTGCATGATTTAAAGGGATAGATGGTGATATGCTACTTTTCCCAAACCTTAGTAGACGAGGACAAAAGATAAACATTGTTATTCAAAGGTAATATGATTACGGTGAAAACATTGTACAATATTATGGAAACTCTTGACTTTTGGTCTACTGTGCAAAATCGATGATCCATATGGGACCACTGGCTGTGTTTGTTGTACAATTCTTTTCCAGAGTGAAAAATAATGTTACTGTCAGACTAACCAACAGTGTAAAAGCTGCGTGTGGCCTTTAAACTGCTATCACCATTCATCATTTATCATCAGGTTATTGTGTTTTTATGTGGCACCAAAGTGTTGCTTACATAGTGAACAAAAGTATAAACGCAACGCTTTTGTTTTTGCTCACATTTTTCATGAGCTGAGACTTTATGTGCACACAAAAGGCCTATTTGTCTCAAACATCTTTTACAAATTCATCTAAATCTGTGTTTGTGAGCACTTTTCCTTTGCTGAAATAACCCATCTACCTCACAAGAATTGCCTATTAAGGTGATAATAAACAGCATGATTATTACTAGGGATCTAACATTATCGAAATCTGATATGTGAGATGTACGCTGTCTGTAGTGTAGGTAATAAACATAAAAACTTGTGGGGGAATGCCATAGTGTGGAAAATGAAGTGCCAGGAACATTGACCTTTAAAAATAGGTCAACAGAACTATGAAAACATCAAACAAAACTATGAAAACGTCAAATAAACACTTATATACATCAACGTGTACATCAAATAAATGCTTATTTAAACAAAATATGCATAGTATTTTGTCAACAATTACAATGAATATCTCTTCAAGCATGCAAATCAATGTACAAACACCAATTCTACAAATTATTTCAAAATTTGTACATAGTGCAAAGTATTTTGGAAACTAGAATAAACTTGGATGTCAGAACATCTGCAACATGCCAAGTCCAGTCCTTCTTATATAAAGATCAAACAAGCATATTGTCGTGGCACGGTGGTCAACTGCACTGGCCTCACAGTGCAGAGGTCATAGGTTCAGATGGGGCCCCGGCCTCCCTGTGTGGAGTTTGCATGTTCTCCCCGTGCTTGCGTGGGTTTTCTCCAGGTACTCCGGTTTCCTCCCACATTAAAAAAAAACATGCATGGTAGGTTAATTGGACACTCTAAATTGCCCCTGGGTGTGATTGTGAGTGTGATTGTTTTTTTTTTCTCTGTGTGCCCTGCGATTGGCTATCAAACAGTTCAGGGTGTCCCCCGCCTACTGCCCGAGGTCAACTGGGATAGGCTCCAGAATACCCGCGACCCTTGTGGGGATAAGCGGTTTGGATAATGGATGGATGGGTGGACATAAGTGTTTTTCACAGGACAGCGAGGATATGAAAAAAATAACTATGAAACACATTTCAACCACTTAAAATTGCCAGAATATTGCCAAACTAGAGAGTGGACCAACATTCCATTTGTCACAATCAAAACCTGATCAACTATGCAAAGTTACATTGCACTGTGTAAGGCAAATGATAGTCACACCAGATACTGACCAGTTTTCTGATGTCGCTTGGATAGCAGCATACATTGCTCCAAAACCTTTATGCACCTTTCAGTATTAATGATGCTTTCACAGGTGTGCAAGTTACACTTGCTATGGGCATTAAAGGGACAATGAGTAAAATGTTTTGATTTTTCAATGCTCGTTCATTTTTAAAAACATTTAAAAACAAACACACAGAATTTTTACTTGCAGATCTAAATAAATTCTCTGGCGAGAGCACATATTAATCTTCTGCTCAATGTGTATGACCATGCCAACTGGCTTCTGTGAAGCAACTAGTCATGATCGTGATGACTTTGTTGTTGAATGAACATGCCACTCTTGGAAAACTGCCAATCACAAGTCAAGCTTACTGTAAATTCATTTTATAATTCATATAGTATACCTTATTTATGCCTACTAGAACTATCAAAATATGACAAGAAATAAAGCTAATTTGACAATGTAGGACACCAACCTACTATGACGTGTGTTCTCAGTGCTACCAGAATAAATGGACCAAGTAAGGTAATGTCATCGTGAGTAATGTAAAGCATGGCACAGCATCAAATTTCAAACAATAACGCTAGGATGATAACCGCAGCCTACTGTATATAGCTTACCATTCTTCGTATCACGATGGGTCTCGTCTCCAATCCATGTCCGGTCATTCGGGCGCAACGTTTTCGACATCCTGAGCGTCTGCCTTGTACACGTATGGTCCAACATACATCATGCCAACAAACTCCATTTCCTCCAACTCTTCAAACGTCGCCTCAGATAAGATTGAAATGTCGCTTTCTGAGTCGACTTCTGGCTGGCTTTGTACATTTTCCATGTTGTGCACTTCCGTTGTCGTCTTGACGTGACGTTACACTTCCGGGTTGTCGTTTGCCAAGATCTCATTTTGGAAAAGCGATATACTTTGTCGAATATTCCAAATAGAAAAGATTTTCTTTATTTTTTTTGTATGATGTTTAATTACTTAGATTTCACTTGGCATTTTCTGAAATTACTTCACACTTGAGCTTCAAGTTCAGCGGAGCAAAAACCAAAGTGTTGCGTTTTCATATTTTGATCAGCATATCTACAATTAATAGGAAGCTTGACATAGAGGTCATGTATCACAGTAGTAAATTTGTCCAGTGCCATCACCCAAATGAATTAATACATAGGTTCTTTTTTCCATAGTTTGAAAAGGAGAAACAGCATGATATTCGGAAGTTCTTCTCCCCGGATACCAGCAAGGAGAAGAAGAGGAAACGATTGCAAGATGAAGCAGAGTTTTCTTCCACCTCCTCAGAAACCAACAATTCTGCATCTTGCAGTAGAAGAAATTCGGAGATTAATACAATGAAGAAAGAAGAGTCCTGCTCTCAAATGTCCATCACAGACGACTGTGACTTCTCCCCACAGATGAAGAGGATACGGGAGTTACACTCCAGCCCAAGCCAAAGGTCTGCATCCAGGGGCAGGCGAAGGCTGACGCAGGAGGCGAGCACGCCAGCCTGCTTCAAGGCCCAAAATGAGTTATTGGAGTCAGACCCTTCCGCTGAAACATGGCCTTGCGGGTCGTGTACATACTTGAATAGCAACTTGCTGCCTTACTGCGAGATGTGTGAATGGCCACGCTCGTCTTCAGGTTTAACATCAGGTGAGATTGGCCATTATTTTATCCTTTATTTTTCACCCAGTCATGTCTCTTGACACAGTACTTTTGAGCAACGTTGCAGACTAAGTTGTGTGACTGGAGGCAGGCCAGATTTTGGAATAGCTCAGATACGAGAATATTGTGTGGCTTGGTCTCCCTCTCTCTTTCTCTACTGATGACAAGTTCTCAGTATAATTTTCACCTGTCAAGCCAAGAGAGCGAGAGAGGGCTGCAAACGTCTGGCGCAAAAGTTGGGAAAAGATGAGCTGGCTCATGACGATATCTGTCAGCCCGTGACTGAGCTACATCTGTGTGCGGCTCAGAGAAGTTCTAGTCCGTCTCATCAGCAGTAACGTCTGAGCAGCACAATGTGTTGCTTGTTGTCATTAGAGAGAAAGACACATATGCATGTTGTACCCCCCCCCCCCAACACACACACACACACACACACACACACACACACATACATTGCATTAGGGACAGTATTAATTTAACAATTTGTTCAAACTATCTATTTATCCACTGACTGCCACCTGTAAAGTGTAGAAAGCCTCCATTTTGCGGCCGACTGGAGAAATGTACCTGATTCCAGATGGCAACAACAGCAGCTTTCATTAATTGATCACAAATTGAACAATGTTTTGCGATATTGTTGCTAATGGAGTTTTGGTTTTAATTAAACTGTCATGCATAACTGACCACTTTGGATGCCAGAATGTGATGTCTCACGCAGGTAGGTTGGAACAAGTCCTGCAGATGATGTATCACCAATGAAGGGAGACTAAGAAGGAATTTGATGTACAGTACGACAATGATATAATGCTTGATCAGAGTAGAGCTCATTTTCTGTCCTTTCGCAGATAATTTGTCTCACAGCACCAGCTGCCATAATAGACAACAGGAAGATGTTTCCTTCTGGATCTTGTGCTGTCTCTGTCCTGTTTTAACTCATTTGCAGCATTTAATGATACTGCCCCGGTCATATCTTTGAATGTTTGATATTATGCATCATGTGGGCTTCCAGAACTGCTATCTTTTTTTTCAGCCTACAGTTGTTTTGGCTAAAATATTTTCCTGTGTTTTTATTTCACACACCAACCTAATGCACATGTTTTTATTGGGTGTTTTTTTTTTTTTTATCATGAATTCTACTTTCAACCCTTATCAAGGCACTAATGGGGTCCTCATTTGCCGACTGAATAAAGCATTTGATAGGGAAAGTCATGTTAAGGCCCTGCAGGATTTCATTGTTAACATCTTCCTCGGTGGGCACAGCGCAACACAAATTGAGCCGTTTCTCTTGGCGGTCTCGCTCAGCTTGTTAGCAGAGAGGGGCAGTAGCGAGGCCAGGTGCCCAGAGAATTGTGTGACATTTGAGCAAGTCGTTTGTGGACTGGCCTTTTGAGGAAACAAGTCACAGAGAGGAAGAATTACTAATTAACCCGCCTCTACGTCCCTGAATTTCACAATTTGTCAGATTTCACACCTCAACTTTACAAATTACGAAAGATGATGCAATTTTAATTTTCCACGTGATGGAGGACTATACTCATGTATATTTCACCTTTGAGATTAACTGAAACACAGATTGAGAGCTATGGGGGACCTCTGACTTTTCAAAAAAAAAAAATCCCCTGGATGCATCGGCAAGAAGTAGAGCATCTTCTAAATATGGAGCGGTTACAAACAAGGCTTTTATTTTTTTCCCCCTTTTCTTTTTCTTACATTACTTTCTAACATAAATGAGTACGCCAACCAACAAATATGTGAGAAAATGAATTTTCTGAGATTTGCCTAAAAATGTATTTAAAAAATTGATTTGACATTGCAAAATTGGGTGCACATTAATGAAAGTTCAGCAGAGCAAAATTTTAAATAAAAACAAATTTGCAAGCATTCAACTACTGGTGAGTCAAATCAACATCGATATTCTGAAAATGATTGTGTTTCCTGAGAAATGGATGAAAGTTGATTTTTCAAAAGGTGTGTACTCATTAATGTTGAGCAGTGCATGATAGTCCTGTGTCCCCGTGCTCTTGTGAATTTTTTGGCTTTGAATGGCTATGGCATAATCCTTGCATCCATTAACATTTTTAGAGTCTTAAAATCCTGCCCACTCTATTTCCCTCTCTGCCGAGTCAAATCACACTGCAGTACAACTTTGGTATTTCAAAGAAGGTCCAAATGAGCTCCCCCAGCTTGCCTTGATCACCTGGGTAGAGTGTTGCGCAGATGCGGCAATTACTGGGATTGTTATGTTAATGCTGATTGCACACACAGCAATGCAGGAAAGCAATTAGGAGAACAATGTGGCATAATGATCATTCACTCTCTCTGAAAATAGTATCCAACACTTTGCTGCAGAAACGAGTCCCAAAACGTTATAGGCAAGGCAGTTGAAGATGGTTGGAGCTGACCCCCAAGGATTTTTTTCATGCTATTTCACAAAACCGCCTAAATTGACCTCGCATGTTCAATCCTGTTTATAGGTTACCAGATAAACATTCTGCTTGTTGGTTCACTTTAATTTAGTTTTTCTTTGGAAACTGTACCCTCTAATTCAATGAAGGCCTAGTGGTTAGCACGTTTGCCGCAGTCCTGAGGTTCGCGGTTAAATTTTCGCCTTCCGTTGTGGAGTTTGTATGTTTTTGGTGTTACACTAGCTTCTGTTTGTCCCCTTCAATTAGCAAATTGCCAGTCCAGGGAGTATCTCGCATCTTGCCCAAAGTTCGCTTGGAGAGGCTACATCCCACACAAGAACCTAATGAGGACAAGTGCTATAGAATTTGGATTGATGGATGGAAATGTACACTCATTTTCAGGCAACAAATGTGTCTTCATCCATGCATATCGTTCACACATCTGTTAAAATGTATCTATGGTCACACATTAATTTATGTGCTATATTGAGATATATTTGGGTCCAGACTCTTGGCCGCACTTTCGTAATCCTTGAATGATGGATTTCTGTCCAAGGACTGAAGCCTCTTTAATTAATGTGTAATTAAACTCTACGACTCAGATAATTTTAATCATTCTCCTTATGCCTGTGCTGCCTCAGAGCCCACCAGGCCTCAGCTACCTCCCTCAGCCGAGAAGGATCAAGCGTGTCACATCCTGACCAGCTCCGACCAAGAACCCGAGCTCAGTTGGCAGAAATCCGACGCCACCAAATCGTGCTCAGGCAAACAGAGTGAGGAGGAGCATGAGCCTGCAAAAGACAAACACAAGGCAGGAGATGCAGAGGGAGGGGAAAAGCAGCAGCTCCAAGGCAAACAATCAGCAGGAAAGCGAGGTGGCGGCAGCGGCGCTGGTGGTGGCAGCTGCGTCCTCCCTGACCACACTCACGGTAATCCCACCTGCAATCTTCTCCTTTTCATATCTGTGAAAATTGGCCAGCGCTGCCCAAATAATGCTCTTTAATTTCATCGCTGCAAACCAATAAGGGACTATATCTCTTTCCATATGGGGCCGGGTGTTATTCTTCATATTATTATGCATATCTTCTTTGGGATATTGCCTAGTTCTGCTCACAGGAAGCTAAGGGAGATATTGAGTAAAGTCTCACTAATCTCCTGAGTAAATCTTGTCAAAGCACACAATCTGCTCCTTGCGAAAAGTGCGTGCAAAGTTTGAGGTGCAGTCAGTGACCATCGGGGAACAAAGTGTCCGAAGCTGTTCTTTTATTCTTCTTTTTCTTCTTCTTCTTCTTCTTCTTCTTCTTATTTTTATTATTATTATGAGGTAGATTTGGGTCTCATTAGTAAAGACTGCCTACTCGTATTTGTATTTACTATACACCTGTACAGTGTTAACCCAGCATGACTCACTGGATGGGAATAAACAAATTCACAATTCTATGTTGTCTAATACTGCGATATGCAGTCAATACACAAAACATTACATTTACCTGATTATGGAGAAGTAATTACCCTGTTTACATTATGTAGTGATCAGTAATTGCACTTTGCAGTTAAAAGTCTGGGTTCCTTCCAGTGTTACACTAGTTCAGCTCACACTGACTTTGAAAGTGAATGATGATAGCTGTCAGCTACGTAAGTAGTGTGATATCATAACAGCGCCACACAGTGTAACCTGCCACTGAATGTACCAAATACGAATGCGACAGTAATGTGTAGTGTTCTGATGTTATGCGTTCTAGGCAAATGTAAACAACAAAAATGCCCGATTGTGATAAACTGTTTTTTTTGTTTTGTTCCTCAAAATACATTTTGACCTTCATGTCTGATGTCAAATACAGTAACTGAATTAAGTTAATGATAAATTAAGATGGATAAATAAGTAGTAATTTATGTTTCACCATTCACAGTCTGTGTTTTCATGGGGGTCGCCACTGTCAAGTGACATCAGATTGAAACAACTCGATGAAGTTGGCGTTGATATTTTTCTCCGATCTCCCAGGTGAAGTGGGGTTCCAGTGCACTTATCTTGGTCGGAAGTCGGAAAACTCTGACTTCCCACTTTTCTGAAGTGCAGCATTAGCTCTGAAAACAAAAACCCAAAAAGCTTTGAATACTCTCTGTGTTGTATTTCATATTTTTAAAATAGTTGTATTGTGATCATTCCATTTCCATTGTCTCATGAGTAGGTAGAGAGAATTAACGGATAGAAGGAAGTTTGTTTGAAATGTATCATTTAAATCGAGATATAAGACTACTGTACTATTTTTGCTTTTTAGAGCAGTTTTCATTATCATTATGTATGGAAATGCACACCACTTGCAGCATGGGCGTGTTTAACCTCTATATGGCTAATCAGGATATCGGACAGTCTTTCATTCACAAAAGTGTGGCCATAGACAATCTCACATTATGTATGTAGAAACATTGATGTCTCCATCGATCATATATGATATGTAGGGGGCGGAGAGAATTTTATCACTGGTCTTCAAACAGTGCGGACTAAAGACATAGCTCGCTGAGCATGTATCTGCCAGAGCAACAAACAAAAACGTCTTTGAGGAGTGCTTTTATGAGGAGATCTGCCAGTATTTCTGTCCAATGTTACAAGAACAAAAAAAAAAACCACGGGAGCTGTTTGGTTTTTTGAAATTCTTACTCGCACACGCTGAAAATCAAACCGCAAATGCAACCGATTTGGTCGCAGTCTCCAGCCCAGCGAAGCAAGATTGACCCCTGCTCCTCTGTGCAACGACGAACAAGAGGAACACTTGTAGAGCTATACGATTTGGCCTCCAGCAGGCCACTCTTATATGTTTATGCCCGAACCGTCATAAGCGGACTCCATGAGTGTGACATGAAGGCCTGAAGTGCTCACAGCGTGTCACCATTCAGCCGAATTTGAATTTGCCAGAGAACACCACAATTGTCAGATTCGCCGTTGGCATCCTTTCTTCCTTCGTAAATGAGAGAATGTTCACACTGAGCACATTTGGCAGGCGCTGAGAAGAATGTTATGCTACTTGCATCATTGTCAGGCCTTGAAAGACGAAAAAGGCATTGATGCCTTTTGCTGGCCTGGCTGTTCCCTGGACCTGAATCCAATTGGGCACCTCTGGCACATCATGCGCTGCTGCATCGACCACCACATAGCATCTCAAACTGTTTAGTAGTTGGCTCTTGCCCTAATCCAGATCTGGGATGAGATTCCACTGGGGGCCTTCCTTAAATTGTCACGAGTGCATGCAGGCTACTATATATACACATTTCCCGGCCACATTTGCTGACATTTAGCAATTGTAGCTTGTGATTTAAAAACAAAAAAAATCTCAGTCCGCAGTGCATTGATAATTTGGTTTCTGTTAATCACAGTTACATTATTTTGTACTCAACGAATGAATGAGCGTTTCTCAAACTGGGTTCATTGAGTTCATTCATCAAGACCTGGGATGTGAAGTGTAGTCATTTTTGTGAAGGGGTAATAAGCGTGTATGTTGGCTTTGGCAGTATCTCTTTTACAGGGCTTTCATTTTACCCCGCTTGTAGATTATATACAATTTCGTTTGAGCAAAATCTCACTGGAATTTCTGGTGCTGTTCACCCTCTACCATTCAATTACTTACATACCGTACCTATGCCTGACACCTCTTTTGGAGTATAGGCCATCAACCAGTGGTCTGCAGAGTACTTAATCATAGGCTTTCTCCATCTGTGTGCATAAGATCCCTTTGCCAGGTGTTTTTTGGACGACCCCTCTTTTGTCTCCTTTGGGTCTTCCAGGTCAGGGCCTGTCTGATGATGTTTGATACCGCTTCCAATTTCAGATGAAACTGCTGATTGCCCTGTTTTTGCCCAAAGCTTGCCATTTGTGATTTTTTTTTGTCGAGTAGATATAAAAGATTCTACTTTACCAGTGGTTCATAAAAGCTTGACATTTTGTATTGGAGTCCATGTTGCTCTCCATTTCTCGGCTTGGTCTGGTATCTCTTTCGAGCTCCATCATTTTTGAGAAGGAATACGACTCTTACTTCACTTGCAGTACTTGCCTTGGCATCCGCATTTGTCCCCCCTCAGTTGACACTGTCCAATTATGGTTTTGGGTTTTCCCCCAGGGATGGTAAGGCCTTGAGACTCAAGTCAATAGCCAGAAAACAAATGTAAAGGTGAGCAAAAAACACGTTTTTAGACCTCTGGGGGTGTAAAAAGCATCCACGTTTGAAATGGTAGACGCACACTTGCAACATCCCTTTGGACAGTGCCTCATCGCAACTCGTATTCCTCCATCTATCATATATTCAGTTTGTTTGTTACATGCTACCGCAAGTCTGTTTCTGGCAGCAAAAGTTTAATATGAAACACAGAGGTTGTCCAATAAAGGTGACCTATGGGGTCAGGCGCGTCGGCTAATGATTTCCCTCTACCTGCCCGGGGTTTTCGGAAGCGAGCCACGGAGCTGTCAGATGCTCCCGCCTCTTGATTGCTCCGAGATTACTTTCCTCATGGCACGCACAAGCAATCACTCCTCCCCCACCTCACTGCCTCACACGCTCTGCTGCCTGTCGCCCAAGCGATCTGCATGAGTCCAACGTTTATCCACAGATTCATGTTTTCCGGATATTAGTTCAAACGCTGGGCAAACTCGGCTACACCGAAGTTCTGCGGTCTTAAGTATTCCGTTGAAATTTTATTTCATCTTTTGTTTCAGTCTTGCAGAAGATGGGATGATTCAGTCCAATTACCCGTTGTTTTCTTTCGCTTGCAGTAAAATAACAGATAAATCCCAAGGCGTGTGATTTGAAGGCACTGTTCATACTGTGCAAGTGACAGTCTAATAAGACGGCTTTGTAAGATGAATTGCCCCCATCAAATAAATGGCCCACTTAATGCAGCTTGCGTGTTCAGCCACTGCAAACAGCCAATTGGGGAGAAAAAACTGCTTACAACAAATATCAGGTGCACATAGTGGAGCTGTTAAGTTTCATTATGGATGTTGAAAGACAGCGACAGTTTGATTTTGAAAGGCCAAATACGTTCACAATGCTTTTATTTTCAACATAGCTGATAGGACACACCAGCACCTAAGAGGGAAGCGCAAAACATGCAAATGAAATGAAATGATCAATTAAATTCGGAACGTCTGTCAGGGAGCATAGATGATACCCTAAACATCTTCAGCTAACTACACCTTGAATCTGTATACTGTTAATGCAATTTTAAACCTACTACTTTGTAGCTAAGCAAAGCTGATGTCTTTCAGGTGACGCTAGTAAGTTGGCTGATCATAGAGGCATCAGCGACATCAGCTAGCGTGCAAGTCAATTGGACACTAGTACACACGCACACACAAGGCAGACAAAGGGCCGCATGAAGTGATTTAAAGCAAGTATTATCAGTGTCTTATAGGTCATTGTCTAAATGAAGCGTGGTGGAGCAGCGGCAGTCTCATTTCCACCACCTGACCTTTTCTTGTTCGATGCTGGCAGGATGAGCAAGTTACATTGCTGACAGTAATGACCCGCTCCCTGTCCTCCCTCTCCCTCCCCTCTCCTCCTCTTCCACTCATTTTATCACTCACACTCACTCTCCCTTGTTGTGCTGTTGCTTGCGTGAACTTGTTCAACATAAATTGGGAGCTCTCTGTCCAACTAATGGACCTTCTGTAACTGCATAGGATTACACAACTGATGAACAATGCCAATGAAAGAAATTGCAGGTAACAAAGCGTTTTTTTCCGGGACTGAAAATGGGACTTAGGTCTCAAGTGCATCAGACAAGATGTGTTTAGATTATCTCAGCCTTAGAAGAAAGCTAAGAAACATGACACATGAGCTGAAACACTTATTGGTTTTATATTATATTTCAGAAATATTAGGCTTCAGAGAGGTGAGATTAGGTCAGTTCGGGTAACCAAAATCCCTCTTCTGGCTGCAAAAAAATGTCAAAGCCCCATTTGACCTTTTGGTTAAATGCAAATTTTAGCAAGGCAAATTCCTTGCTTTAAAAATAGGTTCGACCTTAACAGATGTTTTTCATTGCAGCTAAGAACTGGGGCAATTTGTCTGGTTTCATTCATTGTGACGAGGTGTCACATACTTCATCTTTATACACAATAAATGGTGGGATTTGTCACCGAATGACCTATGTTCTTATCATGTGTGAAATGTTGTTCATATACTATACATAAAGCGGAAGTCAACCCAAACATATTTTTTTCAAGAATATGTTCCCAGAAGGCCCACTAGTTGAAACACGGCATTCTGATTAATTTTGAGTTTGTGGAATATAAGTTAAGCAGCAATATGCACTCGTTTTTATCCATCTCTGGGGCCATTTTGTCTTCTGTTGACTGAAAATGACATCACAACTGCTCACAACGACCAATCACGGCTGACTTGTTTTCTGAATCTGAGCCCAAAATATGTTTGGGTTGACTTCCGCTTTAAGGAGCAAAAGTATATGATCCTATTCTTCTTTGTCTAGAACTGAAAGCTACCAAAGCTGATGACTGTGAGGAAGGCGGTGATCTTGCATACCAGGGCCTGCAGTTCTGCGCCAGCCAATACACAGACCGAATATATATCTACGATAAGGTAGATCTGTCCCTCTTTGATGTAATATTAAACAACTGAGCAGTGGATAAATGATTATCTTTCTTGGTACAGGCATATTTATATGACTCCAATCGACTCAGCTGTATGGAGTGGGGTGGAGAAACTTTCCGGTCACTTTTCAAAATAAAATGTTTTTCAGCCTCGGGTAATAAATAAATCGGAATTACTGTACTTTTTTTTTTTTCCTTTCTTTCTTTCATCTGTGCGGCCTGGTCCAAAGGGATCTGCGGCCCGGTACCGGTCTGCGGCCCCGTGGCTCGGGACCCCTGGTATATAGTACTGGATTTGGGCCGAGAATTGGAATTATAGGAGTAACGTGTCTCTGCTGGTCACAGTAAATGTACACTTCACAGGAGGAGTGCTACGAATCTCAAACTTCAGGTAGATAATCTAAAAAAAACAAACTGTTATTTAGTGTTAGTTGGGAACAATTGCGTTGCAGTTTTCAAAGGTTTCTGTGATTTAACAAAACCTTTTTTACGTGCTCCAAGTTCTCCTTTTCAAGGCAAAGTAGTGGTCAGCTGAGCAGTGATAATAATAACAAGATAGACAATTAAGGTTAAACTGAAAGGATTCTTATGTAATTAATCCACCTTAATTATTTTAAATCAGGTTTGCCTTTGCCTTATTAAATAACGTTACTTGAAGGTAAAATTTTCAGGTTGCACCAATTGAATAGTTCTTAAATTGATCGAAACCTAAATAGTGACTGTGGCGGATTACTTCAAAATGTTTAACTTTATCTAGCGTTTTCCTTTTTCAGTGTACACGCGGGGTATTTCTTGTGTGCAAGTTAAAAAAAAGTTACACAAGTATTGTCTCATAAAAACTCAACAAAAGGTCATTCAAAAAATAACGAGCAGATGAACAATTGTCCACAAATCAAATACAGGTACATAACAATTTGCAGATTTTGAAGTGCATTAAGTGCAGTCTATAGATGGATGCATAGATAAATAATAGACATGTACAGTTAGACAGTTGTATATACTTTATAGACGGTTTTATACATAGACGGATACTTTAGACAGATGTTTATAGATGGATAGATAGATTATTATTTTTTTAAACAAAATTTGCATTTTGTGCCTCAAACTTAGACATTGAACACAAAACTGCTAATGAGTCGACAAAACACGGAGCAGCCAAATGTTACAGAAATTAAAAAAAAAACAAATAAATAATCAGAGTGGCCGCTTCTACCCACCACTTTCTCCTTATTTTTCAATCAGAATTATCTAACATGATCCTAATTTCGCCTCCTAATATTTACCACAAACAATTTTAATATTAATGTTTCTCACCAACTAAAAAGTGTGAATTTGACCTTGTCCTTGCTCCTCAATTAAGTCATTGTTTCGAAAAATTGCTCCTCAAAGAAATACGTTATTTTGAGCCTTGGACGTTCTCGGTTTTATTTTATATTATTTAAAAAAAATTATGTTTTAATTTTTTTTTTCAGTTTTAATTTAAATTATTTAAATTGTTTTTGTTAACTATGACAACCTTGGTACGCACAAATAATGTAGGATCAGCTTTTGACAAATATTTACAACTTCAAACTAGTCATTCATGAAAACAATAATAACAAAAACTTAATGATAAAACTTTAAATTAGGAATTTGCTAATGAGTTAAGTATGGAATATTTAACTGTCAATAGGACACATGCTTGAAAGTTCTTTATGTCTTGTATGTGTTTATCCGCTGCTGTCTGTGTGTTTAGACTTGTCGCTCAATGAGCAGACTGCACGAGTATGCTTAGATCGCACACCGGGAAAAGCCATGGGACCGCTCGCGTTAATCCACGGCTTCAGTTTTCATTCATATCGATCAAGTACATGCACGCTTGAAATCTTGAATAACATTTCCCGATATTTACAGTTTGACAAATGACCATCAAAAAGATCCAAGGTCCACGCACTGCCGTAGGCTTGCTTGTGACGTAACACGACCAACATTGTTTGTGTATTTTATGTGGCTTCCAACGTTAATTACATGAATTTTACCGACTGAAAATGAGTAAAAACCCACTTCTCCAACACATTTGCGACTACAGAGACCTAGTAATTTTTGTTTTTTTGTTAAGGCCTAGATAGACCAAAACGACGTTGGCCAACAGTGACAGACGCTTACCCCCTGTGGCGTCCGGCCGGCTGTCGGCACGTCCCGCTGGAAAAATACACCGCAACGCCAGACAGCGACGCTGACCATTTAAATACCTTCTGCGCATGTGTGCGATGTAATACCCTTCCATACCATCCGCGGCGGTAGTCACTATTTCTCATTGTTAGAAAAATCCAACCGGAAAGCTCTTGGCCGGGGGCGGATTATAAAAACGTAAACCATCACGTTCTTGACACGGTATTGTGAAATACTTAAATTGTCAACCCTCCCTCTTGTACTTGTAAGAAGATTAAGGCAGCAAAGGCGTGCTCACTGTTTATCTGCATTTGTCACTTACCGTTGGTGGTCCGAGCGCTGATTTGCTAGCTAGCAGCCAATCAGAGTGACCAAATGTCACGACTTGCAGCGGCGATTCAACATGCGTAAACGCCCCCCAGACGCTTACAGACGGGTTACAACACTACGACGGTCCTATAGTATGAATTTCATTCCACTTCACAATTGTGTCCCACACCTTTATATTTGAAGCCTGAAATGTGGCAGAAGGTCAAAAAGTTCAAAGAGGCCGAATACTTTCGCAAGCCACTGTAGACCAAATATAACCTTTCCTATTAGAATTTACTTCCACAAGTCATGTTAAAATTTGACCGGATGCTCCCAACCTTTCTGTAAGTTATGTTAACAGTGCTTCATACACTGCCTTTCCAAGAAGACAAACTATTGTTTAACCCCAGTGTGACTCTGATTGTCCTCCTGTGCATTCTTAACACTCGTCTCGAGTGTCACAAGCCAACAGGGCCAACTATCGATCGCACCGTGATCACTCAACCCTTTTGTTTTATTCATGAGGGATCTTACTCCTTCCACACTAACATGGATACGAGACAGAAGGGTTTTACATAAAGGGAACCAATGTGTGTTGAACGGAATCCACAATGCTATATTAGCGTGACAGCAATAGACAAGTGTCATGTACGCCTGGCTGAAACGATAAGCCACAGAGATAAACGCCCCCCGCTGTCGTTTAAATGATAAACTGGAGGAGTTGTGCCTGGAAAGCTGTCACATTGGGATAATCCTGGAGCAGGCACAGAATTCACATGGGGGACAGCTCAGTTCACAATCAGAGGACGATTCATTGCCAGCGTTAAATTGAGAAATACTGTATTACGAGTATGAGGAAATTGATGTGCAGGTTCTAGACGTCATTGTTATTTTAGTCACTGCCCCCGCTATCAGGTGACTGGCGTGTCAAATGGCTTGGACTTGCCACAAGACTTGCTATTCAACGTACTGACTGCTCACAGTAAATGCATAAAATGGAGAGGAAGCAACAGTATGTAGTTACACAATACAATACATATAACTTTATTTAGCGCATTTCATGACAGCTGTAGCTGTAACAAAGCACTTCGCATTTAACGGGGAAGTCAACCCAAACATCTTTTTTTCAATAATATGTTCTATGCAGGCCTCACGAGTTGAAATAAGGCATTCTGATTAATATCGCATTTGTGGAATATGAGTTAAAGGGGAAGTCAACGCAAACATTTTTTTTCAAGAATATGTTCTATGCAAGCCCGCTAGTTGAAACAGGGCATTCTGATAAATATTGCGTTTGTGGAATAAGTGTTAATCCACATCAGTTGTGACATCATGAAAATGACATCATTTTCAGTCGACAGAAGACAAAATGGCCGCCCCCAGAGATGGCTAAAAACAGGTGTATTTTGTTGTTTAATTTATATTCCACAAACGCAAAATTAATCAGAATGCCGTGTTTCAACAAGTGGGCTTGCTGGGAACATATTCTTGAAAAAAAATATGTTTGGGTTGACTTCTGCTTCATGCAGCAAAATCCATTTGTTTTTAGCCATCTCGCCACCGCTATGCCATGCCAACACTGCTGTATAGTTTTTCATTGGCAGTCTTAGGAAAAAAAAAAACTGCTGAGTCCTTTGCTGTCGTCTTCTTTGTTGCTCAAAAAAAATATATATATATCATATACAGAAAATAAATTGATCGATGGATGGAACACATGAAATGTCGATTGGGCAATCATTTTATCGTCAAGTCTTATGTTAACTTCCATTGTTCTTCTCTAGACACCATTTGTTGAGAATAATCCTTCTTCCTCAGATTTGGTATTGTACGATTTCAGTGGCGTTCAAAGGTTCCACCCCATCGTAAATGGTTGTTATTTCAACTCTCCAAAATCTTGACTCACCACCTCTGCCGCCGAGATGAGCTAAATGTATGTGCTTGGCATTCCAGCAGCTTTATGTAGCAAGAATATCTTAACGCTCAGCGTGCGAACTGGAAGGACAAGTGCGCGTTTTCTATCCACCAAAAGTCTAATCCTGCTCCGTGCTGCTGCAGCACAACCCGCTCCCTGGCTCTCTGCCATTTATGTGACCATAATCTAAATAAACACACAAGCCACTGCACATTGGTGATACTAAGAAGGAAAACATCCTAGTGCTGATTTGGACCTGAATTCCACACAGTGTGTTATTAACCTTTTAACTTTATCTCTTCTCCTGCTTGCTGCTCTCCTTGCTCCACCATCTTCACGTCTGAACTGAAGTGGCTCTTGCCCCTTAACTCCACTTTGCATCCTCTGTTTTGTAAAATGTTCATGATGCTTGACAATAATAGCCCTCTTTCCTCCACCCTCTTCCAAGTTAGGTTCACAGTGAGGGTACACTGAATCTTTGAGTAGCAAGAGTGAGCCCTCGGAAAGTGGTAATAAAGTGTGAAATAAATGTAAAAATTCTAATTTTGGGGGTGTTGATGGTGTTACTTCATTGTGCAATTGCTGGCAGATCATTATCATGGTGAGCATGCGGCCCTCTTAACTCATTAGTATTAATACATGCACACTGTCACAAGAGAAGTATTTTCTTCAAAGCAGTCTACATCTACTTGAATTAAATAAGCGAGGAAACTGATGAGAATTACTGTGGCAACCAGCGAAGAGTGGCAAGTCGGTGGTTGTCAATTAAATCCAAAATTACTTGAACCAGCTCTTTCGCTCATAGGTCCGCTTATCAGTCAGTGGTAATAAAACAAATAAGATAAGGTTGAGATGTCAGCAGATTTTAGCACACACCACATATGGATGTGATTTTGTCTTTAGTAATAGGAACAGAGAGGGATAGAGAGGGAGTGGTATCAATACTATTGTAACAAATCCTCTTGCTTGAGGCTAACTCTGCGTCTCCATCTTCTCATCTGTTAGAATGCTGCTCCGTTGAACTTGAGCTTCATCCCCCTGGACATCAAACTAACCAACTGGGACGACCTGCCCGAGGACTTCAGCCGGCATGGAGAAAATCGAATACAGGTCTGCCCTTCGTCTGTGTGTGCGTGTGTGTGCACGCATGTGTGCACGCATGTGTGCTTGCTGTAATTTACTTACCTTGCTACAGTATTTCATTTCAGTAGAAGCGCTTTAAAGGGGGCGTTTGCAAAAGTTAAAAATGCTAACAATAGCAACATACAATACAATACAATTTTATTTATATAGCGCAATTCATAACAGCCAGAGCTGAAACAAAGCACTTTACAAACAATACAGTGAATAAAAAAACAATAAAAGGCTGTGATACACTTATTAATAAATATAGATATAAATAAATAATATATAAAATAGAAATAAAAATATAAATATAGGCAATAAATTAACATAAAACACTATATACAATTGACACCGGAAAAGAGCCGAACATTTCAGGTCTGATCAAAAGGCAGAAAAAAGAAATGTGTCTGCCACCGGGTTTTAAAAATGGACAGAGAGGGGGCTTGCCTAACCATCAATGGGAGGTCATTCCAGAGGGAAGGACCAGCAAAAGAAAAGTCTCGATCCCCTCTGAGGCTCCGCTTGGTCCTTGGCACCTCGAGCAGCGCCTGGTCCGCAGACCTGAGGCTGCTGGAATGTGCGTAGGAGTGAGAAGCTCGGAAAGGTACGCCGGGGCCAGGCCATTTAATGATTTAAAGAAAAATAGGAGAATCTTAAATTGAACCCAGAAATGCACTGGGAGCCAGTGAAAGGAGGCCAGAATTGGTGTTATGTGCTCCATCTTCCGAGCTCCAGTTAGTAGGCGGTCAGCAGCATTTTGGACCAACTGGAGACGTTTTAGGGAGGACTGGCTGACTCCAAAATAAAATGCATTGCAGTAATCTAGCCGAGATGTAACAAAGGCATGGATGACTGTTTCTAAGTGCTGATGGGAAAGGAAGGACTTTATGCTGAGGCTGGTTGGAATGAGGTAGGAGCTCCAGGAAGTTTAAAAAATTGAGTGACAATTGGCTGACAAGTTTCAGTTTTAAAAATCCACCAGTTTCAGTTTTAAAAATCCACCAGTTGTTGATACAGGCCACAATTGCGAGACATTAATGTGTCATGATGACAGCGACGTTTCAAACACAGACACTTAAAAACTCAACTCGCGCAAATTGACTATTGGTAAGAACGGAAGAATTGGTAAGGAATAGTGTGGGGAGTGGAATGTACTTCAGTTGTGTTTTTTTGGTGAATTTATTTGTTATGGATGATTTGATGATTTTAGAGGCATTTGAAGTTCTCTTTAAGGACTACAACATGGGAATATAGAGGGCTATTTTTTTACCCCCTGAAAAATAATTATACATATCCACTTTTGTATTGTGCAGTTGAAGTTACATGTTAAGGCACAACAGATTTGAACTGGCAGACTTGCCAACTATTTAAATAGCTTAGTATTTTAGATAGATGATTTCAAGTGTGTGCACCCAGCAGTCAAAAAGGCAAATATGGTCCAAAGTTGAACAACACTTATATTTACAATTTTTTTTTTTTTTAATGAGTCAAACTTAGTGAAATACTTTCTTAATCAAAATGATTTTGCTTCCTTGTCATCAGGCATATGGAATTCATTTACATGTAGGGGCTACAGGCTGACCTTTATTTTTCTTTAAGTTGGAAGTGTTAACTAGGCTGTCTTAGTAAAGACGAGGCACCTTTATCAAATTTAACTGATAACTGACACCGCCGCTGGCAATCATGAGAAAATAGCACAACATTATGGCTCAGTATGGACACCAGTTTCCACCCCTGCAGGGTCTGAAGAGAGAAAGGCTGGAGGAATTGCCAGGCAGGGGGTTGAAGATGGAAAGAAAGTGAGGGAGGCTGAGCCAGTGTCAGGAGACAGGCAAGGCAGAGAATGCAGTTTTATGAGGATCATTACAGGTAGACGGATCATCGCCTCGAACGACCCCGCACACACCAAACAGCTCATAGTGAATCCAGCAACCTGCCTTTGCAGCAGCAGTGCCGCTGACACAGTCCCCACCTGTCACATTGTTTATGTCCATTTGTAAAGCCAAGGCGTGAGCTGCAACCATCATTTACACCCTGCTTTGCTCCAGTTGTCCACTGAGATCAATACGGAGCTTGCAGGTTCGTCTAGGCTGGAACACACTGTGAATGCAGCAATGCATAGACTCACCCATGTCCTGTTTGCAGGGCAAAATATTTCACGTTACAGTAAACACAGTACATTTCAAATGATTACAGATTGTGTTTTGCCAGTGTTCTGTCTCATACAGTAAACACCGGAGGCATGTGTTAGCTAAGAGCAGCTGAAGGTGAGCGGTTGAAATCAACAGTAAAAGCATTTGCCCCCTTCCTGATTTCTAATTCATTTATGCCATTAAATGTTCAAACCAAATTGAATATCTCACAAATGCACCCCAAAAAAAAGGCGGCGTTCCAGGCACGTCCCACCGGGCGGGGAGACGATCACTCTGCCGCTGAGCCATGCCAACCACAATGATTATAATATTGTTAAAATAATATATCTAACAATTTTAGTCAAATGTGATCATTATCTTTACATATTATAAATATGTCAAAGCCGCCCTTTGTATTGATTCAAAGTATTCATGCTACTATATGGTAAACTTGCATCAATATTCAATTGCACTGGCAGTCAACATGACAGCCAGCGCCAAGTGTTTTGATAGCTTTGAATGGAGCTAACTTTTGAATTCTATACCTTTATCAGACAGTAAGTGCCCGTAAAGTGTATTAGTATCCATTCATTTTTTTGTGGGCTACCTGTTATAGAAAGCCTGACCTGTTCTGAAGCATATGCATCACTGTGTCTTAGTTTGATTGGTTTTATTTGGCGGTTTGGAAAGTCATCTCCACGTGTTTGCCTTTTTGCTGATTGTGTTTGAATAGCAACCAAAAACACTCAGTGATGCCTCAGATAAACGATATATTTTTTCTAGCCACCTCTCACCCCAACCTCAATCTGAAAATGATGCAAGGTGTCAACGTCTACCCTGCAGGTGCTGCGCTTCGTTCGGGAATGGAGTGGCCTGGCAGCTATGAAGCAGAAGCTGCTCAGACGTAGCCATCTCCTCTATCACAGCCCCACGCTCGGCTTGCAGCAGCTGGCCAACGCCCAGCGACCTCACAACAGCACCAAGAGGTCAGACTCCATCTGAAAATATGATCTTGAAAGGGAGATTTCATCTTTGACTCTTACTTTGGCAACTTCAAATAAAATATTTTTCATGATAGCAAGGCTACAGTTTGGAGGGCTTTTTATTTTTTTTTATGAATCATTCGTCATTTAATGTAGAATGGTAGTCTATAAAACACAAATCTTTCATAGTTTTTCACAAATCTATATTATTGATCAGTCCACACGTGTGGGTGTTATTTTTACAAAATGGTTTGCTCTCTTTGATGATGCAATGTTAAAAAAATTCCTTCTCGAGTTCTACTGAATAGTGACGATTTTGGAGGCACGATTCCAGCCGATGCCAGCGATATGAATCAGCACCAAATCTTGATTAGCACCAAATTTTACACCATACTCACTTCCAGCATTCCTCTAAATGTTGCCATTTAGCTTCTCTCCATTGAACAGCAGAAAAGCATCATTGTTCCTTGACCCATGCCTTTGCATTTTTGTGGAATAAGGTCAAATCATGTTTGTGGAATTCTGCTCACAAAAATGTAGTAAGAGCAAATGCCACTTCTAACTGTTGCACCAAGTATGCTAACTACAGTGCATGTTGTGTGTGGTGGGAAGTCAAAGCTCTGTGAGCTCATCTTTTAGCATTAATAGCCTCCAGCTTTCATTCTATTATGTTCAATAATAGCCTGCTGCAACATTGTCGATGGTGGAAACAGTGAAACGCAAACACCACTAAGTCACAATCCAGTAGGCGACGTGAGATTTCACATGAAAACAATCTTATTTGTCAATACCTGCTGCCCCCCGGCATCGCGAAAGGCAGAAAATAAGTTTTGTATGTGGGTGTTTCAAAGGCAGCCAACTGAGGCAAGAGAGAGAACGGGATTACTGTTATGCATGCGTATTTATATTTTTATGCACAACAACACACAATCACAGGTGTTGTGGACACTACTTGTTATATAGAATTACTGCTGTATGTGTGTGAATGCATGAAAGGATTTCTCAAGTGGAGGTACATGTCTGGGTGCATGAACCTAATCAAGGTGTAAGTAGGAGGCAATTGGCCCGGCTTAATTTGATAGTGTTTGATGTATTCACTAATCAGAACCAATCAGCCTCCGGCTCAGGCGCAGCGGTGCGATCGCATCTCACCTTTGCACCGCTGAGACGCTCCACTTTCAACAACTATAAATGTAATGCATTTTGCCCAGGTTGCCAACATTGTTCATACTTTCATCACTTGCCACTCGTGGAGAGTCATCAGGATTTTAAGAGGAGTGAAGAGGATTTTAATTGAGTTTG
The DNA here is from genome assembly GCF_054856515.1 of Filicampus tigris. NCBI lineage: Eukaryota > Metazoa > Chordata > Actinopteri > Syngnathiformes > Syngnathidae > Filicampus > Filicampus tigris. The sequence goes on along the minus strand of NC_141217.1, from coordinate 27,390,973 downwards.
CATTCAGTTGGAGTACACATCATACTGAAATTACTACAAATGTTGTCCCAGGATGGTTCATTTCACTGGATCATTTCCTGATTACTTTGTATACAAAAATATGGTGAAACCTCTCAGGTCAAACACAATGCATTTTGGGAAGCTGATTGACTTCAAATTATTTGGGTTTTGCTGACAGTTTTTCTCAGTGTAAAAGAAAAAAAAAGCTGCAGCCATCCCTGTCATTTTACTTGGCCCGCTTTGACTTCTGTTCTGGACTGGTCATAAAAACTGCAATTACCGAACGCAGGAGAAATTATGTAATATTATAGTTCCAAGGCTCAAAATATTAACTTTATGTAACTTTGTGCAGCAATTTATTTTTGTTTGCAGGTTAATACTAGGGAATTGAAGCAAATGTTTTATTGAACAAAAATATGACAATTTGAAAATGTTTCTCTTTTATTTTATTTTTTTATAGAATCCACCAAAGAAGCAAAGCTAAATTGATTTAAAGGGGGAAAAAAAAGCTCTTCTAAAATGTAATTTTGTGAACATTTATTGTGCAGAGTTCAAAAGTTAGTCAAAATTTAGGACTCTATTTTGAAAACAAACAACTAGCATTATTACTACATTATAAAGTTTCCATACTGTATTATTATTCTTTTAATTTTATAGGCCGGTCCTCCTGGCTGAAGTTAATTCATTTCTGGCTGTTTCCGTTTAGCGAGTATGTTTTTCTCTCCATAATCTAGACACTCATTAAAGGGGAGGTCAACTAAAAATGTTCTTTACAATAACGTTTTATGCAGACCTACTAGTCTAAACACCGATTAATGATTAATACTGCGTTTGTGGAATATGAATTAAGCAGCAAAGTCCAGAAAAATTTGGCTCTTGGCCATATGACGTTCACAAGCTGAGTCGTGATTGGTCGTAACCTGAACCCTTCGGCACCGTGATGTCATTTTCAGTTGACAGCAAGTGGGAAAATGACCTTCCCCTAAAATGGATAAAAACAGGTGGAGTTTGTTGCTTAATTCATATTCCACAAATCCAATATTGATTGGAATGCTGTGGTTAGACTAGTTGGACCGAATAAAACATATTGTTAAGAAAATGTTTGTGCAGACATCCTCTTCGATTTGCCAGCTACTTTGCTGTTCAAAGTTGAATGTTATCCGCTTTAATGCGGTTCCATCTTTGAAAAGTGTAATCGATTACCCAAGCACTTAATTTTGGTTTTTAACCTGCTGGCTGTGTCAATCTTAGGTTGGTTTATCATTTAGCATGGCTTCTCCGTCTTTTCTCGTGACGTGTTTTTTCGTGATACTCCGTCTTTTCTCGTAATGCTTATACTAGTAGTACTAGTACGTACGTAATACGTAATACTGGTCAGAAATGTATATTATTCTCCACCACACGGCCGCTGATTATTGTTTTAGGAGCGACGCCAGCCGAAGCTGAGGCTTTTAACCGTCTCGGTTGTTCTTCTTCTTCGTCTACTTTCTTCTGACGGTTGTCTCAGCGTTTGATTCTCAGTTTTGCTATTCATTGTGTATTAATGAGGCGCAAAATACAAATTTTGAACCTCAAACTGATTCAAAACCGCTTCTTTTGAGCCTTGATTATAGTTTTAAAAACAGACCAAATGAACAAATGCGCCTCTCTGGCTTTAGTTGGAGATATTTTGACTTTACAGTCACCAACAATTTGCAGGAGGATGGTTCCTTCTTGAATCTTGAGACCTCTTCGCCAGTGGTCATCGGGTGCCAAATACTTTCATTTCCCAAGAAGCAGCTTGAGCTTCATGACAGCTGACCTTGGGTGGCGTGAGGCCGTGGCAGGCCCACGCCATAGAACGGCATGGCCATCGATCAAAGGCATTTTCAGCGGGCTGCGACTGGTGAAGCAGCTCGTTATCTTGCTTTTACGCACCTGAGTACTGTCTGGTGCTTTGCAGGTCTGCAGCTATGCCCGAAAGAACTTAGCATCGGATGGCCAGCAGCAAAAACATACATCCCAATAAAACGGCTTTTGTCTGAGCGGCTGGAGCCCTCAAGTACCTGTTTCTTTGCGTTGCTTTCGAAGCAATGTACTCATCTTTAGTTTAGCTGCGGTCAAATGTAGTTTGCAGGCAGATGCATGTGAAAAGATTCAACATGCACTATATAGACCAAGGTCTTGGGACACACTTCTGTGCAGCAGTCAGTGCTCTCTTGACTGAATGACAAATAAAAAAATCCCCCCGCTCAAAAATGTTATAGAAGCTGTAATGACTACGAAATGGAGACCAATGCAATTGTCTTCTGCATGTATTCACATTTTGTCGGCTTAATCGGTATTATAATGCTACAGCAGTCACCTGATTGTGCCGTCTCTGCATCTAGCCATACGAAAAGATGCTACCCCCCGCCTCCTCTCCCACAAGTACAGCTGGGCTTATTTTGCATGTGCAGGCTTCATGCGGTGTGCGGCGGCTGTTTGAAGCAAAGGAAGATCATCTGTTTGATGACGATACCATCAGCCCTCAGTTTTTCGCAGAAACTTCTCCCCTTGGATGTATCTCCTTCCTCTATGTTCTGCCCCCTAACATCCATTTTGATTGATATCTTTCATATCTTTGGCATTCTTTCTTTTGCTGCTCTCATTTAGGCCCAGTCATAGACCAGGTGGAAACATTTACAGATCACAAAAACAGTCTTGTCCGTTATCAATCATTGTGTGTGTGGTTCTTTTTTTTTTAATATATGTTCTGTCATTCTGCATGCACTCCTCATTGGACTTAAATGTTTTAGCTCTTGCACGATTTATTTGCGAGGTGTCAGTCCAAGCAATAATGTTGATCAAACATGGCTGTCAAAACAAATGTTTGTAGAGTACAACATCAATTATTGATTCATGCCACTGCTTCATCCCAGGTGAAATAACTACACAACACCTTGGATAATCCGCTTTTTATTTTCTTATTTCTGTTGTCTGTGCACAACAGAGATTTTTGGGTGAGCAGTGGTCGCACTTTTATTTGAATCACGCACTAGTTTCTTCACTGAGTATTCTGTTTGAATAAACATTTTCCAAATAAATTCAGTGTCTAAAAAGCTATTTTACAGTATTTTTTGTTGTAGGTGGCAGTAATGTGCACCTGGGAGAGAGCTCGGAACAGGCTTTCTTGAACACCAGGTGCCAGTTACTGGAAGGTAACCGAAATATCAGTATAATGCAGTACAGCAGTGCAAACTATAGCCACAATAATATAATAACAATAAAAACGTTGAATTAATACCTCTATAACAATTTAGTCAGTCAAAGTCAGTTTGATGGCAGAATGATGGTTCATTCATATCCTGCAATTGACTGGCGATCAGTGGATGGGTGAATGGATGGCTGCAGGGCCGGCCTGAGCCAATCTGGCACCCTAGGCAAAATCCTTCTATGGCACCCGCCTCTGTCGGTGATTATACATACCTACAAAAAAAAAAAAGTCTATCATTTTACAAAAAAACAAAACAAAGCGGATAAATATTCTCTTATGCATGTGCAATATTCAATAGAATATATATATTTTTTATTTTTATATGCATATTTAAAGATTTTTATATGCATATTTAAAGATTTTAAACCAATCTGACTGCATGTAAACGTAGTCACTATGGTGCTGGGGACAAAATGGCGGAAGAGGCACGGGTGTCGTAAAGTCGAAAAGTCGTAGGCAGCATACGTCGTAATTCGAGCACTTACAGTATTAATCGTAATGCCTTGTTTCAACTAGTGGGCCTAGTAACTAATGGAATTAATATTCAGATGGATTTTTTTCAGCTCCTATACCCGGTTTGTTCATGAAATTGAAGAACAGAGAAGTTCATGTGATTTGTCCAAAAATAAATTCTTCTATTTTTTTTTTTTTTGGTTAAGAATCGGAATTGTGAATCGTTAGGAACCAGAATCTAATCAAAACATCGGAACCAGAATCGTCCAAATTCAAACGAAGCCCAACCCTACCTGCTACTGTTCTGGATAGCCAATAACTGAAAGTATTTGAATTTCTTTTATTTTATTTTTTTATTATTACTATTATTATCTGTGACTTGTAAGTGTGCCTTAATAGATAAACATGTGGGTCTAGATACTCAGACAACTTACAGATTTTGTTGTCAATTTATGTTACTGTAAGCGGTGGGCGTTTTCACTACCTCAAACAACTTGAAAATGATGTGCCATTGGTGTTGCACAGTATGGTTATTTCTTTGGACTAGTTCAGACAATTTACAGATTAATAATTGTTTTTTTGTGTGTGTTTTGTTCTTTGCACTACTTCTTCCTTTGTTTTGCACTACCCCAGGCTCAGACAACTTAAAATGTGTCATTGGTTTCAGGCATTGACTGTGCAGAGGGTTGTCGAAGTTAAATACTGAAGTTGTACTATTTTTTTGCACTACCTCTTAGAAAACTGTTGTATTAATGATAATTGAAGTTTTTGGCGATAAAAAAGTTTTACAGTGAAACAAAAACATTTTTAAAAAGCCTGTGCTTTAATACGTTCCGTATGGTATCGAGTATCGATACTGAACTGGGTATCGGTATCTAAATTGAAATTCTAGTATCGTGACAAGCCTAGTAGAAAGCAAAGCAATCCATCAATCTAATCAGTGGAACCAGTTAGACTCAACTTGGACTTTTATAATAATCAATGGAACCAACTTGGACTTTTATGATACGTGTACAATGCCATAAACAAATGGAGAATGCCCTGTGAGAACACAGTACTTGCCGTTTGCTGCCGTAATCTGTGACTATGCATTTCAACTTTTTTACTTATTAAAAAGTAAACACGTTTACAAGCAGTGTGGGATGCATTTTTGCTCTTTCATTTAGTACAAAATAGCTGACCACATAGAAATGAAAAAGGAATGTTTTAGCAATTTCAGTTGGACTTTAAATGAAAGAGCACATCAGTGGCTTCATTGTAACCATAGGTCGGTTTTGAAAATGTCAAATGATTGCTTCACCTGTTCCACTGCTGATTTTCAAGACTGATGACAGCAAGACTTTTCCTTTCACTATATCAAGCATGTTACAGTTTTTTTTGTCCCTTTTTCATTCACTTTGCCAGCTTTTCTCTGCTGTATATGCTTTCAACTCTGGCATGGCGAGGTCATTTTAATTCTTGTCCAGATTGACATGAAGCATTGGGTGCAGTTTTCAACTTGCACACCTTTGCACTAGGATAACAAATTTGGCTGTGGAAAGCAGCGGCTAGTGAGATGGAGTAGATTAGATGATTGACGGTCCCTGTAGGGAAATAAGCTTGCTGCACTGGCGAAATGGGCAGAATTCAGGTGGGGAGAGAGCAGAAATTGAGTAGACACAAATGGAGCAATGAAAATCACCATTTCGAGAAGGGATGTGTGTTGTAATCCACAGTAGTTTCTTCAATTACTGAAGTGAGCATTCGCTGTTGACCTGTCAGTGGACTGTAATGTGTCCAGGTCCACCTTCCCGCTGCATCTGGTACTCCAATCTACATATCAACTACATTACACGGTCTTCTGATTTTTATTGACTTTTTTTATTTTTTATGGGGCATATGAATGTTTGTGTTTTCCACGTACTCTTATTCCATAAAAGGCAATATTTATTAGAATGCCTTGTTTCAACTAGTGCACTTGCATAGAACATATTCTTGAAAAAAGATGTTTGGGGTGACCCTTTAAAAAGAAAAATATGAACTGCACATTAATTTTGTGCATTTGTCAGACGCAATCCTGGTGCAGCCAGTTTGTAGATCAAGTTCCACACTTGTTTGCGTGAGCAATCAAGTTTGCGCCCATTTTCCATATCCAAACTTTAAGTAAATTAGGCCCTAATTGATGTTCCTCCGTCCTCTAAGCTACACTGGTTATGTAATCATCACTCAGGCTCCTAATGGTCCCATTTCTGCAGGTACCTCAGTCGGGATGAGGTGGCCCAGGCCTCACTGAGCAAGGCCCAACAGGAGGGCGGCAGCGTGCGCCTGGTCGCCAAGGAGAACTTTTTCAGCAAGAAGAGGATAACCACGTCACTAAATTCACCCACCCCAGACAGGTATGACAAAAAAAGATTGATTTCCCTGCTCAGCATTTGCGCTGCTGTTAAATACCTACCTAGCGAGTTTTGTTTTGTGTTTTTAGTTGAACTTCAGGCATTATATCTCTTCGATATACTGTATACTAGAGCAAGTATCCAACAAGGGCAGGAGAAAACGTCAACCAAATCAATGAGTCGACCACAAAAAAAAGTTGACACGAACCTTTTGCACCAATGCTTTGCCGGTACCATGCAAGCCAGTATTTCTATTTCCATTCGGCAGATATCTCTATTCTACTATATCAGAACTACTCATGACACTTTCACTGTCTATTAGCACCTTTTACTGTTGGAAAGTTGATGCTGCAACCAATGATGTCGCGTCAGGGGTTGCCACAGCGATGTGTTTGGGACAGTTTTTATACCGGACGCCCTTCCTTATGCAACCCACCCATTTTTATCCGGGTTTGAGACCGATAGTGGCTGGGATTTGCCACCACCAGTTGTTACTTAAGTAGCAACTTTTTGCAATGATGTGTGAAGGTGTGTTGCTGACCGGACTGTCGGACTTTGTGGGAAGTGGCTGGGGGATGCAAAACCATTCGATTACTTGATTATTCAATGGAAGAGTCAATAGGATAATCGATTGTTAAAGGATTCAATAGTAAATAATTCAATATCAATATGTATCGTGATTGACAAGTGATCGATATCAATAGAAAATGCCTTCGATAAAATGCTCGATAGAAAAAAAAAAAAGAATACTAACCCGATCGCGGCATGGTGCGTGATGTAGGCAGCGCACATCCGCCTCCAAACACGAAGAAGTTAAACCAACAAAGAATCCAATGGAGCATGCGTGCGGGCCTGGCGGCCGTGCGCATTACTCGCATCGAGCGAGCGAGCGGCGGGACTTTGTTCAAATAAATGACCAGTCGACTCAGTACAACTCTTACAATAAAATAATATTATCCATGATATCCCGATGAACCGCCCCCGGATGGAGACGTGGTGTACAAGTAAAGGAGTTCCCTGTCTTTGACATGCTAGCGCCAATTAGCCATAGTTTAATGATAATAGTTAAAATCAAGCAAGTAAAATATGAATGGACTATGGCAATAATGAGTCCGCAAAAAAGATAAAGTAGTCCTAAGACAGTTGGTCAAGGATAATGTATGCACTGCAAGTTCACTTGCACTGTATGAACATTGAATGCAAATAAATATTTACAATGCACTGGTGGAGGTGAAACTGCACATTATGCTGCATGACGATGTACACAAAAACAGTTACTGTTATTTAAAAATAAAAAAGGTTTAAAACAAAATCAATAATTATCAATATTGACTGATATGAAATACTTAGATTGTGACAGTTTTTCAGACATATCACCCAGCCCTACTAAGCAAATTATGTTTAAAACATTCATTTCCTCTTGCTATTCACCAGTTTATTTCACTCTTTCTTAGTTACGTTGACCTCTTATTCAAGGTTAAGTATTATGTTAAAATAGAATAACTTAAATGTATTTTTCTTTTCTTAGTTAAAAAAAAGAAAAAAAATCCATCTACTGTACATCGATATCGACCAATATGAACCACTTATATCGTGATGTACTTTTCAGACATATCACCCAGCCCTAGTGACAGCCCTGTCTCCAACTGATTGTGAACGCATGCATTATACAAAATTGATACAAAACTGATGAATGTATGATTTTTTTTGTGTGTGTTCTTGGGCGGCGGGCTTAACCCATGTGCCAGCAGGCACAATTTTCACCCAATTTTGAATCTTGCATGGAATATTGTTCAATGTTAAAGCAAGAGCCTGTAAATATGAGTGTTCATCATCTTCCCATTAAGGTGATATGTTTGATCGTGCCCCTTCCTCTTAGCAAATCAATTCATTTCCCATCCCTTTGCTGTCTCCATGGAGACCTGCATCCGCCTTCTGTGCAAGGCACAAAGGCCCGCTTGTGTGTGTTCGTTCAGTAAATTTAGACCATAATGCAATGTATTGGCAGCGACTCAACACCCGACCCAGAAGCGAGCGACGGCGGGTGCACGAGCAAACACACAAACTACACGCACTCATCAATGTTTGTGCAAGATGTTTCTCTGTGAAGTTGCCGCTCAGTATTTGTGCTTAGTTTTTCTGCTGGAGGAAGCACAACGCCAGACAGTTCTGCTTTGTGTGATTATGGCTGCAAGGCGTGATCGTGTAAAGAGGCCACGGGTTTGTGGCGGTTGCAGCAGGAGACATTGACATTGCTGCCTTGACTTATTAGTCTAATTTGTTCCATGACCACGCTCGTAACTGAAATCACTCGTCTCTCCGATCAACTTAACCCATTGAACCATTGAAATGAATAAAAATGCCATTAACTGTTTCAGCCCCCCCCCCCCCAAATAAACAGTTTTTGTTACATATTTTCAATAAAGAAAAAATAGCACTCAATTGTAAAATATACAGTAAATATAAAAGAGGATGGAAAGAAATAAATTAGGGATGTTCCCATCAGGTTTTATGACACCGATACCGATCATGCAGATCGGCCGATACCGATTCCGCTCACATGGAAAATCTGTATATTTTTCCATTTATTTATGGTGACTGCTATTATGCAATATTATCTGAAAAAAAGTGACCTACAATGCGTCTCCCTGTGGCATAATGCAACTTATACTGCGCTGTGTCCGCCTTGACTTTATTCAATGCAGTGAGCATCGTAAATTCACCACAGTCTCCCAATTGCTTGCTCTTCAAATGTCGGATTAAGTCGGTTGTGTTGAAACTTTTGGCCATGCTCCCCGCGCGAGGTACTTTTTCATGGCATATACAGTATTACAAGACGCAAACTCCACACACACAGCGGACAATGCTATGTTCACACCAACTGCGGTGGTCGGAATATTCGATCAAAGCCTTTTATTGCCGATCAAAACATCCGATCACCCGCAGCTCTTGCTTCGCAGCCTACAGTCGTGTTGCGTCCCTCCCCTCTGCTCGCAGTGGAGGCGCGGCAGCGCTAGGGAGCCTTTCTGGCGGTGCGTTTCAATTGGAGTCAATGTAGCTCGCACAGGCGGGCGGCGCGGGTGATGCTTTTGGACGGAGGGACGTCGTCGCGTATTAAAAAAAATCAACTTTTTTGCCATTTCGTCTCGCGGCAGCCAATCAGCATCGGGCATACTACGTCACACACAGCCAAACAGCGTCCTGTTCACTTTTTTTTTTTTTTTTACAGTTTTTAAAGTGGCTCTGTTTGACTGTGTGTGAGACGTAGTCACGTAGTATGTCCGATGCCGATTGGCTGCCGCGAGGCGCAATTGCAAAAAAGTTGACTTGTTTTATATGGGACGAATGGACACATTTTCGGTGCTTCACTCCGTCCCACAGCTGCAAACGCATCATTCGAACCGCACCGCACCGCCCCGCACGCAACTGCGCCTGCCCGCGCACGCCGCCAAAAAAGCTCCCTAACGCAGCCGCGCCTCCGCTGCGAGCAGAGGGGGATGGACGCAACACAGCTGAAGGGTGATCGGCAATGAAAGGCTTTCAGCGAATATTCCGATCACGTAATTTTTCACTAAAATCGGCATCCCTAAAATAAATTGGTTTCGTCACGTTTAATTAAGCAGAAAATCACACCCACACACAGAGAGTACTACACTTGTGTATTGTGCATTTACACGGTGTGGTCTCCCCGGAGCAGGGGTCACCAACTGCGGTCCTCGAGGGCTCCTATGTTTCCCTCCTCCAACACACCTGATCCAAATGATCAAGATGGTCATCAGGCTTCTGCAAAGCACGCTAATGAGCTGATCATTTGAGTCGGATGTGTTGGAGGAGGGAAACATCTAAAACCTGCATGTTTTAGGGGCCCTCCAGGACCGCAGTTGGTGAGCCCTGCCCTAGAGAGTGCCTTGTAGCTCTTCACTAGCTCTCTCTTGCCACTGCTTGGCAAGCTACGGCAGTGGAGACTGTGGAGGTACACACTTTTCAGCATTTCTCTAATAAGACAATCATTTGTGTGTTTCACTTTCTTTGAGCCATGCTGGGGGATAATTAACAGCAAAACCAAACAAATATTCCTGAATTATACAACGCATGGAGAAAATGACATTTACGCTATGTGAGCGTTGACACGCTAAACTCAGTACAAACTCCAAACCTGTTGGTGCAGCTCCATCTGTTGGATTTGGTTGGTCACCCGATGCAAGCGGACTATAACACTGAAAAGTGAACTTGAATTAGTCCCACACCCCCACAAAGTTTCATGGGAGTTTGCTTTTGTGTAATCATGTTAACAAACAGCAATCAACACAATATCACATTACCTTATCTTTGTAGAGGTCATCAAGAAAACCATAAAAGCATGAAGATAAAGTGACAGAAAGCCGGATGTCTTCATTCTGGATAGCTGGATTTGTTTGTTGTTCGCCAAAGGCATGTTGCATTATTTCTAGATCTTGAGGCAAGTGTGCTCACTTCAATGAATTCCACTAAGGTAGAAGCTTCTTGTAATGATATGTATTTCAAAATCATTAGCATTTAAAGGCTTCCCCTCTTCCCACAAGCCCCCTCCCCGGCCCCTACCCCCAATAAACACTCGTGACCATTCTCATTTTAAGCACACCATTAGCAGGTTATTTCTGTCTCGCTTTCATCCGTAGACATTTTTGGCACCATACGGTTCGCTTGGTACCAGTTCTTGGTATGCTCTCAACATTCCTTTTTTTTTTTTTTTTTTTAGGGTTTTCTCAATATCAGTGAGGACATATCTGTGTGTTCTTTGTTGCTGCCTTGGTCTGTATGAAATTCAAAACACAAAACCATGGGGAAACAATGGAGTCCATCTGTCCTTCTCTAATGTGGCTCATGCACCCTGCTGGGATGACGTGGCAAATGCCCAAACTAGTTATCCCAAAAAATGTCATTAATTCACTAAAAAATAGACTCATGCGTGTATATGCTTGGAATTTGTATCGATTGTCATAAAATAGATTGTGTGCTTGGCACAAATTTAGAGTAATAAAATAAGGTATCAGAGAATCTAAATTGTCACTGCCTTGTGAAAAACACGTATGTCATTTTTTTTTCACGTCAATGGGACGTCCGTAATACAGAAACACCATTAACGTAAACATTTTAAAAATGAAAAAATGAACATACGTGTTTTTCACCACACAGCGACGAAATGTAGTAGAAATAGTGGGTTGTTATTAGGGGTGGGAATCTATGGGTACCTCACGATTCGATCCGATTCTGATTCAGAGGCCCACGATTCGATCCGATTCCTACGATTCGATTCGATTCCAATGCATCACTACAATGGCTTACATTTTATAGTTAATCTAAAACAATGGTACCTTTTTTTAAAAAAAACAATTGCATAACTCAAGAAGAGTAAGGATTTATAGTTCACTCTTTGACTTTTATTAAAGTAGCAAGGCAACCTTGTTTACGTGTGTCAACAAATTTCGAAAAGTGCAAATGGCAGCATTTGTTGTAACAAATGTCTGTAACTTCTCCTAGAACAAAAAAATTACCAAAACATATTTAAACTTAATCTGATTTAGCGTAACCGGTATTTTAATACTTTAAGTGCAATATGAATCGTCTGATTGACATTTCTGTGTAACTTAGCAATGAACGCTGCTTTTATTTAACCTAATGTAGCACCCGGTGTAGTATATTTTCTTTTAAATGATATTGCAATTTGCCCTGCGATTGGCTGGCAACCAGTTTCAGGGTGTACCCCGCCTTCTGCCCGAAGGAATATTATTTCAATTGGTGACTTTTATTTCACATGTACGGTAGTTTATGTTGGACGTGATATTGTGCATTACAGCAGAGGGCAGTGTTGAACATTGTGTGAAAAATGACTGTTGGCGAAGTAAACCAGAGAGCAAGAATGTCCCTGGGCGGTCAAAAACAAAAGAGGGCGAGACTGAAGAGAGAAAAAGGCGTGCGGTGCTGTAGCGATATGGCTGGTAGAAGTAATGTACTGCGTATTTCCTGTGTTAAGAGCAATAAAAGTTCAAGCTCGTTCCACAGCTTACTGTGAGTGGTGTAATAAACACTAACATTAAGCCCTGAGAAATTGCCATCAAACAGAACAGCTTTATTATTCGAAATATAAAGCAGCATATTTTGTAACAATAAATAACAGACTTTAGCTGTTGATCTTGCAGAAGGTGTGCATATTCTAGGTTTTTGTGTGAGGAAAGAAGTAATCTACATGCTCTGCGGGAATTTTATATACAGCGTCACTGTGCAACAGGGCTGCGAAAGCCCCTTCCTTCCACAACTGATTCGGGCGCAAATCTGATGCAATTTACTCCGTAATCAATTTGGTCATTTTTCTTACTCTTTCGGAGTTTGGTGGGAGAGTTGCGAGAGCACAGAGTAAATCGGCCGACGGGTCGCAGCACTCAACTCTGGGTGGTAACGTGTCATCTTTGTTGGGTTCCCGAAATGTTTTTTTTTTATGAACTTCACACTTAATAAAGAAACTAAAGGTCTCCAAACCGATGATTTTAACGAGGATTGAGCCGCTCGTGTGAGGTTTTGTTTGTCCCGCCATCTTGTCAGGTAAGCCTGGGCACAGATGTTTGACGTACAAACGCACGAAATCGCTTGCACATCTTTTTTGTTTTTTAATGTTATGCTTTAAACATCGATTATTAATAACTCTGAATCCATGCAGGATCCTTTAAATAAAACGAACGATGCACCGAAAAAACGATTACCGTCCCACCCCTAGTTGTTATTATTATTAACAGGTGATATAGGGGGAGTCCGCCTGCCTGTACGTGAAAAGACTGAGACTAATTTGCAGGAAATTTAGTACGGGTTGATTACTTTCCTTCACAGACAAAAGAGAAACATTGTATGAAATTACTTCTCAGATTAAACAATGCCCAGCAACTAACAATTTTCATTTCCATTGATCTGTTACAGGTTTTGGGATTTTTTAAAAAAAATATTAAGAGATTGTTTATCTGTTCTAGACCCCACACATGAAAAAAATAGGCCTTTAACACTTTTGATTATACTGTGTGGTTTGCTCCAATAATATTGACACAGCACACCACACATAAAAATTCTGTTCCGCCACAGATCTAGAATCCAGCCCTCCAAGGCAGTAATCTCAAAGAAGAAGAAAAAAAACATAGTTACAACCGGGAAACACAAGCTGCAACATGAAAGAGGACACACGAGAGGAGGGAATGATGGGGTTTTGAGACAGTTATTTATAGAAAAATCCCCAAGTAAAAAAAGAAAAGACCATTGTAAAAATCCTGGAAACTGCGTGAAAGCGGATTTTATAGTCTACTGTACGAGCTACAGTTGTTCTCAAATTAGGCTAATGGCTGATGTTGTCTTCCTTTGTGTTCAAGGTACTTGATGTTTATTTTTATTTAGGTTGCAATCCAATCCAATCTACTTTATTTATATAGCCCATTTGAAAAACTATACAGTCACAAAGTGCTGCACAGAGTATTTGGTTATGAAACCACAACCACTGAATAAATGATTAAAAAAAAAAAGGAGGAACACACATCTCACGCAGTGTTAAAAGCCAGAGAATAAAAGTGGTTCTTAAGACAAGACTTAAAACACTCGACTGTGGAGGCTGTTCGAATGTGGAGGTGCAGAGTGTTCCAGAGTCTGGGGCCGACCATTGAAAAGGCCCTGTCCCCCCCGGGTTTTAAGGTTCTTCATAGTCTCCACAAGAAGGTGCTGGCCCCCGGACCTCAGTGTGCGCGCTGGAGTGTAAACTCGAATTAAGTCAGTGATATATACGTAGGTTATATGTTGCTTATTGATTGGCTTCATTCCATTTCATGTCAGAATTCAGAGTCATGACATGGGAGACAATGGCTTTTCTCACACACATGAAGATTTTGGGTGTTTATATTGAATGTCTAATATTTAAAGGGGCCATATCATGCTGAATCAACTCTTTGAGCTTTTAGTCATGTTGGCAAAACGTTCGACAGACTTTTGCCAACAGTTGTAGTGGGGTTTTTTTCTTGTCGCAGGGAAATTTGTTCAAAATTCCGTTGCGACAAGAAAAGTACAGGTGAACGTCTGGACGCGGCAGAGTGAAGACGAAGAGCCGTTGACTCACAGGGGCAGCCAAATGAATGACAATGAGCTGAGTGGTGTGTGGTGTGGGGCTGTTTGGGACTAATGGAAAAGCGGCACTAGTCTGCCTAGTGATAACATCTGTTCATTACTGTTTCGTGGGTGGCGTGCGCAGCAACTAGCTTTAGGACAGCGTCATGAAAGGGGTGCGGCAGCCACTTAGGGAGAGGCGGGGTTTTCGTTGAAGCAGGCGTCTTATTTCCGGGTTAGAAAATTAGACACAAAAATAACTTAGATTTCATAAGATCACCATTGTGCCAAATGTAATATGTAATCATATATATGCCTATAGTTAATTGTGAAAAGCTTAAAAGAGCTCGATATGGCCCCTTTAAGATTGACAAATTCCAGATCCCACTATAGGAACAAATTCACTAAAAACTCATCAGACCACAGGATAATCTAATAAAGAAAATATTAGATTAGATTATCACAAGATAATCTAGCATTTGTCATCCTTGGGTCATCAGTAAGCGCAAAATCAGGATTATCTTTACATGTGTACACTGGTTCAAGACAGTTTTACCTTGGGTGGCAGGAAGTTCATTTGGGAGGGTGGAGGTTAGAATGCCCCCGCGCGCACACAAATGCACACGCGTGCACACCCACATTTGCAATTCAGGTTTCATTTTCTGCATTCCTGGCAAGTTTTATGCAGTAACATAGCTCAATATTGAGCACTAATCCAATCTGTGTAGGCTATACAATAACTATTCTCAAATAGGGCTGCCACAAACAATTATTTTGCGAGTCGACTAGTCACCGATAGGAGTTGCAATTAGTCGACTAATCGGATAATGTGTAAATCACATCATATCGGTCCAGCAAGCAGCTGCTCTTATATAACCATCATTAGCTTATAGCCTCAGTTCTTTAAGGTATGTACAAAGTAAAAATAAAGACAAGATTACAGCCACAACATTTGTAGATGTTACATTTTAGTGTATTTTAAAATTGAACCAAAAACTACTGTATGCATTATGCACACTTACACGATGAATACTTTGAGAGTTATCCTCTCATGTGTTTTCTTCCATTTTGCATCTTGTCATTTCTGGTTGTCGCTGTGTTTCTTTGTCTTTGTTAGATCACGCTAGAATTCCGTCTTGGAGGGCTAGATTCTAGATCGGTGGTAGAACACAATCTTTGTGTGCGCCATGTTGTATTGCTATTATTGAGACACACCACACTCCGTATAATCAAAGCTGTTAATGTCTGATTTTGTTATGTTAATATGTGTGATCTGTAACAGTTAAACAAACTCTTAAGGTTTCAAAATGCCTTGCGTGTACCAGGCCGGGTCTACATAAGACCCAATAAATAATATTCATAACATACCAGTGGTGTCTCCAATCTTCAACACTGCAGCTGTAATCTCAGTAGTCTTCAGTCTTTCTAATTTATCATTTATTTGGATATCTACTGTAATAATAAGGATGACTATCTCTTTTATCCTCCAAAGATGTCAATAGCCTTGTGACACATTTCATCTGATGACTTAATAATGTGTCAATCTTAGCAAAGCCCTGTGACATCATTCTTCGTCAATATCAATAGATTATTTTAAACAAGACTATTAACTGGAAGTCATTTTTCACATAAACATCAAGCGATTGCTTGTTATGTAGCACAACACATCAACATCTTGCAGATGTTTGCGGTTGTTTCTGGTCAGGCGCTCATATGTGCCCCATATGCATTTTTTTGCAGCTCAGGGACAGACATGGTCGAGCCACCATCACCAGGTTTCCTGCAGGCGGTGGACCGCCAGGGTGTCCCTCTGTGTCTGTCCTGCCAGAACCCCTGCTTGACCACCGGTGGGGCCTGGGACACCCGATTTTGCAGCTACAAGTAAGTTAAGAAAGGCAGTGAGAGAGACAGCTCAAATGACTACGTCAAATTTAATTTGTGTTATAGACTGCGGGGGGGGGGGGGGGGGGGGGGGGGGGTTCGAGATGTTCCTCCATTTTCACTTTCTGTAGACGGAGCCGGGCATCGCCGTGATTTTGTCTCTAGAATGTTGTTTCATTGACTTGCAGCTGGTGTTTATGGTAAATATTCTATCAGTCCACATGTCACGCAGTGCAGACAAGTCAATGTTCTCCGCCCCCGTAGGTGCCAGGAGGAGTTCCAGTTGCGCTCCAGTCAGACGTACATGCGCTCGCGGGTGCTGGAGGCGGAGCGTGGCATCTGCCAGCACTGCGGCCTCCACGCCCACGACGTGTTTGTTAAGGTCCGCGATGCACCGCCGTCCCAGCGCAAGGAGATGCTTGAGAGCACTTGGCTCGCCCAGCTGTCCCTCAAACAGGTTGGACCCCAGCACAAAACTATAAATACCTGATGCGCGCACGCACACGCACACACACACACACACACACACACACACACACACACATACACACAGATTGATCTTCACTAGCTCGGGCCAGCTCCCAGTAAATGGATTGCAGGCCCCATTGATTTTCCTTCCTGTGCCAGGCCCTGACCAGTAAGCCTGTTTGATTTGGTTGGCTGTTATCCTGCAGTCCTTGCAACCTCCTCATTGCCTGCTTCTTTTGACACACACACACATACAAACGCACACACACGTATATTCATCCCCCGACCCTCTTCTCAGTGCCGCCGGCAACAGCATCAGTGCCGATCGATGCGGCGAGCTTTAGAGGAAACAAACTCGGCCACATGATAAGATGGCGTGGTGGTGGAAAAGCCTTAAGATTAGTGCCTCATTCTTTGGTTCATACTGGGGGTTCTTTTGTGGATGTGTGTGTGTTTCCTGCTGCACGTCTCTATGCTTCGCCATGTGAGTGTTTCAGTCTATTTTAGTTTGTGGGAGACCACGCAAGTGTGTGTGTGATGTGAACTCTGCCCCTGTGTTCTGTCCTGCTCTTTATATCTTTTGGGATCAATTCCACCTCACTGCCTTAATGTCGACAAAGTAGCACTCAAATTGAGCAAATTGATTTTCGGTTCTCAACTCCTTGTCAGGCTTCTCTTCAATCATCTTTAGTTCTTAATTGATTTGTGCTCTTTGTCTCTCCAAATGTGATCAATATTGTTGGTCTTTTGTGTTTTCACATTGCTTCAAAGAGATTCTGGTTCTGGAATCCTTCCATCTTGGGAGCCAATTGTGCTGGAATTCGCACCAGTGAAGCAAAATTCATTACTCTCTGCCCTCTAGTGGTTCTTCCTAGAAGTTGTTCCAGTTTTTGTATTCTTATTACACTTGCCAAGCAGAAAGTGTGTGTTAGTTCATTATCAGGTTTAAAATCATTTGTAGAGGGGCCCAGAGAAGAAGGCACAGAATATTGTTATAAAGGGCCTATAAATATTTCTTTCATCCATTTTTCACTTATTTGGCACCCACACATGCCTGAAGTGGGAAAGCTCTACCTGATCTTTAGGCAAGCTGCGCCTGCTTACAGTTTATCGGTCATCATTTTAATAAGCTATATACAAGGAGCCTTTAAAGATCTTTGCAAGTGTGCTGGTGTCTCTACGGTCATGAAGTCCGATCACCTCCACTGTATAATTTTCTTAAGTTCAAGTCAATGCCAAGATAATGCGCGATAGCCTCTTGATTGTTGCACAGCAGAACACTTCCCCTTGTTCTTTTTTCAAGCTATTGCCTGGCTCTTCAAATCAGACAAAATGAGGATGTGTATTTAAATTAAATTCAAAACAATGAACGGAAACAGCTATGTTTTCATATTATTTTGGGGATTATCCATACGATCGAAGGCGTTTCGCCTTTCACCCAACAAAGCTTCTTGGTGCTGGGCTGCGCTTCAAACTTGGAGCATCAATACCGTAGCTGGATTTTCAAGACCAACTCAAGCTGGTCAGTCTTGCACGAACTGATGAAGCTTTCTCGGATCGAAGTCAAAATGTTTTCTAAGACAACCAGAGCATTCCAGTTGTGATCAATTCCCTGCCCTGAGAAAGAAATGGCCTGGATGAAAGAGAATATGCACAAGCAACTCGCTTATGTTAGGTTTGGATGATTTAATTTTATATTTCCATTATTTGTTAAATGTCTTCATTCAAAGTCTGTCATTTGAAACGTAAAAACAAGGTTGTTTTGAAGGTGTTTTCTCTTGTGAAGATAGTATATATCTGAAAAAGTAAACGTGGAAATTCTGACACTTTTTAAAGGGGAAGTCAACCCAAACATTTTTTCAAGATTATGTTTTTATGCAGGCCCATTAGTTGAAACAAGGCATTCTGATTTAATATTATGTTTGTGGAATAAGAGTTGAGCAGCAAAATCCACCCGTTTTTAGCCATCTCACAGGGCAGCCGTTTTGTCACTTTCGTCGACTGAAAATGACATCAGAACTGCTCGGAGCTCAGATAACAACCAGTCATGGCTCAGCTTCATAAAACAGGTGAGCTGCGATTGGACAGATGGCCTTGTGACAGTCAAACCATCCGTGTGTTAAAGTTTATACGGCGACCACCACGCTAGCGGTTCCTTGTCTTTTGGTATCTTCTGTTTCCGATTCTCATTAATCTCGCCCTGGCGCTCGCCGTGCACAGAAGTTGAGAAATGGAGCAAGGGTTGACTCTTATGCAAGAAGCGCAAGCGAGAATGTTAATTTCCTTGATTGGGATTCAAAGCCCTGCTAGCGCTAGCGGAGGAGGTCACAAAGCAGCAAATTGCATCTTTCCTGCTTTGACAGTAAAACAACAGTCTGGAGTTAGGCTGCTTTCATCAATCTAAAGTTCAAGCTTTAAAACAAATTCAGGATAATCTGCAATTACGACATTTTAGCAGCCTTTGTCAAAACTAATTTCATGCCATGTAGGTGTCATCATCAAAGGATTGCTCAAGTTACGACTCCCAAAAGCGACTGTTACATAGACACGTCTCGTCTCGAGCTACAGAAAACTTCACATTATCTGTTTTGTTTTTTTTTATTTCCTGCTCTGTGCTGTCATGAGTAATTTCTGTTTGTTTTTGTCTCTGGTTATGATGAGGCACATCTGCAATGTGCCTCTAAGGTGCACATATCTGTTAAATTTGAGCGTTTGGCTGTGTGTGTAGGTGTGTGTGTTGTAAAATAAGACTTTAGGCGAGTGTAGCGCTCAGCGAGAGCTAAACACATCACGGCTGCAGGGAAAAATCAACTTGAGCATAGATGGATGGTTTGGGAGGGTAGTGCAATCATAGCTTGTTTTTGGCAATTTGCGGCCGTATGAGAGAACATCTGAGGGTGTTGCTGCTCTTTTTTCATTCCGTGTGTGTGTGTGTGTGTGTGCGCAGCTGAACGAGATGATCCGTGCTCCAGTGGAAGGCGATTTCTGGCAAGTGGACCACATCCGTCCAGTCTACAGCGGAGGGGGACAGTGCTCTCTGGACAATCTGCAGACACTCTGCACTGTCTGCCACAGAGCTGTACGCGCATGCATCACTCAACACGAGGCCCAAATACATTTGTCCACCTTTATTTTGTAGCTGAACCGCGGCCACGGCTCTCTTTCATCCAGCCCCAAAGAAAGTTGCATCCCTCATGTTGAGGATCATCCGAGGTGGCAGTAATGTGATACATGGTCAGCCTTCTCTTGCCAGTAATAACATCCCGGCAGGCGGCTATGTCGTGGTGATGTATAGCGCGGGCTGCAGAAGGCCGTGTGTGTGTGTATCTAGTAATCACACACGATTCCTCAAAAGAGACATTAGAGTGCAGGGATGTCAAAATAAAAGTCTCTTCTGAAATGGGCTGTAATGTCACACCAGCGACTGTTTGGGTTTTGTCAGGGTGTGAATAGCATGTCTGCAAAATGTCCCGGCCAAAGCACCCCAAGGATGCGCAAATTACAGCAGACTTTTCGTCCTTTTTGGTGCCCCCTTGAAAGCAGCCTGCCCGTTCTACGTACTGCGGGGTGGGCCAGTGTAACAACGGCTTCCCATTACCAGGGATGCAGCTGTTATGAGCCCTGAATCAGTGTTTTAAGTAACTCTGAAATGTAGAAAAAGAGTGGAAGTTTAGATGTAAAACCTACAAACTGTGTACAACTTTAATGGCAACTGATGGACACGAGTGCAAAGTAAAATGCAAAAAATTATCGCGTGCGCAAGTCGGAGCTGCATTTTGGTGTTATTTTCCAATCAGTCTCACTTTATCCATATTGCACTGAGCAGCCGGGACACAGAGGAAGAAAAATTCAGGAAAGGCAGATTCTCATTGTAGGAATGTCCCACGTTAAAGCGGAAGTCTACGCTAACATTTTTTTTTTCAAGAATATGTTCTATGCAAGCCCACTAGTCGAAACGGGGCATTCTGAAAAATATTGCGATTGCGGAATAAGTGTTAATCCACTCGTTTTCAGCCATCTCCGGGGGCGGCCATTTTGTCTTCTGTCGACTGAAAATGACATCACAACTGCTCACAATGACCAAACACGGCTCAGATTCAGAAAACAGGTCAGCCGTGATTGGTCGTTGTGAGCAGTTGTGATGTCGATTTCAGTCGACAGAAGACAAAATGGCCGCCCCCGGAGATGGAGATGAGTGCATTTTGCTGCTTAACTTGTATTCCACAACCGCAAAATTAATCAGAATGCTGTGTTTCAACTCATGGGGCAGCTGGGAACCGATTCTTGAAAAAAATATCTTTGTGTTGACCAGTCATTTTTGAATGATTTTCCCTTTCCACAGAGGACGGCTCAACAGGCCAAGGAGAGGAGCCGGATGAGGAAGAGCGCCACAGCCAACAAGGTTGTGTCAGACATCAGCAGATTCTTCATGAAGAAATGATGCACCTCACTCACTCAGGTGCATTGTTGAGTCCCAAGTGGCACTCACAAGACGCATCATGATTTTTCTCTGTTATTGCAAACAAAAGGCCAAACTACTTAGTTATCCGCACTTTGTTTTTCACGGCAAAGACAAAACAGGGACAACAACCACATCCCCCTCTCGTCCCCGAACCATCACAAGCGCAGACGGGGTGGGGGGGTGGGGGGGGCTTTGATTTATTGCAACCCCCTTTTTGCTTTAGGCATAAATGGAGCAGGTTGCTTCAGAGGCGCTCTGCTATTTTCAGATTTTGCAAACCTAGTGCAACGTTGCAGGTGAGCTGGGTGATCAATTAAAAACATAGCATTCAACAAGCAACGGCTTGTTTGCGTTGCTTTTTTAGAAGATGGATGACTATCTTGTGGAATAAAACCCCCATTTTTATATACCTCCTGTATCGTGCCTCCGTTCTTCTGGCGCTTTCCCCGCCGTTTGGAGCCTCGATACACCAGGCCACATCGGACCGGCTAGCAAATGGTGTCATCGCCTCAAGTTTGAAACATGATTGTCCATACACGTCGCTCCTCTTCTGCTGTGCTTGATGTACTGAGCAGAGCTGCAGTCAAGAGGGCTATGTTTAGAGGCACCGAGAAATGAGTTACTATGGAAACAAGGCTCCAGGTTCAGCAGTGTCGAGAGCATTCAATGTGTTCTTGTGCGAGTTATACAATGAGCCAGACAGACATCAGCGTCTCCGATCAATATCAGCGGGATCCTGTCCAAGTGAGGCACAATCCCACCTCGCCCCTCTTTTCCTTTCCCGCTGCCTGACGGGCGGCCGCGTCCAACTCCGAATTCAGCAAAATTTGCTGTCGCCGCAAAGTTTAGAATTTTGGCTGTCAACTCCCACTTCTTGGTGTGAAACTTTGCGGGAACCCCTGCGTGTGTGTGTGTGTGTGTGTGCGTGTGTGTCCATGTGTGTGTCCCCCTAAGGCTGCTCCAGGTCTCTACTTAATAAGGCTGCTGTTCCTCCGCTGTCTAAAACGACAAGCTTGGTGAGTAATGAACAACGTTGCAGGCAGCCTTCCAACAACAACAGGTCTCAGTGTCAAGCCCCTGTCAGCAGCCGATGACTCTGATCGCATCTTTTATTGCACCCAAACGATGTATGTGTGCGCGTGTGTGAGCACAAATGAGGGATAGAGGGGGATGCACTTCGTCGACACAGTGCACAAGGTAGCTGAGAGTTGTGTGACGGTCACATGGTGCCGTAATGAGGTGTCCCAATGAAGACGTCTCTTCTCCCCCGCGCAGGCGTTGCTGGGTTAAGAGCAGCGCTGCGACCTACGTGTGTTTGACAAGCTGTCAGTGCAGGCAGGTGGGACGCCATGACGGTTCGTCAAGATGGACGCACATCAAACGAGCCACCGCCAGGGGATTTGCCTCCTGTCTAAAGCGCCCGCCCATCCCCCGCCGCCCCTCGCGTTTTATACACTCCCAGAGAAGCAAAGACGCGTTTGCATCAAGTACCATCGGCATAATTGCGCCGCAGATTTACATAGCAACCCAGCACAATGAGAGCATCACTTGGCCAAATTTAGCTCTAAACAATCATGTGGTTAGGAGATGATGCGATGGTAACGCTGCTTGAAAAGAGAGGAAACTAACCCGAACGAAAAGCAAGTTGTTTTGCTTCCAGGGGGAGGCGCCGCCTACATGTGTGAAGTGTAATGGACTTTGAAGCTACTGTGGAGCAATGCTGCATGCAGACACCTATTTTCCCCCCTCTTACTTTGGGGAGACCTTTTTTTTTGATTAAGTGGATGAATTGCCTGGTGACTCTTGCGGTCTCTCTTCTCATACGTGGCAGATGTCAAATACACAAGTAAGTGTTAGCCACAAATCAATGAGTCGCTCCTCCATTTCCCAAAAGTCTATTTTGAGCTTCACGCTGTTGCCATTATTTGTTCAGGCTTTGACCTTCCTCTGATTGGTAATTGTGTAAAACTAGGTGTCCTATAGTCATGGCTTGGGTTGCCCCTTTTGGGAAGGGCTCACAAATCTTCATTGATATTACATATTGGCTGCAGCGGAGTGAACTCAGGGGTCAAGAAACATTTTGCATCCATAGAAAGACCCAACAAAATGCATTGGGAGGTCTTTTATCATGCAGCAAGGTAATGACCCAAAACAAACTTTTTAAGCCACAAAGGACTTTATCAAGGGCGGAAATTGGAAGGTTTCAGTCTGGCCGGTCTTCAATAGTCAACAGTCACTTCCTGTTTTCCCAGCCCATCTGGAATATTCTTGCTCGTTTGCTATAAGAAGAAACATCATCTTTTATGGTCATGAATACAGTATATGCATATTTGCAAGGTTTGTGGCCTAAACCACTAGGATACAGCTATTAGTGACACCATGCCCAATGTTTTTTTTTCCAACTGATTGCGCTTGCCTTAGACCAGCAACCAGTACTATGTAAGCAGTAGGAAAGCAGCAGTTTACATGTCTTTTTTAGAATCACTGCAGTCTGGCAAAGAACTAAGATACAGTCCTGCTATAACAGTGGTCCAAGGGGGGAAACAGAGTCGGGATCAACCATATTATATTTATGCATGTAACCCGCTTTGTAAACATGACCTCAGTGAATTTGACCAGAGTTCATAAGTTCTAGTTGAAGGTTTGCATTTAAACCCCATTGCAATTTTGGAGGCAGATTTTTAATTTCCACTGAACCAACAAGGCAACAATTTATTGTATGTAGCTCAACACAATATTGCAAGTATTACATTTTTAATTGGACTTGGATCTACTGATCTTACCTAGTGCTGTTGCGGTGCCCTTGAGCAAGGGAAATGATCAGAAGTTGACTTCACCAATTGCATTCCCTTCTCAAAATAAATATTGACAGTGAGCCCACAAGATCGTTGCAAAGCTTACTAAGCATGTTAACACCGAAACTAAGGCAGCACATTAACCGGAAGTCTGTGGCGTATTGATCGTTTGCACGTGACGTCACCGTCTTCATAGGAACGCATGACATCTCCGCCATGACAGATGGCAAAACAACCCTTTTCACCCATTTAAAAACTCCTGCACGCTGTATAGTCCTGCATCTTTTTTTATAGATTATCTTCAAAGATGGTCTTCTTGGAAACTTCGGTTCGGTATATTTTCGGTACAAAAAGAACAGATTTTTTTTATTATGTTTATTTTGAAAAGGTGACAATTAAATGGTACTTTTTAAAAAAAAAAATTAAATAAAAGCGAACCATTCGGGTGACATTCTAAGAAATTACACCAGAATAAAAAATACACTAACAATAAAGATCTCTTGATTTTGTAAATTATTAAGACACTGAAATCTTAAACACTCAGCAGCAACAGCCTATGACACATCAAAGTATTCAAGTTAAAGACAAGTTGTCATTACAGTACATAAAATACATACAATAACAGTTACAATTATTGCTAACTGTATTAAAACTCTTTCTATAATGAAATACAGTAGGGGAACTTGCCCCTATTGGAGTACTCCACCTACAAGGGACGGATTGAGGAGGAGGAGGAACAAAAAAGATATGAATGTTTATACAGCAGCTGAAATAAGTCTTTAACACGTCACCATTTTTATCACTAAATATATATCCAAAGGTGCTATTGACATGAACATTTCACCAGATGTTGTAAACAACCCAAGTAATCCATAAATCCAAAGAAAGCAGAACAAATATGCTCTGAAATTAATCATGTGAAATGACACAGGGAAAAAGTATTGAATATGCCAATTGATATTTATTTAATGCTTTCTACAAAAGACTTTTGTTTGCAATGACAGCTTCAAAACGCCGCTTGTATGAAGAAACTAAACTCATGCATTGCTCTGGTGTGATCTTGGACCATTCCTCCAAACAAGCAGTCTTCATATCTTGAAGGTTATGGACCTTGAGTTTCAGTTCTTTCCATAGATTTTCAATTGGATTCAAGTCAGGCGATTGGCTGGGCCGTTCGAGCAGCTTTAATTTTTTCTTTGCAACCAATTGAGAGTTTCCTTGGCGATATGTTTTGCATCATTATCCTGCTGGAATGTCCACCCTCGTTCCATTTTCATCATCCTCGTAGATGGCCGCAGATTTCTGTCAACAATGTCTCGGTACATTTGCCCATTCATCTTTCCTTCAATGATTTGAAGTTTACCAGTAGCATTTGCTGAAAAGCAGCCATTATTGGTATGGTGCTTTTAGTGTGATGTTGAAGTGCCATTTCTTCAAACGTGGTGTGCATTATGGCATCCAAACAGCTCAAATTTGCTCTCATCAGACCAGACTTTATTCTCCCACTATTTAACTGGCTTGTCCAAATCTTGTTCAGCAAACTTTATACAAGCTTTGACATACTTTTTTTTTTTTTCAGCAATGGTGTCTTGCGTGGTGAGTGTGCATAGAGGCTATCGCGGGGAGTGCATTACTCACTGTTTTCTTTGTGACAACAGTACCTGCTAATTCTCGGTCTTTTTGAAACTCTCCACAGCTGATCCTTGGCTCTTGGACAACTTGTCTATTATTTTTTGCACTCCTCTGTCAGAAATCTTGCAAGGAGCACCTGATGGAGGCAAATTTATGGTGGTATGAGTGACTTTCCCCAAACGTATTATGGCCCCAACCGTGCTCACTGGAACATTCAGAAGCTTAGATACGCGCCTGTAACCATTGCCGTCCTTTTGCAACAGTTAGTTTGCGATGGTCTTGCGACAGCTCTTTTACTCTTATCCATTATGAGATGTGCCTTTACTCACATCTTGGCAAAAAGACCTTTTTGTAGGTCATCAATTAGGACTGAACCAACTGATAATCATTTGCACAGACAAGGGGCTGTATTGCTGTTTGATTATAGATAAATCTTAAATTCCAGGTGTCTCGACAATTTATTGATTTTCAAAAAGAATGATCATTTAATTTGATAATCCATTCGTTGTCGATTAAGCATTGCACCTCCAATATGCATGCACCGTGTCAATAGACATGCTGAACCGAGAGGACTACCGGTATGTTTGTTAAGCTAATTAACGCCACCACCATCATGTGTACAACTTGATTGACAATTCATTGTTATATTAATAATCCAAAATGCAAATAGATAGAGCCTAAATTGCCTTAAAATCCGCTCTGCACCAATAGTTGTCCGTGTACGTTAGGGGGCCTCGTCATGGAGAAATAAATTCATGGGAATTCCAATCCATTTAGGAATGTCTCCATATTATGAGGGATTTGGTTGTCTTTTTCCTTGAGCTCCACATTTCTATCCAGGCAGGCACACGAAAACTATACAAATAATTCATAATTCCATTATAATTTGCATTCACACTCCACTCGCCCATCGGTTATTCCATTCCGACCTCGCCTGCCTCTAATCCACTTTGGTCTTCTCAGCAAAGAAAAGCGCTCCTCCAAACCCAATCTTGTGTGACAGGTGTGATGGAGAGTGGCCAATAAAAGCCTTCGCTGTCACCACATCTGAGCGCTGTTTGATTCCTGGCTGCCGTGCTCGCCATTGTCATCCCCGTGGGTCTGCCCAAACCCCCCCCCCCCCCCCCCCGCTCGCGCATCTGGGCCGAGCCGCAAAAGGAAACAGGCGTAGAGGTCGGGGGCAAGGGGTGATAGGTTCTCTAAATGGAGAATGTCATTACAGTAAAGGAACAGCGCTCCAGTGTGTGTTGTTGGCTTTTAAAGCGCCACAGCTGATGGCAGGCTTTGTCTTTATTGTCACGTCATGTGGTGGGACGCTGAGGGGATGATGGATGGTTCCTTGCCACAGCCTGGCGCTAGCTGACTGCTGGCACGGCTGTGCGGGGTGCAGCAAAATGGTTTTACGGCTCAAGTGATTGGTGGCAGACCATTGCTCATAAGCGGTCTAATTAATCTCATTAAAACACACTCTCTGGTTTGCAGCCGCTTGGTGTTAAGGGCCACTGTGACGGGAAGCGATTGCTACTAAAATGGGCTTATTCATCCCGATAACTGTTGCGTGGCCGGTGATGCTATTTCACAAGCAAAGTGTTCAGCCAGTAAAAGGAAAATCAATCAAATTGGATGTAATCCACGCTTGGCTATTCTTTGGCTGTCATCTGGCGTGGCGGGGGAGATCCAGCTGTAAAAGGATGCTTTCTCGTTGCTCAGCTGGAGGTGGCTTTTGTCAAGTCTAAATTCAATTTATTCAAGATGGCTCCCCGCTTGTCTCCCAAGATGCACGGCGTGGCGTGGATTAACAGCAAAATCGCAATCAATTCACCCAGCAAGAGATGAGGCCAAATAACAGATAAGGTTCTTAGTATAATTCATCCAGGCTCCAATCTGGCATGGATTTATGTACGGTATGTACGGCTTGTCAGAGGCCGCGTGGGGCTTAGCGTCACGTTCAAGCCCTGGTTGCAAAAGCACCGAGGACTTGACCATCGTTTAGCCGGTCCACTCGCTGCTGATGCGTTTGAAAATTGGCTACTATCAAATACTATTCATTGTAACATTTGACGACACATGCAGGCTATAAAAGACAAAAATCAACACATGCTTATCTCGTTGCTGTGCCTCAGCTTGGGATGCTGCAAAATTCGACTCCACAGTCTCCACTTTGCTGACGTGGTCTGCCTTCTTACTGTCCCCAGTCTCCTTCCTAGCCCATATGACCAACAGCATCATGCAGAGAAGTGCACGACAACCCGGTTCTCCTCCATCATAGTTGTTGTTGTTGTCTCATTCCAACTGCTACGCTTTCAATGCGGCTTGGTTCCGGCAGTTTGAGAAAAATGTGCTTATTTGAAGTGGAAAACTCAATGAGGCATGGACAGCTGAGCGGTGGAAAACAGTAGGACGTCTCCAAATGAGTCAAGTCATATTCATTTTGACGTTGTTTTATTTGGCTAAAGTGGAATTGACCCAAACATATTTTTTTTCAAGAATATGTACTCTGCGTGTTGAAACACAGCATTCTGATGAATATTGCATTTGCGGAATATGAGTTAAGCAGCAGAAGCAGCACCCGTTTTTAGCCATCTCAATGAGCGGCCATTTTGTCGCTAGACTGAAAATGACATCCCAACTGCTCAGGGCTCAGCTAACGACCGATCATGGCTCAGCTCCAGAAAACAGGTGAGCCGTGATTGGTCGTTACCTTAGCCCAGAGCAACTGGGATGTCATTTTCAGTCGACAGAAGTGACAAAATGGCCGCCCCCACAAACGGGTGGGTTAACTCTTATTCCACAAACGCAGTATTAATCAGAATGCCTTGTTTCAACCAGTGGGCCTGCATAATCTTGAAAAAAAATATGCTTGGGTTAACTTTCTCTTTAACCTTATTTTTCCTGGTATGGCACTTGACAGCCAATTGTCATTTGACCTGGCTGCAGACAGCATAGTCACAAAAAAACGTTAAAAAAAAATGTGTACAAGTCGTCCGGACATGCAACGCACTAGGTCATTGCTCGGCCATTGTTGTGTCAACTGAGATGCATTCTACCTGCCTGTGGACCTGAAAAGGAATATATGGCTGAATTCACAAAGCCCCCGTGTCTGAACTATAGAGTGACATCATGACTTTCCAGCAGCCTGTTTGACCAACTAATGAATACAAACCTTTGCATCGAACCAAAGCAATTAATGTAAAAACCATAATGTGAGTCATCACAAGGGGAAAGCCACACTGAGCTACAGCTTTATCGTCTGGCCCTTTCATGTATTCTGCGCTCCAATGATTGAGGTTAAAAACGAAAAGCTGAACAAAACGCCCTCCGAGTTCTTTTCACAAGGCATCTTTTCATCTCTCTTCTCTGTTCTGAGGCCATTGATCAGACATCTCTCAGACTGCTTTCAGACAGGAATTCCGCCGCGGTGACACTGCTCTCAGCATGTCTCTCTTTTCACTGGCCTAAATCACAAGGTCGACTTTTCACACTTACTTTAAAACTCGCATTGCAATCCTTTGTTGAAATGCGATGCGCCATGCATTTACAGGAACTATTATTTGCACAGCAAGTTTGCCACTGATGCAAAAACTTATTTCTTCCTCTTCGCGAATATGATTGTGTTTCTTTGAGCCAGCAAAAAAGGTCACGTCAGCGTTTTGATGCGAGCGACGGTAGCTGGCCATCATTACGGAGGCGCTCTGCCTAATCACCTTTGGTCACCTCAGGAGAGGCCGTTCCCATCGCGATGCTTCCGGCCCTAATGAGGACAGTCAGCCCTCCATCTAATGAGAGGAGGCCATTTGCAACAGTCTCGCAACAGCCCTGCGCACTGCTAAAACAGCATCTCATATTGCCAAGAATACAAGGAGCGAGAAACACGGTCACACGGTCGTCTTTGTGGCAAGCTCGGGAGCTTGTCGAGTGTTTTCTCCCTTCCGGCGATGTCCTAGGTGGTACTTAATTACAAAGAGCAGTCTGGAATTAAGCTAGTCTTCATCAATAAATGTAAGTATGAAAATATGCCTTTTAATGTGTTTATCAGGCATTGGATTCAAGTCGTGTATGCTTCTAGTTTGTGGGAACTGTTTGAGGGAGACCATTTTCTCTTGCAGTCAAAGGGTGGTTCATGAAGCTGTAGCTTGGTTGAATTTGGTGTAAGAACGTAGACGTCAGACGAATGATTACGTAATGATTGAGGACGACTGGTTAGAGTCGAGTCAATTTTCCTCAGTATCATTTTCCTCCCGACTTGCATAATGGAATCAAACTTGCTAAAGGAGGCAAAATTCACATGATCGTGTTTGAGGAAGGCGGCACAGCCAGTACGTCCGCCTCACAGTTCAGAGGTCGCGGGTTCGATCCCGGCTCCGGCCTCCCTGTGTGGAGTTTGCATGTTCTCCCCCGTGCCTGCGTGGTAGGCTCCAGCACGCCCGCGACCCTTGTGAGGATAAGAGGTATGGACAATGGATGGATGGATGGTGTTTGAGGAAAACAATTGCTTCATAAATTGGAGTTTTCTGGTTCGTATTGTTTCAAACAGATTAGCCAATAGTTGTATTTCATGTGACGTATTTAACAAGTTTTGGCTCAAACAGGTGGAGGCAGCTAGTGTGACGTGCTACACGTTTATTCAAAATTATTCCCATGACTTTTCTTTTCACTCTGCTTGAATTATAGTTCATATCAAATCCCATGTATGTATGAAGTTGTAGGAGCGCTCTACCGCGCCCAAATCCGCCAACAAGTTGTGTGTAGCTAACGGAAGCCCGTTGAAAATCATCGGCGGACCGGCCTAAAGGCGATTACATTTTTTTCTAGCCGGACAAAAAGGCTTGCTTAATCAACGGGCGCTTCATTCCATCCCATTTCCGCAGCAAAAAGTTTTCTGTGGCACTCGCGCTTGTAACTGAGCCCATATGCTCCACTCCAAACTGCTGCTCGGCCCTCTAACCAAAACTACAGTGTAGTCTGTGACAAAAATGAGTTTGACACGCCTGCACTACTGCCTATTGAACATTTAACACTTTATCAAATGTTGTTTTAACACCGGGTAGTGTGGATGCATAGAGACACTTTACCAATGTCAAAATTAACACCCTAGGTGTTGAATTAACACCAACAGGTTTGCAGTGTGCCCTGAACTGAATAGTTTGTTACACAAACTTTGAGGCAAACACTGCAGTCAAACAATTTGTGTAACTCTCGATGTGTGTATTTCAGCCGTGTGCTTGTGAGGTGCGAAGGGTGCCTTTTCCAGACTGCATGTTTCATCTCCTTCCACAGATGTTCAATGGAATTTAGAACAGGGCTTGACAGAATAGTTAGCTGTTGTGGTCTACTCTTCACCACTACATGCTAGGTGTTTTTATCTGCGTGTTTTGGGATACTTTCATGTCGGAGGATCTGTGATCTGCAGTGTTTTGGGGGCAGCACATTTTGCTCTGGGATGCCTTGATAGTCTGGAGACTTTATTGTACCTGGCACACATTCAAGACACCATGTGCCAGATGCAGCTAAGCAGCCCCAGAACAGGTAGTAGACAGTGGGTAGAGTTTTCTTTTCGTTTGTTCACCATACCTTGGCAGAGGTCTGCACTCCACTAAGTGGCATTCTAGTTACTTCTGCGCATGATAGAATTGTTGAAGCAACAAATCTAAGGAGGGGCCTAATATGTTTGCGCATTTATGTTGCCGGGCATATCTTTGACCCATCCATATAGGTTGTTTATCACATAAGTGTAAATATGACGGTGTGCGGTGGGTGTTTTTGTTCCTCACCTGACTCAAGGAAGCCAACCATTGTGTGAAATCCCAATGTCGGCCAACAATCTTGTGACTTCTTTCTCATCAGCGGCAGTTTCTTATTATCCAGATCTGGGACTTCTGCCATGAAATAATTATCACCTTGCAGTTAGAAAAGAAATAAAAAGAACACACAAGTTGTGTGTCCAAATGTTTGTGGTGTAAAATTGTCAAAGAAAATGATCAAACATGATGTGTTAAAGTGAGGGCATATCTGAAACCATTTGAAGTATTTTGGTATTTAGAATTCATTAAACACTAAACCAGACAAGTTTTTTTTTGTTTTTTTTTTAACTGCTGGTGTTAAGGGATCATACAGGCATATATAAAGAATGATCTTGACATGGGGTGAAAGTAGAGTAGCTATAAATACATGGCATACATAAGAAAATCCAAATGAAACGTAACACTTCTTTCGTCAATCTTTCATCATATGTTAGTCAGATTCACGCTGATGCTCAAAATGTCCACTGACAGCTTTTGATAAGGACTTCCGCACTTGGGTTTGAGTGGGCAGAATCTGGCCACTCAACCGTGGACATCTTCACACCCACTCCTCTTCTTCTTTTTTCTATATTCAGTTTTGCCAAGTTCTCAATTACTCTGCGAGTGGGCCGGTGCGAAAAAAACAGGGGGGAGGGTGAGTTGGATATAGCAACATTCCCCGTCAGCCCACACAGAATTATTCTTTGTGATGATATAAATCTTATTAAATGCTGTGATAACAGGCAGGTTGGGCGGCGGGATGAAAGCGGCGAGCTGTCCAAAGCGTACCTGGAGGAGTTTGGGGGGGCTGCACTATTGAACGCACTGTAGACGCACCGGTGTGTAAAAATAGATTCACACCGGAGCTTATATAAGTTAGCCAGAACACGCTTTTGGAACAACTCGCGGACACATCATGTTGCCGCCATGAAGCAGAGGTGTCTCATGCATGAGACCTGCCATGAACCCGTGGGCCAATGAAATGGCTCATTCATCCATTCATAACCCCGAACCTCAGAAGTCTGATGCAGACGTGCTAATCACTAGGCAACCATGCTTTCCAATTTTAGAAACCCTGATGTGGTATCTAATAAACGGAATAAACTCATTCCACGTCGGCTCCGACCTACGATTGTCGGGGAGGAAGATTCGGGGCTAAAGTCTGGACGGTTATCCTGCCTTGTGAACCAGGCTTAAATATTTGTTCGTATTTGTTCGTGGCCCGTGACTGCGACTGGCTGGTGACCGGTTCAGGGTATAGTCTGCCTTTTGCTCAAAGTCAGCTGGGATAGGCTCCAGCACCCTGCGACCATGAACAGGATAAGTGGTTTTGAAAACGGATGGATGGATACTATGGGCCAGCTCTGCGGAAAATTTGAAATCTAATTAGTTAAAGGAACAGTCCCAATGCTATTAATAGTTTCAGTTACATTCGGCATTACTACTGATTCTGAAGGTGCCGGGCAGATTAGATTTTTGACATACATCCAAATACTGAAGTGGCTGAAATCTGATTGGACAAAACATCAAATTGAAAGCAGTGAAAGCAAGAGAAATGCGCCAAATGAAGAGATTTGACTGTTGGGAATGGATGAATATAATTTCATTGGACGTATATATTCGAATTTTGGTCGTAAATGTGCTGTGGGTCAATGCTGACCACTTTTACATCTGCAGACATACTCTGACATCGAACTACTATTTTGAATATGGCCATCATGAAACAATCCTTTTATTTTCATCAATGTCATGTAATGTCATGTGTAGAAGGACCAAAGTGTCATTGCGTGCAAAATTATGAGCACAATGGAATTGTTTATTCTTATGATATTACAGGATGAGCATTTGTGGGTTTATTGTTTTCATAATAGCTTCTGTGAGGTTTTGTTTGTGACCCATGGGTCAAAAGTTCCCCAGCCCCAGTATACCTGTAAAATGAGCACTAGCGTCTTTACAAAGCTGGAATCGTGACACCTTAACACATCTCTGACCTTCAGCCGTGCAGACACCTAAGATGCTTTTCATTTGCATACATGAGAATAAGGTAATTGTGAAGCATCAGTGCTCTTTGCCACTGAGGAAAAAAAAATCCATTCATGACATTTTGTCAAGTTAAAAAAAAAAAAAAAAAAAAAAGCTGCCAGCGCTTTTCTCAATAGTTAGGGGAAAAAAAAGGTGTGTATCACCCAAAATACTGCAGCAGAACATTTCTCTATATTATGCAACATCATGATTGTGGCTCCACAGTAGATTATCTTCAATTCAGATGATATTTTAACAACGGCTTTTGGCAATTTTGTATGCTTAAAGTACAGCAAAAGTGAAAGTGTCGTCACGAATGACAATTGCACAGACGCAAACAGGCGGAACAAAGACATCAGCTGCCATGTGCGGAGACATCTTGTGCTGGAGTGACAGAAGGGAGAAGGACAAGATGAACGATCCTCACGCAGGAAGAAAGTCATGCACAAAGTGAAGATCGGGTCAAATTGGAGCGTTTCCTCCCCTTCTGCTCATCTGGAGTCCACTCGACAAATCTTTTCCTCTTAATGTGTGGGGTCTCTCATATTGTAAAATCTGTTAAGATGTTCGAAATCGGTATGAGCGTACCCGTCCGTCTTTGCCGCGCTTTGCCGGTAGAAGTGCTTCTGCAGAACAAGAACTATCATAAGTGGCTATTTGCATTTTCACCTTAAAATACTGTACCAATGAAGCCTTGGCACTGCTTCACCCCGCCGCTCGGAGCCAAGAACAACACATTTCCATGCTCTGTCGACACAAATCCATCTTTGGAAAGACTTGACTCCCACCTTTCCGATTCCACGTTCTCCATAAGCAACTCATCCTCCTCCTCACGCTCCCACTCGGCCTCGTAATCCATAGCGTTTTGTTTCGCCGCCACGCTGATCACGTCCCTCCCACTGAAAGCTGACGAGCCAAAGAATTACTTCCGCCGTGTTGAGTACATAATGACCTAGAACTTACCAACATGTTTCAAAAACACCAGTCAAGTCATAAATTAGCAGTATCAACTAATGGACTGCAATTTTTTTTTTTGTTCCGAAATGCAGTGCCTTACTTTTCATACTAAATCTTTTTATCGGCCTTTCATTGGAATAGGTTCCGACACGCTACTAAACAGCGCTACCGAGGAGTTTTTTCAGTGATCAATTACTCCAGGCAACCCTTCGCAGCTTGAGAGATCTGAGTAAAATCAAATGAAGGACATAAATTCAAGATCTCATAGCAGTAAATGAAACCACTTGAGTTATGACTGAATTATTGTTTAATGCAGCCATGCTACTCTGTGAATGCGCAATCTTGTCAGCTCTTGGAAACTAAGCAGGCTCAGTACTGGTCCTTGAAATAGTGCTTGAAAGGGAACCCAACAGGGAACACCAGGTTGCGTAAGGGTACCCGGCATCTGTTGCTGGCAAGCCAGGCAAACTTTATGCTGGTCCCAACCTCAGATAAATAGGGAGAGTAGGGCTGGTTAGTCAATCGTCATTTTCATTTGAGCTTCTCACAATCATAAAAAAAAAATGATAATCAACGAAAAACAATTAATGAGCCAAACGTGTGTGTTGGGTACTTGCATGTTCCTAAGTTGAGAAAACACCGTGTTGCTTGTGCAGCAAGTTGCAATGTTATTCTGCCCTCCGTGAGTGTGCTTTAAAGCAGCACTGGGCAGGAAATCGACCTTAATCAATTTTTTTCACAACTCTTTTGATGAAACATTGACTTACAAGTAGTTGAATTGGATTTTTGTCATGACCTGGGGGAGTCTGTAACGTTTTTACTGGCACTAAGTAATTTTGAGGAGGATGGAAGCAACCCTGGCACACCAAAAAAATACAAATGTCCTGAATTGCTTTACGGCATACTCACTTCCCCCTTTCGCTATAAGGAACTCGAACGTCTACACACTATTACTGGTGTCATGGCAGAAGCCCCAAAACAAAACAAAAAAACTCAAGTATTTTTGAAAGAGGCGGCACGGTGGTCGACTGGTTAGCACGTCCGCCTCACAGTTCAGAGGTCGTGGGTTCGATCCCGGCTCCGGCCTCCCTGTGTGGAGTTTGCATGTTCTCCCCGTGCCTGCGTGGGTTTTCTCCGGGCACTCCGGTTTCCTCCCACATTCCAAAAACATGCATGGTAAGTTGATTGGATACTCTAAAAATTGCCCCTAGGTGTGATTGTGAGTGCGGATGTTTGTCTCTGTGTGCCCTGCGATTGGCTGGCAACCAGTTCAGGGTGTCCCCCGCCTACTGCCCAAAGACAGCTGGGATAGGCTCCAGCGCGCCCCGCGACCCTTGTGAGGATAAGCGGTACAGATAATGGATGGATGGATGGATTTTTGAAAGAAAGTTAGATTAATTACCTCATTGCTATTCATCTTTCACACAGCCACTGGAAATAGAAATGCAATTCAGTCCAACTTGCAGGCCAGCGAGAGCTCAAGATTTCACGACACTATGCGCTGGCGTGCATGGGAAATGTGGTTGACTTTTGTCAAAACACTACTGCTTTTGTCCACATGGCGCCGCCATACTCAAAAAATGACATGACACAGTGTTGCTTTAAAGTGTTTAATGAGTAACGACATTACAGTTGGAGTTTAACCTAAACACACAGCAAAGAGAATTACATACACTTATTGTGTATTTAGATACAGGATATACTGAGTTTTACAAACATTGCCAGTGCTAATGCTAGCGGT
Source organism: Filicampus tigris (assembly GCF_054856515.1). NCBI lineage: Eukaryota > Metazoa > Chordata > Actinopteri > Syngnathiformes > Syngnathidae > Filicampus > Filicampus tigris. The sequence continues at coordinate 27,355,066 of NC_141217.1, read as the reverse complement.
CAATATAAAATCCCACTGACAAGCTAATAGAAATCAACGTCGCATTCTGGGAGTGATATTTCTTCAAATAACGCATTTTCACACTGCTGATCCGAAAAACAATCTGATCCATAACTCAAAATACGTGAACGATCCTAACTGTGACTTATGTGATGCACCGATGCACCACTAACTGTTAGTAGGCATGGCTCTATTTCGGTCTTTAAGATGCTTGTCAGATTTTACGTTTGATTTCTTCATATTGTATATATTCAAGTTTTTTTGCAGCATGTTTTGCATTTTCATCCATCCATCCATCCATCCATCCATTATCTGAACTGCTTTATCCTCACGAGGGTCGCAGCCATGCTGAAGTCTCTCCCAAGCTGAACTGGTTGCCAGCCAATCGCAAATGTTCATATTTTGAATTTGTATCATTTTGAGATATTTTTGAGCAGATCAAAAATATTTGAAGTTTAAGTTCGGCTCGGATTCAGAAAACAGGTCAGCCGTGACTGGTCCTTGTGAGCAGTTGTGATGTCATTTTCAGTTGGCAGAAGACAAAATGGCTTACCCCGGAGATAGCTAAAAAAAGAGTGCATTTTGCTGCTTAACTTATATTCCACAAACGCAAAATGAATCAGAATGCTGTGTTTCAACTAGTGGGCCTGCTAGGAACATATTCTTGAAAAAGATATGTTCGGGTTGACTTCCGCTTTAACAGCTGAATGGGACAGGTAGCCTAAGGGTATTTACTGTTTGTCCCTTGTGTTGTCTTGTGTTGTAAACGCTGCCTCTTTTGAAACAAATCGGCAACGAGACTTTGTCTCTGCTGAAGTCATTTCCGTCAGGTACAGCAGAGCAGAGAATACACTTGAACAGCGGCAACAGCATAATTAAAAAGGAGAGAGGGTCGGCCAAAGAGGCCACACAAGCGTCGTGTGTTTGTGGGCGCTACTGTTGCACATCATGTTTATGCATGGATTCATGTGTGTGTGTGTGTTTGATTGAAACAGGCACCAGCGTCAGCTCCCTTTGGTGCTTCCAGCTTTCATGTGACAAGACCCTGCTCAAATAGGTCATTGGCGCACCATAATTATCTCAAATGTTCGAGATGGTCAATTATTGATGACTGGGGACTAGACATTTTATCGACTTGGCCCAATCACTGTGTGGTTATTTATGTATTTGTCCATTTATTTCTGTCGGTTGCCTTTTAAATGACAGCAGCTGCTCTGGGCTTCCCAGAATAAATACGGCCACAAGTTTTTTTTTCAATCAGGTTGACAATGAAACCTGACTAAATTTGTAATAATAATTTTAGAAATGATGATCATCAGTAAAGCACATGCATCTATTAGTAGCTATAAGCATTTATCATTTACCACAAAGATCCTGTCTTTATACATATTAAGAAGTTATAGGCAAAAACAAAATCAAACAACCTAACTTCACACCCGACTTATAAATTATTGTGACCTTCCAAAAATAATGAGTGAAGTCATTTTTTGACATATTTAACTTCATCTCATTTAAATATGCAATACCCTGAAACGAAATCAGTAGTCAATATAATACTGTATATAACGTATTTGTTTCAGGTTCCGTCACAGAACGTCTGTGTTTTCTGAAAGAAGTGACTTGGGCCATGAACAATTATGCACACTTAGCACTTAACACAAATGGTCGAATATCATCAGTCGCACTTTTTAGCATTTACACACAACCTTTAACTACGGGGACACAGGCAAATTGTAAAGGGTCAAATAAAATACAGTACACGGGCCGCCAAAGTAGAACAATTGAATTTCGCTGAACACGCAAACGTGTGCTGCGTCCAAGTAGGACATTTAAAATCATGATCATGTCCTAACTTGATTGCCAGTACTTAAAGACCGCATTGTGTCAAGAGATTCAAATTGAAATATACTTTCTGTGCTTTTAATTGTTCATACTTTACTATCTTTCGCATTAAGGTTGGTGTTCAACGCTCATGAAACGACACTTCTCAGAATGTGTTAATTAGATGGATCACATCCAAATGTTTCTCCTCGCAAGCGAGGATCGCAACGTGTGCAGAGAGGCACCTTGACTGGCATCAAAAACAAACAGCGTGCCTTTCAAGGTTATTCAAAACTGCGTCGAGTTAACTCCCCCACATACTCCCAACCGCCAACTCCCTAATTTTTCAAAAATAAATTCCTCTAAATTAAGTGAGAAAAGGAGCTTTACTGGACACAAGCCGCCCAGTCGCTGCAAATCAGAAGCAAAATCAACACTGCTATCTAGTGGACACAGCGCGAAATGGCAAGTGCTTTGACAATCTTTTTACAGTGGAGAGTACACCGTTCTGGATATGGTCCTCGATTTACGACAGTTACAACGGACGACATTTCGAGGTTACGAACGACGCGCGGTAAGAGGTTGTCATGTCATATGTTGTCATGCGACACAATTGCACGCTCAGTTACTACTAAAGAGAGAATAGGTGGGAAAAAAAACCCAGTAATGTTCATCAGATAACATTATAGATCTTGTCTCTCTGTGGTCTATTCAACTGATGTAAGTGTTTGCAAATTCATTCTGTCTTCATTTACATTTCATTTTAGTCACTGTCGGAACCTACAAATGGTCTTCAGAAGTAACTATAATTATTACTTTACTACTGCGTAAGCCTGCCACATAACGTACACATTCGTATGTGTGTATATACAGTATATATATATATAATATATACACAATACACAATATTAATCAGAATGCCTTGTTTCAACTAGTGGGCCTGCATAGAACATATTCTTGAAAAAAATATGTTTAGGTTGACTTCCCCTTTAAATGATGGAGGATGCCACAATTTTTTTTATCAGCGCTTGCTCCTGTGGGCCACACAGTTCCTAATCAGATATGACTAAAATACATTTTCAAATATGGACAAAATACATGCAACACATGCTCTTATATATTTCATTTGTGAGTGAATTTGTCAATGCATCTATAAAAGATCCACTACCGTTACCCAACAACAAAGGGTTTAAAGTAAACAACTGAAACACATTGTAATTTTGTTTTCCAGTGCAAAGGGCTCTCTTGCATAAAAAATATCATTCAAGGATGGCCTACAACTGTTGAACAAGAACCCAACGTAAAGTGCAAGGCCTCATTTTGTATTTTTTTCACTCAGGCCTACTCACATAGTATAGGCCAGTATAAGACCCAGTGTAAGCGCAACTGAGGCATATCTGCCTTCTAATGGTGACTGGTGATATCACAACCCCTGCATATTTGCAGTTCAGCACCCATGGATTTGCATAGTTGGGGTTTCTTACTGTGTACTATACTTGTGTGTGTGTGTGTGTGTGTGTGTCCACCCTGTTTTTGTAGAAAAAACAAAGGAATTCAACATTTTTTGGGGGGAGGGAATTAATCCAAGGACCACTCAAGGGTGTGGTCGCAGACCACCGCCAGTTGCCGCTCCCCGTTTATGGCCATCACTTTAAAAAGGTGACGATATTCTTACTGGGGGGAGTTGTTTGCATGCAAAACTGCAGATTTTAAAAACAGTTTTTTTTATTTTCATCAACAAGCCAATGTTGTTGGCCTCAAGATTGATGGAAAATGTGCAGGAAGCTGGTGAGAAAAAGGTTGTTTTATCTTCCATGTGCAAGCAAGCAGGGGCTTAAATTCAATGGTGAATAAATCCAACATTATGAGGCCAGGATTAAACCATCTGCATGATTTGGCATTGGCTCTCACGTTCACTTGGCGAGCCAAAATGAGGGTCTTAAAATATGCACAGTGAGGCGTGCATTTAGGATGTGACACGAACAATGTTTAGTGCAAGGACATGACGATTCACCCCATTTGAAGTATAAAATAAACAGTGAATGAACTAAGTCACTGTAACACCTTTATTTGGGTTCCCAATACACAAATTGAAGAGAAGTGTCTGCTTTAGATTTCAAGAGACATCAAAGGCATTGACCAACAACTGTAAATGTGAACTGCAGTCCTATTTACACCATCTTGTAACATACAATGGTATTTTCGGACAATTCCATGTATCACAACCCATGGGGAGTGGTGAGACTCGCAGTACAATCAAAAGGCCTCTTGCAATTTCAGTCGATGGACCAGAAATGCACTTTTCACAGACGTCATATCAGCTTCAATTGTGGGTCTCAACTGGGTCTGCCTGTGGAGCTCGCGCTGCTTTTGGGAGACTTAAAAGGACAAAATAACAAAAACAAACAAAAGTAAAGCAGACTGTGCCCCAGGGAGGTACCAAGGTTCGATGAGGCGTGAGTCTCCACACAAGCAGGTACTTAAACCCAAAGATTTGTTCTTATATTAAAAAAGTTCATGACCTGAGATTTTTAGTGGAACATTGGGGGGGGGGGGGACTTAAATTAAGTGTGTAAACTGCTGTGATGGCTGCAAGCACTAGCTATGCGGCTTCCCTTTGTTTTGAAACTTCATACATGCACATTAAAATCATGAAAAGCAAATTTAAAATTGAACATGTCTTTGTCGCACACAGCTTGATGCATAATGCTGTTACATTGGACAGCTTCACAAGTATCATCAGCAGCGTGGGCGATGAGAAATCCATATAACTTAAGACAAATAAAATCTTTTTTTCTTCTTTTTTTGTTAAAAGTCTATTCAATGTAGTAATACGGTAGTGTGGATAACACTGGAGGTTATAAATTCATTCCTTGGGCACTTAGTAAGGAGTCCAGCATGTCGAAAGTGTCTTTGTAGTCAGTGTGTTGGCCGTTCGCCGTCAGCAGGCCGTTGGGACCATCGTGGCCGTGATGCTCCATCATCCTCTGGCTGCTGTCCGAGAAGTGGGCGGAGCTGATGGCCGCCTTGGAGCTCCTGCTGCTCTTGGACGAGTGGTGGTGATGATGATGGTGGCTCCCATCAGGGTGAGGCCTCTTTCGGGAGGAGCTGGAGCCACAGTCACCGCCGTGGCTACCGGGAGGTCGTTGGGACATGGAGGCGGCGTCCACCCGGCAATTGGCGCTGAGGGAATACGGGTGGGCGTGGCCGTGTTTGGAGTGGCGGTGGCTGGCGTGCTCCTTGTGCTTGTCTTTGCCCTGATCGGAGCCACCGTGGCGCTCCGACGAAACTTTGATCCTCATCTTGAGCTCCTCGCTGGTGGCCGAGCCGTTCTCGGCAAAAGAAGCGGGCGCCGCCCGAGTCTTTTTGGAGCTCGATTTCTCACGCCTACCGTCGCCCGACTGGCCGCCCGGCAGTGTCTGACAGCGCTTCTTGTGATGGTGCGAGGCAGCGGCGGGAGGCGGCGTGTACATGTCTGTGCCGGCCTCCTCTTTGATGCCGTTTTGCAGAGCCAGCTCTGCCGCATGTTTCTCTCGGTACTTTTCTAGAGTTAAGACTTTCTGCGGCCGCAAAAACGGTGCCGCATTTGCAGCGAGCTGCTGGGCTTTACTAGCAGAGCCGCTGGCAGTTTTGTGTTCGTGTTTCGATGCGGTTAAGTCCGAATGGGGGGGCTGCAAGAAAGGGTCACTGAGCGGCTGGTAGGAGGCATAGGAGCCTGTGATGGCGCCGAGGGACATCTCTGCCGAGTCTGACGCTGAGGTGGAAGGGAAGTAGGAGCTGGCAACACCGGGGAGGCTGTCTAACGACGCCCCCTGGAATGCACCGTCCACAGCAGGACCTTCCGTCTTTGGCTTCTTAGCAGCTTGAATGGCCTAAAAGCAAAGGGCAATTCAACATGACGTGTCAAAATCGGAGCAAACGCCGCCCGGCAAGCGCGGAACGTCCCCATACCCTCCAGTTACGGATCCTCTTCAGTCTGCTGGGCGTCTTCTCGAGAATCTGAAGAAACTCGTGTGTGAGCTCTGCAAACGCAAAGAGTGGCATCAGGGGCCGGCTTCCGGACACGCCGTTCCGAGGACGGAGCGGCGCCCTCACCGTCCAGCAGCTGCAGCGTCACCGTGCGGTCAACGTACTCCCACCAGTGCTTGCCGTCGGTCGACACGGGGATCTCCCAGTTGGACCACTTGCAGGCCAGGTGGATACAGACGCAGGCAACCACGGTGGGTCGATACTGCAGGCAGAAGGTGGTGAGGTGCAAACTGTCGGGAAAGACGACAACAGCGAGACAAAAGACAAAGGTCAGCTGAGCGCCGTTAAAAGAGCACACATTCATTCAAAGCACAACAGGTTTCCACCAAGCAGAACACTTTAGTTTGGCACACTCAGTAGAGGCTCGTTTCTATGTCACAGGTTGCGGGACGTCAATCAACGACAATCACTATGGGGCGCCACCCTATTATAACCAGACCAAAAAAATTTGCTCTCGACAGAAGTCTGGAGGTACAGGTTGGAAATATTTACAACTTGAGTGTACTGAAGTAAACCAAAATGTAGTGTTTGATGGAAAATGGATTCATTCGGAATACGAAGATAAGAATTCTACATCACATACACAAGCCCTCACCTTGAAAACTAAGTTATGTTGCTAAATAATCAATAGTTTTGTGCTCTTAAATTCTGACTTAAAAAAAGGGGTTGAGCTTAATGTTAAAAATGATGTTTCTCAACCAGTTCATTCATGAAGTGCCTCCCCCAAACCACATCCATTTGTTGGACCGGTACTTGGTCATGTGGAATGTGAGGCTGAGACAAAAGAAATGAAGCCTTCTATTGGGGACAAGTCCTACACCCACAATCCCAAACTCCACTGCAAACGTCCTGTCAGCAAAGCACTGGAAAGCCTCAAATTGGGAAGTAGACCCAGGCGCTCACTCACATCTCATATGCGGACATGATTGGGAGGTCAAAATGGGCCTCAATTCTAATAAATGCATAGATGCCATGCTTGTTCTCTCTCTGCACATGAGTTTGGCGTACTATGGACTTCAGCACACTGGTGGCTTGCCACCCACAGATTCACAATTTTTTTTTTCCAATTTTTGAGTTTTTTTTTTTTTTAACCCCAACCACCCTCCCAACAATCTTTAATGGAAAATGTAATGTTGAATATTTATTGGCGTGTTTTGAAGAATTTCTTATCACCGAGGTGCATATGTTCATCAGAATTTATTCATTGGTAATTGAGACGCTTGTCCCCAATGTGCACAAACAACGGCTCTATTTCGCTCTCAAAGGCCAACCTTTCGATGCATCAAAATGAGACTGGCAAGGGGGTTTGAAGTGAGAGAGATGGCAACAAAAACTGAAATAAGAAATTTCACAACGGAGCAAATTGCGTTTTTCATGTCAGAGGCGGAGACAGGAAAAACAACACTTGTTCAAAGCGTTTCCACCGGAGTGTCAATGACATACAACAAAGATACCTGGGTCTCTACCACAAAGGCTGTCAGGTGAAGCAAAAGTGGTTCGATATTAAGGTGGATGCAAAGAAAAGGATATTGGACATGGTGGGGGGACGGGATGGTACAGGACCACCCGTTGTCACTCCGCAGAATGAGCGATTGGCTACTATAATAGAAAAGTACTTTTTCTCTTCATCAAATCTCTGGCATATGTGGGTGGAACAATGGTCCAGAGTGATGACATTTGGCAGCTGCCTGCATATTTGTTCCTATTTGGAATTCTTAAAAGCTTGCAATGAACGAGTGAAGACAAGTTTTTTAATTCCCTTACATGCTTATATTTTGCATTGTGCTTACAGTGTTCAAGGACGGCGGCGTTCACTGTTATTTCGGCCATTCAGTCAACTCTTTAGCAAATATGTGTTTCCAATGAGCATTACTTTTCTTTTAAATAAAAGACTGTCAATGCGCTGTGCATCTTGAGTAAAGATGTATTTAGCTTTTTTTGTCATCAAACAGTCCCCTGGTAACTAGAATCATACAATACTGGAGAAGGAGGACATTTGACCCTTGAGTCTTTTGCCAAGTGTCCTAAAATGAAGACTCATAGTATGGAGACTTTGAGGGGCAACTTCCTTCAACATTCTTTGTGTACGTGTGCCATAAAATCTGTTTCACATCGTCATTTTGGAAACGCTTAAAAGAACAAACTGAGGACACAGATGGTCTTAGACATTCATGCAAGTATAGAAGCCACATTCCGTTTGCAGTATAGTTTGGTGGGTAAATGTTAGTTCATTTGGGATTTTAAAAAAAGACAAAATGCCCCAACAAAATGCCCTAAAAAAAGAGAGGCTATAATTTTCAAAGCTCTACTCAGGCTACCATCTGAGTGTTTTTGACCTATGCACTGTGTACCAAACAACGGTGAGAGGTAAAGGACAGCACTACATTCCACGCTGTGCACTCAACCCCTCTGTGCCAAAGCCCTTGTACAATACACCGCATACAGCAGCCTGGCCGGTTCTGGATTCCCAGGGTCCAGGTGCACACAGGGTGATGGACACAGGAAGGGGTCCTGCAGGACATGAAGCTATAGTGCGCCATTAAAGTGCAATAATGGGAACAGGATAATAACCTGTTGGTAGCCATGAAATAGGAAGTCTGTGCCAAATCCTTGCTTGCTGTAAAAGGAAGGAGAAAGTTGGTTTTAGAAGCCAGTTAATGGGTTGCTACAACACAGACATGGTCTTTGGGGGTGTCACGGTTTCGTGTCCACTTAAAAGGTAAAACCTTCACACTGGTCACGTTTGATTCAGTCCAAAAAAGCAGTGGTGCGATTGCTTTGATTGCGCGGTTCATTTAGCTAAAAGCGAACGCTATCCGCCAAATGCTGGTGCGCACCAAACAAGTGGGCCCCAACTGCTGAACCATTAAGGACTAAAGCGCCTGTCTCAACGGCTCCCCAAAACCTAAGGACGCCTTTGGAATTACCCTTGAAAACCTGAAGATTTCCCAGAAATTCAACACTTACAAAATGATTAACATATCAGCCCCTGTAGCAGACACATAATTCCAAAAGAATTAAAGATCTTAGACATGTGGCTTTCAGACAGGCAGAATTTATCATTATTTACTGTTTCAATCGATGATGTACAAATAATGTGTCAGTGCAAGAGAAGCACACATTTAATTTTAAAAAAATTGAGTGGTAATTACCATCCTCTATTCTGTTACAAAGACGTCAATATCGTAATTGTCTACAAACCATATCATATCACGTTCGACTGGTTCCACTGGTTGTGCGCGTCGTCTATATATCACTGCCGTTACTTATCAGAGCTCCGGGCGTTTGACGGCGTCCGCCATTAGCCTACCTACGGCTCGAAAAAATTCCGCAACATCCTCAGCGGTCTCGCGCCAGCCACCCCCGTGTATATTCAGATGCATTAAATTGGCTAAGAGACGGAGAATTGGATTAAAAAAAGACACCGCCGTATCCGCTCTCCTGGCTTTAAAGGTAGAATGATGCAACGGCGCTCCAAGCTCTAGTGATGGAAACGCGGTTATGCGCTCCCGTCCTTAATAGGTTAAATGATGGAAATCTTGGTCAAACTTGCCAGCGAACTCGGGTACGGTTGGGTTCACTTTTTAGGCATTGAAGTATTTGAAGGTTTAACAGCACATCGTCGCTGTCATGTGAAAAACTCTTATCTAGATTTTTTTTTCATTTTCTTATTTTTACATGAATCATGTTTCCGTGTTACAGACATTCAAGTGAAAATTAAAAAACTTTCCAAAATTGGAGACAAGTGTTTTTCACAGGACAGCGACGATATGATAAATCTCGCTATTTAAGTTTGATGTTTTTGGCTAAAAAGATTGATTTCTTCCTCGTCAAAGAATCATTCACAGTCGGATGATGCCATTTTAAGTGCGTTATTATGTTGGACTTGCTACCTGCAACATAGTTGCCGATCTCCACGTAGCAATGTTGGCACACAACTTTGGGACTTATCCACGTACCTTTCCCCACTTTAACAGGAAAGCCAAAATGTTCCCAAACAGGAGACCGCAGTGCACAGGGGGGCCTTTGGACTCTGGTTTGTTTGCGTATGACCATAATAATGCCATTTATCCATGCATTTATCACGGGTTCTGGTGTACTGGCTCCTCTTCTGTGCCCCCACTCTCCTACGCGTGCAACACTCAATAGTGCCCGTGTGAAAACTCGCCTACTCGCGCGTAAGCCCGCGCTAATAATAAAAACTGATCAGAAACGGTACGCAAGTGGACCGGACCAAACATGCCGTACCGAAACACATTAATACACCCACGTATATGTTAGACCCCTAGCATTTATCCAGTGCAGTTGTGAGATAAGTTAACACCATTACTACCAAAAGGAGCTTTGAATCTAGAGAACCTGTGACACCCCTGATAACGTTTTAAGTCACAATTCATGCAATTGTAGAAGACAAACTTGGTTCCCAAATTGCACCTGCACTAAGAAAAATATCATCTTTACACAACTCAATCATGAGCTAAAACAATAAAATCACAAAAAGAAGGCTTTACCCCGTACTAGCTGGGAGCACCTCACAACATCGGTGTGTGGATGATCGATAGTTATTTCAAAACCTGGAAACAAGACAGTGAAGGGAGAGCCAATAAAACATGGAGGTTTGATATGTTGCAGAGAAAACACAAGCACACATTGCATGCCAACAATGTAGCATCGGTCAATGTGTATTCTGTCTGACCCAGTGCTGGTTAATGTAGTTATCAAATTGATATCTTGATATGTGAATTCAATACATTAATATTGAAACATAAATTCCCGTGTTTTAAGCGAGCGAGACAACTGCGCACAGCCAAACCACACAAATAATGCATATACATTACAGATATACAATACTTAACCATATTCATAATTTTATATGTACCTGACCTGTGGAACAAATTGTAAAGCTTGTGGTAAAAATATGCACAAGTGGTGCGCACCTTGCTGGTCCATTCAAGTGAATGAGAGTGAATGAGCCCCGCACTCACTAAATCCCCGTTTTTGTGTAGGAACTTGGTAGGGGACTAACACTCTATATCTGTTTTATAGATTAAAAAAAGCAGTACAGCACACATGTCGTATAGGGAGCCTCTGAACGCGACAAAGGCTTGCACAGTTCACAATGCAGACAAACTTCTGTAGTAGCGTCAAATGATTTTTCCTGAAAGCAAAGTTGCAGTACAATTTTAAGCGATTTCTTTATTTATTGCTGCCTTTTGTTAATGTTGATGATTGTCAGTAAATTCTAATTAAAAATGACACTTTCCACGTCCTTTTGGATTGATATTTTGCTTTTTTGAAAAAGAATAAAAGCTCAATTTTCACTGAACCCAAAGAAATATCGTTATCTACCTGTTATCGAGAAATCTGGCATGAATACGGAGGTAGGAAGTTTTGTCCATATCGCCCAGACCTAGTCTGAATGCGTGGAAAAACAGCGATGGTGCTTTGAGCTCACCCAGGGTTTGCAGGACGATGGTTTCCAGTGTTCCGAGCTCTTGTGACTGCTGATGGAATGCCTGGAAAACACCAAGCCATCAGACTCCACATCTGTTCAAGGTCGTACTGTATGTAGCATCTTCATCCGCTGTTCTAAGTTGCGCATCAGAAATCCTGCTCGATGCAATGTCTTTATGTTGTGGCAATACTGGTTCTAAGACGGGAACTACATGGATCTGCTTTAATCATAAATTCCACGGTAGATGAAAATCCTCCATAGACAGAATCTATTTTCAAAAATATGTTTGGAAATAACTTTGGTTCAATACACTTGAACCTGTCAGTCCGTCACTGACGAACATCCATTTTGCTGACAACTGACCGATACAGGCTATTATTTTGCAAAAATTGTAGGGGTGTAACGGTACGCTAAATCACATTTCGGTTTGTTTTTTTTGGAAACTTCGTGTCGGTATATTTTCGGTACAAAAAAAAACTGATTTTTTTTTTATGTTTATTTTGAAAAGATGACAATTAAATGGTACATTTTTTAGAAAAAATAAATAAAAGCGAACCATATCGGGTGATATTCTAAGAAATTACACCAGAATAAAAAATACACTAACAATATAGATCTCTTAATTTAGTAAATTATTAAGACACTGAAATCTTTAAACACTCAGCAGCAAAAGCCTATGACACACCTAAGTATTCAAGTTAAAGGCAGGTTGTCATTACAGTACATGCATACACTTTTTGTGATAAAAAAAAATGCATACAATAACGGTTACAATTATTGCTAAGTATATTAAAACTCTTTGTAAATTGTATACACTTTTTAGGCATTGAAATCTTTGAATGTTCAACAGCATATTGTAACGAATTGGGTTATCTGTGTTGTGGTCGGAGTTGTGAGTTGTGATGTTTCCGAGGTTCATGAATGAGTCGTACGCCAAGTGAGTGGAGCAGCGGAGAAAGAAGAGCGCGAGCAGTTGTACGTAAAAACGTGATAATTAAACTACATCTGACGTTCCTGGAAGACGCGACAATATAAATCTAGTTATTTAAGTTTGGCGTTTTGGGCTAAAAGGACTGCTTGCTTCCTCGTCTAAGAAACATTCACAGTCGGATGATGCCGTGCATGTTAGACGTGCTAGCCGCCGATTTCATGTAGCAATGTCGGCACACAACTTTCAGACTTATCCACGTACCTGTCCCCATCGGCGATGGGGAACAGGAAAGCCAGAATGTTCCCAAACTGGAGACTGCAGTGTACGCGAGGACCTTCGAGCTCTGGCTCTTTACTGGCTCTCACTGTTGTGCTGCCACTCTCGTCTCCTGCACGCAACAGTCAGCGTCCGTGCATAAACTCGCGCTAATAAGTGGACCGAACCGAACATGGCACACCGAAACGTATTAATACACCCGAGTGTACCGTTACACCCCTATGAAATTAGTATATGACTGCACGCTCCACAGCAGTGAACTCGACTTTCAACTCAAGGGGGGCTTCCAAATAAGGCAGGTGGGCATTCGTTCTCCGTCAGCACCTTTTCCATCACAGACGATTGGTTTCCGAGGGATAAAAAAGTCCGCCTGTAACCGTATGTTATCATCAACACACCTCTGCACGATACTGAGAGTGAATGTGATATAGCAATGACGGAACACAGACGCAAACAGCATCTTTGGTTGGCTGCAGGTTCGATCATTTAATGAAGGTGAGGAGCACTCAAATAGACATTGATCTTATTTGAGGTCTCAACCAAAGCTGTTTTTTCAGAGCTTGGAATTATTTTGTTACAAACAGATGAAAATTGCATGTTTTTTAGCAGCTCATTGATTTTATAAACAGACCACCTTTACCCCCCCATACAGTTAATGTGCCGTTTTAATGCAGCTTGGAGGGAGCCCATTTAGAACACGCAGAAGTGTGCCTGTGTGTGTGCGCGTGCTTGTGTGGCTCTACTGCCCCTCTGACTGCTATCTTTGGATTATTTAGTTTATTATTTAGGTTATTTAGTTCCTTTGTATGTGTGATTACATTTCAGAAAATGAAGAAAAACGATCTTTTCGCCCTGATTCCCGTTCAGCTGAAAACCTCTTGATTGGACCTGAATTTCGATTGGATTGGCACATCCCGAGCATCGGGCTACCAAGACACTAGTAGTAGTAGTAGTAGCTAGTACACATTTCATAAACAAATGTGCTGAACTTAACCCTAAATTGTTATTAAAAAAATCTAATGAAAATAAATTTGAAAAATAAACTTTCCGCTGTTTGCGAGACAGAAATGCCATGAATGTATGGCCACCCCAAGAGAAAGAAGACCTCAGTGGGAAAAAAAGTATGTGTAAGTCCTTATGCCCGCGTCACCTCGCTGTTTTCCACTGTTCATATTGGCGATTTCTTGTTGGACATTAATTTGAGGAGCCTCTACTAACCTATGAGTTTTGGCTGAAAAGTTAACGTGGCTAAACATGATGCAGAGGCAAAAGTTCCCTTTGCATGCAGCGTCTACATAGCATAAGTCACTATCGCCTTCATGGTAGCAAAAAAACTTCACTTCTGTAAGCATCATTAAACCATCATGAAGGGAGGGTGAGTACTAGTTAAGTAGATGGTGAAGCCATGCTAATTGCTAAGATATCGAAATGCATTTGCAAAACACTGCAATAAGTGCTTGTGTGATACAGTTCACTACACTTGTCACATAATGAATACAGTACTAATACTTTGGTGAAGAATAAACAACAAGAAAGTCGGAATTATTAATAACTTTTGAAGGCATGCTGGGTAGTGGGTACTCCTTCAAACTACACAAGCATAGCAGTTTGCATTTTGATCTTCATCAAAATACGAAGAATAACAATGTTTTTTCTGATCATTGAACAACAGAGACTGTCCCAAAAAAGCTTCACTGGGTTGCTTATGTTACCTGCAGCTGGCAGGTCGAGCTAGCCATAGCAAGTTTAGCAACGAGCTTCGGCTGGCTACTACTGCCTGCTAAACAATTTGTGTTTTCCCTCCTAAATCAGTAATCACAGCCTTGCTTTATATTCGCCATGCAACTACATGAGCATTGCTTCAAGTGGAGATTAGCAGGAGGTCCTGCAACCGACTAAAAATAAAAAGTTTGAACATTGCTAGTCAATTTGGAAACCGGCTAAATGCTATCTTGCTTGAAAGCGCAAGAGCTGTAAACAAGGCAATGCACTCACCATTATGCAACCTTTTTTTGCTCGGCCACGGCTGCTATTGGAAATTGGCTGTGTCGTTTACCTGGAGATGGTCCCACATTGTATCATTGGAAATGCGCAACCAGAAACGCTCAGCTTGAGTTGGTCTGCCTACAGCAACAAGCTAGTAGAACTACATTTGCCATGATTTTTAGGCACGGAAGCAGAAAGTAGTCATAGGTGCAGTATGACAAAAACATAGACATCTACTAGCCCGTGCCACTAGCATGTCGTGCTAAGTGAAATTGAGGATATAGATTAGATCGGAATGGTTCTCATAAAAACAATCCCTTCTATCAACAATGTTATTTGTTTGTTTGCAAAATAGAGGGCGGCGTTTTAATTTTGACTTAAACCAGGTTAATGTGATTTAATACACTTGCTTCCTTTACTACAGTTGAAAATAGAACCCAGAAAGGCTAATTCATCAAGATATATCAATATTTTTGAGGATGACACAATGAAATCTCATATACTTTGATTCACTCTGCAACTGCATGCACTATTACAAAGTTGTTGCAATAAATACATTACAGTGACAAATACTGATGCCATTACGGGTTAAAGCGTAATGATTGTGTTGTGCAATTAAACAGTATCCATCATTCTTTTTATCCGACAACACAATACGCGGCAATAACCCTCACGCGGTAATGTCCCTGACAAAAATGTAAAAAATCTGGAAATTCTGACAAATTGTTAATGTAAGTGACGTTCTGTACATTGGCAGTCAGTTTCCATGGAGGACTACACAAATCAGATATTTACTGTTGAGAAACTGAAATTATGACCAGTTAGACAACTTTAAACTTAAAAAGATAGTTAAACAACTCATCATTTATCAGAAATAATTTGGTAGTAGTTTAGTTGTCGATCATTCGTTGCACCTCTGCATTTAACCTTTCTCCACTCATCATGAAGGGATGCCTTCAAGCTGTAGATGTGTGGTCTGAATCAGCTGTAGAGTCCAAAACCATCCGTGCGCATCAAAACGCACCACACAAACCAGATGCCATACTCACATTGCTTTTAGTGTCGAGGGCAGGCTCTTGGGGGTTTATGCAGGCATGAGCTATTTTAATGACATGCTCCAGTTTCCGAGGCTGCTCCTCAACTTTAGCCGCTAGAAACAATGTTGTTTGAGAAATAATCTATGACGACAAATATCAATCCGTTAATCACATTATCCATACAGTAGCATCTCTTAATAAAACCAGCACTCGTATGCTGTACTTACATTTCTGTGGAACTTTGTGAAAGAGTGAATCATGTAAAATCTATGCATGTATACTATTGCGGTGTTGATGATCAGTTGAGAGCTGGGTGCACAGTTAAGGCGCGGGGGGGTGATGACACGTAAACGGTTACAAAGAAACACGTTATGTGCTGTATATTCAGTGCAGGGATTTGCACGTGTAGACGTACAACAAGACGCTTCCAATTCAAATATAGTATACAGAAAAACAATTTTCACTTCAGTCCAAAAGAGGATTTAATTACTCGTGATCTGATTCTACGGCGATTACATCCTCATTGTGTAAGCTAACAATGAAAGGTACAAAACAAAAGCTAACCTAACGTCAAGGCCCGGACGCCACCGGCAAATTGGGAGTAATAGGTTAGGGGGGAGGAAGACCATTTTGAGAACTGAACTAGCATAGTTATGCCAAAGCGTAAATGAAAATAAAGAATAGTTAATTTATATGTGTGTCGTGACTTGAGAGAAAGAAGGATATATGCAGCGCTAACAGTTTTGTAAGCTAATGCTAACCAAAGCTAGCCCCGAGCCTCTGGCTCAAAAGGATACACGTTGAGTCTCTGGCCGATGTCTTGGATTAGGTTGGCGGCTTGCTGTCGGTAAGACAGTTCCCTGTCAGCCTCGATCCCGCAGCGTCGAGACGGCGTGTTTTCAAGCTGTTCCCGGGTGAAGAGCCATTTCGTTGAGGGTCCCCGGTGCACCGCCATTACGCTCCCACAGCCAAGCCCGACCGGGTAGCATCGGGAGGGAGCGAGGTGACTGGAGCACCGGAAAGACGTCAACAAAGGCCCAAGCGGCTTCCAAACCGGTTAGCCAGCAAAATCACAGCGCCCCCCAACGACTGGTCGTACAAACCGACATTCTAAAAAGGGCGACTCCTTCAGCTTGTTCGTGGCTATTTTTGTCCCATGGATGGACATAGTCTCTCGTTTTTTAGATTTCTTATGTCGTTTGCTATTTATAGCGCCCGAAGTGTTTAACCAACACAATTAAGTTATTTTCATTTGTATAAAACATTTTTTAAATCATTCAAATTTTCCCCCGCTTTTTTTGCAGTGTACAGGTTTTCCCTTTCTGCAGCAGCAGAGGGAGCGTCCAATTCCAAGATCAGAATGTAATTCTTTCCCATGATCAGCAGAGGGCTATCTCCACTTTTTCCATTTAATTCTGTACGGCAACTAAAGAGGGGGTCGTAGGCGCACACTGACAGCCACGCTTCCGTCAGCCTGTCCCAGGGCAGTTAGAAATTTCACGTAATCACAGCCACCAGAGTGTGAATGCGTGAGTGCATGAATAAAGTACCCATTGTGAGTGCTTTGAGTCTCCGGTTGTCCAGAAAAACACTATATACAGTAAATCTGATGCATTATGTCCAAAATAAGAATAATTTAGTAATCTTTAGAATAAGTAGAAAACACTCAGAATAATTTTCATGCATTGAATCTAAAATGAAAACAGTTTCACCCAAATTGTAAGATTCCATCCAATTTAAAAGTTAAAAGTAAAAAAAAAAAGTTTTTCACTTGGCCAGAAGTGTTCACGGTAGAGCCAAATGATATAATCTGATGCAAACAATATTTTGATATGCTGTATTTCAAGATCTGAAGTTACGAAATCAGACAAAAATCCCCACCCTTGAGAGTTTTATAACATTTGTATTAACGCTAAATAAATATATTATGTTGATAATGATTTAATATGATATTTGTTTACATGTACCGTATGATTACTTATGGGTAGTTTTAAGGCTCACTGCTTTTTTTTTAAATCTAATATGAATTGAATGCAATTCAATTTAGTTACATTCAATTATCTTTGTTGCCCCGAGTCAGTGATAACTGTAACTGCCGCTATGACTTAAAATTTAAAATGTTTTGTTTTGACTGCAGCGGTAAGATAAAGTTGTACTGTCTTTTTTGGTTCGAGTAGTTTGAACATTTTTGGGCGTGTGTGACGACTAGGGCGACGTGACGTGTAGCATCGCGCCGCACGAGGCCGGGTCACTATGGCAACTGGTGCCCGCCCGCCGAGTGGGTCACGCGGACTTTGTCAGCCCGTGTCATTAGTGGCCATGTGATGAATTATCACCACAGCTGCACTCATATTTGCTGTGACAAAACATTTTGGAGCATTTTTGTTGTTACAGTAATGCCGTGAGATATGACTACTGTCTACTTGCCTAAGTAGTTTGCATTAATCAATTAGTAAACTACGTGTTTTGCTGCGTTCATCTTTAAGTGAAACCATCTGTGAGGCCACAAATTGCACATTGAATCAGGATCTGTTCGACTTTTGTGTATTCATTATGCCACAATATAAATGGGTCAAACTTAAACATCTCAAAAAGCTGATATAATAAAGAAAGACATTTTCAAAATCAAATTACGTTTAGGGACTCAAAGCCATGACTGATTATGATATGATTACATATTATGATTATGATGTTGGACAGTGTAATGATAATAATAAAACTACTACTAATAATAATATTAGGGCAGCACGGTGAACGTGTGGTTAGTATACGGGGTTTTGAATCCAGGCTCTAGCCTTCCTGTGTGGAGTTCTCCCTGTGATCGGGGTTTCTGCGGGTACTCTGGTCACACATTGTACAAATATGCCTCTTAGATATGGGGTTAATGTGACTGATAATTTGTCTTGCGTCAGGGGTGATTCTCATCAGGCTCATTATCAGGCTTTTGCAAATCTTGCTGATGAGCTGATTATTTGAATCAGGTGTGTTGCCGTAGGTAAAACAGGCTGGATTGTAGCTCTTGAGGACTGGACTTGGCCACCCCTCATCTAGGCCTTAAGGGAGAGCCCGGACACTCAGCGGAGGAAACTCATTTCAGCTGCTTGTATCTAGGATCTTGTTCTTTCGGTCACGACACACGGGTCGTGCCCATAGGTGAGGATAGGAATGTAGATCGACCGGTAAATTGAGAGCTTCGCCTTTCGGCTGAGCTCCTTCTTCACCACGACAGACCGATACAGGGTCCGCATCACAGCAGACGCTCCATCGATCCGCCTGTCGATCTCACACTCCATCCTACCCTCACTCGTGAACAAGAGTCCAAGATACTTGAACTCCTCTACTTGGGGCAGGATTTCATCCCCGATCTGGAGAAGGCACTCCACCCTTTTCCGACTGAGGACCACAGTCTCAGATTTGGAGGTGCTGATTTTCATCCCTGTCGCTTCACACTCGGCTGCGAACCGTTCCAGTGAGAGATGGAGATCATGGCTTCAAGAAGCCAACAGCCAAGCTCTGACATCAGTGGTAAAGTCCGTATTAGGGGGCTCTTTACCCCGTACTGCCCCCACACCCTCCCGGAGGACACGATCAAACGCCTTCTCCAAGTTCACAAAACACATGTTGACTGGCGGAACTCCCATGCACCTTCGAGGAGCCTGCCGAGGTTGGGTGCTGACGACCGAATTGGAGGTTGCTGTTTCGATCCCATGCACAGCAACTGACCACTACAAGATCGGAGGTTGCCCACATCCTCGGAGGCGCTGCTATGGAGAGTTCTACATTGAGCAACTGGGCAGGGACCCACTTCACCGAAGTCATCTTCCTGCAGCACTTCATTTGATTCACTTTCACACTATTTTAACCAACATTGTATAGCATCATAATTGTGTTAAATATTGCCCACTTGGCATCCATTGCAGCCTGATCATCCTGGAAGGGGGATTCCCCCATCTGTGGTCCCTTCTCAGTTTCTTATTTTTCCCCAGGTGTTTTTTTTTTTTTAGTTTTTCCTTGCCCTCTTGAGGGTTAAGATCAGGGGTTGTCGTTAATATGTCAGCTATGGGCATGTGAAGCCCTTTGAGCCTTTCTTGTGATTAAGGGCTATAAATAAATTTGACTTGACCTTTTAAACATTTTATTCATATACATTTTTAACAAAACCCACTCAATTACGTATAGACATATGGGTCTATTTGAATTAATGCAATTTATTTGGAAGCAGTTTGTGTTGTGTGGCCTCGCCCCCCTCCGCCTTTCCAACCTCTGCAGCCAGTCAAAAGTTGATCACCGGTCCCCCTCCCCTTGCCTTTTCGAACACACACAACCTTATGACTCTGCGCGCCCGAGCGCTCATTCTCCTAATTCGGCATGCAGCCGGACTCTAGAAAACTGGTGTGTTTTTTTTTTTTTTTTGGAGGGCGGAAGTTTTCGCCCTGGCCGGTCGCTCACATTGCCCGTAGCAAGTAGCACACATACATAAACATGGGAGGATACCCTGTGGGATACTTGTAGAAGTGTTGATGATCCTGCTGTAGATTTTGGATTTATTGTACATGTTTAGCAGGAGACACTTGGTCATTAGGTCTTTCGAAGGGTAACGTCTTCTTCGATAGCTCACGTGCACCTCGACTAAATTCTACTGAGTGCATATTTTGCATAATGTGGCGCAAGTAGTGAGGGAGCCTCCCCAGTCCACTCCTCTCCTCTCCTCTCCTCTCCTCTCCTCCCCTCCCGTGCGTCCTGGTCTGCCTCAGTCCGCACCTCTCACGCGGGTGTGACATTTTCCGAGCGCCTCAAGGAGTCGCAAAGCAGCGTGCCGACATGACGGACTCCAAACAGCCGCACTCGGCCGCCGCCCCGGACTCAACAGCAGTAAAGGAGCCCACGGGGGTAAACGGTCAGAGCGAGCAGGCGAACTCACCCAAGCAACGAGAAGAAGACCACCAGCGTCACCAGGCCAGCAACGGCAGTCAGGGAGAACTGATCAAGATGGACCAGGAGATGAGGATTACCGAGAGCATAGAGGACGGAGGTAAAGTGGACACTAGGCGGTATAAAGCGGCCATAACGACGCCCAAAATGCAAATCCTCCTATCCGACAGCGGTGTCAAATCCAGGCCCAGAAAGTAAACCCTGCCACAGTTGGTCTTTAGCTACAGGTGCTTCTACTCAATCGGGATGTAAACTAGCTCTTGAGTAGAAGCACCTGTGGCTAAAGACCAAATATGGCAGGGTTTACTCTTATTCCCAAAGAGCATATTCAATTTCAATTGAATGTATATCATCCATCCATTTTCCGAACCTCTTATTCTCAAAAGGGTCTCACAATTAAAGCAGCCACGAGCTGGTCTTCGCACCCTCTTTTTCATGGCAAATGTTCGAAACCATCAAACTTTGACGCCATACTCCACCCACGTTAGTTGGCGTTGCCCAAAAAGCTTCAGCACTTACCCCCCACCGCCTGCTTTCTTTCCGACTTAGGTACAATGATGAACTGTTAGATTAAAAGTTAACAGCAGCTTGATCCTTAAGCGTCACTGTGCCCCGTTTTCATGCATGCAGATCTTCTGGAGAGCAGCATGCGCCTGAAACCACACGAAGCACAAAGCTACCGCAAAAAGGCCTTGTGGGTGTCCTGGGCGTCCATCGGGGCCACGATCATCCTTGCCATCGCCGCCTTCAGTAAGTGACTGGACTTTGAAATGTCTCAAAAGAACTGCAAATTAGTGAGATCCAGTACAAGAGCTGCATCACTTGACTGTTGACTTTGAGTGTTAGACATGTATTCATTTTACAATCTGTAGTGGTAGTTGGTCGAAGTTAGTGGACGGAAATGCTAACGGAAGCCCATTTAAAATGCTAGGCGGACCGGCCTATAGGTGATTAGTATTTTTTCCGGCCGGACAAAAAGGCGGATAGACGGAAAGCGGAAAGGTACCCCGGCTGTAGGCGGAAGGTGATAAAGGTGAAGGTGGACCGGGAAATTTTAGTAAAATGCCCAGATCTGGTCACAGCAAGTCATTTTGGTCTTGGGCAAGTCAAATGCAGTCACCCAATGAATGCAGTCATGCCTGCAGTATTTGTTGTTCATAAAGAGAGAAGATCAATCAGATAGATGTCAATCAAATGAAAGGTATTTGTTTGTCCAACATTTTGGAGGTTAAGATCTGGAGGCTAAGCTACAGAAGGTTTGAAACTAAAGGACGAGTCCATCACATCTTGCTGCTAGCCGTGTTCATGTAAATATTGGGTTTTCCTGTAAAGTGATGGGCCTGCCACTTTTATCCCTGATAAAGTTGGTCTGAGGATCAGAAAT
Source organism: Filicampus tigris (assembly GCF_054856515.1). Lineage (NCBI taxonomy): Eukaryota > Metazoa > Chordata > Actinopteri > Syngnathiformes > Syngnathidae > Filicampus > Filicampus tigris. The sequence continues at coordinate 27,333,215 of NC_141217.1, read as the reverse complement.
GATGTGGCCCATTTCACAAGGTGGTGTTACCACAGCACTGAGCTTAAGAACAGGCTAACAAATTCTACAGTATATTTAGTGGACAGAAGGCTCCTCAAATGAAAAACTAAGTTCAATTTTGTAGGCTCACTATCCGTTGTCTGTGAACAAATTTTACAACCAGCTCTTGGCCGTTTAATAAAACACTGTGTAGTTTTTCTAGCCGAACGTTGTTGCTCAAAGCAGCACACCGACATGACAATATCAAGCCATCTGTCTGATATGAGAGGGTGTGCTTCTCAGTAACAAACATTTAACTGACTGGCAGGCCAGTGCTCCAATCATGACATGTTTCATGCTCAAATTGACAGATGAATCCTTCCATCATCACAGTGCCATTCCTAGTTTGCGCTCACACAGCAACATTAACAAAATAATTTCAAAATGTTCTCTCACACAAACATAAAATGAACAACAATCAAGTCTTGCAAATTGTCATGTCTCAAATCAAGGCACAAAGTCAGAAAAACAATGACGAGTTGACTCGAGTCCCTCTGGTTTATGGAGGCCAGTGTTGTTTACTTGTTTTGAGAAATCTTGGCAAGTCAAATTTTCCTGTGTTATTGGCAGATCATTTTAGCTAAAATCAAGTTATATATTCCCCAATTGATGTTTTTTAATGTCAGTCTTTGCAGTACCAATAGTGCAACACACCTAACTCAATAACACAAATCATACCATGAGGATGATGTAAGATGACTGGACCATACCATTAAAACAAACAAACAAACAATTAATTCCAAGATTGCTATCATGGGAAGTCAATTTCCGTCCCTTTTGATATGGAGTACGTGATTTGTTGAGTTTAGAATTCAGTAGTTCTGTTAGTGCGGTTCCACTCTGTGCCTTCATTTATTGCAGTTCACCGCATGTTGAAAGTGAGTCCAGTTCATGTTGTTGAACAACATGCTTTCCACCTCCTGATATGGTTGCTCTAGTGGCGGGCAAGCAGGTCTCATATTTGGCCTCTGTGTCATGTGAATGTTACACCGCTGGAGCTGTGAGTGTGGCATGCAAGACTCTGAGAAACATAAAGTCCCTCTTTGTTGTCTAAAAGGAGACCTCACGTCTTCAAGTCGGCCTGTTTCATTATGAATTGTAACACTGTGTCGGTAAATGCGACGTCATCATCCAACACTCACCCAGCCAGTTTGGATGTGGGCCTATCACCATCTGCTGCCATTCCTTGACAGATCCATTCTCTATCAAACATGAGCATCGCTGTACGTGTGCGTGTGAAACTTGACATGTGCAGCAGTGCTGTGTTTGCTTTATCACACTGGTGTATTGTAACTCATGGCATGTTCACAGGTCACCTAGAATTTCACTTCCAGCTCGTGTGCTGTCTCATTGCTGCTGCGCCTTGACAGTATTTGAGCGAGTGAGAGGAATGGAGTTAAAATCGAAGTCTGTGTATGTTAAACGACCTTCGCAGCACACGAGTTTTAGCAATGAGGAAAAATGAGCCAGTGCACTTGTCAGATGTGACAAGCATGTAGTAGGAGCCAATTAACTAACTCCTGATGGGCCGTTCCTCCTCTCAGCTCCTAATGGAGGAACCAGGAACCATTAAGGGAAGAGGAACAGATCGACATGTCTGAATCCTACCTGCGGTTAATGACATTTCAGGCACGTGTCAGGACAAAAGACAGGACATTCGTTGAAAAAGAAAACATTAAATCTGCTAAAATGTGTACAATATGTAGCTTGCATTTTAAGTAAATAACCATTTATTTAATAAAAAAAAATTATACTCTATATCGTCGCTGCCCTGTGAAAAACGTGTATATCCAATTTTGGAAACTTTTTAAAATTTTCACATTAATGCGATGTCTGTAACGCAGAAACATCATTCATGTAAAAATAAGACAAATGAAAAAAATGGACATAAGTGTTTTTCACAGGACAGCGACAATATAAAAACATGTATCGTACTATATTTTTAAAATCGTATTTACAATAAATCAACAACAAATTCCTTAATGAGATTAATTCATCCATCCATCCATTATCTGTACCGCTTCTCCTCACAAGGGTCGCGGGGCGTGCTGGAGCCTATCCCAGCTGTCTTTGGGCAGTAGGCGGGGGACACCCTGAACTGGTTGCCAGCCAATCGCAGGGCACACAGAGACAAACATCCGCACTCACAATCACACCTAGGGGCAATTTAGAGTATCCAATCAACTTACCATGCATGTTTTTTGGAATGTGGGAGGAAACCAGAGTGCCCGGAGAAAACCCACGCAGGCACGGGGAGAACATGCAAACTCCACACAGGGAGGCCGGAGCCGGGATCGAACCCACGACCTCTGAACTGTGAGGCGGACGTGCTAACCAGTCGACCACCGTGCCGCCAGAGATTAATTCAAATGAAATGAATAATTACTACAGCTCTGCTATTCATTTACCGTTTAAACAGCGAGTCCCGAATCATTTCCAATGGGTTACTAATTGTACTATTGCCGAAAAACATGTAATAGTCCAAAAAAATGAAAAATCAAATTTGATCAGAATGGTAAATGGCAACTGGAGTGCACTTTTATAGTGCTTTATCTACAGCATACGTTGCCCAAAGTGCTTTACCAATCTTCATATTGACTTTTTTGAAAACATATCGGATTGAACGCTGACGCGCTAATGCAGTCACGTCAACCTATGGAAAGGTTTTCCTTTTTAGTTTAAAATAACTTCGTTCAACCTCCAGGATCCCTCCCTGTACACTGGCCAAAGGCAGAACCCAGGGTGTTCTTTTGGGCCCATGCAAATCCATCCCCCTGCGTTGTACCAGCTGTTGGCATGTGCTAAGCTAACCTCTGTATTTTGGTCTCCTGTCCAGCGTCGAAGTTGGCTAACTCCCTTGCTAGTACGGTGTGAGAGGCCAACAGCGGGTAAACAAGGGCGTTGAGACACTGCCGAGCTGGGCTTTATTGACTCTCTGCTTAACAGAATTTAATACTCATTTGGACGTATGAAGTCCCCACATACTGCATCAACATTCACAGTTTGGCTGTGAAGGTACCAAGAGAGAGGACGTTGGAGGGCAGGGAATAGGGAAGGTAGACACTGACACTGTAAGCTATGCGCTGTTTAGCACTGCTGTTTTGTTATGCGCTGAAAATTCAGATTCGGCTTGTGTTTTTAACGGCCAATTCATTTCTCTATTTGGGGCACCACTGATTCATACACAGCCCGAGTCATGACATTTTAATCAACCAATTTTAGGGTAACAAAAATCCTACATTAATTCAATAAATATTACATGACTCTTAATAATGTAAATGCTTGGTGGTTTGTTTTAAAGAACGGAGAGGGCCATATTTTGCCCACCATTACCTTTGCCATTGTTCAGTGTCCTTCACATACAAATAATAGCAGCAAGCCTCATGAGCATGAGACTTTCTCCCTGTTTGTGTTAGGTGTGTAACACCTTGCAAAACAGCCCCGTCCACTATGTTTGTTTTCATGTTCAGGTTTTATTTGCCATATACAGAAGCTCAAGTTTTTCTTCTTCTTCACACTCACAAGAAGAGGAATCGATAACCACTACCAAGTAACAAGAAAACGTCTGTTGACTCTTTATAGCATCGAATCCAAAACCTGCATCAAAAAGGATAACAATGTCAATTTCTTAATTGACATGATGGTTGCAGTTTGCAGTATACTGCGCCGTAGTGCAGAACACAACAGTATAATTGACACAAGTATGTGTATTACAGTTCTTTTCCTCACAAATAGTACAGCAGGTTGTTGATTCTGCCGCTGGTGTGATGCAAACCTCCACAATGGTAATGTTCAATGTACTGTATCATGAAACGCAGGTGGAAACTATATGGGGTGAGATGATGAAAGAGGAGGAGGAAATGGAAGAATTTGCAATGTTTGCAGCACAAATCACATGAAAGGGAAGAGAGCTCTTTGCGTGCCTGGCTGAGGAGAGGTTGTGAGCCCCACTAGTGAGGCTAAAAATAAACCAGGCAGGAGAGGAACTCTCCCCACGACCCATTTGCATTTTCCTTCCTCTTTTGTCTCCTCTTCCCTCTCACTCCATTGCGGGTGGGCAAGAAAACACGGAGCAGTGTTTTTACCATTCACTGATTCATGAAAACCACTGGCAGGACATTGCATTGTTGAGCCTTATAGAGCAGGCTTGCAGCAGGATTTAACAATAAGGGACAAAAAAAACAACATAATCATTGAGATGCATGTCCTCACTTGTAAACACATCCTGCATCCAAGCGCACGAGCAATTTTATCATGCGCAATTGATGCAGAAATCCATCCATCCATCCTCTTGCATCCATCCATCCATCCATCCAATTATTGGTGGTAGTGTTGAGGGGCAGCAACGTAAGCAGAGAAGTCTTGCCGCAGCCCAGCTCACACTGCACCTGACCCCCCGTGGCAAACTCCCACAGGTGGTGAGCCTGTGGGAATCCTACATGTAACCAAACAAAAAGAACAAATACTAGCTTGATTAAAAATTGACAGACATGATCACAACACAGACTTCTTCCTGGTTGGTGTAAAATAATATTCTGTTTTTGCCCCATGCACTACTCGTCAACAAAGTTTTGTGGATATTTTTGGGGTGTTTTCCCCACATAATCCCTTGAAATGTGTATGTTCTACTCATTTGCTATTTCATAATGACTGCTGCAGACATGTAATTCAAACCATATTGTTATTTTATACCATTGTTCTGGTGTTTTCCAGCTGTCTCCATCATGCGACACAGCGCTTCTGCTTTTGGATTTGCTGTAAGTGGAATTCACATGTTTATATGTGTCTGAAACGCAAAGGAACGTTCTTAAATCTCATTTCTGTCTTCAGTTTGATGCCACGCTGGATGTCCTGTCCTCAGTCATTGTCCTGTGGCGTTACAGCAATGCTGCAGCCGTCCACTCAGCTCATCGGGAATACATGTGAGTCCTGTGTGAGTGTGTTTACTGTAAATTTCACTCCATCGCGGGTTCCAGGTTCACAGCCCCACGGTTTTGCAGATTTTTTTTTTCACTTCTGTTGTTTAATTTGGGGTGTAATTCCACTTTTGGCCACTAAGTAGGGGCGCAGTATCATGCATAGGTATAGGTATTGTTAAGAGTTTAACTATTCTTAACGATACTGCTTATCGAGCCAGTACTTTAACGGTATTCTTATCTGTACTTTTTGGGATTACAAAAACAACAAAACTAGTTAAACATTAAGTTGAACACATTTTTAACTAACACCACTTTTTAATTTTTTAAAAATATACATTTATTCGACTTGCAACGACAACAACATTAGAATAAAAAAAACAATATTTTACAGAAGAAGAATTGGTTTAAACAAATCACTATATAATAGTGATTTGTTGAACATTATACAAACAATTTTTAATGATTGATCACACTTATGGCAACATGCATTGTCACCATTAAATATATCACATTATTTCAAATGGAGATCTTAAACAAGTAAGTGCTATAAAAACATGGCTAGGGAGTATTTCAATAGAGCATATCTACAATGTGGATTTCACTTACAGCCGGGGTGGTCAGGAACATAATCCCGGCAATGGAGGGGGGTGTACTGTAGTCTGTTCTTTCATGTGGGAGTTTATGAGACCTTTGCCTCTGTCCATTGGGACTAATTATAGATGAGCAATTTACACCTTATCGCCACCTAGTTGAGTATGGTGTGTGCATGTTAGTGTGTGTGTATTGGGGGATGGCTGATTTATAAAATGCTACAAGTACAAACGCTTTACTAGTAGCACCAACATCTTAAGAAAAGTAACAACAACACTTTAATCTGGTCACTATGATGAACGCCTTAAACATGCAACAGACACCCCAGATCAAATATAAAGTGCATGAATGATACGAGCACCACAAAAACTGGGGTATTTTGTCGAAAGGTGAAGTCACAGCCAACAGTGCTCCCCTGAAATGCGGCACCATAACAAGGCACAACAGAACAAGTACTAAATCCATGAATAACTCACCATAACGCTCGCCGCATATTATGCAGAGAAATCCCTATTTCAACAGTCTCTGCAATTGCTAATCTGCATCTTTCCCATCACAGAGCCTGCGTAATCCTGGGTGTGGTTTTCATCTTGTCATCCTTGTGCATCATGGGTAAGGCCATCCATGACCTGGCCACCAAGCTGCTGCCTGAAGTGGTAAGCGCAGACATTACGACACAAGCAGTTGATGAAGCAGCACTTTATATTTTAGCAGCAGTCTGAGAGTTTAATCCCAATTGAAGAGGAAGGAGAGTTTCTGTTGTGCGCCATATGTTACATTAAATGCACCAAAACACACAGCTGGTTTTCTATTTTCAACTCTGCTTGATAACCGACTACTTGGGTCACATGGGAGCAGACACAAGTGGAGGCCAGTCATTCCCGGCGCCTAGCACAGAAGCGTTACCTGTTGGAAATAAGTACTGCGCATCTTTGTTCGACATTTCTAGAGCAGGTCCTAAGAAGAACACGTCTGTTAAATGACGGGAGATGCCTCTGTGTCGCAAGTAACCAATTTCCTCCCTGTGATCATGAACTTATTTCTTGCTCATTTGGCTCCTCAAATCAAGCCAAACGACCATCCTGCTAGTGTGTTAGCAGTGCTGGTCTCTTTTGGTAGCGTGACATCAGGTGTGAAGAGTTTGGAGAATTTGCATGTCTTCCAAAAGCTTTTTCCACTGATGTTGCCAGGTAATGATTGTCTCTGTGGAGACGGTGTGGAGGATGTGGTAATGGCAACAAGCACACAGTCAGAAATCTGGATGGAAAATGTGATGGCATTTGTCCCATCGAATTTCACTCAAAACCAAACAGATTGGTGGAACATCAGGATTTATATGAGTGCGGCGAAATTGCCAGCTAAATATGATCCTGCTTCGATTTAGCTTTTTCAATCCCGCAGAGGGCATTTTGTGTGTTAAAAGTAAATGTCAAAGCAAAATTCACATTCTGTGCAAGGTTTCTATTTCGCACATTGTTTTTTTTTTTTTTTTCCTGTCGGGGAGTATTCTCCCTCCCATGGGCCCAAATGCCAACCCAAGCTTGGACTGTGTCAATGTGTTGAATTTCAATGCGCTAAAGGTCACTTCTGGGGTTTGGTTTGGGTTCATGTACAGACTGAGAACAGTTTACAGTCAAACCTCTTATAGTGAAAGACAGTCATTTGTCAGTCGGTTTGCTTCTTTCAATGTATGTTTTTCTTTCCACAGTTGTCTTCTCTCAACATGCTTTGTTGAGGTTGCTTGTTTGTTTGGAATAAGTCCTGCGAAAAGACAAAGAATACGCACAACACAATCATTTGATTACTTTCTGAATTGAAGTCATTGTGGTGGTTAGCAATCACATCTGCCTTTAAGTCGAGAGGTCACGGGTTAGAATCTTGGCTCAGAACAATCAAACTCCATACCCTTGTAACATGCATCTTAGTTTAATTGAAGATTAAATAGTCCGGAGGTGTGAATGTGATTGTGGTTGACTATGCCGTGAAACACACCCCGAAATGAAAATGTCCAAATTCGCCCCGGTTAGCCATTTTTCTTTCCGGGCCTCATTTTGGCTCGTTATTGTTACAAGGCCTCAGGTTGACGAGGGCGCAGGTAAATTACATTTGGTGTTATCACTCTCACACTCATACTGGTCACTGGAGGGTCAATATGGCACTTCATCGCTAAGAACTCGCTAAGGCAGGGCTGTCACACTGAATATTGTTCAGGGGCCACATACGGCCTAATTAGCTGTCAAGCGGGGCGGGCCAGTAAAATCATAGCATAACTACCGATAAAAAACAAGTCAGTCCCTGTTTTTTAGACATTTGTAACTTGCTGTTGATGATCATTTACATCTGGTCACAGTCTTTGTACAAATACAAAATGAATAACATAAAGTAAACTCAAAATAAATAAACTGCTGGCGTTAACCCTCCTCTTGTCCTCCTTGGTCATATTGACCCAATCTGTTTTGACTGTTTGACTTTCCAACCCTCCGTCCCTCCCTCCTTTCTTTTCATCCCTCCATCCTCCATAACCAATGTGCAATTTGTAAAAAGCAATGGAAGCAACAGCTAACAGTAGGCATCCCACAAATCGCTTAGGGTGTTTAACGATTCCGATGAGTTCAGCTTGAGACACATTGCACTTTCCAAGGGCATGTGCATGGTGTCAAGCAACTTTACTTGATTGGTCAATGTCATCACGGCAATTGGATTTAGCATGATCATTTTTGTTAATGTTCTGTCATTAGTGCGGTCAGGCACAACAGTAGCAGCACCAATTTGTTAGCCATTAGGCGCCGCAGTGTATAAAATCGCTGTTTGTTATGGGCACGCATTTTTGTAAAATGCAATTACCTCAAAGGGAAAATCTTGCGATCAATCAATGTGGTTTGATAACTTCAAAATGCATTATCTCTGGAACGGCTCAAGGTTTTTCCCTTTTCAGAATACATTGCCAGAACCATCAGGCAGAATATGCAAATTGTGCTTAAAGGTTGTCCCTCACTGACCTTGAAAAAAACCCATGACCTCTTACTTACGTATTTTGTCCTAATTTATCTGCCGTACTTAGCAACCTTCTGCACATGCTCCGCATGTCGTGCAGGAGCCACAAATAGTCCAAATAAAGGAGCCCTAGCTCCCATCGACTGGAAGACCGAGCCAGAGTTTTACTTTACGACTACTTTCCTGAAGTTTTAATATAATTTTAAACAGCAAAATTGCCAAAACATCAACGCGTGCCACCATGCTTGCTGACGCAGGGTCTTAAGTCGATGATGTCACACGCACTGTCCCAATTCTGCAATTTTTGTGCACTTTGACTACATGTGCACTTCAGCGAAGACCGTAGGGTGCAAGTATGTGTATTGGGATTGGGCCTATCAGAGGGAGGCTGCCGGCAGCCATGTTGAATAAATTACTGTCAATTCATAATGTCATCACAGTATGTTACATACTGTGTCAGAATGCTCGCCTTGACCACAACATAGCATAGATACATACCCAAAAAGGCATCCAAAGAGTTATAGCCACGGTATTGTTAGTTTCTTAACAACAATGTTCAGACCTGCTCTGATGTAATGTAAATGTCATATAATGCAATGCACTGCAATTTAAAAAAACAAACATGAAAAACAGAAGCCAGCAGATTAAGTTTAATCCATTTCTTTATACTAGATTTTCCAAATGGTTCAATTTAATCCGCAACGTGACAGGAGGGTTAAGCAGAATGTGAGGGATTTCCTACCCGTTCAATAAAATAGATTTTTTTCAAAATACATTTTTCTCACGCTAGTTACACACACTATTTCTTTAGTTTATTCTTGTGTGCGAATCGCCAGGATTTTAACGGCGCATAATTCAGCAGCTGATCATTAGAAGGTATCGACGTGCCTCCAAAGTAAAGCTACATAAATGGTGACTATTGCTATAATAATATTCACCATTCAGAGTTAATATTCAATGTAATTGGTCATTTGCACCAGTTTTTCGACTGAATATCTTTGTAGGGAAGCCGTTCAAGTGTAAAAATAATTATTCCTTTTTTTTTTTTTTTTTTTTTTTTTCACTTAAGTGCTTGGTGCTCAGGCACCAAATGCTCAATCAATCTCTTGCGAACAAAGGGGTGAATAAATTATCTTTATTCATCAGAGCACACTGCAGGAAGGTTAGATCTAAAGCAGGGAACTCCGGTTCCTTGAGAGCCATATCAGGCCTGTTTTAGGTGTCTCTTTCCTCCAACACACCTGATTCAAATGATTAGCTCATCAGCAAGCTCTGAAGAAGCCTGAAACTATACTGATCATGATTACAGATGCATTATTTGTAGTAAATGAGTAATCATTTTCAAATGAAATTGAATAATTTCCCACAGTACACCTGATGATATGGTAATGCATTCATGAAATAGTATCATTCCAAGAAGCAAAAGCTATCTGACTGAAACACTGATACAAGAGGAAAGAACGAGTACCTAGTTCAGAACCCTGAGGAATGCTACGATTGCATTGCTAAAGTTAAATCTCCTTTTCCCACCAGGATGACTTCCTCTTCAGCGTCTCCATTGTCAGCGGCGTGGTCTGCATCCTCCTGGCCGTGATCAAGTTCATGCTGGGAAAGGTGCTTACGAGTCGGGCCCTCATTACAGACGGTACGCCATTCACACTCCCGGTGAGCTGACATATAGTTAATCACACAGGAAATACGACTGCTCTGCTTGTTTCCCTTTGAAGGCTTTAACTCTCTAGTCGGCGGCATCATGGGCTTCTCCATCCTTATCAGTGCAGAGGTGTTTAAGCATGAGCCCATGGTGTGGTACCTGGACGGGACAATAGGTGTCCTCATTGGTCTTATCATCTTTGCCTATGGCGTCAAGTGAGTGAGAGGTCTTTCACATGGCTTTAAAAAAAATGCTCTCACCTTGTTGACCTTCTGTCTGCAGGCTGCTGCTGGACATGATCCCACGAGTGAGACAAACCAGGAACTACGAGCGCTTTGAGTAATGTCATGCCCACCCACTTGCCAGAGACTCAGTGCAGAATCTGTGTGCCGATACCAACATCCTCTCCATTCAGTTATTTGAACTGCATTGAGGATGTTGTCCGTTTTTGAATGTAGTGTATGTCAACTCTTTGAGGTTGACCATGATGCCCCCATATTTAAATAAGACGAGGGGACTTTCCATGAGTTGCTGACTGAGATGGGGCTGCTCAGACGAGTGTACACAAACTGCTTTGCCAAACTTTCCACACATTGATTTTCCCACAGTCATCCAAGAGGCCTGCCACTATGTGGCAGTGGCGCAGGTCACGATGGAGTCGGCCCACAGCAGGAGTAAAAGTGCAACAGGAATGGATGAACTGTACTGGTCTGCTATTTTTTAAAGAAATCCATTTTCATGGTGGCTTCAGTGACTGTAACTGAATGTATACACTCCGCTGTCAGTCCTATTTAACAAGATCAGGACTTTTGATGAAAAAGTAGTGGAATCCAAGTAGCTTGAATAGTATTTCGTCCTCACATGTGTGGAATTGTATGTTTTGGATACAAAATATATTCAGTTGGAACTGCATGAGAAATGTAGACAAAAGTTAGTTTTGTATGATGACAACCAACCTGCTGGACACAACAGCAAATAAATCATCTGTTCCGCTGTAATGTCAACTGTTTAACCAGTCAGAGCCTTTTTTCACAGAAAAAGAAAAGGTTTATTTAAAAATAAAATAATCTCCTGCTTACTCATTGAGAATTGTTAACACAAAAATGCAAGTGTGTTCTCCTTTTTGCCAATGGACAACATTGCCGCTTGAGATATGTGACAGCACCCACAAAAAAAACAAAAACATTGAACCTCATTTGCAGAAAGGACAGATTTGTACAATTGACTAAATGACGGATAATCTGGGCCAACACGCAACACTCATTTGGGCCCAATTCCAAAACCCGCACTTGCACCCTTGTGTCCTTCAGTTGCGCGTTCTCGCGAAGGGTACGAGTGTATAGGGCGTCCCAATTCTGCGAAGTGCACTGTTGCCCCGCCCCCTTTGCGCCCCTGCATGACTGAATACCTATGGCCCCTAAACCGAAACACATTACCCACAATTCATTGCGGATTTGACCAAAATAGCGGGAAACTGACGACATTCGGTGGAATTCCTGTTGCTGTACCTAAAAAATGTTTCTTCAAGTATAAGTATCCAATTATGACAATATTTATCATATGCTTTACTACTACTTAACTGACGTTTTAAAATCATTTTAAACAGCAAAATTGCCAAAACCCGTGCCGCCATGCTCGCTGATGCAGGGGCACTTCACCCAAAGTGTCCCAATTCTGCAATTTTTGTGCACTTCGGCGAAGACCGTAGGGTGCAAGTGTGGGTATTCAGATTGGGCCTTACTCTGTGCTACACACAAATTGGTATCAGCTGCTTCCTCAAATTACATGACAATTCCACTGCTTTGTTCTTTTAGAATGGAAAGGCCAATTCAAATGTCTCCGCCTAATCAATGTTACACACATTTGATAAATCTCATTAAAACGATGATAAAGAATAACTGTTTGCTGCAGTTTCCCCTTTCAGATGTGAAATGTACAGTAGATCTAACATTTAAGCCACGGTGGTAAAATGAAATGGAGAGACATATACATGCATTTGTTAATAGGCATGGTCAAAAGTATAAGGCAAGCAGTAACTCAACTGTACTGGGTGATAACATTATGTCTCACACAGTTTATACAACCGCTGCACTCAACTGTGAACATAAACAGCAGCAGCAACATGAGATGTCCAGGCTGGTCCACTAATATTATAAAGCACTGAAGTACAGATGTCACAAAGTGCCGCTGCACCAAATATCCTCTTCATTACAAGCCAATACCATCAAATTGACTTTAGACTCAAGTTCAGGTCAAATATGTGAAGACTGTTGTAGTAAAGTAACCAGGAAACAAGGACGTCAGTGAAATACTGCAGATAACTGGGGCTCAATTGCAGCAAACTGCTGCAAACTAACAAGTTCATCCATTCACAAAGCTTCCAACACACACAAATGTTACCTAATACAATGAATATATTTCAGATTTAAAATATATTAAACTCAAATATGATTAAATGTGATTCATCTTGAATCACCAGAGCAAATCAGAACACCAGATTCTGGTGAAGAAATCAGGATAACAGATTCCAGTTGTTGATGGCAGATAAGTTATGGATCGAATGTTGAATTTTTTTTTGGCAGGTGATAATTTGAAGCCTACGATTAGACGTTAGCGGTATCGTGAAGGCACATCATGCTCTCTGAAACAAAGACTTAGCTGCATGCCATGTATCTGTTAAGAAGGAAATTAATAGAAAGGCTGAACCACAATAAGGTCTGCGTCAGAGGTGATGTATCGGGATTCACTTGTGCAAACTTGAGAGCTCAGCAACGAAACTCCTGCTGACTGTCGCAGTATAACGAGGCACGTTTGCCGATACTGTCCTTTTTAAAAGACAAATGAGAAGAATAAAAGTAAATCACCATTTCCAAACTATCCTTGAGTGATATCGACCATATGGGGAGCATTTTTATTGATAGTCCAACTAGTGTGCCTCTCATTACTGCTCAAAGGAACAGAAGTACACAATACTTCCCTCTGGTGGTCATACATGAAATAACATGCACGCGTTCTAGTATATTTTCTAATGTCTCTCCATAAATAAAAGACACCCCTCTTATAAATAAAGGTCAAGAGCAAAAAAAAAAAGAGGAACATCAGTATACAAAATAAATATAAACTTTAAAAACCCATACAAACAATGTACAGTGTTAATAATATTTTGTTAAACTTATGCAAATACAAATATAGTGCATTTTTAGCCACGATGTTTTGGAGTTTTACCTGTTCTTGAATGCATCACTGTAAGCAAACTGATTGTTGGCATCAGAGGATTTTGGGGTGTTTTGTTTTCAAGCTGTAGTCTACGTTGAGGACAACATTTCTCCAATGTTTCCATGTCTCTGAGCAACACGTCATGATTACAATTCGTTCTCTTGCTAGCCTTGGCTTGGCGGTATCACTGATACAGACCACGGTCATCTATTACATATGACATAATAATAATAATAATAATAATAAATCTGTCCATGGTGTACCATGTCCTAAATCCGCAGGGATAAAGTCCGGCTTCGATGTGACCCTGAACAGGATAAGTGATGAAAAAAACGAATGACTGACTCATGAAAACGACGATAATCATAATCCTGCCACATAGCGACACAATGTCAGTTTTATCAACAGGAACTGCGGCCCTCCATGGTGTCGCTCGTACTGGATGATGCGTGAAACCATTCCGACAACCTACTGGCCTCTATATTCAGCATATACTCCACTTGCTCCACTTTAGATTTTTACATAATAGATCTTAAAATGAAGTGTGCAATTTGTGAATGGCAAAATATCTGCATATCTGCACCTAGACATTTCAGAAAATAATCACACCTTCAGAATAAAAATCTAGATCTCTATACAATAGTTTGCTTTCATGACTTAAATTCAGAAGTTTGTTACAGTGTAAAACAAGACATCTGTTTAGTAGGTGTGTGGGCGTTCCAGTGTAAATCTACCTAGAGAAAGAACAGCTTCAGATTAAGCAGGGAAGGGGGAGGAGCATGGCGGCAACGGGCTGGAGAGGGCGGGAGCGGGTCAGCTGCTAGGGTGGGACAGTTGGCTTGTGTTTCTGCCGAACCTGGAGTCAAACGGGACGCCACTCGCTGATATGTGCTGCAGTTTTTCAAGTCCAAGATGACTCCCTTTGTTGATTCAAGTAATGTTACACTGCTTCTGGTCTCTTCCAGCAGAGGTGCCTCTCTTCTAGCAGTCGACTAAACAATAAATATGATGAACGCACACAGTCCTGTGTTTGTCTGCGTAAAATGCTTCCCTCGGACGAGTCTGGCTTGGTTTGATCAGACACAGCAGCCCATCCTCTTCGAATGGCGTGGGTGTGCGCTGCCGCTGCTATAGGCAGGTTTTGCACAGTGCCACCTGGCCCTTCATGTAGTCACGGCAGGGGCAGACGCGCTTAAGCGACTGGTGGGCGCCGGCGCAGCTGAAGAGCAGCAGGTCGGACTGAAAGATGCAGTGGTGGCGGCTCTCGCTGTAAGCCGGCACCACCGTGTCAGCGCTCGACTCCACCGTCTGGCAGTCCACGCCAAACCTGTCGGGTGAAAACAAGAACTGAGTCCTCTGTCGGTAACAGACCAACACTGCGGTTCAGAAAAGCGCAGCATGATGACAAAACCAATGAGCTCTTTTGTGCTTGTACAGCACCTGGCCAGGTCCTTGTCCTTGTTGAGGTGTTGAAAGAAGGACGGCTCACAGATGAGCTGTTGTTCTTGACACACCTGCTTACACGAGCGGCCTGGCTCTGCCATTTTCACCTGCAGTGCGCTGAGTGGAGGCCACATCACCTGGCCGTGACAGAAGTCCTGACGAGATGGCACATCGCAACATCACTCAGCTGAACAGTCCACGGAAGTACATTATGCGCCCCATCAATCCAAGTGAAATCAAGTTTTGGGTTCGCTTCCTCCAATTTATCACATGCGGCAGGGAATTAAGTCATGTACCTGGTTTTCAATGAAGGCATTGACTCTCTGCAGCATCCCCTCACAGGTGAACTCAAATGGCAAATAAGGCTCAATCTGCTCACACAAACACAGACGTACGGTGCTGCCATTATTCAAAATGTCATACGGTGCAGACGCAAAAGACTTAAAGTAACTAATTCTCAAGGCAACCCGGCCTGCTCAGCCTAACACAGGCAAAACTGACATAACGCATCCTGTAGCCATTAAATTCCAGTCAACGAAAGAGAGGCCAGGTCGGTGAATAATATTCCCAGTTCCCTTTAGTTAAATTGGTTTTCAACTGCCAAGTGCTACAGCTCAGTTCACTTCACCACTGTACGACTTGCAACTTCTAACTTGAGATGGCTAGCGTAGACAGGACAGTAATCGGGACGCCGTCTAGTCAGTTGTATGACAATTTTAGGTCGCATAACACTGCAGTGGATACTGCTGATGTTGGGCACTTTTGTTAATAGAAACAAAAAAAATAAAAATAGTGTAGCGGACTGAAATCAACTGAACTGTACTGCAAGTGGGGATTTTGAGCTGGGAAGATCAACAAGTGAGGCTTTTGTTATTGCACCAAATCATCCCAAGTCATTCAGTGTGCTCGTGTAGGGAAAGAGGACAGGGTGGGATGTACGCGAAGGCAAGCTGGAGCCTGGTGGGCTCTGCCATCACAAAGCATTTAAGGCTCTGTCCATTGTTCTTCCTCTTACAAAGCACAATGAAGCAGCGGCAGACTCGAGGCCTGACGACTTTCCATCTACAGTTGGTCGGGTTAAATGTCAATTTAAAAAAAGAACAACACAAAACTAAACGGTGAATCAAGGGGCATTTGATGTGTTTACCTTCTGGCTGAGTATGGAGCGAATTGCTCTCTCCACCTCGGCGGCATTTTCAATATCAACAGTCCACACATGGGGTTGACCAATATAAACCTCAGCGTAGGGATGCTGAGAGGTCAGCTGCACAAATGGAGGCAGAGAGAACATAAGCGCTTGCAACACATTCGGCTTGTGTGAAAAGCTTCATTTTAAGTCTGTCAAAAACGTCACCTCTCTCAGGGTGGGCTTTCCCTTGAAGAAGTCGGTGTTCTTGCTGCTTTTTGGTGGGTTGAACTTGGGGTTGAGGAATGCACACCCATTGGCGATGGCCTCCAGGGGGGCAGGACCCTCGTAGGGAAAGGACAGACCCACAAACAACTGCAACAGAGGTAAAATGGTGAAGAACGCTCAGGTCAGTAAACCACGACATGCAATGCTAGAAAGAAAAAGAAAAAAAAAAATCACACATACAACAGCCGTTGACTAAGCCCACACCAAAAGACAAACTTTCACGCTCGCAATGCCAATCTGAGTCTGAAAATGTCTTCTTTCTTAACGTTTTATTTGTTCACTTGTGCACCACTTAAAGTGGAAGTCAACCCAAACATATTTTTTTCCAGAATATGTTCTATGCAGGCCCACTAGTTGAAATATGTCATTCTGATTAATATTACGTTTGTGGAATATGAGATAAGGAGCAAAATCCACCAGTTTATAGCCATCTCAGGGGGCGGCCATTTTGTCACTTCTGTCGACTGAAAATGACAACTGCTCAGGGCAAGATGGTCAAAGCACTTACTATGCATCAAGTCAGATTGTTCTGTTATCTTTATCCTTTATACAGCTCCTAGTGATGATATTTGCAAGGTATCGAGACACTTGCTGCTGTGGCGCTGCTATCAAATGAACTTAATCTTTATCTTTGTAGGCCCCAATTAAATAGCTTCCCTCAGAAAATACCAGCAAATACAAATACCAGCTGGGTCTAAATTGACACTAACTTAACTACCAGTGAATCAAACACTGATGCAGGAAGACAGGAGGCAGCGTGCGGCAGCAGCCAGCTCGCAGCTACTAAAGCTATTTGGCGAGAAAATTCATTGGGCGTGTGTGAGAAGCCTCTGGTGTTTGCGGACAGCAGCAGTTAGCTTGATGAAATAAACAAGCCACCGATGTTGCCAAGAGAAAATACAGTTGATGAAGGAAATGTCCTTCATCCACTGTCATCTAGAAAACAAGCAAAAATGTCACAGCAACAAGCAGTACTGGTACTTTTATGTTCTGGTTTGACAGTGTTGAGCTGGCTACACTTACTAATTACTATAGTGATATGTTGTAGTCAGACTAGCAACAGATTAAGTGGTCAGAGAAGGAGTTACAGTGAACCCCCATTAATCACGGGGGACGCATTGCCAACTCACTTGCAATATTTGAAAATCTGCACTACAGAGAGACCATGCAGTATAAATTAAAAATATATATATATCAAACTTTTTCCACACATTGCAAATGTATTTAAAAAAAAACAAAAAAAAAAACTGCAAGCATAAATGGTATAGAAAACGGCACCTATTGTAGCGTCTGTGTGCATGCATGTGTCTTTAAGGAGTGGGCGGGGCATGACGGGGTCTGTAGCAGCTTCTGCATGACTGTGCTCTCCTGCTTTTAATAAATGGCTGTAAAGTGCTTTGGCGACTCTGGCTCTCCTTTACCACAAATCAGGGAATTACAACATAGATATTACAAAATCCATCAAGAAACAACCACAAAATTGTGAAGTTAGCTGCTTATATGTACTGGGATGTAACATGGTAAACACCGCTTTTGGGCATCTGATATTTTTGTTTTCACTTTGTATGATGTCATAGGTTAAACTGGAAAAAGCCCAGCACAAATGATTATGGACAACAAAACACCTATTGCAGCAAAGATGGACATCAATGTTGTATGAGTGTTAAACTGATTCCTTTCTTGAGTATAAACAGTATAGTATGTCGACTGCGACACCGCAAGCAGTCCAATTGTTGATAGCATCTTATGTCTCACTAACCAGATTGCTTCAATTCCTCTCCCTCTTTCTCGCTTATTTTTTATCCAAAACAAAACAACTTCCTTTCATTCATCTGGTTTCTGTTTCCTTACAGTTTACATTATGTATCGGGCACGAGCATTCTTAAAGCACAAATGGAAATGACGGTAAAAATAAATATTAGAGAGAAAGAAATATTAAAATCAAATCCTATCCTGCAGTGCACAATATGAAGAAAAGCAATGGCATTTCAATTAAAATGTTCTAAAAGGTTCTAGTAGCTTCTTGACATTCTTCTGCAGGTCTTTCAGTGTGTTTTGTTAGCTCTTCCTTTTCCTCAGCGATACGTATTGGATGTAAAGCCTTTTTTTTTTTTTTCTTTCTGAATGTCATTTCGTCTGCCCCTTTCTTCATCATCTCACTACTTTTCATTATTTGTCTCAGTTTTGCTATTTTCTCCCATTTTCTATGTCTTGGTGGAGGTCCGTTCTTTTCTTCTCATTTGCAGTTTGTTCTTTTTTCTTTTTGTTCATCCTCGAGGTAGTGCTTATACCTCATGAAGTCTTTTGGCAGGGCTCGCCTGGATTATTGTAACATTTTGCTCCCTGGCGTCCCATGTCTAGTATGCAGCTAGTCCAAAATGCTGCAGCAGTCCTGAGAAGGACGAGAAAGTTCGATAACATTACTCCGATACGTTGCATTGGCTCCCAGTCCGCGTGAGATGCAATTTCCAGGTTTTGCTACTTAGCTCCAAAATATTGCACGGCTTAGCGCCTTCCTATCTCGTCGACTTAGTGATACCATATGTTCCGATCCGAAACCTTCGGTCACAAAATGCCAGTCTTTTAGTGATCCCGAAAGCCAAAAAGGAGTCCGCAGGTACTAGAGCGTTTTCTATTCGGGCACCGATGCTTTGGAATGCCCCACCCACGGATATTGGAGGCACTACCTCAGTAGAAATGTTTAAAACACGACTTAAGACTTATTTGTACGATTCTGCATTTAGTTGAACAGTTTGTTTTGGCCTCTTTACTACCGCTTCTATTCTTTTTCTTCCCCCTTTTCACAGACTTGGGAATTAGGCGATGACGACCGAATTGGAGGTAGCCGTTTCGATCCAACAGCAACTGACCGCGACAAGATCGGAGGTTGACCACATCCTCGGCGGCGTTGCTATGGAGATTTCGACATTGACCACTGGGCAGGGACTCACTTCACCGATGTCATCTTCCTGCAGCACTTCCTTTGATTAACTTTCACATTATTTTAACTAACACTGTGTAGTATCATAATGTGTGTCAAATGTTGCCCACACGGCATCCATTGCAGCCTGATCATCCTGGAAGAGGGATTCCCCCAATATGTGGTCCCTTCTCAAGGTTTCTAATTTTTCCCCAGATGTTTTTTTTTTTTTAGTTTTTCCTTGCCCTCTTGGGGGTTAAGATCAGGGATTTCGATTATATGCTGTCAGCTATGGGCATGTGAAGCCCTTTGAGACTTTCCTGTGATTAAGGGCTATATAAATAAATTTGACTTGCCTTGGCTTCATCCACTGCACGCTCAGCCAGTGGAACCTGGACCAAGCGCAATGCTATCACAATCTACTCCTTCAAGTTTTCTACTAGCATGTCTAGCACGAGTGCCCTCGCTCCACTGCTACGTCTGCATGACACAGAGTGATGAGACATTTCATCATGTCCTACACTGCTGCATACTCTGCTCTGCCCCTGAGAAATCTCCCCACGAAATCTTCAAGGCTGCAACTGTTTGAAAAATGTTGGAATTCTTCTTTGAGGTTTACACTTGCATGCACTGAGAATGTTTTTTCCTGTGCAAAGATTTTGTCACATTCTTACTCAGTGCACGATCCTGCATTGAGGAGAACCTGGAGGAGTTTCTCAAACATTACTAATGCCTGCTCATTCTCTATCACCGTGATGACAGGGTCAAGGGATCTCATGTGTCGCGCTGCTGGGTACACCATATTTTTTTTTTGCAGGACAGAGCAAGGAAGAGGAGACATTCCTTCTTGTTTTGATTGGTTGATTTGTTTTAGAGGTCACTGGAAAGAGCTGGAAATATGTTTTCATCTTCTCCACTTCCCTTGTAAGTATCTCTGGATGGACTGGAGATCTTTTGCTCAGAAAGGCACCATTGGTGCATCTGTCTGCAGTTTCTCCCCAAAAGGCTTCAACTGTCAACCAACAAATGCAAAAAACTGGAGCTTAGCCAGAAAAAGAGGGCCTTCTTTACTGTACAGTCAGATGCAGATGATGGTACTTTGCTTTTCGGGAGTTTGTGGTGGCTGCTGGTGTACTGTTGCACAGCTGGCCACACTTCTATTGCCCGCTCAGCAACTTCTCATTCTTCAACCCAACGATGGGAACAGAACTTCAGGGGAAATGTTGTTTTGGTCACCTCAATGAAGTTACTGTAGCTCTTCTTGCTGGTGAGTCACGGAACATCTGCCAAAGTGCTCTGCATCTCCCACCTCCAACCTACTTTTCTCTCGCTCCTTCTTGAAAGCTTCCATGAACAACATGCAAATCACAACTTCTCAAATTGGCAAATCTTTGGCGCATCTGTCTACTTGTTTTTTTCCTTTTGATGCCAGGGACACATTGAAATCTGTATTGATCTTACTGGAATTAAGTGGTGAAAGGGCTCTCTGGATTTCTTCCAGAAATGTCTCTGCTTGAATGCTGCACCAGCACCTTCCCTTCACATTCATTGCAGAGTCTCACTACAACATCCAACTGTTCTGTCTGCGACGCTTCATGCATTCATCAAAAGGCACTACATAGCATGTTGATTTTTTTTATAGCTTTGATCTGAAATAAGGACCCAAGCCAAAACATATCAGGTAAGAAGATGCTTTCGTTGAGCCAGATGAAAACGTTTTGGCAATCTCACTGTCTGGGAACATCTGACCATAAATGGCTGAGATATCAGAGCTGAAGTTGACTGAGTAATGTGACCAAACCAATTTAATTCCCCAGCCAATCTCTGCTTCAAGCACAGCTCGGCTTGAAAAAAATGCTGAGCTTCATTGACTATCTGAGCTTTTCATCTGTCCACTTGTAGTAGACACTTTCACTACCGACACATTCATTATAAACACTGGCTTACTTTCACTTGTGACACTTTCGTTATGTACACTGGCTGTGTGTAACTCTTTGTTTGTTGGACAGCTACTTCCCTCTCCGGTGTCCGTTGAAGGACACTTCCTCATGAAATCTGTCACTTCTCTCTGTTTAATTGTCCAGAAATCATGACATGGCCTCGCCACCGTGCATGACTCCTGAGTATATATGCATATACACATATACACTGCTAAAATAGTATCTATTTTTTTTTTTTTTTTTTACAATTATGACAATTTTGTAATCATGGAGTTTAAATCGTAATTGAATTTGGATTAATTGCACAGCCTTATCTCTTCCTCTTTTAAGAAAAAAATTTACTAATCCAATTTCTGAATATATGATTTCCATTAAAATGATCAGAACTGTGCGCCACAGTTGTGAAAGTCAGTTCACTATTTTGATTTTCCTTTCACCTAAAAGTAGGCTACTGTGCGGCAATGCACACTTGTAACTTTTGATGTCAAAGGTACATCTTCATATTTAAGATAAATGAATAAATAAATCACACAGAAGCCTGGAGTAAGAGCAAGCAATGTTCCTTCTAAGCTGCGCACGCAATACGCATTGCTCTCAACCCTCTCACCAACACATCACACACGAACCCATTTCATTCATGAATATTCCAAGGTCAGATGGGAAATCTCGCAAAACCTCTCAAGATTTAACGTGACTTTAGTGTAAACAAACATGGCGGATGAAGAGGAGGCAGTGATGATAGTTTGTGGTTTGTTTTTAGAAGAAAAAAGTGACATAAAACCAAAATGCGTTGGTCAAAGGAGGGGACAAAGCGTATTTTGATGCTCACCCTAATGCAAAGGATAGCATCAGCAAATGTTTCTTACAGTGTCTTGCACAAGTCTTATGATTCGTTTGGCAGAGGTAAAAAGAGGTAAGACAACAATCACTCATACACTACAGGAAGGGGATTTTTCATTTTAATTTTGTTGAGGTTTGGCCCAGGATTTGGCAAGATCATGGCTGCCAATACTTAATTCCAGACCTGTAAATCCTCCACTGACAACACACCCGAGTTGGCATGTTATAGCTTGTTGAGTTTACTCTAAGCAAATGAGATTATGGCATCATTTCAGATACCTGCTTGATAGCAGGTTTCTAACAACAGGTGGCAGCATTGCACACAACTTGTCTACATGTGAGATGTGTTGTGTAAGTGCAGGCAAACACTCCTCAACCTTGAGGAATAGTCAACCTCTATTTATAGGGACGACAGAGGGGAGGGGAACAAAAACAGTCACTGAGAGATTGAGAGTGCTATTGTAGCTGGGACGAGTGAAGGCGCGCATGCTTAAATATTCAAAGGCAGCCTAGATGGACCCTGCATGATTTGGTCTATTGTGCTGGATGATGAATGACAGCAAGTGTTTTGTTGCAGAACAATGAACCTGACCTTTTCGACATAAAATGTCATCGCTTTCTGATCTTATTGTGACATTTGTGCAAAATGTTAAGATGAATGCTGCTAAATTTACCAATTATGGTCACAGATGTGTTTTGTGAAGTCACAGTGCTCTTGACCTTTAAGTGAATTTGAAAGGCTCCATCCTCATGTAAATTCTGCAGGTACCCGATCTAAACATTTCCTGTGAACACTAACATTAAAATCAGACCAAAACGACAATGTATTTTGCACCATGAGAATATAATCATATGAACACATGAAGAACATAAATTACACTGATCACCTGAGGAGAACTACAGTGAGAAAATAGGAAAGACACAGAGCTGAGCACACCCAGAACCCAGAATAAATATTTAAGTGCTAGATGGGAACATATAGTTCACGGAAAGACATTCCCAATGGATATTTTACAGTACCCCCCGTTCAAACCCATGAGGCCAATTAGCTCAGGCAGTCTGTTTTTGGTGCAGGAAAGATGAGGAAAACACACCCTCTGCAACTTGGAACAATAAAGACGTGAAAACACAGTGACAGACCCAATATGTTTTTGCACACCTAAAACGTAAATTTGATGCTGAGAAATTTGATGCTTTTTTTTTTTGCTGGTATGAGCTAACCTTGGTTTCCCGGAGAAGAAACTGCAAGTCTCGTCCACTCAAGATGCCGTGGTTCCTCACGTAGCTTGGGAGGTGCACAGTGCTGGTGCCATGCACAGTGCCGTGTACTTCCATGTAGCTGTGTATGATATCCAGGTATTTTTTCTTGTCCTATGACAGAGGAAAAAAAAGCGTTCATTCAGGACAGGCTAAGATAACTAAAATGTTTACTTTTCATGGTGACTTGGTGAATAAACCAAAAAAGAAATGCAATGACGACTTAGGTGCAGTCTGCACAGTAAAACAAAACAAAGTAAAAGCAAATACAAGTACATTAACTGTGAAAAGAGATGTGGTTAAATATTTACATAATAAATTACTTCAGAACATATAAAACGTTCAGAACGATCTAACAGGTACAGTGATCCTGAAGAGTAACCCTCCCTAACTTTTTAAACAATAATATTGTGATGAATGAGGTGAGTTTTATTGTTGCAGAGTGTTTCTGTCATTCGGGGTAGAAATTTGAAAAGAAGATCGACCAGAATTAGTGCAGCCTTTGGGACCGAAGAGGTTAATAAGCCTGCTGGAAGAGTATGGGTGTGGGGGGGTCATATTCATGGTGAATAGAGAGAGGAGACAAGGTGGGGTCTTGCCAATGATGGTTTTATAGCTACAGTACATGGACCTCCAATGAGTTTGTCATTGTGAGTCAAGAGAGGACCAACCGGGGAGTGCAGTTCACAGTGGTGGGTGTTAAAGGGAGCACTGGTGACAGTGGACAGCAACGCGGTATATGGTATCTAGCTTGTGGAGTTTTTGAAGTGTATTTATATAGCACATCGCCGTAATCTTGAATTGGGAGGCGAATCATTTCAATGAGAAGAAATTTAGAAGAACATTTTTGTGAGGATTTATCTCAGTCGAGTTATTAACTTTTGAGAGAACATCGTTGCTGTGAACGGCAGGTCGGCGTGGTGGGAACCGTTTTTAAAAAGGGGCACCGGATTTTATGTTCCTACTACAAGGGCATCACTCTCCTCAGCCTCCCTGGTAAGGTCCATTGAGTGGTTACTAGAGAAGGGTCCATTGGAAGGTTGAATCACATATTGAAGAGAAGCACCGTGGTTTTAGTCACGACCGTGGAACAAAGAGTTTCGGTTCGGTATATAGTCAAAAGCACTATCAGTTCAAATTCTGTGGTATGGTAATTTCCCCCATAACAACAGGATGCATCAAAGGGGCATTTACCAGTAGGCGTGCTCTGATGCACTCACACACCTAGCAGAACGTTGATTGATTACCTATATCTTAAGGACTTCTGGGGCAGCTACGCTTTATTCTTTGCCGAAAGATGCCAAGTTTAAAATTGACATCCAAACTGACTAAAAACACAAAGCAGTCGTTCAAAAAAAGTTGCCACCAACACATTTGCCTGCTCTCTGCCATGTGTGGTTTAGCGCTTGGCGCTTAAATTTCAGGTAACCACTCATCAGATTCAGATTCCCAGTGGGCCAGACTATCACAGATGCCGCCAGCCATCTTGCTGTAACTAAAGCAGGCATATTATATATCTATCTATATATCTCTCTCTCTATATATATGTATATACACGGTATATCTACTGTATCTATCTCTCTATCTATCTCGCTATCTCTCTCTCTCTCTATCTATATATATACACACACATACATATACAGGATCTATCTCTATATATCAATGTTCCTTCTAAGCTGCGCGAGTGCGCAATTGCGCACTTCTGTCACCCTCTCAGTGCACCACGCACACACATTATATTTGCTATTCCCACTTCCCTTACCGTTTCAGTAGTGCGGCCGAGGGTGCAAACTGTTGTTCTACTATAGTTGGAAGCAAACATTGACGCATATACCCTCACCACTAATGAGACGCTGCAGGGCGCAGGTGACACAGCTCCATTCAGGAAGTCCAAACATGGGCGTAGTTTACGAGTGCATTTCAGAGGTCAGGTGACTAGAAATGTTTATGGTTTCTTAAATGACATGTTTTCCATTATGAGTGGACAATGTGGTACCATATTAATACAGATTTTATTGAGACTCAATTATGCTTGAAATGACCTGTGTGCTAAAATAAAAGTAAACTAGGGCTGATTTTGTGTTGCAAATCTCTATTCAATGATATGTTCTATTTTGATAGATAGGGGGTTTTAATTTTCCGGAACATATCTGCATCATGTAATGCGTTCTGATCTCAGGATTTGGACAGATGTGATCCTGGTTTGGCCGGCATGTGCATGTCTGGTGTTGCTCACCACGATCCAAGGAATGCTCAAGGATTTTGTGTGAATACTCAGATGTATGGAAAATTAGAGGGGACAGTGATATATATGTATATGAGAGAGAATGAGTGAGCAAGCAAGAGAAAGAGAGAGGGAGAGCAAAAGAAAGAGCGAGAGGGCGAGAGCAAGAGAGAGCGTCATGAGTTGAACAGTGTAATTGAAAACACGATTACCCTATGTACATTACGTATGTTTTCTTTAAAAATATACCTTTAAACAGGAAAATTGGTTACTTGTAACATGCAGAAAAAAAACATTTACTTAATGGATATCTAAGGTCTCCAAAGTCAAAAACATGATGTGCGTTTGTTGTGACCTCTCGACTGTGGAGTGGAACAGCATAGGAGGCCTATGAGCCTTCAAGGCATTCCTTACATAAAGCTTCACGGTCAGAGGACATCACTCGCCTGATGCTATTTGAAGCATCGCTCTCATACAAATGCACCGGATTTGCAGATTGAGAGAAAGAAAAGGCAAAGAGAAGCAGAAAAAAAAAATCAAAGTGATGATAGTTAACGTACAAAGAAAAAAAAGCGACAATTTGAACATTCATCTGTATACAGAAGCAATATGTAATCTGAAACCAGGAAGTGGATCGATTGCAGGAGGAATAAAAATAATTGCGTTAGCTGGAGAGGTTGATTGAAGTGGGCCAAATGGAGGAAGAGGAGGTGAGTTTAATGAATTTATAAATCAGAGGGGGATGTGTAACCCGTGGCTAGGAGAAGAAATGGGAAAGGCGGCATCTGCTTTATGTCAGCATAGGCAAAGAGCAGAATGAGCCCGGCAGGCTTACTACCTCAACCCCGTAATCGCCAAAAGATGGATTCGATTTTGTTTATAATGTAACGCAAATAATGCAAAAGGCCTACTTTGTTTACCTAGGACTGCATAGAGGAATACTCTATTAAATCTGGACTGAGATCAAAAAGCTTGATTCTGCAGTCAATCACACATACTGTACAACTTCTCAGAGTAATGTATAATGGTCGTTTGCCTGGAAGGCAGCAATGCTAAGTGTATTACACTTCAAACAGAAGGTATGCTCAATAACTCTTTGCCCTTGCTTAATGCCCACGTCTGTATGTATTCTTGCTCTGCTGAAGAAACTGTCAAGCAGAGAAAAAATTCACAAGTTCAAAGGAAACAAGACTTGCGAAGCTGCAATCAAATAAGAGGTCCTATTTTAAAATGTAAGTTGACCTGTTAAGAAATTTTTGATTGAAATAGATTTTAATTTCAGAAAATACAACCTCCTAATGCTGCAAATTCAACAAATTATCACTTTCCGTTCTTTACAACCTCTAAAATGTTTTGAAACACTGCTGTGAAATTTCCGGTCAATAAGCCGCTACCTTTTTCCTAGGTTTTGAACCATGCGGCTTATATAAAGGTGTGGCTATTCTGTGGATTTTTCTGTTTTTCTTTTTTTTTTTCTATCGAATGTTTTATCGAAGGCGTTTTCTATTGGTATCGATTAAGTGTCAATCGCGATACATATCGATATCGAATTATCGGTTAAAAGGCACTGGTAGGAAATAATCTGTTCAGGTAGCTACATGTACATTTATAGTTCAAAATATTTCTGGAAACGGAATAAATATCAAATTTTTCAAAATAGATGAGTGTGGCTTATATAAAGGTGGGTCTTATATCAGTTTTTTTTCCCATTATTTATTGATTTTTTAAATAGAGTGGGTGCGACTAATAGTCCGTTAAATACGGTACATTTTTATTTTTGACAAAAAACACTGTTATCATTGGGAGGCTTGTTTTTGTAAAACATTCAAATTATTCTCTAACAGTTGATGACTTGAAAATTATGATGAGTACCATTTGCAATGACTATTTATAAAAATCTGATTTGACTTACTTATTGGAGTGCAACTACATTCAGAGCATTAAATGACTGGCAATGCAAAAGTGTTTTCTGCTCTTTGTGATTAGAATTAGGATGCCATTGAGTTGCACTTTACAAGTGAATGTGTCACCTGCTAATTTGCAGTTATTGAATAACGAACATTAGATTAAAAACAAGACACTGCATAGCAATAAAAAAAACATGTTTTACAGTGGCGGAAGAGGAAGAACTTTGTACATATTAAGGTTAGCTAATCTACTACACTGTAAGATTACCCTAGCAACATGACAACATTTTTCGAAAAATAGCAGTTTGTCAAAATGCTGAGCTTGGTTGGAATTGCCACTTCAACCCAAATACAACAAACCAAACAAGAATTATGAAAATCAAATGATGGGTTCCAGAGAAAGTGATTTTTTATTTTATTTTATTTTTTTTAAATCAGAATTAAATGCCATTTTGGGAATGTTTTTTGGGAATGTGATATCGCCTATAGTAAATCTAGTAAAAAAAATGCCTTCAAATTAGAGTAAAACAGTATAACTTCATTATTTCCAACATAGAATATGTCATCAACCCTTTGGTTTTGTCTGTTACTCGAAGAAATGGCTGACAAGTTTCAAGAGACAAGTTGATGTCAGGGTTTTCACCCTCTGGAAGGCTTGCTTTATGTTCATGTTTCTAAATTGTGTTTCAAGTTTATTTTCATAGTCCAGTTTTGCTTTGAAGACATGATTTTTTTTTTAATGTTCCTAATTATTTCCTTGATGCTGTTCCAGTCCTTGTGCATAAAGAATTTCTGTTTTTCTTTCAGGCTTTTTTTTTTATTCGTGAAGTACTCCAAGGTTTGGAGTTAGGATATATCTTTATTGTGTCTTGTTTGGAATTGTGGAGAATTTGATGCAGT
This sequence comes from Filicampus tigris, assembly GCF_054856515.1. Taxonomy (NCBI): domain Eukaryota; kingdom Metazoa; phylum Chordata; class Actinopteri; order Syngnathiformes; family Syngnathidae; genus Filicampus; species Filicampus tigris. Next base: position 27,304,957 of record NC_141217.1, on the reverse strand, counting down.
CTGTGATGACAGATATTGTCATTCAGATCCCCATCATAAATGTCCCATTTGGTGCAGGCCGGGATACTTGTAGTTGCGTAATGGTGTCCTCCACCATTAACAGGCACTATGGCACTGTGGTTGGTGGCACTTGAGTTCCTGTCTGTACAGCGGAAGTAAACAGATGACTTTGTGAACTGCAAGTAATTGGTCATATTCCCACGTCATAAATCAAAGATGTTTTCTTTTCTTGTTCGAATATCCACGTACAGTTAAAATGATGGCAACACACAGTCCAATCAACAACTGTTGAAGTGCCCCAGACTAAACAGTGGAGCACCGGGAGACGTAGCTAGCATAGCATTCTCTGCTATTAGCTCCGCTGCTATGTTGATGTTACGCTACGTAGACACAGCTGACCACAACAATAGGGAATTCCAAGGGGAGATAGAAGGAAATGAGGGGTAGGGTCAGTATTTCTAGGTTAGGTGTGCTCACTCTTCGGCAGGGGTCACCAACTCCGGTCCTCGAGGGCGCCTTTCCTGCAGGTTTTCAATCCCTCCCTGCTGTAACACACCTGATTCAAATGATCAGCTCATCAGCAAGCTCTTGAGAAGCCTGATAACGATCCTGATCATTTTAACAGGTGTGTTACAGCAGGGAGAGATTGAAAACCTGCAGGACAGGTGCCCTCGAGGACCGGAATTGGTGATCCCTGCTCTACGGTGTATTTGATGTTATTACACCACCTGTTGTAAAGACATAGCCCTCTACCTTGCATTTTCCCCACATGCCTCCTCCTATCGGACCTGATGATGGTGAAGTTATCCAGGCTAACCTCAGAGTCAGAAACTGACTCTTCTAGCCATGTTTCAGAAAGAGCAATGATACAGATCTCCCTGAATTCCCTTTAAGCATTCGGGTTTCACTTCATTATACACTCTAAAAACAGTTGGGTTAAAAATGACACAATTTTGGGTATAAAATGGACCGATACACAAATTGGTTAAATTTGACCCACTTTCTTGCATTACATTGTATATAGTAAAAAACTACCCCTTTTTGAGTTTTCTGCAAAAGCAACCAAGAAAATTGGGTCAAATTGACCCAAGTTTTTGATCGGTCCATTTTTTGACCGAAAATTGTGTTATTTTTAACCTGTTTTTAGAGTGTACAATGTGGCATTAACAAGGGGTGAATGCATTAATCATATACACATAACCATGTTCCTGTACGTGACCTGATGGGTCGTGGACATTTATGACTGGATTCTTTAGAGTCATTCTCTTATTTCTATTGTACAAAGTTGTGGTTATTGTGAACAACAAATATATATTGTGTGTGCATGTGCCCGTGCATTACCGAGTGTGCTGGTTTTTTGGAGTTATTTTTTTAACCTCTGGATATTTGTCACTGTTGCATTTATATAGGTTTGATACTGAATGTTTGCCGTCAATGGTATACATTAATGGCTACATTATGCCGCCGTCCCTGTGTGACCTATATCTTTGCTGCTGTAACAATGAAAATTTCCCCACTGTGGGATCAATAAAGGCATTCTTATCTTATCTTATCTTATCTTATTTGTATAGTGCAAGGCGGCGTTAACCATTAATAGTTGACAAGGATTGGTTGCATTACAGTGCAACGACGTTTCAACCGCACGTGAGCATGTTCCCACGTATGACCAAGCATGCCATGGACTTTTTGACTGGATGATTTAGAGTTCTTTTCATTTCAAAGTGCACGTTATCATGAATGATTGTAGATGACTTAATTATATGACGCACACATGTGCCTGTACATGACTGAGCATGAAGTAGGCTTACAAATCATTGTATTAATTTTAATTATGCAAGGTATTAGTCATCATGAATATCTTTTACGAATATCTGTTAGGCATTACAGTAATCATATGATGATGACGAGAACGACCAATCGTGCAATGCCCTGCAAGTCTGCTTGTGATTTTTGTTGAGGATACAGTAATACCTTTGTCTCTATGCTGCAGTGTGGCATGCATTTGAATATACAGTATTAGAACTCCACAGAAAGGTTGATAAGCAGAATTGGATCTTATAAACCACACTGGTATTTAGTTGTCTGCAAGTTTTACCTGCTGTTGTCCCAAAGAGTTTAAAGCACTTACTGTATATATCTGGAAACTGGTTTCTTTGGGTTCCGGTTTGTCTTTTGTGTATTATTATAAATCAGTGATATGTCAAGGATAAGTTGTCATACCTTCCAGAAGTTGTCAACCTTGCCGTAGACTAGAGACTGATTTTGTCTCTTGACGTCGTCAATGTGTTTGATGTCGCTGGCATTAAGGTGCTGCTCCACTACAAAGCCCAGGAAGCTGTTGTCTGGAGTGTGAGCTGTCACAAGTAAAAAGGAGAAAAGCAATGTTTTATTTTCATACACAAACTAGAGAAGGAGTTTATTCATTGCTAATTCTTGTGTTGGTTGCCTCAAAGCAGAAGCTCTCTGGCACTTTGGAGTGTCCCAAAGATAGAGATGACAAAACAATATGCCTCAGATATATTTTTACACAGAATACTGCTCATCATAAGACCCTCATTTCTGCGTGACTATTTGGCACAGAAAGATGAAAGTACTTGCACCGCAACACTCTTCCAGCCCACTGGGATTTTGTGCCCCCCCGTTTCTCCTTGTGCAGTGACGCTTTGTTATTAAGGGACCCGTGATATGAATAAGATACGTCTTAAGCGTATGGCTGGCAGGTCCTTACTTTACTGTCATGCTCTTTGTAAAAGTAACAAAAAGACACCACGCATTTAAAAAACATGCATGGGAAGTTCATTGAAAATTGTAATTTGGTGTGAATGTGAGTATGAATGCTTGTTTTTGTCTGTTTTTCCAAATGTGCCCAGGCAGCGTCCAGTCCAGGGTGTACCCTCGATTCTTGCTCAAAATCACCTTAGATGGACTCCAGCACACCAGTGGCTCTAATGGGAATAAGTGGTATATAAACTCGATGGATGATTCAGTTGTAAATCAAAAAGGACTAGCCCAAGAAAAATAGACAATAATTTGTTCTTGAGAGCAAGCAGAAAATTAAAACAGCCTGGGACCTGAACCTAATACTGTGGTCAGACCGAACGCGGCGCCTTTCCTTATATGGTCAATGCAGCTCGCGCGGTCAGGCGCAGTTGCGTGCCGAACGGCGCATTTGAAGCAAACATTTATTTTGCTCCTTCGTCCAAAGAGAAAATAATAATGATGTGACTTTATTTAGCATATGGCACTTCCAAATGCCTGGCATCATGTTAAAACAACTTGGCTTATCTCAACTGATATCCATAACATAAATACATGTGATGCTTTGAGCTTAATAATATGTTTGTATTTAACTGTTTTAACAGCAGTCTGACACACTTTCCTGTCTGGACTTGTTGACTGAACTGGGCAGTGTGCCATACAAGCGGTACTACCAGGAAAAAAGGCCGTCTTCACACTCCAAGTGATTATGCCTGGGTGGCGTGCATTCTGTTTGCTGATCAGATTTTGTTCAGTTGGCTGTCTTCAAAATCCTGTCCCCATTTGGACTTCCAACCAATACTGTGCAAAGTGGAGGCTTTTATCTGCTCTCTTATGCGATTTCAGGAACTTTGTGTTGTGTGTTGTACCACTGAAGTTGAAAGCAATTAAGAAAATCTGTGGCTTTGATTTCTCAAATACTGTAATTATAATTTGGAGTGTCTGTTTATGACTTGCTTAACTTTATGAGCCCAACATACCTGAAATCAACCTATTATGTGTAAACAGTTCCCTACCAGGTTGCAGGGTTAAGTCAAACCCAGCCGAGCGAAAATCGGTTACTTTGTCATTACGGAGACAACACTGTTACTTCCAGTGACTTTGTTGAGACGTCTTCTTTCTGAGGCTTTAAAACAGGTGTCCAAAGTTTTTTTTTCACCAAGGGCAACATACAAAAAAATTGAAGTATAGGGTCACTCTGAAATTCTTCCACTGTACTTTATTGAACACACTAATACCAAACAACCATCAACCATTAAGCAATTACAGTAGGCCATCGCTATGGGCCAGGGGATAAGGACCGAGCCCCGAAAATGATTGAAAAAAATAAATAAATAAATAAAAAAAAGCGTCAAACTGACATTTCCCCCAGTAAATATATTTTAGAAAACTATTGAAAAAAAGCTATTTAAGAAAATAATCATGCGAAAAGGTGAATTTGCGGTTGCCAAACTGAGTGTATGGAGATCCACTGAAGGGCTGGATAATTACCGTATTTTTCGGACTATAAGCCGCGACTTTTTTTCCTAGATTTTGAGCAGCGGCTTATAGTCCGCTATTCTGTGGATTTTTCTTTCACCGCTTGGGGCGCTCTAACCGGAATGACAGTACAATTCAATACAATACATTTCCCATTAACTGGATGTGACTGCAGGTGGAAGAGTTTGACAGGCGAGGGCCGTGAAGTGCACATGAATGCGATTGGCTGATGTTATGTCTGTTCTGTTGTTTTGAATGCTATTGTTGATTTCGCACGTCGTGTGTTAGATTGGCTGACTTTATTAACATAAAACAAGACAGGTTCATATGTAGAATGTAGTAGAACAATAGATGGTGGAGTCTGGTGGACATTAGCTGACAAACTGGAGCGGCAGTCGGCAGTGAAATGAAGATAAGTACTGTTTATTTTCTCTTGGTTTTCTTCTGTTTTAATCAACAACGTTGCTGCAGTGTTAAAAGGCACTGTTTGGAAAGAATCTGCTCAGGTACATACATGTACATTTACAGTTCATAATCGTTCTGTAAATGCAGTAAATAAAAAGTTTTCAACATAGGTGCGGCCTATATAAAGGTGCGGCTTATTTAAGGTTTTTCCAAAATATTCTAAAAAATAGAGTGGGTGCGGCTTATATAACGGTGCAACTTATAGCCCGGAAAATACGGTAATCAAAATTTAATCATGATTTAAATTTTATCTTCTCTTGATCTCTAAAACGAAAATCTATTAATACGCAGAATGACATAGTGTGTTTAGAAATTCCCGATGTTGTGAAAGTGCCATGAATGCATCTTGTTTGGGGTGTTTGCATGTTCTCCCTGTGCTGTGTTTTCACTGGGTACTTTGGCTTACTCATACATTCCAAAAAACATGCATGGTTGGTTAAGTGCAGACTCGAAATTATCTGTATGTGTGAGTGACAGTGAATGACTGTCTATGTGTGCCCTGTGATTGGCTGGCGACCAGTGCAGAATGTACCGTGCCTTTCGCCCAAAGTTAGCTGGGATAGAATCTAGCACACCCGCGACCCTCGTGAGGGGGAGCAGTACAGAAAATGGAAAAATTACTAACTGAATTATCTATATTCGCCTGAGATTTAGGAGGGGCAAATGTTTTACAATTTGAGTTGTAAACCGTTTGTTTGTATATCTGGGAAAGCACTATATAAAAACAATTTATTTATTATGACTATTTTTGTTGTTTTTGTTCCTATTATCAGTAGTGGTGGTGGTGGTAGAAGTAATCAGGAGCGTGACACTCACGAAGAATGTGGGTCACAACATAACCCTTTCTCAACAACCACATTTGTCATGCTGCCAAGCCACCCCCTACTTTTTTTTTAAGCTGCGTTGTAGGCCATGTCTTTAGTGTAAGTCACAATGGACTGTGGCTGCAAAAGACCTCTGTGCTGTAATTTAGACACTCCTGCTTAATGCCACCATACAATTTGGTTCATGTTTCTTAAAGGTGAAGTAAACTGTAAGCTTGTGTAAGAGAAGCTTTACGGAGTTGTGGGCTGATGTGAAAGTTTGCCAGCATTCATTTTATTTGCCAAAATGGACCCAAGTGAAAAGAAATACATTTGGCATATAAGAGTGACAATAAGTGAATGCAGAATATCAATGCATGCAGTGGAATTGAAAAATATTTAACAGGACTGTAAATCAACCTTTGCCAAATGTACAAAGTTTCAATAGATATGGACTTGTAATTCTTAGCTGTGATATTATTAGCTATTTAAGTTATTCTTGTTCTATTGATTCATTGTAAAATACTGCAAGTTTTCAAATAAAAAACAACTTGCAGTGGCGGTTGAATAATTTTCAGGGCAACTGTAGTCGTGTTTTGCATTTGATCGTCACTTTCAAATTTGCTTTCTGTAAATGAATGTCTACGAGTGGCATAATCAAAGCGTCAGAGGCTGTATCAACCTGACAGATCTCACAGTCATTTCCGCATGTGACAAGGCTTCAAAGATAACAAGTGAGAGAGAGCACACCCACCCCTACACACAGAAAAACAGCAGACGCCCAGCACGCAGCACACAAGCAAGAAATCCATCTGTGTCATAAGCCAGCGATATATAGCCATGCACAATAAAGACATAGAAATACAGTGTATACAGTAGAAAACGTTTTACAACAATACTTAACCATATTTATAATTTCATAAATAGCTGTGGATAAAATAGCGAAGCTTCTGGTAAAAACGTACGAGCGGTCCGCGCCTCGCCGGTCAATTCAGTTGAATGGGAGCAAGCTTCGTCTTTCAAAATATCACTTCCTTATGATTATCGCCCACGCCCTATTTCTGTAGCAACATGTGTGTTCCTTGACTGACACAATCTTTTTGTGAATTAAAATAAGTGATAGAACTCAACATATTGTATGCGGAGCCTCAAAATGCAGTTCAGGTGGCCCCAGTTCACATCGCAGTCAACACATTACATTGGGAGTGAGTGGCCAGCTGTTATTTTTTGAGACTGTCTGGTCCAAGTCAGGTTTGGAATTGGAACCATCACACCCTGTGCTTTAAAGCTAAATAATGACTTAAGTCACACATGCCTGGCAAATTGGTACGAAACAACACAGACATTGATGCAGTTAACGCATGCAAACAAACACTTCTGTTGTAGCATAAAATTATTTATTTAAAGCTAGTGGTAGTACAATGTGAATTTAATATACATTTAATATTGCTGACTTTATTAATGCTAATGACTGGCAGTGATTTCTAATTTAAAAAATAGAACTTTCTACATCCTATTTGATGTATATTTTGCTTTAAAAAAAAAAGATACATTTCACTGAAAGCATAGTAAAATCATTATCATATGGTTAGAGGTATCTGACAGGAATATCGCAGAATATCACGATATGAAATTGTGACCCCCAGCCCTACTTCATAGTTGCACTGGCAAACTGGCATTCAAGTGTCCTCCCTGAGTTGAGTGTCTAGCGGTTGTTAAACTGGAAGTTGTTTAACATTTTTAACACTTGACCCTTGATCCACACATTACAGTGACCAAGGGGCACTGCCAAACCAAGTCAGTCAATGACCTTGATAAAATTCTCAGGTTTAAAATCAACAGTACTCTCGAGTAGGGACGAAACAGGTTCACGAGTAATTAGAGTACCTCGGTCCAAAAAAATGCATGAGGCATTTTTTCTGCCTCAAGCACCCGCTTATTTAGGTGTACATTGTCAAGAAGAAGAAGTCAAGCTAACTGCAGCAACACTTGTTCATGCTATACATGAGAAGTAACATGCCACCAGCGGAGGCAAGAAGGCCAATTTCAAAATAAACTTGACCATACCAAATAATATTTGTGCATCAACGCCATTTTGAAGCTGTTCCTGGCAGCATGTCGCGACAAACATAGTCTACCAGACTATGTTTGTAGCACTTATTGCTGTCACAAAGTGTTGCTACTGGCGGCAACAACACAAAGTTGTCCTAAAATAATGTTCACTCCAGAGCTGGGCATCGCCTAACCATCACAAAGTTGCCGTCTGCATATTTATCCGAGCCACGTGGTACCAGTCCGTCCCTCGTCGGCGACAGCCAATCAGCGTTGAGAACTTCATGTACAGCAGGCACCACACAAGCAGACACAACGCGGAATAAAAAAAAAAAGTATCAAATAAAAATAACAGACGCATAGATGCAGCTTAATTGTTGATTTTTGAGGCTAGTTTCACTACTCTCGACATGATGTTAGCCTCTCTCTTTATCTTTACACTTGTAAAATAGTGTGTTGCTTATGAAATTCATGCAGTCCATTCATGTTTCAGGAAATACATTTTATTTATTAAATGAACACATTTTGAACTCTTAAGGCCCTGATACACCTAACCGACGTCGGAGGCCGTTATGCATCGTTGCGTCTTTAAGCGCCGTCTGATTGGTGTAGTGGCCACCGTCGTAGTGTTGTAACCCGTATGTAAGCATCTTGGGGGCGTTTACGTATGTTGAATCGGCGTCACCTGATTGGCTGTTAGCTAGCAAATCAGCGCGCGTGAAGTGACAAAGGCGGAAAAACAGTGACCTTGCCCTAATCTTCTTACAAGTACAAGAGCGAGGGTTGACAATGTAAGTATTTCACAATTCCGAGAGAGAGAGAGAGAGAGAGAGAGAGAGAGAGAGCGCGTGAAGTGACAAAGGCGGAAAAACAGTGACCTTGCCCTAATCTTCTTACAAGTACAAGAGCGAGGGTTGACAATGTAAGTATTTCACAATTCCGAGAGAGAGAGAGAGAGAGAGAGAGAGAGAGAGAGACAGAGAGAGAGACAGAGAGAGAGAAAGAGAGAGAGAGAGAAAGAGAGAGAGAGAAAGAGAGAGAAAGAGAGAGAGAGAGAGAGAGAGAGAGAAATACATCTTACTCTTGTTCAGTTCTCATGTTTAAAGGGATGGCATTTTATGAGTCCAACACTCAACGCTGTGTACTTTTCTCACCAGCAATATCATCTGACCCAGTGATTCTTAACTGGGTGATCTTTCAAGAGACTCAGTGTGTTACGAGACAAATAACACATTTAAACAACAAAAATGCATTTTTAGGTGCAGCAGTAATCTGTAGAACTCCACACCTCACTTCATACAGTTGGGTTGCTACGGTAACATTTATTACTCCAGCGGAGGGCGGATTGCTACTCTCGTCTGTAGTGCCCAACACATTGGCTTGGGTCACAATAGGAGTGATGCCCACATAGAATCATTTGATCATTTTCTACCACTAATCTTGTTCCTAGATGATCTTGGACTGACCACCAGTCAATCGCAAGTCACATACAGTAAAGTATAGACAAACAAACATTCACAATCACATTCAGATCTGTGAGCAATTGAGAGTATTCAATTCACCTAACATGCATGCTTTAGGAATATGGGGGAAACCACAGTAACAGAGCAAAAACCACACCACACAGATCCAGGGAGAACAGACAGAAGGCCTAAGACAATGTTCAAGTCCAGAACCTGTTGACTGGGAGGCAGACAAACTGACCACATGTAAAACCATTTGCCAAAAGACAACCGAATGGCCCTTACTATTCATAACTACATTAAATGGATTTTTGAATAAGATACTACTTTCTTATTCTGCAAGATGTTGTACTGGCCAGTACAGTGATAGATACACAAAGTTCTAACATACATTCCTTACATTTGTACTTTTTTTTTTTTTTAATTAGGATGGTACTCAGAATTGCCTGGATACCAATTTAATCCAAGGAGCCAGGACAATAACTTGACCTAATTTTAAATGACTGAATAGTGTTCTTGATGAGTGATTAAAGATCAACTATGTAGTGGTGAATACTATTGTCATTCTCAATCCTTCCTCTGAAACAGCAGGCTTGCTGTCTCATCAAAAAGAAACAATCAAATGTAAGTGCGCTTTTGTCCATTATGTACAGTATGCAGGTTTTGAATTTCTACATGCACATCAGCCTTCATTAAGCCATTTAGATGTGTTGTCAGATATCAGAGGCAATTGTGTTGAAGACTTTGTAGTGTGTGGCTTTCTCTTGACTTACGAAACATGGTGTTAAACTGCTGAGGATTGAGATTCCACTTCCCCCAGGGTGTCTTGTGACCTTTGGACTGGGCATAATGGGCGTGATTGAACTCCGGTTCTGTTCCAAAGGAATCCAACACCCTCAACATGCACCTGCGGTGTGACAAAAAAGTTTTAGTGTGCAACCAAGGCTAGGGCTGGGCGATATGACTGAAAAGTACATCACAATATAAGTGTTTCATATTGGTCGATATCGATATATGTAGATTTTTTTTCTTTTTTTAACTATTGAAAATAATGACATGGAGAAAATGGAATTTAGGTTATTTTATTTTAACATAATACTTAACCATTAATAAAGGGGTCAATTGAACTATGAAAGAGTGAAATAAACTGGTCAGTATAAAGATTAAATAAATCAAATTAAATAAATACATACATATATATATACACATATATCCATCCATATCTATATATATACACATATATACACATACATATACATACATATATATACATACATACATATATATATACATACATACATACATATATATACACATATATATATACACATATATATATACACATATATATATACACACATATATACACACATATATACACACATATATATATACACACATATATATATACATATATACATACATATATACATATATACATATACATACATATATACATATACATACATATACATACATATATACATATATATATATATATATACATATACATACACACACACTGTCAACATTTTAGTCTAGTTTTTGTCCGTTTTTTTGACTAAAAAACTGAGCATCTACAAACTACATTTAACAATCCATTTCAAACTCATACTACAAACAATCTGTTTTATGCAGAAATAATTGCTGATATTTTTTATGCTTGAAAAAAAAAAAGATATTGTATCATCTGGAGAAGCAGGAGGTTATTGGGTATCTGTGGGAAAAAAGTTATCGTGCATCCCAACTAATTGGATGTAACACCTTTATTCCTGGAGTGTTGATGTATTTTCATATTCAATGACCTTTTGCATGTTTGTTCCACAAGACCACTGCTTTTATGACATTTTTGCTTCGTCAATTACGCTTTAGATCTGACGTAATGGCGATTTTTATGGTTATGTTCCAATAGATGTCTTATCTTGCAATTACTTTATCGTGACACTATTGGTATCCTTAGCAAAATATTTTAATGATATCATGTGGTCCTCTGTGATTCCCACCCCTAATGTAAAGTATTTAAAGGGCATTTGTTTCAATAATTTTTTTTCTTATTCAAGCTAATAAACAAGCATGACTGGAAGAGTAGTCAAGAGCTATTATGCTGGATGAACAGACTGCAAAAGACATTGGATGTTACCTGCATGTTCTGAGCTTACAAAACACACAAATTGAAATTATACAGCATTGCTGGTTTGCCCTATTGTTTGTCAGAATGTAGCTGAGCCGTTGATATACTTTTTTTTTTTTAAGATAAAATAATACAAAGGATACATTATTTATCTTGAGTATGAGCTCAGGAAAATGTCCCAATTAACCAACCAACATCAATGATTTTCTCTTATCCCAGACAGATGGTTTGCAGCTGCAACTGTAAAAGACCCTATGAGACGCATTCATGATGGAATGGTAAAAGTCCAAAATTGAAACAAGAGCTAAAAAAACACATCCCCATTCGTCCCGGCAGATGGTGAAGTGATACTGGTGGAATATTGTAAAACTTGGCTTTCAACAGTTGTCACCACATCCTTGTAAACTGGCACTTTTTAAAGACCAAGATGAAGAATTTGACAATGACATGTTTAATTTGACAAAATACAATAGATTGTGTGCACGAGTTCTGTAACATACCTTCAATGTGAATTTCAAATTAGTTTCCTGTTAACTTCCTGCTCCATTCACAACAGAGGGAAAATGAATAGTAGAAAACACTTGAGTGCTTTAACTACCAGAAAAAAAAATGCACTATTGAATTTCAACTACATTTGTTGCACCGGGTATATGCAATCCCATTGAGTACTTATACTGTACATACATAAATAGCCAGGAAAATAATATAGTGAACAACATCTGCAACTTAGATTACGCCTGACTCTGACAATGGGAGCGGATGTAAATTGTGGTATTTCGTAGTGAAACAAAACCTGGTGACAAACAGGAGGAACCAAAGGGCCATTAGTGCCCCCTGATTTACTGCTGCTTTTCTTCCTATCAGCATTAGCTGATAAGTGCCACTTCAAAGAAAACCAAACCGACCTCGCCTACAGTTCTCAATGGAATAAGTGGATAGAAAAATAGAATTGACATGCATATCAACAGCCTTTTGGTTTGCTTTGTGACGTATGTGCAGAGAATAGACCGATTGTCTCCACTACAGCCTGTAGTAGGAGGATACTAAAGCTACTAAAGTTTCTGTTGTTTTGTTTTAAAGGGCAAGACAACAACAAAAAATCTCTGAACAAGAAAATGTTCAATGCAGCCCTACTAGTTTAAACACAGCATTCTGATCAATATTGCATTTGTGGAATATTGGTTAATCATTAAAATCCACCTGTTTTTTTGTCCATCTCAAGGGTCGGCTATTTTGCCACTTGTTGTTGACTGTAAATGACATCGAAGTTGCTCAGGTAACGACCAATCATAGCTCAGCTTCAGAAAACAGCATCTTGCTCTCAAGGACACTTCGACATGGTCCCAATGGCTTGGGATCAAAACCCCCAACCTCTGGGTTAAAACACGACCACTCTACCACTGAGCTATGCCTCCCCAAGATCCATGCATGTTGCGAATGGTACTGACATTGCCAAACTCAAATTCCAACCCGCGACAGCACTTTGAGTTATATTCTTTTTGTATGAAAAGTGCTATCTAAATAAATTTGATTTGATTTGTGACCAAGTTTGGGGAAATAGGCACTTTAAGAAGAAATTACTTGAGATGGGCAGTTTCACGCTTAAAAGGGAAAGTCAAGGCAATAATGTTCTTTACAGCGGGGAGCACCAACATTTTTGAAGCTCAGAGCTACTTCTTGGGTACTGTTTGATGCGAAGGAGTGCCAATTTGTGTCACTCAATTCTGTGACTTGCAAGAAATGTAAGAAAATGTTTAGACCTTGACAGGCAGTTATGGGAGTGGGCGTGTGGGTAGTCAACAAAACAATAGAGAACTAAAGTTCAGGGAAGTGACATTTATAGCGGAGCAGGCCAGCGATGTTGTCATAAAATGGGCAGCGACATGAGCAGGTGTGCAGTGAATGAAAACAAAACAGAGTCAGTTCGAAGAATTGCCTTTTATACAAGCAGCAGGGCAGGCCAGTATACTTGTAGTTAATGGCTGCTGTCAATGGACAGTAATAAGAGTAACACGTCGAGAGTGATTTAAGCTCTAGACCTAAGATCAGTCAGGCACTAAATGTAAGTCAGGAGAGGTGTTGCCTTTTGCCCAGAAAAGCATTTTAATGTTTCCCACCAAAAATTGCTGACTGTGTTCTTGAATCAGAATCAGAATCAGAATAAGAATCATCTTTATTGGCTAAGTATGGTAAAAATATAGAAGGAACGTGTCTACACTAGGTTGAGCAACTATGGCAAAAATTCATGACATAACACAGTTATGAGACAGTCCATAAAGATGATGATTCTGAATTGAGACTGGTTATATATTTTTCACGTATTAATTGTGTGCATCATTTTAATGTTACTACTACAGTAGTATCTTTTTGATTGTGATTACCGGTATTCAAAAATTGTAACATCATATTTAAAGTGCACTTTAACTATATATATTTTTTTCTTTTAACAGTATCCGCTGATAGTGTAGTGGTACACACGCCTGAGTTGTGTGCGGGCAGCGTGGGATCGATTCCCGCTCAGTGACAGTGTCTATGTGTGCCCTGCGACTGGCTGGCGACCAGTTCGGGGTGTAGTCTGCCTTCGCCCATTGACGGCTGGGATAGGCTCCAGCAACTCCCCGCGACCCTATATAGGATAAGCGGTTTGGAAGATGACATGACATGACAGTATTGCACACTTTTTTTTTTTTTTTGCATGATAAGGCACCATTTATCCACTCGTACAGTTTTAAAATACAGGCTTGCCATGGGTATCGAATGGGGCGGGCAATAATTGATGTTGTGATAGGCTCTTTTAAAGTAAAATATAATAGTACTTACTGATAGTGGACCCATGACGGTCCAAGCGTTTTCTTAAACTGGGTGAGGCCCACAATATCAATGTATATGAGCTCAACCACCTTGTCACCTTGAGTGGGGCAACTGGACTTATTCCCCATCACTCGCCGCATGATCCTGGAGAGAAATGTTTGCAGTAATTTTGCAGTAACTGTGGGGCACTTTATTTAAGAGAAGCATACAAACAATTTTGTCCGTGTGTACTTTTATGTACTTACTCTTTGAGCTCAGCCAGAGAGGCAGAGATGCGGACATCGTGACCAAGCAGGTAAAGCGTCGTTATGAGATCACTCCACTGGACCAACTCACCCAGCGGGCCGCCACTGAAGGCATTTTCTGCTATTTTGAAGCCTGACTCTTTCGTCAGCAGACCTAAGTGCACCAGGACCTGAAAGAGGAACGGGAAAATATAATAGGTCATCCATGACAAAAAGGTACAATGTAAGGGTTGGCACTGGGTCATGAAACCTAAGCCGTATTAAGTGCGGGAATATGGCAGAGACATTGCAGCCCAAAATATTACCAAAGGCATAACATTTGAGGGAAGATGCATAGGCAGCGCTTGATGGCTAACTGCACGTTTTAGTGGTAGAAATGGTCCTGTCAAGGCATGATGTGCATCTCCTCACAAACTCGCTATCTATGGCAAGTACACTAGTACACGCAGGTAATGCCTGCACAATCTGTAGTGCGCATTCGTAAACACATTACGACTGACCTGTTTTTTGAAACTGAGCCGTGACTGGTCGTTACTTGAGCCCTGAGCAGTTGTGATGCCATTTTCAGTCGAAAGAAGTGACAAAATGGCCGCCCCCTGAGATGGCTAAAAAGGGGTGGATTTTGCTACTTAACTCATATCCCACAAAGACAATATTAATTAGAATGCCATGTTTCAACTAGTGGGCCTGCTGAGAACATATTCTTGAAAAAAAAAAAAAAAAAAAATGCGTTTGATTTTACTTTAAATAACTTGAAAAGGGACTGCCTCCCTCAAACAGCCTCTGTCAAGTCCTTGCGTTATTATAGCTTTTAAAGTTCTGATGGTATGATGTAAGCTTCTGTCATAATTGTAAATGTTAATGTCCATAGTGAATATTGCCCTGAAGCATGATTGGGGGGAAAAAAAGTGAATTGAATGAAAATCGCCATTTTTGTCATGAAAATCACAATTCAACCATTTCCTGAAATATCTCAGCCCCACATACAGTAATCCTTAGAACCAATGCCAATTCTTTCAACATACAGCGACAGCAAAATAATAGTTTGCATGGCTGAAAGTGCCCCAATCCCTACTCCTCCCAGCAGATTGGACCAGTAGCTACCTTCTTTCTCCTCCGTTTGGTCAGGTTCTGCTTGGCAGCCAACGATCGAATAGCACGGACCCATGGCTCAGCCATGCGTTTGATCCTCAGCATCATCCAGCGGAACTCCTCCCGTTGAGACATCACACGGTAAAGCTCATCAAAACTGGTCCGGATCTCTGCCTAAACACATATGAAATAATATTGATACAAAAAAACCCAAATGTCAACATATATCATGTATACTATACGTGAGGTGCACAGACTTCACTGAAATAGCTTGACATTATGCTATGTAAAGAAATGAATGCATCTTATAACTGTGCAACAATGCATTACAACTTTCTCTAATTACTAAGGAATATTGTATAAAACAAGCAGCAAAGTTATCGGGTTGAGAGACAGAGTGAAAGACAGGAAGAGGACCGGTACATATATGGAGCCATTGTCAGCTGCTAAGATGGCAAGATCAAGGTTGCAATGGTACAAGTGGTGCAACGGATCATATTTGTTGCATCATGGATGGGGCTCCCTCTTGGTATGATATTGGTAAGATTTTATCGATGTGGATACTGCCTTGACTGTATTTTTTGCAATTTATTTTTACAAAAATGTTACAACTAATACTGTTTTTTTTGTGTTTTTTTTAATTAATGGACTGTAAAATAAACATATTTTTAAATTACATAAATGATTTGATCAAATCACTATTACACTATTAAAAATTATATTAATTATTTAGTGTAAAAGTGTGGAGCAACAAGGCTGGAACATGCAGTTGGGCTTCAAAAAGTACTTCCATGTGGTGACGTGAAATGCACATTTTCTGCTCGTTAAGCTTGCTTGTGTTTGTCCTTGAGATTTTAATGATTGATTGCACTTACGACGTCTATTAAGCAGCAACGTTGCGACATCATCCCTCCGTCCCTCTTCAGTCTCCAGGCATAACCAAAGATTTTTCTTTACCTTATTGAGCATTTTGCGCTCTTGCATTCATTTTAACAGGACGGCCACTCCTAATAAGTGTGGCAAAAGCACTAAACTTTCCCCAGTTATAGACCAAGTCTTCCATGGACTGATGAACATTAAGGCTGTTAGAGGTACTTTTGTATCCCTTTTGAGATTGATACAAGTTATTAGTTTTTCATATGAAGCGACAGGTGACCACACGAACAAAGCTAATGAAATTTCTACATAACATTTCTATATAAAAACAATATTCCATGTGCCATACCTGTCCCCTCCTGTCCATGTCTTCATTCAAGCGCTTTGTCCTCCAAGGCAGATGAGGACACCAGTTCTCTACCTAACAAAAAAACAATGATGCAGATGACTTGCAGGTGCTGACCGTATTCCTCAAAACTGCAAAACTCACAAAAACACCAAAGCAAGCCATTGGTCGCAGACATCCGTCACAACATCCTGCCCTTGCTCAATCAACCCATAACTAAGTTAATGTGACAGTCTCCTACCATGAATTATACATGATACAGGCTACGTATTTGAACCTGAATGGGTTTGTTTGTGAAAGCACAGATGGGTTTAGATGCAGATTGCAAACTGTGATGTCAATCTGAAAAAGAGGTGAGAAAAAAATCTAGAGAATGTTGTAGGGAAAAAAAAACAGTCGCCATGCTCGTAGTCTGTTCGCTTCCCGTAAACGTCTTTTTGCAGCTTAATCCAAAACTCAGAAGACCCTGACGACATACGTCACGATGCAGTATGTAAACGTGGACTGCACTTCTTTAATCACTCAACTTCTCATATAGACCGATAAGCAATAGTCCAGTGACTTAACACTCCCTACATATCATGTTTCATTTTATGAATTTTATGAAACATGATATGTAAACGTCGACTAGACTTCTTAAATCACTCACTCGACTTATCATATAAACAGATAAATATAATTTAATTACTCCTTTTTGTTCACCTCACTAGTGCATTGAAGGGAATGAAGCTCACTCTCAAGACAAAAAACAAAAACAAACATCTGGCAACAGCTTGTATCTGTTTGGAGGATTGAATTCAAGGCCAAAACGCACAGACACATTTTCTTGCTTTTCTTTTTTTAAAATCATGGTTTGTGGACATGAACTCAGTTCAAAAGCTTGATCCTGTTACATTTCTGTCACCCTTGCAGTGCATGTACTCACCTCACTTAGGTAAATGAAGAAGGAACAGGTAGATCCATCGACACCATAATTGGTATAGCAAGAGTCTGAGCGCCACATCTCCTTCATCCACTAAAGTAAGGAATTGAAAGGAAAAATAGTGTGAAAACATTTTGTTGACTTGCATGAATCTTGTAAACAAACATATAGGGGAAATCAAGTCAAAACTTTCTTTACAATAATAATTTCTATGTGCACCCACTATTCCAAACGCGATAGTCGTGCAAAATGTTGCATTCGTGGAATAAGAATTCAATGGAATAATTTATCAACTTATTAACAGTGCCATTTTGGGAGAAAACATCGACCCAAACTGCTGAAATAATGTCACAATTGCCGCAGCTTGGGGGATAGTGTTCAATAAAGTTTGTTTGCAAAAAAAAAAAAAAGACATTGAAGTAAAAGTGGTTTATTAAAAATTGATCGGTTGCAACTCTGTCAGCGTCAAAGCTAACTCTCCAGTTCTGATGCCCCTCTATTACTTTTCAAAGGTAGTTTGATAAGCAGGGTTTTTCCCGGCTCAAATTGCGGCAGAGTTTGTACAATCCTCCATTGTCCTCATACGCTACTTGTAAATAAGTCCACCAAAATAGCAGTAAATCGCTTGCCAGTCCCTCTCCTATTGGAAACGCTTTCTGATGTCATGACGGCACCGCCGTAAAGTATAATACAGTCAATCCGAGGGGGATTTGCCATAATGGCAAATGTCCGAGTACGTACATTTGTACGTAAGTACATCTGTATGTGAATTGAATTTCCCCTTTAATGGACACCAATGAGTATATTACGTTCAAAATTAAAAAAAATAATAATAATGACAAGTAAAGGTCTAATGAGACATGATTTGAAATATCAAGTTATAATTTCTACAGATATTTGAGTTTTTATAATACGTCCAAAACGACATTCACAGTGAAAGTGTTTAGTGTGTGAATTTAAAGGGATGGTTGGGCCGGGATGGCCATGTGTCACTAACAAGTTCATTTTATATATTTTTTGATTAGGAAAATGAAGAGTTGTCATTTTCTATTTTAGCAATAAATTTGGGAGAAATTATGAAATAAGTGACTCCATGAATAACACCTCTTGTTAATGAGGCAAATGGCAGCGCTACAGTTCTACCCTTGTTCGGTCGGAGTCACCGGGGGAACCGATTACAAACTCTCCATTGGAAATCATCCATCCATCCATCCATTATCTGTACCGCTTCTCCTCACAAGGGTCGCGGGGCGTGCTGAAGCCTATCCCAGCTGTCTTTGGGCAGTAGGCGGGGGACACCCTGAACTGGTTGCCAGCCAATCGCAGGGCACACAGAGACAAACAGCCGCACTCACAATCACACCTAGGGGCAATTTAGAGTATCCAATCAACTTACCATGCATGTTTTTGGAATGTGGGAGGAAACCGGAGTGCCCGGAGAAAACCCACGCAGGCACGGGGAGAACATGCAAACTCCACACAGGGAGGCCGGAGCCGGGATCGAACCCACGACCTCTGAACTGTGAGGCGGACGTGCTAACCAGTCGACCACCGTGCCGCCCCATTGGAAATCATTGTACTTTCATTGCTTATAACGTCCAAAAACGGTGATCAATTGGCGATCGCCACAGTATTTTTGATTTTGTGGAGGTGATCATGTGATCATACTTTCACAGGTTAAAGTGGACAAGAGTAGTAATGTGCATTTGCATTTTGGTGGCGAACGGTCACTGTTTTAGACAACAGAACTGACAAAGCGAGCAATATTACCACGCTTGCCTCCCTCCTGTGACGTAGACCGCTGAGACAGAAAAAATAACAAGCCGAGCCCAAAAGGGGGCGGGGCAATTTGTCGTAAATCTAATCTAAAAAAAAGACCATAAATCACTAAAGAGTCTTTCGGGCGGAGCATTTTAGTACTGATGTCATTTTTACATGCAAACCTTTTATATAAGTGCCAATGTTAAAAGCTCATCCAAGTGTCACTTTAATTTACCTTCAGCTTGCCTTCACAGTGAGGAAATCCATCCAAAGACGGCAGCTCACACTTCTCTTGGGCTCCATTAAGAAGATCTGATGAGAATAGTGATGGAAAGGAAGAGAAAATCAATAAGGTCAAGAGGATTGGTTACACATCTTTTTATTGTCCACTGAGCGTCACATTTCAGGCTTGGACAAGAAACAAAATCAACTCGTGGTACATTCTCATTATCTGTGGAAGCTAATATGACCGATGGATGAACAGTCATGGCTTAAAAGCAGAGGTGGGAGGTCACATATGTGCAAGTCACAAGTAAGTCTCGAGTCGTAACCATGCAGTCTTAAGCAAGTCCCAAGTCACTGTGGGGAAAAACAAACAAAAACAAAACAAAACAAAACAAAAAAAAATCAGTCAAGTCGAGTCGCCACCAAATTTCAAGCAAGTCAAGTCATTACTTGGGTGCTATTGAAGTTCACAGGCTGACGGAAGCCCGTTTAAAATCAGAGGCAGACCGGCCTGTAGGCGGGTACTATTTTTTTAGCCCCCGAAAAAAAGGGCAAATGACGGACTACAGAACGGTACGGTACCCACGCTGCAGACGGATGAGAAATAATGGACGGTCAATTTTTAGTAAAATGCCGTCATGGGTGCAAGTATCGCCCTCCACTTTCTGTTTTATTTATT